>NC_091619.1:26237291-26862291 GCF_027580195.1 Bos mutus | reverse complement strand
TTTCTGCATAATGCTTCAAAGAGCAAAGCTTTGTTAAATTGCTCGTCCACTATCTCTTTCCTTTCTCCAAATTTCATACCTTCAGCAGCTGCATTTGCTGTGGATATCTTACAGTGGCAAGATGCTTTTAAAAAATTGTGCTTAGATATCTCTCCCATTTTTTATAGTCAAAGGAGCTGCAGAAAAATTTCCCCTTTCTTTTTGTGAGATGTTTTTACTCTCTGGCTAGTGATACTGACTCACTTTCACCACACACTTGTCCTAAACTTGACTTTCTGTGTAGTGAGTTAGCAAATAGTCCTTTGGAGAACGTAGTTCACTTTCTAAAGTTCTGAGCTCTAATAATTAACACTATTTTTTTTTTTCTAGCTAGAATTCTAGTGAATAAGATTCTTTGATTTTATGTACCTGAATTATTTTACTTAAAAATGAACTGTAATAATTTAAAATTTTAATAATTTCTGGGCATTCCATCAAATATATTAACTAGTCCTAAGTTTAGATATTTTTTAAATTTAAAAAGATTGAATACTTAAGTTACTTTAATTTTCATTAGTTTATTCAGAGGAGAGAGTGAGATGGGGCAGTAAAAATAGCAAAATTGATCTGATATTATATATACATATTTTTTGAACTATTGTAACTACAGTTATAAAGGGGATTTTTATAATGTATCAGATCAGTCGCTCAGTCGTGTCCAACTCTTTGCGACCCCATGAATTGCAGCACAGCAGGCCTCCGTGTCCATCACCAACTCCTGGAGTTCACTGAGACTCAGGTTCATTGAATCAGTGATGCCATCCAGCCATCTCATCCTCTGTCGTCCCCTGTATAGTAATGCCAGTTATGGAGAAGACAAAGGCACCCTACTCCAGTACTCTTGCCTGGAAAATCCCATGGACGGAGGAGCCTGGTGGGCTGCCATCTATGGGGTCGCACAAAGTCGGACACGACTGAAGCAACTTAGCAGCAGTAGCAGCAGCAATGTCAGTTATAATTTTCTAGGGAAAGCTAAGTAGGAGAAAGATATGATCATCAATATTAACTCTCGAGTAAATTTTGATGGTCTGAAGAATGGAGAAATATGTAAAATGAGCTTTCTCAGGCAATATTATAATCCGGTTATACTTAAAACTGATAGTTTAAACATTTTTTCAGCATTCATTTGGTAAGGCCAAGAAGTGACTGATTTTCTTGTCTCTATTGAGTTTTAAATTTTAATTACATGTTTATTCAGTTCAGTTCAGTTCAGTCACTCAGTCGTGTCCAACTCTTTGCGACCCCATAAATCACAGCACGCCAGGCCTCCCTGTCTATCACCAACTCCCAGAGTTTACCCAGACTCATGTCCATCAAGTTGGTGATGCCATCCAGCCATCTCATCCTCTTCTTGTCCCCTTCTCCTCCTGCCCCCAATCCCTCCCAGCATCAGGGTATTTTCCAGTGAGTCAACTCTTCGGATGAGGTGGCCAAAGTACTGGAGTTTCAGCTTCAGCATCAGTCCTTTCAATGAACACCCAGGACTGATCTCCTTTAGGATGGACTGGTTGGATCTTCTTACAGTCCAAGGGACTCTCAAGAGTCTTCTCCAACACCACAGTTCAAAAGCATCAATTCTTCAGTGCTCAGCTTTCTTCACAGTCCCAACTCTCACATCCATACATGACCGCTGGAAAAACCATAGCCTTGACTAAACAGACCTTTGTTGGCAAAGTAATGTCTCTGCTTTTTAATATGCTATCTAGGTTGATCATAACTTTCCTTCCAAGAAGTAAGCGTCTTTTAATTTCATGGCTGCAGTCACCATCTGCAGTGATTTGGGAGCACAAAAAAATGAAGTCTGACACTGTTTCCACTGTTTCCCCGTCTATTTCCCATGAATTTATGGGACTGGATGCCATGATCTTCGTTTTCTGAATGTTGAGTTTTAAGCCAACTTTTTCACTCTCCTTCACTTTCATCAAGAGGCTTTTGAGTTCCTCTTCACTTTCTGCCATAAGGGTGATGTCATCTGCATATCTGAGGTGATTGATATTTCTCCCGGCAATCTTGATTCCAGCTTGTGTTTCTTCCAGTCCAGCGTTTCTCATGATGTACTCTGCATAGAAGTTAAATAAGCAGGGTGACAATATACAGCCTTGACGTACTCCTTTTCCTATTTGGAACCAGTCTGTTGTTCCATGTCCAGTTCTAACTGTTGCTTCCTGACCTGCATACTGAAGTTTTAATTAGTTCTAAAAATCTGATCAATTTTCCTTTATGGTCTGTTTCTTTTTCATAGTTTCAGGTCTTTAAAAACAATATTTAAAATATTTTAATTTGATATTCTTTGTTTAATTATTTCAATATCTGAAGCCTTTTCAGTTCTGATTTTGCTCTTTGTTCTTTCTACTGATTTTTACTCTTGGAGCCTTATTTCTTTACATTTTTTTATTTCTTGGAACTATCTGTGGTAATTTTCTGAGGCTTGTGTTGAAATTGTTATCCTCCCAAAAAGATTATCTTGAGGGCACTACTAACCGGAGCCCATTTGAAGTTTTTTAAGATTATTGAGATAACATGAATTCAGTTGTAACTAACCCCTGGCCCACCCCCCCAAATATAAGGCCACTTCATGGCTACTACAGATTTTCATGACAGTTTTTATACCATTCACTCAGTGCCAGGGTCAAGACAAGTTTCCTTACTGTTTTCTTCTATGTGGCAGATTTATTTCTTATTTATACTTTCACTGATTAGGTAGTCTTTTGAGTTTGGGACTTTATGCAGGCTTGTCTTACTGGATTCTGTACCTTTAGTGAGCTCTCAGTTTTATCTCTTATCTCCTTTACCCTAGGTAGGTTTGACATTAATAGAATTATTTAATGACACGACTATTTAGTTTTGACTGGGCTAGGTCTTCGTTGCTGCACGTGGGCTTTCTTTAGTTGCAGTGAATAGGGGCTGCTCTTTGTTGCAGTGCATGGGCTTCTTGTTGCAGTGGGTTTTCTTGTAGAGCATGCGTTCTAGGCTCATGGGCTTCAGTACTTGCAGCATGTTAGCTCAGTAGTTGTGCATGGGCTCTAGAGTGTGGGCTCAGTAGTTGTGGTGCATGGGCTTGGTTGTTCCACAGCATGTGGCATCTTCCCAGACCAAAGATTGAACCCATGTTCCCTGTATTGGCAGGTGGATTCTTAACCAAGGCACCATCAGGGAAGTCCTAATGACATAGTTTTTGAAGTAATCTCTACGTTAATATTTTTGTTAGTTTGAAAGTATTTATTTTGACTGGAATATTGAATAAAATAATTTTAATTTCTCTTCATTTTTTAGTGTAACAATTTGAGGAAACAGGTTGAAAATAAAAGCAAGTTTATTGAAGAACTCCAGCAGGAGGTATGTACTGATTCTCAAAATCAAATTACTTTTTTAAAAAAACCCTTTATATTCACTGCAGTTTTAGAGAATAATGCTTTCCTTTACTTTAGTAATTTAGTCTAAGTCAGTGAAAGTATAAGTTTGAATCACTTTGATATTAAACATAATTCTTTATTTTTTACTTCTAACAGAATAAGGCCTTTAAAAAAAAGAGTACAGCAGAAAGCAAGCAGCTGAATGTTTATGAGATAAAGGTATTTGGAATCTTTATTTAAGAAAAAAAAATACTAGTACATAGATGAGAATTTAGAAATTTAAGCCCTTTGTGTGTGTGCTAAGTCACTTCATTCATGTCCGACTCTTTGCAATCCTATGAAATGTAGCCTGCCAGGCTACTCTGTCCATGGGATTCTCAAGGAAAGAATATTGGAGTGGGCTGCCATGCCCTTCTCCAGGGGATCTTCCGGACCCAGGGATCAAACCCACATCTCTTACATCTTCTGTATTGGCAGGCAGGTTCTTTACCACTAATGCTACCTGGGAAGCCCAGGCCAGTGAAGGATAGTGAAGGACAGGAAGGCCTGGTGTGTTGATGAGGTTGCAAAAAGTCAGACATGACTTAGTGACTGAACCATAGCAACAAAGCCCTTTATATTGTAGCAGTTATTTTAGTTTTAATAGAACACACATCTTTGGTTTAGCTGTGTTAAAATCATTTAAGCCAGGGGTCCCCAACCTCTGGGCCATGGACTGGTTCATAGCCTATTAGGAACCAGGCTGCAAACAGATGAGTGACAGGCAAGTGACCAAAGCTTCATCCACTCCCCATCAATCTTATTGCCTCTTGAGCTCTGCCTCCTGTCAAATCAGTGGAGGCATTAGATTCTCATAGGAGTGCAAACCCTACTGTGAACCGTGTGTGCTGAGGGATCTAGGTTGCATGCTCCTTATGAGAATCTAATGCCTGATGATCTCAGGTGGAGCTGAGGTATGTTAGCACTGGGGATCAGCTGCAAATACAGATTATTATTAGCAGAGAGGTTTGACTGCATAGCTAACTGCTAAGTCACTTCAGTCGTGTCCGACTCTGTGCGACCCCATAGACGGCAGCCTACCAGGCTCCTCTGTCCCTGGGATTCTTCAGGCAAGAACACTGAAGTGGGTTGCCATTTCCTTCTCCAATGCATGAAAGTGAAAAGTGAAAGTGAAGTTGCTCAGTCGTGTCCGACTCTTCGCGACCCCATGGACTGCAGCCTACCAGGGATTTGCTCCTCCTCCATCCATGGGATTTGCCAGGCAAGAGTACTGGAGTAGGGTGCCAGTGCCTTCTCTGTGACTGCATCAGTTCAGTTTAGTTTAGTCGCTCAGTCGTGTCTGACTCTTCGCAACCCCATGAACTGCAGCACGCCAGGCCTCCCTGTCCATCACCATCTCCCGGAGTTCACTCAAACTCATGTCCATCGAGTCAGTGATGCCATCCAGCCACCTCATCCTCTGTCGTCCCCTTCTCCTCCTGCCCCCAATCCCTCCCAGCATCAGGATCTTTTCCAATGAGTCAACTCTTCACATGAGGTGGCCAAAGTACTGGAGTTTCAGCTTTAGCATCATTCCCTCCAAAGAAATCCCAGGGCTGATCTCCTTCAGAATGGACTGGTTGGATCTCCTTGCAGTCCAAGGGACTCTCAAGAGTCTTCTCCAACACCACAGTTCAAAAGCATCAATTCTTCAGTGCTCAGCTTTCTTCACAGTCCAACTCTCACATCCATACATGACCACAGGAAAAACCATAGCCTTGACTGGGTGGACCTTTGTTGGCAAAGTGATGTCTCTGCTTTTGAATATGCTATCTAGGTTGGACATAACTTTCCTTCCAAGGAGTAAGCGTCTTTTAATTTCATGGCTGCAGTCACCATCTGCAGTGATTTTGGAGCCCAAAAAAGTAAAGTCTGATAGAGACCATAATAAATCAGTTATTTGCAGATTCATAGCAAAATCCTATCAGTGAGTGGCAAGTGACAATTAAGCTGCATCTGGTGGCAGGCTTTATAGTGGCAAGTAAGTTAATGTACTTCAATTGTATAGCCTCATCTGATGGCAGGCTTTAAGTCAGAATCCAACATTTATTTTAGTCTGTGTATAGCTTGCCCATTATTTTCTTTACCACTTCTGTCTGTGATATACTACTGCATAGATAAGGGAGTGGGTTTTTTTCTACATATAATAGAACTTTTTTTTCCATAATAAAGACACTCCCTTTATGTAGTAATATTCTCTTGCCTTAGAGAGTAATTCTTCTGTTTTATTGTTATAATTATACCAATTTTCTTCTTAGTGTTTAGTGTTTGAATGGTGTTCAGTTATTTATTTAAAGTATTGGAGTTTCAGCTTCAACATCAGTCCTTCCAGTGAACACCCAGGACTGATCTCCTTTAGGATGGACTGGTTGGATCTCCTTGCAATCCAAGGGACGCTCAAGAGTCTTCTCCAACACCACAGTTCAAAAGCATCAATTCTTCGGTGCTCAGCTTTCTTCATAGTCCAACTCTCACATCCATACATGACCACAGGAAAAACCATAGCCTTGACTAGATGGACCTTTGTTGGCAAAGTAATGTCTCTATTTTTCAATATGCTGTCTAGGTTGGTCATAACTTTCCTTCCAAGGAGTAAGCGTCTTTTAATTTCATGGCTGCAGTCACCATCTGCAGTGATTTTGGAGCCCAGAAAAATAAAGTCAGCTACTGTTTCCATTGTTTGTCCATCTATTTCCCATGAATTGATGGGACTGGATGCCATGATCTTCGTTTTCTGAATGTTGAGCTTTAAGCCAACTTTTTCACTCTCCTCTTTCACTTTTATCAAGAGGCTCTGTAGTTCTTCTTCACTTTCTGCCATAAGGGTTAGACATTGATCCATATGTTTACCTTATGTCAGTACCACACTGTTTTGATTATTGTAGCTTTGTGTAGTGAGTTTTAAAATTGGGGATTATGTGTCTTCCAATAATCTTCTTTTCCAAGATGGTTTTGGCTCTTCAGGGTCCCTGGGAATTTCTTGTAAATTTTGGGATCAATTTGTTCTGACAAAAAGGCAGTTGGAATGATTGCATTGAACCTTTTTGCTCTATTTATAGTGTTCAAGAGAACACTATCAAAGGGTCAAAGGACACCATCAAGAGAGTGAAAAGACAACCCACAGAACTGGAGAAATACTTGCAAATCATGTAGTTGGTAATGATCTAATACCCAGAATATATAAAGAATACTTCCAATTCAGCAACAAAAGCCAGTCACTGAATAACAAATACTGCATGATAGTTAAAATAATCAATCACATGAAAGCAGTAATATCAGGGACTGGCAGGAGTGGGGGATGGGGAATTGTTCTTCAATTTGTGTAAATTTCAGTTATGGCTTTCCTGGTGGCCCAGATGGTAAAGAAACTGCCTGCCATGTGGGAGACCCAGGTCTGATTCCTGGGTCTGGAAGATCACCTGGAGAAGGGCATGGCAGCCCACTCCAGTATTCTTGCCTGTAGAACTCTGTGGACAGAGGAGCCTGGTGGGCTGAAGTCTATGGGGTTGCAAAGAGTCAGACACAACTGAGCTATTAACACTTCACTTCAGTTATGCATGATAATGTAGTTTTAGAGATATGCTGTATTACATAATGCCTCTAGTGAACAATTCTGTATTGTTTACTTTAAAATTTGTTAAGAGGGTAGACTCTTAATGTAAATGTTCTTATGGGAAAAAAAGGGACAGAAGGAAACTTTTGAAGGTGATGGGTATGTCTATCTTCTTGATTTTGATGATCATTGATGCATGCATATGTCCAAACTCATCAAACTGTATACATTAAGTGTTGTTGATCAGTAACTAAGTCATGTCTGACTCTTTGTAACCCCACGGAATGCAGCATGCCAGGCTTCCCTGTCCTTGACTTTCTCCCAGAGTTTGCTCAGACTCATGTCCATTGAGTCAATGATGCCATCCAACCATCTCATCCTCTGTCAACCCCTTCTCTTCCTGCCCTCAATCTTTCCCAGCATCAGGGTCTTTTCCAGTAAGTTTGATCTTCTCATCAGGTGTCCAAAGTATTGGAGCTTCAGCTTCAGCATCAGTCCTTCCAATGAATATTCAGGATTGAGTTCCTTTAGGATTAACTAGTTTGATCTTGCAGTCCAAAGGAGTGTTGTATTGTCCAGCACCACAATTCAAAAGCATCGATTCTTCAATGCTTAGCTTTTTTTATGGTCCAACTCACATCTATACATGACTGCTGGAAAAACTATAGCTTTGACTATATGGACCTTTGTTGGCAAAGTGATATATTTCCATTTTTTAGTATGCTATCTAGATTTGTCATAACTTTGTTTACAAAGAGCATGTGTCTTTGAATTTCATGGCTGCAGTCACCGTGTGCAGTAATTTTGGAGCCCAAGAAAATAAAGTCTGTCACTATTTCCATTGTCTCCCCATCTACTTGCCATGAAGTGATGGGACCGGATGCCATGATCTTAGATTTTTGAATGTTGAGTTTTAAGCCAGCTTTTTCCCTCTCCTCTTTCACCCTCAGCAAGAGGCTCCTTAGTTCTTCTTCACTTTCTGCCATTAGAGTGGTATTATCTGCATATCTGAGGTTGTTATTTCTTCTGCCAGTCCTGATTGCAGCTTATGATTCATCTAGCCTAGCATTTCATATCATGTACTCTGCATGTAGGTTAAATCAACAGGGTGACAGTATACAGCCTTGTCCTACTCCTTTCCAATTTTGAACCAGTCTCTTGGTTGTTCCATGTCCGTTCTGTTCCTTCTTGACCTGCATATAGGTTTCTCAGGAGACAGTTAAGGTGGTCTGGTATTCCTATCTCCTTAAGATTTTTCTACAGTTTGTTGTAATCCACATAGTCAAAGGCTTCAGTGTAGTCAATGAAGCAGGAGGAGATGTTTTCCTGGAGTTCCCTTGCTTTTTCTATGATCCAGTGGATGTTGGCAATTGGATCTCTGGTTCCTTTGCCTTTTCTCAATCCAGCTTGTACATCTGGAAGTTCTTGGTTCATGTACTGCTGAAGCCTCACTTGAAGGATTTTAAATATTACCTTGCTAGCATGTGAAATAGAGAAGGCAATGGCACCCCACTCCAGTACTCTTGCCTGGAAAATCCCATGGACGGAGGAGCCTGGTAGGCTTCAGTCCATGGGGTCACTAGGAGTTGGACACGACTGAGCGACTTCACTTTGACTTTTCACTTTCATGCATTGGAGGAGGAAATGTCAACCCACTCCAGTGTTTTTGCTTGGAGAATCCCAGGGACGGGGGAGCCTGGTGGGCTGCCGTCTATGGGGTCACACAGAGTTGGACACGACTGAAGCGACTTAGCAGCAGCAGCAGCAGCATGTGAAATGAGTACAGTTGTATGGTAGTTTGAACATTCTTTGGTGTTGCCTTTCTTTGGAATTGGAATGAAAAATGACCTTTCCCAGTCCTATGGCCACTGCTGAGTGTTCCATATTTGCTAGCATATTGAGTGCAGCACTTCAACAGTATCATCTTTTAGGATTTTAAATAGCTAAGTTGGAACTCCATTAAATATCCAGCTGGATTTCCACATTAAATATGTGGGTTTTTTTTGCATATAAGTTATATCACAATAAACTTTATTTTTTTTTGTAATATAAGTTTAATTATTTTAATTGGAGGCTAATTACTTTACAATATTGTAGTGGTTTTGCCATACCTTGACATGAATCCACCATGGGTGATCCCCATCCTGAACCCCCCTCCTACCTCCCTCCCCATCGCTTTTTCTTTGAATCACATGGGTGTTCTGTCCAAATGGAATAGTTACTTATTGTAATAAAACAAGAGACTAAATAATTTAAATATTGTCAAAAAATTTAAAAAATAAAACTATGCCTGCTTTTAGGATATTACTTGTCACGACTATGTATTTTAGGAGAAAAGATAGATTTTGTGAAAAATAAAGCACATCTCCCCATATGAAAAGTGTAAGGAAAATGATCCAACTGTAATATCTTATAAATCATCTTCTGAGAGTCACAAAACCCCAAAATGAATGCATTTTTCAAGTAATCCACAGCATTTACTAATGTTCATTCTATTTTCTTTATTCGAAGGTCAATAAATTAGAGATAGAACTAGAAGGTGCCAAACAAAAATTTAAACAAATGACTGACAGCTATCAGAAAGAAATTGAGGACAAAAAGCTATTAGAAGAAAATCTTTTGGGAGAGGTATGTTTGAAAACTTGTTATACTAAAACCATATATTTGTATGTTAACATTTTAAGAGAAAAGTAATAATTCTTTTAACATTATAACTCTTTAGAAGATTTAGTAAATTATATCAGGGACAATTAATTAGCTTTTTAAAATAGAAACTAAAAGTATTGTTATGCTAAGTATTTAAGTATTGAGTAGTATATAACTGTTTTGAAAAGATTAAATGATTTTTACAGTGTTATACTGTCATCTCACTTGATAGAAGACCCTAACTAAAATAAACCAAAACAGTAGTGCATTTTCTACTTAGCTTTCCTAATTTCCTGGTGTTTGATTTCTTCATTTTAACTTAAATTTAACATTTGAGTTTAATTTGCTTTTTGGGCATTAATTTTAAAAAACTTTAAATTTATTTCATAGGTTGCAAAAGCAAAAGTAGTAGCTGATGAAGCAGTAAAATTACAGAAAGAAATTGATATACGATGTCAACATAAAATAGCTGAAATGGTTGCACTTATGGAAAAACATAAGGTGATTTTTTTTCCCTTTTGTATAATGAAAATTATCAATTTTAGCAATATTTATGCATAAAATGGTAAAATATAGTATTCTGATTTGTTAGACAAAATTGTTTAGACAACAGTGTCTAATTATAGCTGGAATACCCTTGATCTCTCATTTTTCCAAATCTTCACTACCTGAAGCTGAGCCTAAGTGTCACTTCCTTGAAGAAGTCTTTCCTCATCATTTTATGGATAGATATAACCACTCTTGTTCTCAGTTTTCTTAGTAGTCTCTTACAGAATTTTCCATCTTATTTTTATTAAAATACATACCTAGTATATGTGCTTAAATAAATATAATATTTGTGTCCTCTACCTATGGCCAACATATACTAAACAATAATAAATAGATGTAAAACTATGTTAGTTGTATTTGTGAGTATGCTCTACTTTTTACTGTTGTTTTAAAGTAATCATTACCTTAGGGAATTAAGTCTTATACTCTTCAGGATTTTGATAGAAAGTGGGCTATACCTATCAATCTTTATAAGTTGTTGCTAGGATATTATTATGAAGTAACCTATGAGAAATTAAAAATATTTTAAGTAATATTGTGAACTCATAAATGTAAGCAACTTTTGTATGTCTTAATCCAGTACAGTTTTTATCCTTATTGATACTTAAATTGTCCCAACTTTGGCCAGTGGGAACCTCTTAAAACTGGTTGGCAGGTCCTTTTGACTTGACCCTAATAATCTGTGATAGCTTTCTTACTTTATGTTAACAACAAAATATTTAAGATTCATCTTGTATTTCCTGCCCAAGATCTGGAATCAGCAGTTTTTCTAAGAGGTCCTCGTGTTTCTAATGTTTTTTTAAAATTATGAAATTCATTATTCCTAATTAAAAATATTATTTTTTTGCTCTTGGGTTATTTCTAAGACCGTTATCTATGTTTTATTGTTTTTATTGTTAGCATTTAAAAATGTAATTTAAAAAATTTAAAAATATGCTCAAATATATATTACTGAATTCATAGACATCATTTTTGTAAATATTAAATGCATTAGGATAACAATGTTACTAAAACAGAAGCTTTTGAACTTCTAATACATCTAAAATGTTCTCTCTATTTAATATAGCACCAATATGATAAAATTGTTGAAGAAAGAGACTCAGAATTAGGATTGTATAAGAGCAAAGAACAAGAACACTCATCAATGAAAGCATCTCTGGTGAGAACAAATAGGAGTAGAAGCCAATTTTCATATAAACCATAATTTTTGATCTATAGAATCAAATAACCATAGATCTGAAAGGGATATTATAGATTTTATAGGGAGATGGTTTTCTAATTTTTTTTGAAATTGTAGAATGATCTCTTTTTTTCAAGTGAAAAGTTATAAATTCCAATTACAAATAAGTTTGAGCTCTGATTGAGGTTTGGAAAGGAGGAGTGGGATAGATTGGGAGAGGATGAGAAGAAGAGATGTATATAGTGTTAAATATTTCTTTAGAGATATATATAGTGTTAAAATTTGTCTAAATGAAATCTTTGGTTATGTTCATCTAGCAGCCTTCATAACAGCAAGCTTTTAAAATGTATATCTTTTATGAGTGAATTCATTTTTCTGTAAAACTAAAGTTTTAAAATACTAGTTTGCATTTTCATTATCTTAAGAACTATATAGATGCACTTATAAATTTCATGTTCCTTTTTCTTTAGGAGACTGAACTATGCAATCTCAGAAATGAACTTTGGTCTGTTAAGAAACACCTTGAAACAGAACGAGAAGAAAAAGTAGGTTTTGTAGCAATATAGATAAAGTAATTTTGGATTTTAGGTGTAACCTAAGTTTTATAAACATATAATATTAGAAAATAATAGGATAAGTTTACATATGGATTAAAAATATAATTTTTCCCCATTAGCTTTTTTTCAGAAATATTTAGCATATTCTATTGTTTAAATATTAAGCATATAAATATAGGATTGCTTTGAGTATACATGCTTTTAGATATAAATATTTGAATAATATTTCATATATTAAAAGTGCTTATGTATTTGTATGTGTTTTTTAGCTACTGATCGTGTTTCAGAAAAAAATAATGCCTGTATTTGTATTTGGTGTTGTTCAGTCACTCAGTGGTCATGTGTGGATGTGAAAGTTGGACTATAAAGAAAGCTGAGCGCTGAAGAATTGATGGCTTTGAACTGTGGTGTTGGAGAAGACTCTGGAGAGTCCCTTGGACTGCAAGGAGATCCAACCAGTCCATCCTAAAGGAGATCAGTCCTGGGTGTTCATTGGAACGACTGATGTTGAAGCTGAAACTCCAGTACTTTTGCCACCTGATGCAAAGAGCTGACTCATTTGAAAAGACCTTGATGCTGGGAAAGATTGAGGGCAGGAGGAGAAGGGGACGACAGAGGATGAGATGACTGGATGGCAGCACTGACTCAATGGACATGGGTTTGGGTGGACTCTGGGAATTGGTGATAGACAGGGAGGCCTGGCATTCTGCGGTTCATGGGGTCACAAAGAGTCAGACACGACTGAGTGACTGAACTGAGACCGATACTGAGTCGCTCAGTTGTGTCCAACTCTTTGCGACCCCATGGGCTGCAGCATGTCAGGCTTTCCTGTCCTTCACCATCTCCTGGAGCTTTCTCAAAGTCATGTCCATTGAGTCAGTGATGTCATCCAACCATCTCATCCTCTGTTGTCCCCTTTCTCTGCTGCCTTCAGTTTTTCCCAGCATCAAGGTCTTTTCCAGTGAGTCAGTTCTTTGCATCACTTGGCCAAAGTATTGGAGCTTCAGCTTCAGCATCAGTCCTTCTAATGGATATTCAGAAGTGATTTCCTTTAGGACTGACTGGTTTGATTTTCTTGCAGTCCAAGGGGACTCTCAAGAGTCTTCTCCAACACCACAGCTCAAAAGCATCAATTCTTCAACGTTCAGCCTTCTGATGGTCCAACTCTCACATCCATACATGACTACTGGAAAAACCATAGCTTTGACTAGACAGACCTTTGTTGGCGAAGTAATGTCTCTGCTTTTTAATATGCTGTCTAGGTTTGTCATAGCTTTCCTCCCAAAGAGAAAGTGTCTTTTAATTTCATGGCTGTAGTCACCTGCAGCCATGGTGATTTTGGAGCCCCCAAAAATAAAGTCTGTTACTGTTTCCATTGTCTCCCCATCTATTTGCCATGAAGTGATGGGACCAGATGCTGTGATTTTTGTTTTAAAACATTGAGTCTTAAGCCAGCTTTTCCCCTCTCTCTTTAACCTTCATCAAGGGGCTCTTTGGTTCCTCTTTGCTTTCTACCATTAGGGTGGTGTCATCTGCATATCTGACATTATTGATATTTCTCTCAGCAATCTTGATTCCAGCTTGTGCTTCATCCAGTCTGACATTTCACATGATGTACTCTACATATAAGTTAAATAAGTGGGGTGACAGTATACAGCCTTGACATACTCCTTTCCCAGTTTGGAACCAGTCCATTGTTCCATGTCCAGTTCTAGCTGTTGCTTCTTGACTTGCATACAGGTTTCTTAGGAGGCAGGTAAGGTGGTCTGCTATTCCCATCTCTTGAAGAATTTTCCACAGTTTGTTGTGATCCATACACTAAAAGGCTTTAGTATAGTCAATAAAGCAGAAGTAGATGTTTTTCTGGAATGCTTTTGCTTTTTCTGTGATCCAAAGATTTTGGCAATTTGGTCTATAGTTCCTCTGCCTTTTCTAAATCTAGGCTTGTACATCTGAAAGTTCTTGGTTCATGTTCTGTGGAGGCCTGGCTTGGATAATTTTGAGCATTACTTTGCTGGTATGTGAAATGAGTGCAATTGTGTGGTAGTTTGAACATTCTTTGGCATTGCTCTTTGGGATTTGAATAAAAACTGACCTTTTCCAATCCTTTGACCACTGCTGAGTGTTCCATATTTGCTGGCATACCAAGTACAGCATCATCTTTTAGGATTTGAAATAGTTCAGCTGGGAATCCATCACCTCCACTAGCTTTGTTTGTACTGATGCTTTCTAAGGCCCAGTTGACTTTGCACTCCAGTCTGGCTCTAGGTGAGTGGTCACACCATCATGGTTATCTGAGTCATTAAGATCTTTTTGGTATAGTTCTTCTGTGTATTCTTGCCACCTCTTCTTAATATCTTTGTTGCTTCTGTTAGATCCATACCATTTCTGTCCTTTATCGAGCCCATCTTTGCATGAAATGTTCCCTTGGTATCTCTAATTTTCTTGAAGAGATTTCTAGTCTTTTCCATTCTATTGTTTTCCTTTGTTTCTTTGCACTGATCACCGAGGAAGGCTTTCTTATCTCTCCTTGTTATTCTTTGGAACTCTGCATTCAAATGGGTATATCTTTCCTTTTCTCGTTTGCCTTCTGCTTCTGTTCTTTTCTCAGCTATTTGTAAGGCCTCCTCAGACAGCCATTTTGCCTTTTTGTATTTCTTTTTCTTGGGGATGGTTTTAATCACTACCTCCTGTACAATGTCATGAAACTCTGTCCATAGTTCTTCAGGTACTCTATCAGATCAAATCCCTTAAATCTATTTCTCACTTCCACTGTATAATCATAAGGGATTTGATTTAGGTCATACCTGAATGGTCTAGTGGTTTTCCCTAGTTTCTTCAATTTAAGTCTGAATTTAGCAATAAGGAGTTCATGATCTGAGCCACAGTCAGCTCCCAGTCTTGTTTTGCTTCTCCATTTTTGGCTGCAAAGAATATAACCAATCTGATTTCAGTATTGACCATCTGGTGATGTCAATGTGTAGAGTCTTCTCTTGTGTTGTTGGAAGAGGGTGTTTGCTATGACCAGTGTGTTCTCTTGGCAAAACTCTGTTAGCCTTTGCTCTGCTTAATTTTGTACTCCAAGGCCAAATTTGCCTGTTACTCCAGGTGTCTGTTGACTTCCTACTTTTGCATTCTAGTACCCTATAATGCAATGAACATCTATTTTTGGTGTTAGTTCTAGGAGGTCTTGTAGGTCTTCATAGAACCATTCAACTTCAGCTTCTTCGGCATTACTGGTGGGGGCATAGACTTGGATTGCTGTGATATTGAATGGTTTGCTCTGGAAATGAACAGAGATCATTCTGTTGTTTGTGAGATTGCATCCAAGCACTGCATTTCGGACCCTTTTGTTGACTATGATGGCTACTCCATTTCTTCTAAGGTATTCTTGCCCACAGTAGTAGATATAATGGTCATCTGAATTAAATTCACCCATTCCAGTCCATTTGAGTTCACCGATTCCTAAAATGTCAACATTCATGCTTGTCATCTCCTGTTTGACCACTTCCGGTTTACTTTGATTCATGAACCTAACATTATACATTCCTATGCAGTATTGTTCTTTATAGCATTGGACTTTAATTTCACCACCAGACATCCACACCTGGGCGTTGTTTCCACTTTGGCTCAGCCTCTTTATTCCGTCTGGAGCTATTTCTCCACTCCTTTCCAGTAGCATGTTGGTAGGTGCCCAACCTAGGGAGTTCATCTTTTAGTGTCATATCTTTTTGCCTTTTCATACTCTTCCTGGGGTTCTCAAGGCAAGAATGCTAAAGTGGCTTTCCATTCCCTTCTCCAGTGGACCACGTTTTGTCAGAACTCTAACCATGACCCATCTGTCTTGGGTGGCCCTACATGGCATGGCTCATAGTTTCATTGTGTCAGACAAGATTGTGATCCATGTGATTCATTTGGTTAGTTTTTGTGATTAGTGTCTGCCCTCTGATGGATGAGGCTATGAAGCTTGTGGAAATTTCCTGGTGGGAGGCACTGGCTATGGGTAAAACTGGGTCTTGCTCTGGTGCACAGGGCCATGCTCAGTAAATCTTTAATCCAGTTTTCTTCCGATGAGTCAGGCTGTGTTCCCTCCCTGTAGTTTGTCCTGAGGCCAACCTATGGTGGGGTAATGGCGACCCCCTTCAAAAGGACTTATGCCACAGGCCCAGCTCCCATGACTGTTGTAGTCAGTGCCTCTGACCCTGCGACAGGCAGCTGTCAACCCACACCTCTTCTGGAGACTCCTGGACACTCACAGGCAAGTCTGGCTCAGTCTCTTGTGGGCTCTCTGCTCCTTTCTCCTGGGTCCTGGTGCAAACAAGTTTTGTTGTGTTTTGGAATTTACTCACACTGTAAAATGACAATACTTTCTTTTCTTTCTTTATAACATCACACTGTGCCGAGTAACCTACTTATATATAGTTTAATCCTTACAACAGTGCTATTAAACAGTACTTATTATTGTCTGCCTTTTTTTTTTCTTTTTTAAAAGCCAGTCAAATTTAGCAGTGGGGAGTTGTATACTAATTTTAGTGACACTAATGTTAATAAGTTCTGGTAACCCATTACCATCAGACCAGCCTGTTGTCTGCATTTTTACAGAGGTTAGGTTGTTTATTCAGGATCACATAAGAAAAACAATGGAATAACTTAGAATTCAAATCTAGGTTTATTTTGCATGATTCGAAATCATATTTCCTAATTACTCTGCAACATGCCTAGGTAATGTGCACTTTCAATTTCAGATCTCTGTGTGTTTGTTCATTGTTTCCTGCATTTAATTCCTTTCTTACTTTCTCCACCTATGAAAAATTTCACATATTTTCATGTTGCAAAGGTGAGCTTACTGTATATAAGTATTCTCATAGTATTTTGTTTGAAGACAATATTTATTTATATATTTATTAGGCTGCATTGGGTCTTGGTTGCAGCATGAAGAATCATACTTTGCAGTGCATGGGCTTCTCTAGTTGCGGTGTGCTGGCTTCTTTCTGGTTGTAGCACTTGGGCTCCAGGAGTACAGGCTCAGTAGTTGTGGTGCACTGGCTTAGTTGCCTCAACTCATGTAGAATCTTAGTTCCCCGGATCAGGGATCAAACTAATGTCCCCTACATTGAAAAGCAGATTCTTCTCTAGGAGTTTTATAGTTTCTGGTCTTATGTTTAGATCTTTAATCCATTTTGAGTTTATTTTTGTGTATGGTGTTAGAAAGTGGTCTAGTTTCATTCTTTTACAAGTGGTTGACCAGATTTCCCAGCACCACTTGTTAAAGAGATTGTCTTTAATCCATTGTATATTCTTGCCTCCTTTGTCAAAGATAAGGTCCATATGTGCGTGGATTTATCTCTGGGCTTTCTATTTTATTCCATTGATCAATATTTCTGTCTTTGTGCCAGTACCATACTGTCTTGATAACTGTGGCTTTGTAGTAGAGCCTGAAGTCAGGTAGGTTGATTCCTCCAGTTCCATTCTTCTTTCTCAAGGTCGCTTTGGCTATTCTAGGTTTTTTGTATTTCCATACAAATTGTGAAATTATTTGTTCTAGCTCTGTGAAGAATACTCTTGGTAGCTTGATAGGGATTGCGTTGAATCTATAAATTGCTTTGGGTAGTATACTCATTTTCACTATATTGATTCTTCCAATCCATGAACATGGTATATTTCTCCATCTATTAGTGTCCTCTTTGATTTCTTTCACCAGTGTTTTATAGTTTTCTATATATAGGTCTTTAGTTTCTTTAGGTAGATATATTCCTAAGTATTTTATTCTTTTTGTTGCAATGGTGAATGGAATTGTTTCCTTAATTTCTCTTTCTGTTTTCTCATTATTAGTGTATAGGAATGCAAGGGATTTCTGTGTGTTGATTTTATATCCTGCAACTTTACTATATTCATTGATTATTTCTAGTAATTTTCTGGTGGAATCTTTAGGGTTTTCTATGTAGAGGATCATGTCATCTGCAAATAGTGAGAGTTTTACTTCTTCTTTTCCAATTTGGATTCCTTTTATTTCTTTTTCTGCTCTGATTGCTGTGGCCAAAACTTCCAAAACTGTGTTGAATAGTAATGGTGAAAGTGGGCACCCTTGTCTTGTTCCTGACTTGAGAGGAAATGCTTTCAATTTTTCCCCATTGAGGATAATGTTTGCTGTGGGTTTGTCATATATAGCTTTTATTATGTTGAGGTATGTTCCTTCTATTCCTGCTTTCTGGAGAGTTTTTATCATAAATGGATGTTGAATTTTGTCAAAGGCTTTCTCTGCATCTATTGAGATAATCATATGGGTTTTATTTTTCAATTTGTTAATGTGGTGTATTACATTGATTGATTTGCGGATATTGAAGAATCCTTGCATCCCTGGGATAAAGCCCACTTGGTCATGGTGTATGATCTTTTTAATGTGTTGTTGGATTCTGATTGCTAGAATTTTGTTAAGGATTTTTGCATCTATGTTCATCAGTGATATTGGCCTGTAGTTTTCTTTTTTTGTGGGATCTTTGTCAGGTTTTGGTATTAGGGTGATGGTGGCCTCATAAAATGAGTTTGGAAGTTTACCTTCCTCTGCAATTTTCTGGAAGAGTTAGAGCAGGATAGGTGTTAGCTCTTCTCTAAATTTTTGGTAGAATTCAGCTGTGAAGCCGTCTGGACCGGGGCTTTTGTTTGCTGGAAGATTTTTGATTACAGTTTCAATTTCCATGCTTGTGATGGGTCTGTTAAGATTTTCTATTTCTTCCTGGTCCAGTTTTGGAAAGTTGTACTTTTCTAAGAATTTGTCCATTTCTTCCACGTTGTCCATTTTATTAGCATATAATTGTTGATAGTAGTCTCTTATGATCCTTTGTATTTCTGTGTTGTCTGTTGTGATCTCTCCATTTTCGTTTCTAATTTTGTTGATTTTTCTCCCTTTGTTTCTTGATGAGTCTGGCTAATGGTTTGTCAATTTTATTTATCCTTTCAAAGAACCAGCTTTTGGTTTTGTTGATTTTTGCTATGGTCTCTTTTGTTTCTTTTGCATTTATTTCTGCTCTAATTTTTAAGATTTCTTTCCTTCTACTAACCCTGGGGTTCTTCATTTCTTCCTTTTCTAGTTGCTTTAGGTGTAGAGTTAGGTTATTTATTTGACTTTTTTCTTGTTTCTTGAGGTGTGCCTGTATTGCTATGAACTTTCCCCTTAGGACTGCTTTTACTGTGTCCCACAGGTTTTGGGTTGTTGTGTTTTCATTTTCATTCATTTCTATGCAAATTTTGATTTCTTTTTGATTTCTTCTGTGATTTGTTGGTTATTCAGCAGCGTGTTGTTCAGCCTCCATATGTTGGAATTTTTAATCGTTTTTCTCCTGTAATTGAGATCTAATCTTACTGCATTGTGGTCAGAAAAAATGCTTGGAATGATTTCTATTTTTTGAATTTACCAAGGCTAGCTTTATGGCCCAGGATGTGATCTATCCTGGAGAAGGTTCCATGCGCTTGAGAAAAAGGTGAAATTCATTGTTTTGGGATGAAATGTCCTATAGATATCAATTAGGTCTAACTGGTCTATTGTATTGTTTAAAGTTTGTGTTTCCTTGTTAATTTTCTGTTTAGTTGATCTATCCATAGGTGTAAGTGGGGTATTAAAGTCTCCCACTATTATTGTGTTATTGTTAATTTCTCCTTTCATACTTGTTAGCATTTGTTTTACGTACTGTGGTGCTCCCGTGTTGGGTGCATATATATTTATAATTGTTATATCTTCTTCTTGGATTGATCCTTTGATCATTATGTAGTGACCGTCTTTGTCTCTTTTCACAGCCTTTGTTTTAAAGTCTATTTTATCTGATATGAGTATTGCTACTCCTGCTTTCTTTTGGTCCCTATTTGCATGGAAAATCTTTTTCCAGCCCTTCACTTTCAGTCTGTATGTGTCCCCTGTTTTGAGGTGGGTCTCTTGTAGACAACATATGTAGGGGTCTTGTTTTTGTATCCATTCAGCCAGTCTTTGTCTTTTGGTTGGGGCATTCAACCCATTTACGTTTAAGGTAATTACTGATAAGTATGATCCCGTTGCCATTTACTTTATTGTTTTGGGTTTGAGTTTATACACCGTTTTTGTGTTTCCTGTCTAGAGAATATCTTTTAGTATTTGTTGGAGAGCTGGTTTGGTGGTGCAGAATTCTCTCAGCTTTTGCTTGTCTGAAAAGCTTTTGATTTCTCCTTCATACTTGAATGAGATCCTTGCTGGGTACAATAATCTGGGCTGTAGGTTATTTTCTTTCATCACTTTAAGTATGTCTTGCCATTCCCTCCTGGCTTGAAGAGTTTCTATTGAAAGATCAGCTGTTATCCTTATGGGAATCCCCTTGTGTGTTATTTGTTGTTTTTCCCTTGCTGCTTTTAATATTTGTTCTTTGTATTTGATCTTTGTTAATTTGATTAATATGTGCCTTGGGGTGTTTCTCCTTGGGTTTATCCTGTTTGGGACTCTCTGGGTTTCTTGGACTTGGGTGATTATTTCCTTCCCCAATTTAGGTAAGTTTTCCACTATTATCTCCTCAAGTATTTTCTCATGGTCTTTCTTTTTGTCTTCTTCTTCTGGAACCCCTATGATTCGAATGTTGTAGCGTTTAATATTGTCCTGGAGGTCTCTGAGATTGTCCTCATTTCTTTTAATTCATTTTTCTTTTATCCTCTCTGATTCATTTATTTCTCCCATTCTATCTTCTAATTCACTAATCCTATCTTCTGCCTCTGTTAATCTACTATTTGTTGCCTCCAGAGTGTTTTTAATTTCATTTATTGCATTATTCATTATATATTGACTCTTTTTTATTTCTTCTAGGTCCTTGTTAAACCTTTCTTGCATCTTCTCAATCCTTGTCTCCAGGCTATTCATCTGTGATTCCATTTTAGTTTCAAGATTTTGGATCAATTTCACTATCATTATTCGGAATTCTTTATCAGGTAGATTCCCTATCTCTTCCTCTTTTGTTTGGTTTGGTGGGCATTTATCCTGTTCCTTTATCTGCTGAGTATTCCTCTGTCTCTTCATCTTGTTTAAATTGCTGAGTTTGGGGTGTCCTTTCTGTATTCTGGCAGTTTGTGGAGTTCTCTTTATTGTGGCATTTCCTCACTGTGTGTGGGTTTGTACAGGTGGCTTGTCAAGGTTTCCTGGTTAGGGAAGCTTGTGTCGGTGTTCTGGTGGGTGGAGCTGTATTTCTTCTCTCTGGAGTGCAATGAAATGTCCATTAATGAGTTATGAGTTGTCTATTGTTTTGGGGTGACTTTGGGCAGCCTGTATCTTGAAGCTCAGGGCTGTGTTCCTTTGTTGCTGGAGAATTTGCTTGGTATGTCTTGCCCTGGAACTTATTGGCCCTTGTGTGGTGCTTGGTTTCAGTGTTGGTATGGAGGCATTTGATGAGCTCCTGTCAATTAATGTTCCTTGGAGTCAGGAGTTCCCTGGAGTCAGGGTTTGGACTTAAGTCTCCTGCTTCCGGTTATCGGTCTTATTTTTACAGTAGTTTCAAAACTTCTCCTTCTATACAGCACCATTGATAAAACATCTACATTAAAGATGAAAAGTTTCTCTATGGTGAGGGTCACTCAGAGAGGTTCACAGGGTTACATGGAGAAGAGAAGAGGGAGGAGGGAGTTAGAGGTGACCCAAATGAGATGAGGTGAATCAAGAGTGAAGAGAGTGGGCTAGCCAGTAGTCACTTCCTTATGTGCACTCCACAACTGGACCACTCAGAGATGTTCACGGAGTTATACAGAGAAGAGAAGAAGGAGGAAGGTGACAGAGGTGGCCAGAAGGATAAAAGGGGGAAATGAAAAGGAGGGAGACAGATCCAGCCAGTAATCAGTTCTAAGTATTCTCCACCGTCTGGAACACACAGAAATTCACAGAGTTGGGTAGAGTAGAGAGGGGTTAGGGAGGAGACACAGGCGACCTGGTGGAGAAAAAGGAGAGTCCAAAGGGAGGGAGAGCAGTCAAGCCAGTAATCTCGCTCCCTAGTCAAAAATGGGTCCTGAAGATTGGGTCCTTAAAGGTACAAAATTGGTAACAAATACATAAAATCAAAAATTAAAAATCTAGAGTAGAGTTTGGAATTTCAAAAATACGATGTTAAAGAAAAGAAGAAGGAAAAGAAAGAGAGAAAAAACGAACAAACTAAAACAAACAAGGTAGTGAAAATTATAAAGAAAGTACAGGTACAAAATTGATAACTAATACCAGAAAGCAAAAGTTAAAAATCTAGAGTAGAGTTTGGAATTTCAAAAATACAATGTTAAAAAAAAAAAAAGAAGAAGAAAAATAAAGAGAGAAAACAAACAAACAAATACAAACAATGTCACAAAAATTATAAAGAAAATACAGGTACAAAATTGATATCAAATACCAAAAAGCATAAATTAAAAATCTAGAGTAGAGTTTGGAATTTCAGATATACAATGTTATATAAAGAAGAAGAGAAAGAAACAGAGAAGAAGAAAAGAAGAAAAAAAAAAAAAAGTCACAGAAATTATATAAAAAAACTATAGGTACAAAATTGATAACATATACCAAAAAGCGAAAATTAAAATTAAAAATTAAAAATAGAGTTTGGTTTTTCAAAAATACAATGTTAAAGAAAAGAGAAAAAAACAAAAACAAACAAAAAAAAAAAAAAACAAGGTCAAAAAATTATAAAATATATATATATGAAGTTTGCTGAAAAAAAAAAATAGGGTCTTTTTTTTCTTTTTTGCAAAGTAATAGGTTATAAAAGTGAAAATTAAAGGAACAATAGAGGACTTAAAAAATTTTTTTTAATTAAAAAAAAAAAGAATGATCGTAAAAATAATAAAAATGTATCTAGGACTTTCTTGGTTTTTTTGTGGGTGTTGTGGGTTCAATTCATTTTTGGCTAGTTCCTTGGTCAGACTTATATTTCTCAAGATCTATAGGCCCCTTCCTATGTAGTCCGTAGTAACCACAGGGTTTTGATCTATTGCCTGTAGCTTCCAAGGCATTTCCCTCTGTTATATCTTCTTCTGTTTGCTAGTCTCTTTAGTATCTGGTTTCCGCCCTGACACAAAGGGCACGGTGGAGGACACTTTTTTTTTTTTTTGGTTTACTTGTTCAGTCGCTGTGGGGAGGGAGGGAGGGATGCTGCAAACAAATAACACTGGCGTGGGCTGCAGTGCCTCAGCCACCCTGGGTCTGCCCCCGCTCACGGCGCGTGTAGCCTCCCTGTCCACACTGCTCGGACTCTAGGTTGTTCCGTCGGGAACAATCCGAGGCCGGCCCTGGGCTGCATGCACCTCCCAGGTCCAAGCCGCTCAGGTTCAGGCACTCGGGTAGTCCTCAGAGGCGCAGACTCAGTTGGGCCTGCGTTTTGTGCTCTTCCCAGGTCCGAGCAGCTCAGGTGATGAGGTGTTTGGCGAGTGCCAATGCTGCGACTTATCACCTCCCCGCCACTCGGTTATCTGGGTGTAAAACCGGCGCACCTTCTCAGGCAGATGTTGACCGTCCAGACCCCCAAGAAGTTTTAGTTAGCAAAGAAGCCTGCTTACAGTTTTATAGATAATGTCTCTCTGGGGCTGCGATTGCCCCCTTCCGGCTCTGGCTGCCTGTCACAGGAGGGGGAAGGTCTGCAGCCGGCTATCTCTGTTCAGTCCTTTGTTCCGTGCGCGGGCCTGGCGGTCTTAGGTTAGGGCTGGCTTTTCGCGTGGTAGATATCCCACAGTCTGGTTTGCTAGCCCAAATTATTTCGCTCAGATAGCGCTCAGGGTATTCAGGCCAGATTCTTACTCTCAGTGATGCAGCCCACACCGCGCCTCCCTGCCCAGCCCCCGCTTGCTAATGGCGGATGCAGGCGTCTGCGCTGGTTCTCCGCTGGGGGCGTTACCGTAGGGCTCGCAATCTGCGAGTTTTAATTGTTTATTTATTTTTTCTCCCTGTTATGTTGCCCTCTGTGCTTCCAAAGCTCAGCACAGATTTGGCAGTGAGAAGGTTTCCTGGTGTTTGGAAACTTCTGTCTTTTTAAGATTCCCTTCCCGGGACGGAACTCCGTCCCTCCCTCTTTTGTCTCTTTTTTTTGTCTTTAATATTTTTTCATACCTCCTTTCGAAGAGTTGGGTTGCTTTTCTGGGTGCCTGATGTCCTCTGCTGGCATTCAGAAGTTGTTTTGTGGAATTTACTCGACGTTTAAATGCTCTTTTGATGAATTTGTGGGGGAGAAAGTGTTCTCCCCGTCCTACTCCTCCGCCATCTTGGCTCCTCCCCCCCATCTTGGCTCCTCCCCTATTTTAACCTTTTATCAGGTATATGGTTTGCAAATATTTGGCAGTGTTTTGCATAGTTGGGAAAGCTAGGTGCTTACTCTCATGGTCTCACTTTCCTGCATGGGAGAAATTGCTGACTGACAGGTTCTCTCTTGCCACTGTGCTGTACTGTCTTGGGAGACGGAGTACTGTTTATTTGCTAAGTCTTGTCTGACTCTTTATGACCCCATGGACTATCGCCTGGCAGGCTAATGGCAGCCCACTCCAGGATTCTTGTCTGGGAAGGGTGGTGACATGGATAAAATGAAACTGTTTCTCTTCTTCAGTGTGTTCAATCTGGGATTTTTTTTTTTTTTTTTTTGCTTTAGTGGTGTGCTAGAATTTCTACTGGACTCCAGAACTTCCACAGAGGTATTCTCATCTATGGATGATTGTCAAAATCTGTGTTCTTGTTGAGGAGGATGGTAAAAATGCCTGTTCTCCTATTTTGCTGAAATCACTCTCCCCTTTTTCCTAATATAAGTATTTATAAAGCATTATAAATTTCTCTTTCAGTACTGCTTTGGCTATGTCCCATATATTTTGATATATTGTGTTTTTGTTTTCATTCAGTTCTTACAGTTTTATATTTCTTTGAGATTTCTTTGACCCATTGATTATTTAGAAGTTTGTTTTAAATTTTCACATGTTCAAAGATTTTCCTGTTGTCTTTCTGTTACTGATTTCTAGTTTAATTACATTGTAATCAGAGAATACAATCTTTATGATTTCTATATTTGTCTGTGGGATACTATTAACAGAAACACCATAGACTGAAAGGCCTAAATAATAAGCATTATTTCCCACAGTTCTGGAGGCTCTCAGTCTGAGATCAAGGTACCAGCATGATAAAGTTCTGTTCAGGGCCCATTTCCTGGCTTGTAGATAGTAGCCTTCTTGCTGTGTCTTCACATGGCTGAGAGAGAACTCTGGTTACTTCATCTCCTTATAAGGGTACCAGTACCATCATAAGGGATTCACTTCCATGACCGCATCCAAACCCAATTACTTCTCAAAGGCTGTACCTCCTTTGGCCGCACCATACCACATTGTGGGTTAAGGCCTTGATATATGAATTTTGGGGGGATAAAAACATTCAGTCCATAGAAATTTGTTCTTTTGAATTTGTTGAGGTTTGCTTTATGGCCCAGGGTATGGTCTGTCTTGGGGATGATCTATAGGTGCTTGAAGCAAGTGTATGTTATGCTATTGTTGGTGTACTGCAAATGTCAGTTAACTCTAATTAGTTGTATTGTTCACATTTTATACATTTTTGCTGACTTTGGTCTTGTAATTTTATCAGTTGCTGAAAGAAGAGTGTTAAAAGCCCCCAATTTTGTTTGTCTCCTGTCTCAGCTCTGTTTCAGTTCAGTTCAGTTGCTCAGTCATGTCTGACTCTTTGCGACGCCATGGACTACAGCACGCCAGGCTTCTCTGTCCATCACCAACTCCCGGAGCCTACTCAAACTCATGTCCATGTGTCGGTGATGCCATCCAACCATCTCACCCTCTGTCGTCCCCTTCTCATCCTGCCTTCAATCTTTTCCAGCATCAGGGTCTTTTCCGATGAGTCAGTTCTTTGCATCATGTGGCCAAAGTATTGGAGTTTCAGCTTCAGCATCAGTCCTTCTAATGAATATTCAGGACTGATTTCCTTTAGGATGGACTGGTTGGATCTCCTTGCAGTCCAAGGGACTCTCAGGAGTCTTCTTCAACATCATAGTTCAAAAGCATCAATTTTTTGGTGCTCAGCTTTCTTTATAGTCCATCTCTCACATCTGTACATGACTACTGGAAAAAACGGAGTTTTGACTAGACGGACCTTTGTTGGTAAAGTAATGTCTCTGCTTAAGTTTTAAAAAAGTTTCACTGACATACAATTTATGTACTATACAGTCACCCATTTTAAGTGTACAATTCTATGGTTTTAAATATATTAACAGTTATGTAACTGTCACTGCCTCAGAGTTTCAGAATATATGTATCAACCACCAAGCAGCCATTATAGCTGCCCTCTTGGTCTCATCGGCAAATTCACTAGCTCTAGTCAGTCACTAAATCTACTTTCTGTTTCTATAAGATTTACCTATTCTGAATATTTCACTTAAATGGAATCATGTAATATATGGTCTTGTGACTGGCTTCTTTCACTTTAGCATAATGTCTTCAAAGTCCAGCTATGATGGTAAAGAATCTGCCTGTGGTGTGGGAAATGTAGGTTCAATCCCTGGGTCAGGAAGATCCCCTGAAAAAGGATATGGCAACCCACTCCAGTGTTCTTGTCTGGAAAATTCCATGGATGGAGGAACCTGGCAGGCTATAGTCCATGGCATTGCAAAGAGTTGGACACAACTGGGTGACTAACACACACTCATGTGTCCTGGAATATACCAGTATTTCATTCCTATTTTACTGCTGAATGATATTTTATTATATGGATATATTATTTTATTTATCCATTTATCAGTTGATGGAAACTTGGATTGTTTTCATTTTAACTTATGAATAATGGTGTTAAGAATATTGTGTACAAGTTTTGTAAGGATATATGTTTTCATTTTTCTTGATTATATTTAGGAGTAGAGGCTGGGTAATATGGTTTCTCTGTTTCATATTTTAAGATACTACCTAACTGTACCATTTTGGATTTCCACTATCTATGCATCAAGGTCTTAATTTTTCTATTACCTCACCAATACTTGTTGTCTCTTTTCAGATTATAGTCATCCAGGGGGATGTGGCATGGTATATCACTGTGTTTTGATTTGTATTTTCTTAATGGCTAATGGTATTGATCATCTTTTCATGTGCTATTGACATTTATATCCATTTTGGAGATACCTCTACTCAAATACTTTGCCCATTTTAAAATTAGGGTTCCATTACGTTCCATCCAGTCGCTCAGTCATGTCAGACTCTTTGTGACCCCATGGACTGCAGCATACCAGGCCTACCTGACCATCACGAACTCCTGGAGTTTACCCAAACTCAACTCCATTGGTTGGTGATGCCATCCAACCATTTCATCCTCTGTCTTCCCCTTCTCCTCCAGCCTTCAATCTTTCCCAGCATCAGGCTCTTTTCCAATGAGTCAGCTCTTCGCATTGGGTGGCCAAAGTATTGGAGTTTCAGCTTCAACATCACTCCTTCCAATGAATACTCAGGACTGATCTCCTTTAGGATGGACTGGTTGGATCTCCTTGCAGTCCAAGGGACTCTCATGAGTCTTCTCCAACACCACAGTTAAAAGTATCAATTCTTTGGTGCTCAGCTTTCTTTAAAGTCCAACTCTCACATCCATACATGACTATGGGTAAAACCATAGCCTTGACTAGACGGACCTTTGTTGGCAAAGTAACGTCTCTGCTTTTTAATATGCTGTCAGGTTGGTCATAACTTTTCTTCCAAGGAGCAAAAATCTTTTAATTTCATGGCTGCAGTCACCATCTACAGTGATTCTGGAGCCCCCAAAAATAAAGTCAGCCACTGTTTCCACTGTTTCCCCATCAATTTGCCATGAAGTTATGGGACCAGATGCCATGATCTTAGTTTTCTGAATGTTGAGCTTTAAGCCAGCTTTTTCACTCTCCTCTTTCACTTTCAACAAGAGGCTCTTTAGTTCTTCACTTTCTGCCATAAGATGGTATCATCTGGATATCTGAGGTTATTGATATTTCTCCCGGCAATCTTGATTCCAGCTTGTGCTTCATCCAGCCTGGCATTTCGCATGATGTACTCTGCATAGAAGTTAAATAAGCAAACTGACAATATACAGTCTTGACGTACTTCTTTTCCTATTTGGAACCAGTCTATTGTTCCATATCCCGTTCTAACTGTTGCTTCCTGACCTGCATACAGATTTGTCAAGAGGCATGTCAGGTGGTCTGGTATTCACATCTCTTTCAGAATTTTCCACAGTTTATTGTGATCCACACAGTCAAAGGCTTTGGCAAAGTCAATAGAGCAGAAGTAGGTGTTTTTATGGAACTCTTTTACTTTTTTGAAGATCCAGCAGATGTTGGCAATTTGATCTCTGGTTCCTCTGCCTTTTCTAAAACCAGCTTGAGCGTCAGGAAGTTCATAGTTCACACTGTTGAAGCCTGGCTTGGAGAATTTGAGCATTACTTTACTAGTATGTGAGATAAGTGCAATTGTGCGGTAGTTTGAGCATTCTTTGGCATTGCCTTTATTTGGGATTGGGATGAAAACTGACCTTTTCCAGTCCTGTGGCTACTGCTGACTTTTCCAAATTTGCTGGCATATTGAGTGCAGCACTTTCACAGCATCATCTTTCAGGATTTGAAATTGCTCAGCTGGGATTCCATCACCTCCACTAGCTTTGTTCGTAGTGTTGCTTCCTAAGGCCCACTTGACTTCACATTCCAGGATGTCTGGCTCTAGGTGAGTGATCACACCATGGTGATTATCTTGGTCGTGAAGATCTTTTTTGTACAGTTCTTCTGTGTATTCTTACCACCTCTTCTTAATATCTTCTGCTTCTGTTAAGTCCATACCATTTCTGTCCTTTATCGAGTCCATCTTTGCATTAAATGGTCCCTTGGTATCTCTAATTTTCTTGAAGAGATCTCTAGTCTTTCCCATTATATTGTTTTCCTCTGTTTCTTTGCATTGATCACTGAGGAAGGCTTTCATATCTCTCTTTGCTATTCTTTGGAACTCTGCATTCAGACGTGTATGTCTTTCCTTTTCTCCTTTGCTTTTGGCATCTTTTCTTTTCTCAGCTATTTGTAAGGCCTCCTCAGACAGCCATTTTGCTTTTCTTCCACTTCTTTTTCTTGGGATGGTCTTGATCTCTGTCTCCTGTACAATGTCATGAACCTCTGCCCATAGTTCATCAGGCACTCTATCAGATCTAGTCCCTTAAATCTATTTCTCACTTCCACTGTATAATTGTAAGGGATTTGATTTAGGTCATACCTGAATGGTAGCGTCTGTCTACGATGCGGGAGACCCGGGTTCGATCCCTGGGTTGGGAAGATCCCTTGGAGAAGGAAATGGCAATCCACTCCAGTACTATTGCCTGGAAAATCCCATGGACAGAGAAGCCTGGTAGGCTACAGTCCATGGGGTTGCAAAGAGTTGGACATGACTGAGCGACTTCACGTTCATGTTCATGTTTGAATGGTCTGGTGGTTTTCCCTACTTTCTTCAATTTAAGTCTGAATTTGCCAATAAGGAGTTCATGATCTGAGCCACAGTCAGCTCCCGGTCTTGTTTTTGCTGACTGTATAGAGCTTCTCCAAGTTTGGCTGCAAAGTATATAATCAGTCTGATTTCAGTGTTGACCATCTGGTGATGTCCATGTGTAAAGTCTTCTCTTGTGTTATTGGAGGAGGGTGTTTGCTATGACCAGTGCGTTCTCTTAGAAAAACTCTATTAGCCTGTGCCCTGCTTCATTCTGTACTCCAAGGCCAAATTTGCCTGTGACTCCAGGTGTTTCTTGACTTCCTACTTTTGCATTCCAGTCCCCTATAATGAAAAGGACATCTTTTTTGGGTGTTAGTTCTAGAAGGTCTAGTAAGTCTTCATAGAACCGTTCAACTTCAGCTTCTTCAGCATTACTGGTCAGGGCATAGACTTGAATTACTGTGATATTGAATGGTTTGCCTTGGAAATGAACAGGGATCATTCTGTCATTTTTGAGATTGCATCCAAGTACTGCATTTTGGACCCTTCTGTTGACTATCATGGCTACTCCATTTTTTCTAAGGTACTCTTGCCCACAGTAGTAGATATAATGGTACTTATTTTTTATTGTATTTATTTTTTAAAATATAAATTTATTTATTTTAATTGGAGGCTAATTACTTTACAATATTTTATTGGTTACAATATTGTATTGTATTGGTTTTGCCATACATCGATATGAATCTGCCACTGGTGTACATGTGTTCCCCATCCTTAACCCACCTCCCTCCCCATACAATCCGTCTGGGTCATCCCAGTGCACCAGCCCCAAGCATCCTGTATCCTGCATCAAACCTGGCCTGGCGATTCGTTTCACATATGATAATATACATGTTTCAATGCCATTCTCCCAAATCATCCCACCCTCGCCCTCTCCCACAGAGTCCAAAAGACTGTTCTGTACCTCTGTGTCTCTTTTGCTATCTCTCATACAGGGTTATCGTTACCATCTTTCTAAATTCCATATATATAGTTTGTTATACTGTATTGGTGTTTTTCTTTCTGGCTTACTTCACTCTGTATAATAGGCTCCAGTTCCATCCACTTCATTAGAAATGATTCAAATGTATTCTTTTTAATGGCTTGAGTAATACTCCATTGTGTATATGTACCACAGCTTTCTTATCCATTCGTCTGCTGATGAACATCTAGGTTGCTTCCGTGTCCTGGCTATTATAAACAGTGCTGCGATGAACATTGGGGTACACGTGTCTCTTTCAGTTCTGGTTTCCTCGGTGTGTATGCCCAGCAGTGGGCTTGCTGGGTCATATGGCAGTTCTACTTCCAGTTTTTTAAGGAATCTCCACACTGTTCTCCATAGTGGCTGTACTAGTTTGCATTCCCACCAACAGTGTACGAGGGTTCCCTTTTCTGCACACCCTCTCAAGCATTTATTGCTTATAGACTTTTGGATAGTAGCCATTCTGACTGGCATGAAATGGTACCTCATAGTGGTTTTGATGTGCATTTCTCTGATAATGAGTGATGTTGAGCATCTTTTCATGTGTTTGTTAGCCCTCTGTATGTCTTCTTTGGAGAAATGTCTATTTAGTTCTTTGGCCCATTTTTTGATTGGGTCATTTGTTTTTCTGGAATTGAGCTGCAGGAGTTGCTTGTATATTTTTGAGATTAATTCTTTGTCAGTTGCTCCATTTGCTATTATTTTCTCCCATTCTGAAGGCTGTATTTTTACCTTGCAGAAGCTTTTAATTTTAATTAGGTCCCATTTGTTTATTTTTGCTTTTGTTTCCATTACTTTGAGAGGTGGGTCATAGAGGATCCTGCTGTGATGTATGTCGGAGAGTGTTTTGCCTATGTTCTCCTCTAGGAGTTTTATAGTTTCTGGTCTTACATTTAGATCTTTACTCCATTTTGAGTTTGTTTTTGTGTATGGTGTTAGAAAGTGTTCTAGTTTCATTCTTTTACAAGTGGTTGACCAGATTTCCCAGCACCACTTGTTAAAGAGATTGTCTTTTCTCCATTGTATATTCTTGCCTGCTTTGTCAAGATAAGGTGTCCATAGGTGCGTGGATTTATCTCTGGGCTTTCTGTTTTGTTCCATTGATCTATATTTCTGTCTTTGTGCCAGTACCATACTGTCTTGATGACTGTGGCTTTGTAGTAGAGCCTGAAGTCAGGTAGGTTGATTCCTCCAGTTCCATTCTTCTTTCTCAAGATAGCTTTGGCTATTTGAAGTTTTTTGTATTTCCATACAAATTGTGAAATTATTTGTTCTAGCTCTGTGAAAAATACTGTTGGTAGCTTGATATAGGGTACTATCAAGTATCTGTGAAAAATACTGTGGGTAGCTTGCACTGATTATATAGATTGCTTTGGGTAGTATACTCATTTTCACTATATTGATTCTTCTGATCCATGAACACGGTATATTTCTCCATCTATTAGTGTCCTCTCTGATTTCTTTCACCAGTGTTTTATGATTTTCTATATATAGGTCTTTAGTTTCTTTAGGTAGATATGTTCTTAAGTATTTTATTCTTTTTGTTGCAATGTTGAATGGAATTGTTTCCTTAATTTCTCCTTCTGTTTTCTCATTATTAGTGTATAGGAATGCAAGGGATTTCTCTGTGTTAATTTTATACCCTGCAACTTTACTATATTCATTGATTAGCCCTAGAGCTCTAGCTCTAGTAATTTTCTGGTGGAGTCTTTAGGGTTTTCTATGTAGAGGATCATGTCATCTGCAAACTGTGAGAATTTTATTTCTTCTCCAATTTGGATTCCTTTTATTTCTTTTTCTGCTCTGATTGCTGTGGCCAATACTTCCAAAACTATGTTGAATAGTAGTGGTGAGAGCGGGCACCCTTGTCTTGTTCCCGACTTTAGGGGAAATGTTTTTAATTTTTCACCATTGAGGATAATGTTTGCTATGGGTTTGTCATATATAGATTTTATTATGTTGAGGTATGTTCCTTCTATTCCTGCTTTCTGGAGGGTTTTTATAATAAATGGATGTTGAATTTTGTCAAAGGCTTTCTCTGCATCTATTAAGATAATCATATGGCTTTTATTTTTTATTTGTTAATGTGGTGTATTACATTGATTGATTTGCAGATATTGAAGAATCCTTGCATCCCTGGGATAAAGCCCACTTAGTCATGATGTATGATCTTTTTAATATGTTGTTGGATTCTGACTGCTAGAATTCTGTTAAGGATTTTTGCATTGATGTTCATCAGTGATATTGGCCTGTAGTTTTCTCTTTCTGTGGCATCTTTGTCAGGTTTTGGTATTAGGGTGATGGTGGCCTCATAGAATGAGTTTGGAAGTTTACCTTCCTCTGCAATTTTTTGGAAGAGTTTCAGCAGGATAGGTGTCAGCTCTTCTCTAAATTTTTGGTAGAATTCAGCTGTGAAGCCGTCTGAACCGGGGCTTTTGTTTGCTGGAGGATTTCTGATTACAGTTTCAATTTCCATGCTTGTGATGGATCTGTTAAGATTTTCTATTTCTTCCTGGTTCAGTTTTGGAAAGTTGTACTTTTCTAAGAATTTGTCCATTTCTTCCACATTGTCCATTTTATTGGCATATAATTGCTGATAGTCGTCTCTTATGATCCTTTGTATTTCTGTGTTGTCTGTTGTGATCTCTCCATTTTCATTTCTAATTTTATTGATTTGATTTTTCTCTCTTTGTTTCTTGATGAGTCTGGCTAGTGGTTTGTCAATTTTATTTATCCTCTCAAAGAACCAGCTTTTGGCTTTGTTGATTTTTGCTATAGTCTCTTATTTCTTTTGCATTTATTTCTGCCCTAATTTTTAAGATTTCTTTCCTTCTACTAACCCTGAGGTTCTTCATTTCTTCCTTTTCTAGTTGCTTTAGGTGTACAGTTAGTTTATTTATTTGACTTTTTTCTTGTTTCTTGAGGTATGCCTGTATTGCTATAAACCTTCCCCTTTGCACTGCTTTTACAGTGTCCCACAAATTTTGGGTTGTTGTGTTTTAATTTTCATTCATTTTTATGCATATTTTGATTTCTTTTTAGATTTCTTCTGTGATTTGTTGGTTATTCAGCAGCATGTTGTTCAGCCTCCATATGTTGGAATTTTTAATAGTTTTTCTCCTGTAATTGAGATCTAATCTTACTGCATTATGGTCAGAAAAGATGATTAGAATGATTTCAATTTTTTTGAATTTACCAAGGCTAGATTTATGGCCCAGGATATGATCTATCCTGGAGAAGGTTCAGTGTGTGCTTGAGAAAAAAGGTGAAATTCATTGTTTTGCGGTGAAATGTCCTATAGATATGAATTAGGCCTAACTGGTCTATTGTATCATTTAAAGTTTGTGTTTTCTTGTTAATTTTCTGTTTAGTTGATCTATCCATAGATGTGAGTGGAGTATTAAAGTCTCCCACTATTATTGTGTTCTTGTTAATTTCCCCTTTCATACTTGTTAGCATTTGCCTTACATATTGCGTTGCTCCTATGTTGGGTGCATATATATTTATAATTGTTATATCTTCTTCTTGGATTGATCCTTTGATCATTATGTAGTGACCGTCTTTGTCTCTTTTCACAGCCTTTGTTTTAAAGTCTATTTTATCTGATATGAGTATTGCTACTCCTGCTACCTTTGGGCTTTATTTGCATGGAATATCTTTTTCCAGCCCTTCACTTTCAGTCTGTATGTGTCCCTGGTTTCAAGGTGGGTTTCTTGTAGAGAACATATATAGGGGTCTTGTTTTTGTATCCATTCAGCCAGTCTTTGTCTTTTGGTTGGGGAATTCAACCCATTTACATTTATGGTAATTATTGATAAGTATGATCCCATTGCCATTTACTTTATTATTTTGGGTTCGAGCTTATACACCGTTTTTGTGTCTCCTGTCTAGAGAATATCCTTTAGCATTTGTTGGAGAGCTGGTTTGGTGGTGCTGAATTCTCTCAGCTTTTGCTTGTCTGTAAAGCTTTTGATTTCTCCTTCATATTTGAATGAGATCCTTGCTGGGTACAGTAATCTGGGCTGTAGGTTATTTTCTTTCATCACTTTTAAGTATGTCCTGCCATTCTCTCCTGGCCTGAAGAGTTTCTGTTGAAAGATCAGCTGTTTTCCTTATGGGAATCCCATTGTGTGTTATTTGTTGTTTTTCCCTTGCTGCATTTAATATTTGTTCTTTGTGTTTGATCTTTGTTAATTTGATTAATATGTGTCTTGGGGTGTCTTGCCTTGGGTTTATCCTGTTTGGGACTCTCTGGGTTTCTTGGACTTGGGTGATTATTTCCTTCCCCATTTTAGGGAAGTTTTCAACTATTATCTCCTCAAGTATTTTCTCATGGTCTTTCTTTTTGTCTTCTTCTTCTGAGACTCCTATGATTCGAATGTTGGGGCGTTTAACATTGTCCTGGAGGTCTCTGAGATTGTCCTCATTTCTTTTAATTCGTTTTTCTTTTTTCCTCTCTGATTCATTTATTTCTACCATTCTATCTTCCACCTTATGTATCCTATCTTCTGCCTCCATTATTCTACTGTTGGTTCCCTCCAGAGTGTTCTTGATCTCATTTATTGCATTATTCATTATATATTGACTCTTTTTTATTTCTTCTAGGTCCTTGTTAAACCTTTCTTGCATGTTCTCAATCCTTATCTCCAGGCTATTTATCTGTAACTCCATTTTGTTTTCAAGATTTTAGATCATTTTCACTATCATTATTTGGAATTCTTTATCAGGTAGATTCCCTATCTCTTCCTCGTTTGTTTGGTTTGGTGGGCATTTATCCTGTTCCTTTACCTGTTGGGTATTCCTCTGCCTCTTCATCTTGTTTATATTGCTGTGTTTGGGGTGGCCTTTCTGTATTCTGGCAGTTTGTGGAGTTCTCTTTATTGTGGAGTTTCCTCACTGTGGGTGGGGTTGGACGGGTGGCTTGTCAAGGTTTCCTGGTTAGGGAAGCTTGTGTCGATGTTCTGGTGGGTGGACCTGGATTTCTTCTCTCTGGAGTACAGTGAAGTGTCCAGTAATGAGTTTTGAGATGTCAGTGGGTTTGGAGTGACTTTGGGCAACCTGTATATTGAAGCTCAGGGCTATGTTCCTGTGTTTCTGGATAATTTGCATGGTATGTCTTGCTCTGGAACTTGTTGGCCCTTGGGTGGTGCTTGGTTTCAGTGTAGGTATGGAGACGTTTGATGAGCTCCTGTCGATTAATGTTCCCTGGAGTTAGGAGTTCTCTGGTGTTTTCAGGATTTGAACTTAAGCCTCCTGCCTCTGGTTTTCAGTCTTATTCTTACAGTAGCCTCAGACTTCTCCATCTATACAGCACCGATGATAAAACATGTAGGTTAAAGATGAAAAGTTTCTCCTCAGTGAGGGACACCCAGAGAGGTTCACAGAGTTACATGGAGAAGAGAAGAAAGAGGAGGGAGATAGAGGTGACCAGAAGGAGAAGAAGGGGAATCCAAAGAGGAGAGAGCAAGCTAGCCATTAATCACTTCCCTATGTGCTCTTCACAGTCTGGACCCCTCAGAGATGTTCACGGAGTTACACAGAGAAGAGGGAGGAAGGAGACAGAGGTGGCAAGGAGGATAAAGGGGGGAATCGAAAGGAGAGAGACAGATCCAGCCAGTAATCAGTTCCCTGTGTTCTCCACAGCCCAGAACACACAAAGAGATTCACAGAGTTGGGTAGAGAAGAGAAGGGTGAGGGAGGAGATAGAGGCAACCTGGTGGAGAAAAAGGAGAGTCCAAAGGGGGAGAGAGCAGTCAAGCCAGTAATCTCGCTCCCAAGTAAAAATGGGTACTGAAGATTGGGTTCTTAAAGGTACAAAATTGGTAACAAATACCAAAAATTAAAGATTAAAAATCTAGAGGTTGGATTCCCAAAAATACAATATTAAAGGAAAAAAGTCACAAAAATTATAAAAAAAATATATATATGAAGTTTGCTTTAAAAAATAGGGTCTTTTTTTTTGCAAAGTAGTAGTAGGTTATAAAAATGAAAATTAAAAGAGAGAGGACTTAAAAAAATTTTTTTAATTTAAAGAATGATAATAGTAAATATATATCTAGGACTTTCTCTGATGTTGTTGTGGACAGTGTGGGGTCAGTTCGTTTTCAGATAGTTCCTTGATCCGGCTTATACTTCTCAAGATCTATAGGCCCCTTCCTATGTGGTTGGGTGCTAACTATAGGGTTTTAATCTATTGCACCTGTCACTTCCAAGGCGGTTCCCTCCGTTTTAGCTTCTTGTTTGCTGGTCTCTTCAGTGTCTAATTTCTACCTGACACAAGGGGGCGGTGATGGTCACTTTTTTAAGCTCACTTGTTCAGATGTGCTATGGGGAGGGAGGGACGCTGCAAACAAATAACCCTGGTGTGTCCTCGCAGTGTCTAAGCCACACTGGGTTTGCCCCTGCTCCCGGTGTGTGCTTTCCCAGTCTATACTGCTTAGGCTCTAGGTTGCTCTGCTGGGAACTGTCTGAGGCCGGCTCTGGGTTGTATGCACCTCCCAGGTCTAAGCCGCTCAGGTTCAGGTACTCAGGTACTCCACAAAGGTGCTGACTCTGTTGGGCCTGCATTTTGTGCCCTTCCCAGGTCCGAGCAGCTCAGGTGACCAGGTGTTTGGTGAGCGGGGTCGCTTGACTTATCGCCTCCTCCGTCCCTGCTGCCTGGTTTTCTGGGTGTATAGCTGGCACACCCTGGATATCAACTGTACAGAATCCCGGGAAGTCTTGGTTAGCAACAAAGCCTACTTGCAGTTTGGTAGATGATGTCTCTCTGGGGCCACGATTGCCCCCTTCCGGCTCTGGCTGCCCTTGCCTGCCTGTCTCTGGCGGGGGATGGACTGGTCTGCAGCTGGCTAACTCTGCTCAGTCCTTTGTTCTGTGAACAGGCCTGGCAGTGTCTTAGGGGCTTTTCTCAGGGTAGCTATCCCACAGTCTGGTTTGCTACTTCACGTTAGGTCCCTCAGATTGCCCTCAGGGCGTTCTGGCCTGGTCCTTACTCTAAGCAGTGCAGCAGGCGCCTCCCTGCCCCAGCCGCTTGCTAGTGGCGGATGCGGGTGTCTGGGCTGCTTCTCCACTGGGAGTTACCGTTGGGCACGTAATCTGTGTGTTTTAATTATTTATTTTTCCTCTTGGTTATATTGCTCTCTGAGGTTCCAAGGCTCGCCACAGACTTGCCAGTGAGAGTGTTTCCTGGTGTTCGGAAACTTCTCTCTTTTTTAAGACTCCCTTCCCGGGACAGATCTCCATCCCTACCTCTTTTGTCTCTCTTTTTATCTTTTATATTTTTTCCTACCTCCTTTCAAAGACAATGGGCTGCTTTTCTGGGTGCCTGATGTCCTCTGCTGGCATTCAGAAGTTGTTTTGTGGAATTTACTCAGCGTTCAAATGTTCTTTTGATGAATTTGTGGAGGAGAAAGTGGTCTCCCTGTCCTATTCCTCCATCATCTTAGGACCACCTCCTACTTATTTTTTAATATTGAGTTTTAGGAGTTCTTTATGTATTCTACATATAAATCTCTTATCTAATATAAGATTTTTAAATATTTTCTCCCATTTTTTGAATTGTCTTTTCAGTTTCTTGATGGTATCAATTGTAAGTATAAAGTCTATAATTTTGATTAGATTCAACTTCAAGTCTTAGGAGAAATCCTAGTTTGTCATGACATATAGCCTTCTTTATATTCAGCGAGATTTGCTTTGCTAGTATTTTTTGTTGAGGATTTTTTTATATCTATATTCATATCAAAGATTGGTCTGTGGTTATTTTTTGGTGAATGTTTTGTCCTTAGGCTTCACATGTTATAACCAACTCCGTGTGAAGCCTTGGAGCCCATATGTCTTTCTGACAGGTTAAGCTATAGTTATTCATTTTTGCCATTTTTCCAGTCTCTCTTCAAAGCTATATTTCCTCACTCACCAAATTTTATGAGGAAAAAGACAAAAATATCATGATTTGGTATACCCTACTTATAGAGTGGTGGCAGGCAGCCACATGGATAAGGACAAAATTTACATGGTTTTTCAATGAATCTCTTATTTTTTGTTTTCTGCTCCTTCAGGGGAATCTTTTCTTCCTTTTTAGATTTTTTCTTTGTCTCTTATGTTTTACTTATTGGCACAGATAATTAGTTCTTTATTGGTATGGTGGTTGTGCTTTTTTGTCCAGATGAGAGAGACTAAAGTGATAAAATTTAGTGATTTTTCCTCCATTTCCTAGGCTTCTTTTTCCTGAACTGCCTACGTATCCCCTCAGATTTCTTCTTATCAAATCCAGGTATATTAGTGACAATTATTCTCATTATTATATGTATTCACTTTCACTAATCCCACTAATATCTAAGTAATAATTAGGTTAGGAGCCACATTGAGTCAAATCAGCCCAGTACTCTGATCAGCACAGCACAAATCAGACAGTACTGTGTCTTTCCTAATGAACCTTAACTAGAATTGGAAGACTATGGCCTGATATGGCATGTTTCTGTCGTTGAATTCATTTTTGCCCGTTCTTAACCACTTTCCTTTCCTCTTTCCTTTTGTGTTTTTTTGTTAGTTTAGAGAGAGGAAGATTTTATAATCTGGATTTACTCTTCCTTACAAAGAAGTTTGATCTACTGTATCAATTATTTTTTTGACATCTACTTTGTTATATATTTTTAATTTTTGATAAATTGTAAACTGAAAGAATGCATTAAGGGTTTATTACTGTTTTGTTTCTCTTCCTCTTGAGTTTTTAACCAATTTTACTTTATGTGTTTTGATGAATACTACTTATTGTGTAAAAGTTTGTACTGATTAATTGCTCCTTGGAAACTGTTATCTTTTATCTTTGCCCTTTTTGCTTTGAAGTCAGCTTTGCCCAATATTCCTGTTGTGATCTTTTCTTTTTATACTTTGTTGTTTTATATGTTTTTGTCTATTTCTTATTAACCTTAATGGAGTCTTTAATATGAGAAGTCTCTTTAACTGCTTAGTTTTCCTGATAGTATTTATTGATATGATATATATTTTGAACTTATTCTTGCATTTTTAGAATGAACTCCAGTTGATCATGAAGTATTTTTAATATGATGCTACTTTCTGTTTGCTATATTTTTATTTAATACTTTATATTGATATTTATAAGATAGAATGGTTGTAGTTTTGTTTGTAAATTCATGGTAAAAATATGTATCAGTACACTTATATACATCTTAACATGTTTTAAGTGTATAGATTAGTAGCTTTAAGCATATAGATATTGTTGTACAGTAGATCTCTAGAACTTTTTAACTTGTAAAACTGAAAGTCTAAATCCATTAAACCCTACCTTATAACCACCTTTTTTCTCTGTTTCTATGATTTTAATTACCATTCATTATTTGTCTTTCTGTAACTGGATTACTTCAGTTAGCATAATGTCTTTAAGATTCATCCATGTTGTAGCATGTGACAAAATTTCCTTCTTTTGTTCAGTCGTAGGGTGGTGTCCAACTTTTTGCAACCCCATAGACTGCAAAACACCAGGTTTTCCTGTCCTTCACCGTCTCTTGGAGCTTGCTCAAACTCATGTCCATTGAGTTGGTGATACCATACAATCATCTTGTCCTTCCTTCCTTCCCCTCTCTCTCTCTCTCTGTCTCTCTTTCTTCTTCCCTCTGTCTCTCTCATTACTTTTTTAAGGCTGCCTAATATTCCATTGTGTGTATATGCCACATATTCTTTATTCATTCATCTGTGATGAAAATTAGGGCTGCTTTTACTTCTTGGCTATTGTCATTAATGTCTTAATGAACAGAGGTATGCAGATATCTCTTGGAGATCCTGCTTTGAATTCTTTTGGATATATATCCCAAAAGCGGGATTCTTGGATCATATAGTAATTTTAATATTAATTTTTTGAGGAACCACCATACAGTTTTCCATAGCAACTGTACCATTTTTCATTCCTACTAATAATGGGCAAGGATTCCAGTTTCTCTGCATCCTTGCCAACGCTTATTTTCTGTTACTTTGATAGTGATCATCCTAATGAATGTGAAATGTTAGCTCATTGCACTTTTGATTTGCATTTCCCATATAATTAGAGATGTTGGACATCTTTTCATAAGCTTGTTGGCCATTTGTATATCCTCTTTGGAGAACTGTCTGTTCACATCTTTTGCCCATTTTAAAATTATTTGTTTTTTTTGTTGAGTTTTATGTGTGTGTTTATCTTTGGTTGATTTGGGAGGTGTATATAGTCTTTTTAATTATTTTACTGGTTGTTGTTGTTCAGTCACCTAGTCATGTCCCACTCTTTGTGACCCCACGGACTGCAGCATGCCAGACCTCCCTGTCCCTCACCATTTCCTGGAGTTTGCCCAAGTTCATGTCCATTGCATTGGCGATACCATCCAGCCATCTCATCCTCTGATGCCCTCTTCTCCTTCTACCCTTAATCTTTCCCAGCATCAGGGTCTTTTCCAATGAATCAGTTCTTCGCATCAGACGACCAAAATACTGGAGCTTCAGCTTCACCATCAATCCTTCCAATGAGTATTCAGGGTTGATTTCCTTTAAGATTGAAGGGTTTGATCTCCTTGCTGTCAAGGGACTTTCAGGACTCTTCTCCAGCACCATAATTTGAAGGCAGCAGAGACATTTTACTGGTTATCTTTATGTTTTTAAACAATATATTGAACACTTTCTCCTACTGCCTATTCTTTTATATATATAATTTTTATGTTTTATTATTTTATATTATCAAGATTAATCTGACTCTTTGTGACCTCATGGACTGTAGCTCACCAGGCTCCTCTGTCCATGAAATTCTCCAGGCAAGAATATTGGAGTGGGTAGCCATTCCCTTCTCCAGGGGATCTTCCTGACCCAGGGATTAAACTGTGGTCTCCTGCATTGCAGGCAGATTACTGTTGAGCCACCAGAGAAGCCCGATAAAAGCACATTTCCAGTATTTAAGTTGAACTCATGTTTTATGTGAAACTTTTTCTTAGTTTTCAATTTTGATCCTAGTCAATAAGCCAATATTCCCTGGTGGCTCAGATGGTAAAGAATCTGCCTAAAATTCAGGAGACGCAGGTTCTATCCCTGGGTTGGGAAGATCCCCTGGAGTAGGAAATGGCAGTCCACTCCTGTGTGCTTGCTTAGAGAATTCTGTGGACAGAGGAGTCTGGTGGGCTATAGTCCATGGGATTGCAAAGAGTCAGATATGACTAAGCGGCTAACACTTTGGCTTTCATGATATGCCAATTCTGATTTTGACCTCTTTTACATACCAATCAATATGAAGAAATTGTTACTGGATGATAGTCTTAGCTTCTACTTAAAATATGTTGACTTTGTGAGACTGTGCTAAATCACCTTTCCTGTGTCTTTCATCTCTTGATGGTACCTTACTCTCTGCCTAGTGAGATGTGGTATTTTATATATTTGTCTATATCCTTGATATGGAAAGAGAGTTTTCAAATCTTCCAGTTGGTCCTTCTAAATGTAAAAAATCTCACTGTGTATTCAGAACTAATATGGTGATTATGCCATTTACTGAGTTTATCTATTCAACTGTATACTCAGGATCTAAAGAAATTATCACAGAATAGGTTTATGGTTCCATGGGCTCACCGTGAGGTGGAGTTAGATTAAATGTATTTATCATGTGACCCCAGAACACCTGCGCTCAAGCTAGTGAGTGAAAAAATAGTAACATTTTGGGTTATAAGAGTTGGTGTTAGCTGATAGTCAATATCCAATTACCAAAATTCAGTATGTATTTCTGATATTATTGCAAAATCCATCTTTTAATTTAGAGGGTTCTAGGTTTATAAATTTATTCAGGTCTGAAAGGTGAGCACAAGGCTGTCATACTCTACTCCTGTACCTCAAGTCAATCCTTTCTTTGCCAGTCCATATTACAGACATTTTTTAGTTACTCATTAAATATGGACCTTAGTGGACTGCCCATTAGTTTAGGGAACTCATGATCAGTTAGACATTACCAGAGAAACACTTTTGGGTATGAGCTAATCCATACATTGGAAACACATGTTGTATTAGAACAGACTGTACTAAGATGTCCAGACCTGCAGAAGTCAAGAGTCAGAGAAAGTACAGTTTAGGAAGGTGCTTTCTCCATTCTGTCCTCTAGAAGCTGAGATGTGTATTCTGAGAGTCAGTGTAATTTAGCTAGTTTAGAGGATATACTTTATCCTAGAAGACTGCATTTCATACCCACAGAGTAGATGTCAATTGTGATAACTGAAGATCAATTATTGCCAGTTTATAGGATATATAATAAGAACAGTGACTACATGTTATATCAGCTTATTGCCAGCTTCTTTCATGGTGAAGTGTATTGTCTGGTTAAGAGCAACATTTTAGGAGAGATAGCATTGTGTACATAAGACGTTCAGTGAGTACAGATATTGTCATTGGCATCATGGACAGCCAAGGCAGGTTTGCCTAAAGTTGTACATGTGCATTGAAACTTTTCCTTCTCTGACACTTGTAAGGCTACTTGAGGCTGTAACCATTCTGTTTTCCAGATGACTCTCATATTAAAGGCATTGTACATATTATTTTTTCTAGGCCAGGGTTAATTTTTCCTTTTTTCCCCTACTGAATGTACATACACTAATCTCCAACAGAATATATTATTTCCTGGAGTACTAGAGAAATGATGTATTATTTTATAACTATTTTGTACCTTTTTTGTAACTTTCTTTTTATTCCTCATCCCTGTTCATCTCATGTTGAAAATTTATTATTCAGTGTTCAACTGAATTGCTTTTCTTAATACACAGAGAATAAGTATATTCTGCCTCTAAAGGTTCATAATATTTTGAATCTCTTTGCAGCTCTTTATAGCTAGTTAATTGTGTATATCCCTTACTTTATAAGATGATCCATGCACTTCATTTTACAAATGAAAAAGCTGAGATTTGGTGTCTTAAAGGACTTACTCAAGAGTCCACAGGTACCTGCCAGAGACAGATCAGAATTTTTTAAAAAAGATAATCGAAATCAAATAACATACTTCTGTAGAAAGGAAATAATTTTTTTCTTTTCATTGTTTTTTAAGATTTAGAAGGCAGGATTCTTTATTAGTATTTCTTAGGAAAGATTTGATAATAGGAAAATTAATTTTTATAATAGTATTGACTACATTGTATGTACTTGATATTCATTTTTAATAGGAAGAACTCAAAAGAGAGATGAAAGAAAACACAGTTACTCTCAAAGGAAAAAAAGACAAGGTAAGAGTTTTATATAATTCTCATAAATTTCTTTATAACCATTTTGTTTTCTAACATCTATTTAGTAAATTTTTATCATAAATTGGAAAATAACATCAAAAATATATCACACAAAAGATATGGTACCAACATAAAATGGAATAGTACTCAGCCATAGAAAAGAACAAAATAATACCATTTGCAGCAATGGACCTAGAGATTGCATACTGAATGAAGTCAGAGAAGGAACTATACATATGGTCACTTCTATGTGGAATCTAAAAAAGGCTATAAATGAGCTTATCTACAAAACAAAAATAGAGTTACAGATGTAGAAATTAGATTTATGATTACCAGGGAGTAAGAGGCTGGGAAGGGATAAATTGGAAGATTGGAATTGATATATACACACTGCTCCTACTGCTACTGCTAAGTCACTTCAGTTGTGTCCGACTCTGTGCGACCCCATAGACGGCAGCCCACCAGGCTGCCCCATCCCTGGGATTCTTCAGGCAAGAACACTCAAGTGGGTTGCCACTTCCTTCTCCAATGCATGAAAGTGAAAAGTGAAAGTGAAGTCGCTCAGTTGTGTCTGACTCTTTGCGACCCCATGGACTGCAGCCTACCAGGCTGCTCCGCCCATGGGATTTTCCAGGCAAGAGTACTGGAGTGGGTTGCCATTGCCTTCTCCGATATACACACAATTATGTATAAAATAGATAACTACTAAGGACCTCCTGTATAGCTCAGGGACTTCTACTGTAATGGCCTATATGGGAAAAGAATCTAAACAAGATTGGATATATGCGTATGCATACATATAACAGATTCACTTTGCTATACACCTGAAACTAACACAATGTTATAAATCAACTATACACCAAAATTTTTTTAAAATAATATATATCACACAATTTCATTTCCAAAATTGTTTCTTTATTAATCCAAAAGCATTAGCTAAAACATTTCAAAGCATCTGTCATTTGGAAATTTAGAGAAGATTTTAATCTTTTAAAAATTTTATTATAGTATTAAATTAGGTACATTTGTGTTTCTTGAGAAATTTCCAATGTTAGAGGGAAAACATTTCATTTAAAAATTTTAAAGCTCATGTTTAGATTATGTCTAATTTTGAGTTTTTGAGAGGGCTAAACAAATCACATCTTGCTTCTTAAATCTGAACCAGTTTAGAAAGGTAGTGAAAATCAAAATAGTATCTTTTCAGTTCAGTTCAGTTCAGTTGCTCAGTCGTGTCTGACTCTTTGCGACCCCATGAACCACAGCACTCCAGGCCTCCCTGTCCGTCACCATCTCCCGGAGTCTACCCAAACCCATGTCCATTGAGTCAGTGATGCCATCCAACCATCTCATCCTCTGTTGTCCCCTTCTCATCCTGCCCTTAGTCTTTCCCAGCATCAGGGTCTTTTCAAATGAGTCAGCTCTTCGCATCAGGTGGCCAAAGTATCGGAGTTTCAGCTTCAACATCAGTCCTTCATCTTTATTATTGATAAACAATATTGGATAATGTGGCTTATATTTGAAGAAAACAGGATTTCTTAATCCTGAAATCCCAAATTAAACAAGTTTATCTACTCTTGTCATAGATAGAGCTGGATTAGGACAAGTCTACCCACTTGAATGACCTGCTCTTTTAAGATACATGGCGTAGAGGAGAATGTGTGCTTCTTTGGTTACCCAAGGGGAGAAATAAGGAAGAGGTTGAATTATATGTCCACAATTAATCCTTCCATATTCAGCAATCCTGTTAAGCCATTGATCTTCCCCTAAGGAAGCAGAGAGAGGTTAGGAATGTTCCCTGCACATGAAAGGAAGCATCAAGTATGAAAAAGGGAGGTAATATTCAGCTTCAATATATTTGGTAATATAGGATTATTACAGAAGAGTGTTCTTGCAAATTTTAGTTAAAGTGAGTAAATATTCTTTATATATAGTGATGTAGTCTCCTAAGTCTCCACAGAAGTTGCTCTGACTGTAAACTGAAGAAAACAGAGTTGTTGAGAACAGTTCAGTTGTTAAGGTATAGATGGTGCTTTAATTTTGATACGTTTGTGTTCAAAGAAGGGCTTCCCAGGTGTCGCTAGTGGTAAACAACCCACCTGCCAGTGCAGGAAATGGCAAGAGATACGGGTCTAATCCCTGTGTCAGGAAGATACCTGGAAGAGGGCATGGTAACCCACTCCAATATTCTTGCCTAGAGAATCCTATAGACAGAGGAGCCTGGCAGGCTACAGTCTGTAGTCACAAAGAGTTGGACACGACTGAAGTGAGTGTTCGAAGAGAAGAAAAAAAGAATTATTGTACCTGTAAATGAATATTAAGTGCTCCATGTGTCCAGACACATATAACAGACACGAAAACATTATATATGGAGAAATTATTGTCATATTAGAATTAGCTGGGAGGATTAGATACAGACTGGGCTTCCCTGGTGGCTCAGACAGTAAAGCACCTGTCTGCAATGAGGGAGACCCGGGTTAAACCCCTGGGTTGGAAAGATCCCCTGGAGAAGGAAATGGCAATCCACTCCAGTACTCTTGCCTGGACAATCCCATGGACAAAGGAGCCTAGTAGGCTACAGTCCATGGGGTTGCAAAGAGTCAGACACAACTGAGTGACTTCACTTACATACAGACTAAGCAAAGTGTCTGATGAAGATAATACATTGGTTAAACTCCAGTACTTCTAAATATAGAATATGTTCATATTGTGAAAATATATATCAGATATTCTTGCAGATTTGTTTTGATTCCTGTATAATCCTAGTAATATATATCTATTCTCTGTATACATTATCAAATAGATTAGTTAATTCCCTATAGTTTATCTGGGGGTCTGGATATATATATATTGCAAATAATGAGAAAATGATAAATGAAAAGATTTAAATAGGCTTTTGTGTGCTATGCTTTATTCCAACAATATTGAAGTATTACAAACCTTATATATGATAATTGTTAGGTTTATCAATCAAAAATTTCTGAGTTTGGGTATGTTACTTCTTCATACTTCAGTCTTATCTATAAAACAACTTTCTCAAAAGTTGTTATGAAGATTAAATGAGATAGTATTTGTGAAGCATTTGAAATTGTGCTTGGCACATAGGACATGCTGAATAAGTATTTGTTTAAAAAGTATTACAGAGAAAAGCATGAATGTTCTGTATATATGCATCACTGGAAAGGTAATAGAAAAGAATGTAACTTGTAGGAGAGTAATACATCTTCATGAGGTATTACAAAGAGGGTTATTTCAGTAGTCTAGAATGCTGGTGCATTTTCTTTGTCTACCAAGCTACTAGGGAAATGTTAGATTCCCAGATATGACCACAAGGTGGTATAGTTGCCATTCTCAGTCCTTTTGGGTGAAGAAAATTTGTCCATGAAAGCAGTTAAATTTTGGAGATTCTGAGGATGATTCCTGGTAAGTCCAGAGAGCAGAACAAGTTTTCTTTAATCAAAATTGTGTTATCAGCTATGTTATAGAAATATTTATGGAAAAGTATGTAAAATTTGCCCAGAGATAAAATTGCCAACATCTGCTGGATCATCGAAAAAGCAAGAGAGTTCCAGAAAAGCATCTATTTCTCCTTTATTGACTATGCCAAAGTCTTTGACTGTGTGGATCACAATAAACTGTGGAAAATTCTTCAAGAGATGGGAATACCAGACCACCTGACCTGCCTCTTGAGAAACCTATATGCAGGTCAGGAAGCAACAGTTAGAACTGGATATGGAACAACAGACTAGTTCCAAATAGGAAAAGAAGTACGTTGAGGCTGTATATTGTCATCCTGCTTATTTAACTTATAGCAGAGTACATCCTGAGAAACGCTGGGCTGGAAGAAGCACAAGCTGGAATCAAGATTGCCGGGAGAAATATCAATAACCTCAGATATGCAGATGACACCACCCTATGGCAGAAAGTGAAGAGGAACTAAAAAGCCTCTTGATGAAAGTGAAAGAGGAGAGTGAAAAAGTTGACTTAAAACTCAACATTCAGAAAACGAAGATCATGGCATCTGGTCCCATCACTTCATGGCAAATAGATGGAGAAACTGTCAGACTGTATTTTTCTGGGCTCCAAAATCACTGCAGATGGTGATTGCAGCCATGAAATTAAAAGACGCTTACTCCTTGGAAGGAAAGTTATGACCAACCTAGACTGCAAATTAAAAAGCAGAAACATTACTTTGCCAACAAAGGTCCGTCTAGTCAAGGCTATGGTTTTTCCAGTGGTCATGTATGGATGTGAGAGTTGAACTCTGAAGAAAGCTGAGCACCAAAGAATTGATGCTTTGAAACTGTGGTGTTGGAGAAGACTCTTGAGAGTCCCTTGGACTGCAAGGAGATCCAACCAGTCCATTCTAAAGGAGGTCAGTCCTGGGTGTTCTTTGGAAGGACTGATGCTAAAGCTGAAACTCCAATACTTTGGCCACCTGATGCGAAGAGTTGACTCGTTGGAAAAGACTCTGATGCTGGGAGGGATTGGGGGCAGGAGGAGAAGGGGATGACAGAGGATGAGATGGCTGATGGCATCACCATCTCAATGGACATGAGTCTGAATGAACTCCAGGAGTTGGTGATGGACAGGGAGGCCTGGCATGCTGCAGTTCATGGAGTCGCAAAGAGTCAGACATGACTGAGTGACTGAACTGAACTGAACTGGTGTAAAATGCATCTCTGAAAAAATGATACCAAAATTAATTTTTTGTGTGAAAAAGTATTATGAACTTGGCAAGAAACCTGCAAATTACCCCATTTATCTCCTTTAAAATTTTTTTTATTTTTAAATTGAGGTATAGTTTACTTACAGTATTATTAAATATAAATTTCAGTTATACAACATAGTGATTCACAATTTTTAAAGGTTATACTCCACTTGTAGTTATTATAAAATATTGGGTATACTCTCTGTGCTGTACAGTATATCCTTACAGCTTATTTATTTTATACATAGTATTTTGTGCCTCATAATCAGCTCCTTTATCTTGCCCTGAAAATTTCTCTAGGTTTTTACTTTCATAATTTTTCCTCTCTCCCCCTTTTTTTTTCTGAAGGTGAATGAAACTAGTAGATAGATAGAAAAGGGCTGATATTTTTATAGATGAAACAGGACTTATGAAAACATGAAAGAGATGCCTTTGGGCTGTAGGGTTATTGGAATGAATCACAAATTAAGATTTTTTTTTTCCACCAGGACTAGAGAATTGTCTTTGGAGACTTTCCAACTTTTGGTCAAATAGAGAGTTGAGATTATTATTTATTTTTATAGCAGCACTGTGAGGACAAAGGGAGAAAAAACCATTTCCATCTTTAAATAAGAAAAATAAAGTCATAAAGAAGATAGGTGTAATTTATTCAAAGTTTTCTACTCAATACTACACTTGAGTGTAAATTCTAGTTTATTTCAGTGTTATTTTTACAAGTTGCTGCACTTCAGTTAAAATGACACTTAATGATGACTTCTTTCATTTTTGTTGTTCAATAGAAAACACAGACATCTTTATTGGAAACACCTGAAACTAATTATTGGCAACTTGATTCTAAAGTACCTCTTTCACAAAATGTATCTCGAAGCTTCCCATCAGCTAATCAGAGCAGATCTTCAAAAGATAAAAGAGACTATTTGCGTACACCTGCCAAAAATATCTTATCTACACCATTACCAAAGGTTTGTTGCTAAAATTTCTAAGAAAGTTGTCTTTTCTTTTTTTTAAATAAAAAAGTCTCTGGTATCATATACCATATATCTGGTATCAAACACATAGGTATAATAACCTTTGTCTTGAAAGTTTTGGTTATTTGTTACACCAGTGTGAAATAGTTTAATTGTTGTATTCTATCACTGTACACATCTTAATGACATCTTGGGCAAATTTTATCACTTTCTGGCTTTTACCAGTGCATAGGTCCCTGATAGACAAGCTCTAATTTTGACTTGAATTTTCCAGTATCACCTCAGTTACCTGCCTTTGGTGTTTACTCCTCATCGTCTTGTTGCTGGAGTCTTTTAGTTTGCAGTGTCCTTGTGAAGCAGGTACCACTAGCAAGGTGGCTCATATCTAGCTATCTTCAACATGTCCACTTAATCCATGGGGAATTCTTTCAACCTTTCAGTGCTAAATGGTGGTGTATAATGCTCTACTTCTGACTTCCCTCTCCTCCTCTCTGCCATCTGTCTTACTCTGATTTCTTTTTACTTGTTCAGGTAGACATAAAGACAGATAACTAAGTCTTCTTACTAGGTTTATATCCACCTAGGGAATGAGATGCCAGTCTCCCCTTCTAGAAGGCACCATTAGTCATTATAAGGCTTCTTTAAAAAAAAAAAAAAGTTTAACTAGAGAATAATTACTTTACAATATTGTGATGGTTTCTGCCAGACATAAACATGAATCAGCCATAGGTATACATATGTCCCCTCAGTGGAAAATTACTCAACTATAAAAAGGAAAACTCCTTTTTAGAGTTATATCCTTACTTGCTTTGAGAGTTGATGGAGGAGTATTTCAATCTATCTTTACCCCCAAGCCAAAATTGTGTGCTTTTCCCTCCGTTTGTATAAATTGACTGGGAATAAGAGAGATATTTGGTGATTGTTAGTCCTGTTCTACCACCTTTTAATAAGCCTTAGAGAAGGAGGTAGCCCTAATTATACATTGCTTTCTTTAGAGTGTAAGTTACTAGCACTTTTCCCCCCAACTTTGTGCTTTAGTTGACAATTTCAGACAAAAATAGTCTCCTTTATGTCCTGTATTATATATATTGAATTATATGTACAGTATTATCCACCTCATGGAAATTATGAAAACTAGTAAAGTACATAGCAAGGCTATTATATGAAATTATCTTGTTGTATCTATTATTTTATTATTCAAAATATGAAATGATCTCTATTAAAGAATTGTTGTTAGGTTGCTAAATCATATCTAACTCTTTGCAATCCCATGGTCTGCAGCACATCAAACTTTCCTGTCCTTCACTGTATCCTGGAATTTGTGCAAGTTCATGTCCATTGAGTTTATGATGGCATCCAACCATCTCATCCTCTGGTTCCCCCTTCTCCTGCCCTCAGTCTTTCCTAGCATCAGGGTCTTTTCCAATGAGTTGGATATTCACATCAGGTAGCCAAAGTATTGGAGCTTCAGCTTCAGCATCAATCCTACCAATGAATATTTAGGGTTGATTTTATTCAGATGTTCAAGCTGGATTTAGAAAAGGCAGAGGAACCAGAGATCAAATTGCCAACATCCGCTGGATCATTGAAAAAGCAAGAGAGTTCCAGAAAAACATCTATTTCTGCTTTATTGACTATGCCAAAGCCTTTGACTGTGTGGATCACAACAAACTGTGGAAAATTCTGAAAGAAATGGGAATACCAGACCACCTTACCTGCCTCCTGAGAAATCTGTATTCAGGTCAAGGAGCAACAGTTAGAACTGGACATGGAACAATAGACTGCTTCCAAATTGGGAAAGGAGTACGTCAAGGCTGTATGTTGTCATCCTGCTTATTTAACTTATATGCAGAGTACATCATGCAAAATGCCAGGCTGGATGAAGTACAAGCTGGAATCAAGATTGCTGGGAGAAATATCAATAACCTCAGATATGCAGATGACACCACCCTTATGGCAGAAAGTGAAGAAGAACTAAAAAGCCTCTTGATGAAAGTGAAAGAGGAGATTGAAAAAGCTGGCTTAAAACTCAACATTCAGAAAACCAAGATCATGGCATCCAGTTCCATCACTTCATGGCAAATAGATGGGGAGACAGTGGAAACAGTGATGGACTTTATTTTCTTGGGCTCCAAAATCACTGCAGGTGGTGGTTGCAGCCATGAAATTAAAAGATGCTTGCTCCTTGGAAGAAAAGCTATGACAAACCTAGACAGTGTATTAAAAAGCAGAGACATTACTTTGCCAGCAAAAGTCCATCTAGTCAAAGCTATGGTTTTTCCAGTAGTCATGTATGGATGTGAGAGTTGGACTATAAAGAAAGCTGAGCACCAGAGAATTGATGCTTTTGAACTGTGGTGTTGGAGAAGACTCTTGAGAGTCCCTTGGACTGCAAGGAGATCCAACCAGTCCATCCTAAAGGAAATCAGTCCTGAATATTCATTGGAAGGATTGATGCTGAAGCTGAAACTCCAATACTTTGGCCACCTGATGTGAAGAACTGACTCATTGGAAAAGACCCAGATGCTGGGAAAGATTGAGGGCAGGAGGAGAAGGGGACAACAGAGGATGAGACGGTTGGATAGCATCACTGATTCAAAGGACATGAATTTGAGCAAACTCCGGGAGTTGTGATGGACAGGGAAGCCTGGGTGCTGCAATTCATGGGGTCGCAAAGAGTCGGACATGACTGAGCAACTGAACTGAACTGAACTTTCTTTCAGATTAATTGGTTTGATCTCCTTGTAGTCCAAGGAACTCTGAAGAGTCTTCTCCAGTTCGAAAGCATCAGTTCTTTGGTGCTCAGCCTTTTTTATGGTTCAATTCCACATCCATACATGACTACTGGAAAAACCATAATTTTGACTAGATGGACCTTTGTTGGCAAAGTGATGTCTCTGCTTTTTAATACGCTATCTAGGCTTGTCATAGCTTTCCTTCTAATGAGCAAGTGTCTTTCAATTTAATGGCTGCAGTCACCATCGGCAGTGCTTTGGAGCCCAAGAAAATTAAATCTGTCACTGCTTCCATTTTTTCCCCTTCTATTTGCCATGAAGTGACAGGACTGAAGTTAAAACGCTTGTTTGTAACTGTTAAAGCTTCAATACTTTGGCCACTTGATGCAAAGAGCTGACTCATTGGAAAAGACCCTGATGCCAGAAAGATTGAGGGCAGGAGGAGAAGGGGGTGACAGAGGATGAGATGGTTGGATGGCATCACTTATTCAATGAACATGAGTTTGAGCAAACTCCAGGAGATAGTGAAGGACAGGGAAGCCTGGCATGTTGCAGCCCATGGGCTCCCAGAGTCAGACATGACTTAGCCACTGAATAACAAAAAACAACAACTCCATAAACATTGAGGAGAAAGCTTTTTTCCTTTTTTTCCCCTTTAACTGAGTGAGCTCCAAGTTGAGTCAAATTCAGCCCTGTAAATGAAATTGTCTAGAGAATCACTAAATGAGTGAAAGTGAAGTTGCTCAGTCGTGCCCGACTCTTTGCGACCCCATGGACTGTAGCCTACCAGGCTCCTCCGTCCTTGGGATTCTCCAGGCAAGAGTACTGGAGTGGGTTGCCGTTTCCTTCTCCAGGAGATCTTCCCAACCCAGGGATCGAACCCGGGTCTCCAGCATTGCAGGCAGATGCTTTACCATCTGAGCCACTAGACAGGTCAAATATTGACAACTTTTTTAGCATAAAATTTTGAAAGAGCTCCCAAGTGTGTTTTGCTCTGTTCATTGGCTGCCAGGCTGGACCAGGAATGTACTTTTTAAGAGAGCAGGGGATGAGATGAGGAAGAGTTCAGGCACTGCTAGTTTTGCTCTTCTTACAGAGGTTCAGCCATTTAAAAAAAAGAAACAACTCTTTAGGTTGTGGCAAGCTTTTTGTTAATTTCCACAGTTATAAACAAATTGATTTTGACCACTTTTACTGGCATTTTTATTGCTTTGTGGAAGAGCAAATTTTTCGAGTTTTACTCTGCCATTCTTGCTGATATCAGTGACCTTACTTTTTAAAGACAATTTTTAAAAATTATAAAACTTACATATTACAGGATAATATGGAATACTAAACATTGACTAATGGAATTACTTTATCAACAAAACATGAGCAAACTTGCTTTCTTATAAATCAGGATTTTTATGTAGTAATAAAAGCTCTCAGTCCTTTGTTCTTAATCATTGTTCGAAATGTTAAAGTCTCTCTTAAGGTTGTTGGCTACTGAAGCTGGAGTGTCTCTCCCATCCTTCCTTTCTCCTCTCGCTCCCTCTCCCCCATTATTTTATTAAAAACTTCTGAATTAAATTCTTATCCAAAATTTCTACTTCATACACATGCCAATAATAATGGAGAGTTACTATTGATTGTTAAAGACTCAACCTGCCTTTATTAACAATATATGTTTTATTTGATGGGATAATGTTTTGTTTTTTTTTTATTTTGGATAGGCATATACTGTGAAAACACCAACAAAACTAAAAATTCAGCAAAGAGGAAACAAGAATGTACCCATTGAAGAAAGTAATAGTAAAAAGAGAAAAATGGTCTTTGAGTTTGATGTTAATTCGGATAGTTCAGAAACTACCGATCTTTTGGTAAAATTATTACAAATAATCAGCATTTATTGTTTACATTATTATATTTCTATATTATTTCTTGATATATGTGTATAATATATGTGCATAGTATCTATTACTGCAATACTGAAAAGAAGTGAAAATCTATAATATAGGACTCTCTGCTTTTGCAGCATTTTAAAATTTAGGGTTAGAAAAATCTTTATCAACTTCAGAAAACAGGACATTTTGAAATCCTTGATATGACATAGTTGGTATTTGAGATGACTAATTCTCTTGTTTTCCAGAAGAGTGTTATTTTCTTTGCCTTTTTCTTTTTGAGGCCCACTGAATACCTTTAATCTTGCTGCAGCCAAATTTGTTGTTCAGGACTTCTCTTGATTTTGCCTATTATAAATGTTTTCTTTAATTTTATACCACTTATTGATTGAAAACAATAACATTTCTATGATTCTTAAAGAGTTAATGTGTTAAAAATGGCATGTTAAGGAGGATAGTTCCTCTGGCAGTTTGTATGACCAGTTACTCCCTACTTCATACATATCATTATTTTCTAAAGGTATAATAATAATCTATTAAGAATAATTAAACTTATACTCATTTAGTTTAAAACCAGATTAACCTCATTATACAAAATGGAGCAATTTACCAAAGATTCTTAATTAAAAAATTGTAATTAAAGCCATTTGTTTTATTATTGCAACTCATAACTATGAGATTCTTCAAGCTTTTATACTGCTTTGAGACTTCTGCTTTCATTTGTTCTAGAATAATAAATAGCTGTAATCTTAAAATTGTAATTATTTAAGTTAATTTAAAGAAAATTTCTACTCTAGTATCTCTTTGTTTTATAGATAATAATTAAGACTGTGAACCAGGCACTACTGCAAAAACTTTACACAGAATACTTCAGTTATTTCTTAAAACAATCTAACACTCTAGAAGTAGAGACAGAGTTCTTATTCTCATTTTACAGATGAGGAAACTGAGTCACACTGGTACTTTTCCAATATCACATAATTAGAAAGTCATGGAGCCAAAATTTGAACACCAACTATCCAACTCCATGGCCTATGTATGTCATTGTACACAGTAATTTCCAGGTAAAACTGAAGTCAAGATATTTAAAAAAGTGATGAGAATTAGTAGAAAGAGCATGAGCTCTGGAATTAGAGATACTAGGTCTAGAATTCATACTGTTTTTCTCTGAATTTAGGCTAGTTTCTTAACTTATCTGAGATTTGGAATAACTCATGATTTCATGTCATTTTTAAAAGTAGCATCACAACTTTGTAACACCATGAACACTACAGTATTTTATTTATACTATTACAGTTTAAATTATCTAAGAAGACATTTCACAATAGGCTTTATCAGTTATAATTATCACATGAAATTAAAGGTCTTTGATAAAGTCAAATACATGGGAAATTATAAAAGCTGAAATGATTGTAATTTTGGTTTCTAACTTTACTTTTTATTTTCTACATAACTTAAAAGCTAATGCTTAATTTATCTATATTGCTGGGCACACAATATATGAAGATATAATTGTGACATCAGTAACAGAAGGAAAATGGAGCTGTTTGTGTAGGCTATTGAAGTTAGTATAAATTCAAATTAGGTTACTATAATGTTTGGTTGTTATATGTAATCCCTATGGTAACCACAAAAGCATAGAATATACACAAAAGGAAATGGGAAGGAAATCAAAACATTTTGCTACCAAAAATTTTACCTAGACAGAAAAGAAGGTAATAATAGAGGAAATGAGTGACCAAAACCGAATCAAAACAAAACAAAACATCTATAAAGCATATAGGAAATGAATATCAAAGATTCATGGGGTTGCAAAGAGCTGAGCGACTGAACTGAACTGAGTCTCTCTTTATCAGTAATTACTTACATATGAGTAATTTACAATGTATATTTGGAGGATTATATACTCCAATAAACAAAAAGAGACTCATGTTAGCTTCAAATTGGCTAAATGTGAAAGGATGGAAAAAGATATGCAAATAGTAACCCAAAAAGAGGTGGGTTGGTTTTACCAATATCTGACAAAATAGATTTTAAATCAAAAAGTACAAGAAACAAAGACATTATATGTAAATAAGAGGTTCAGTATAGCAAGAAGTTATGACAATTTTAATCATTTATACACCTAATAACATACCCTTAAAATATATGAAGCAAAGCTTTATAGAATTGAAGAAATGGACAGTTATACATTAATAGTTGGATACTTCAATACCTCTCCTTCAATAATGGGTAAAACAACTAGACAGAAGATAAATAAGGAAATAAGATTGGAACAACACACACCAAATAGATTTAATAGACACATATAGAACATTCAGTTCAACAAAAGAATACACATTCTTCCCAACTGTACATGGATATTCTCCAGGATAGACCATATAGGTCCCAAAACAAATCTCAGTAGATTTAAAAAACTAGGCATCATATATAAATTATCTTCTCTGAATACAAAGAGATGAAGTTAGAGATCAGAAAGAGAAGGAAAACTAGAAAATTCACAAATTTGTGAGAATTAATACGCTTATAACCAATGGATCAGAGAAGAAAACACAAGGGGAATTTAACTTAGAGATGAATGAAAGTGAAAACACAATACACCAAAACTTATGTGAGACAGAAAAACCAGCGCTCTAAGGGAAATGTATAGCTCTAAATTCCTACACTGAAAAAGAAAAAAAATCAATAAACTAACTTTTTACCTGAAAGAACTAGAAAAAGAAGATCAGATTAAACCCAAAGGTGACAGAGGAGAGAAATAATAAGAATGGAGATAAACAAATTAGGGAAAAGAAAACAGAGAAAATGAATGAAGTCAAAATTTATTTCTTTGAAAAGGTCAATTAAGTTGACAAATCTTAGCTTGACTGACAAAAAAATCGAGTAACTTAAGTCAGAAATATAATTGGAGATGTTATTACCAACCTTTTAGAGATAGAGTACTGTAAACAATTATATGCCAACAAATTAGATAACCTAGAAGAAATTAAAAAATGGAAAAAATACTTGTAATACACAAATTGCCTAAACCTGTTCAAGAACAAAGAGAAATTTTGTGACTTAGTGAATTCTGCTGAAATCTTAGAATTTATGAAAATGATTGAATATTTTCATCCATGAACCTTCTGAAATTTGTATTAAATGTGACTTTAATAAGCAGGAAAAGATATTGTGAACTGTTTGCTTCTGACTAAATTTATGTTACATGTTCATTAAGAAAATGGATTCTGGAGCCAGCCTACCTGGATTTTAATCCTGGCTCTGTCTCTTACTAGCTGTATAGTCTTGGGCAAGTTACTTAATATTTGTGTGTCTCATTTCCTCACCTTTAAAATGAGGATAATAATAGTATATATAGATCATAAAAATGTTGTAAGGATTAAAACCAGTTAAAATATGCTAAGTGCTTAAAACAGTGCCTGACATAAAGAAAGAACTAAATAACTGTTAGCTATTATTACTTGGGAAAATATTCAGAAATTGATAATTGACATCATTTTTATAGGATTATGAATGCTTATTATAAGGCCTAAGCATGTTTGAATAAAAAGGCTGGGAAAAAGAGTGGGGAAAGTGAAACTTAAATAGAAATCAGTAGAAAAACACTATTCATATACATCTTGTATTCTACATAACCCTTTAGATGTATGGTTAGTAGAATCAAAATCGGATTTCCTTGTCTGGCAGACTGAGTTTAGTTTGTCATTGTCTTCTTCCTTCAGGCTTTTAAATTTTCTTTCCTCTTCTTTCTCCTTCCCCACCCCCTCTTTTTTTCTTCCTCTTTATACTCTTCCATTTCATTCTCATATGTGGAATATAGACAAAAATTTTATAATATAATATTAATGGTGGCAGCCTCCAAATTATATTTTTATATTTTTCTTTAAGAGCATGGTTTCAGAGGAAGAGACACTGAGAAAACTATGCAAGGATAATAATCCACCAATTTCTCATCTTTGTGTCAGAACGCCAAAAAAGGTAGTTATTTTGGAAAGCAAATTTCAAAAGCTGGATTTAATTTTTTTTTTTTTTTTTTTGGGTTAAACATATTATGACTTTATTTTCTATCCAGACTCCTTCATCTCTAACGACTCCTGGATCTATGCAGAAGTCTGAAACTATGAGGAAAACGCAGGAGGACCGTTGGGCTGTAATTGCTAAGATGAATAGGAAACAAAAACTAAAGGAAGCAGAAAAGCTGTTTGTTTAATTTCAGAAAATCAGTGTGATTAAGGAGCCTATAACATAAAATTTATAGTTAAGTTTTTAATTCTTATTTTCTAAAGAGCCAAACATATTCTGAAATTAAGACTTTTGATTTGTAAATAATTTGTTTCTTTATATTTTAATGTATCAGCCTAAATGGGAAATAACCACATTGTTACTTAAAAATGTGTAATTCTGTTCAGATAATTAGATGACTGTTTTGGTTTTACCTTTTCTTGAATTGATGAAAACTATTTTGGCTAAGTTTTCGCACTTATAAAACTGTCCATTGAACACTAGGAACACGTTGTTGAGATATACTGTTTATTCTTTACTATTAAAATATTTTGGATTCACATAAATACTTCTCATTGTTTCTGTGAGGTCGCCTGAGCAGCTAATCATAACTTTGTTAGTATTATTTATTTTTCAAATCTTGAGGTCATTTTATTTGTTTCACAGTCTGAAGCAGCTTTGATTTATCTGTTGATAAAATTGACAGATGGCTTTATGCAAGAAAAAAGATTCTCCTGATACGACTTCCTAAAATACTTCATTTATTCAACATTCATTTGGCAAATATTTATTGAGTATCTGGTTCAGTGGTAAAGAATCCACCTGCAACGCAGGAGAAGCAGGAGACATGGATTTGATCCCTGGGTTGGGAAGATCCCCTGGAAGAGGAAGGTCATAAAGAATCAGACATGACTCAGCACATATGTACCACGCTAAGACTTAAGTACAGTTCTAGATACTGGGGATATAACAAAAATAAGACTTCCCTTCTTCCAGAGCTTACATTTTACAGGGAAAATATAAATAAAATATATAAACACATAGTATATTAGTTAAGGATAATTGCTAAGAAGAAATAAAACAAGAGTATTAGAGAGTGTTGAAAAGACTTGAAATTTTATGTAGAGTGACCCATACTGAAATGACATTTGAAGAGCTGATGAATAGTGAAACTGTGGCTATCATGAGGATAACATTCTTGATAAAAAGAACAAAAAGTATAAAGGCCCAGAGGTGGAAATGTGCTTAGTGTATCTGGGAAGCAGCAAGGAGGCCAGTGTGGGTAGAGGACAATGAGCAAAAGAAGGGTATAAAGTAGAAAAGGCCTGTATTTAACAGGATAGAGAATTTGGGTGGACAGATTATATAATGCTTTAGGCTATTGAAAGAACTTTGGCTTTTACTCTGAGTATGATATGACATTTCTGAGCAAAGACCATGATCTGACTTATGTTTTAAAAATAAAGCTCTTTCTGACTGTTGTATTGAGAACAGATTTTGAAAAGAGGACAGAGGAAAACTAGTTATTTTAATAATGCACATGAGAGATTGTAGTGGCTTGAACAAAGGTGAGAGCAGCAGAGGAATAAAGAAGTCAATGTCTAGATCTATTTGAAGATTAGATGTGGGATATAATAAAAAGGGCCAAGCAATACAATTTTGGACATGTTAAGTCTAAAATGCATATTAGACATCCAAATAGAAGTAGTTAAGCAGGCTTAGAGACAGATCCAGGGTAGTGATATAAATTTGGGAGTTAGCAGCATATTTAAAGCTATCAGAGTGGATGAGAATATGTACAGTTGTGAGCATGACTATACCTAGGAAAGAGAAGAGATCAAAGATGAGAAGGAACCATAAAAGGATTAGCTAGGGTAATAGTGAAGTCTAGCAAGAAGGTATTTCAAAGAAGAGTGATAAATTGTGTTAAATGCTGCTCGAAGGTAAGGTAAAATTGATTAGTGTGTCATTAATGTGGAGGTCTTTGTTAATCTGAACAATGGCAGTTTCAGGCTTCCCAGGTAGCACTAGTGGTAAAAACTCCCCTGCCAATGCAGGAAACTTAAGAGAGTCGGGTTCAGTACCTGGGTTGGGAAGATCCCCTGGAGAAGGGTATGGCAACCCACTCCAGTATTGCCTGGAAAATCCCCTGGACAGAGGAGTCTGGCGGGCTACACGTCCATAGGGTCACAAAGAATCTGACATGACTGAGCACACATGTACCACACTAAGACTTAAGCACAGTTCTAGATACTGGGAATATAACAGTGAATGAAACAGAAAAAATAAGCCTTATCTTCTAGCGCTTACATTTGGACAAAGAGTTGGACACGACTGAAGCAACTTAGCACATGGCAGTTTCAGTGAAGTGGAATTTGACTACTTCCTTAAGCAAAGGAAGGGAAAAGGTAGAGACAGCTATCTTCATCAAAAGTAAGAAACTCAAGAAGTTATACTTGGAAGATTAATGACATGTCCACAATGTCCACTTGACATGGAAGTGAGTCAAAAGAAGATTCTTTTTAAAAAAGATATAAGAATTAATAGCAAGTTTAATTAGGGAAAGATTCAGGATGATAGGAAATGGTTATACCAAAGAGAAAGAAGATTTTTTGGTAGAATGGCCTGTAATAGGGAAAAGTGATCACATATGGTGGGAGATTAAAGTGCTTCCCTGGTGGCTCAGATGGTAAAGAATCTGCCTGCAATGCAGGAGACCCGGGTTCGCTCCCTGGGTCAGAAAGATCCCCTGGAGAAGGGAATGGCAATCCACTCCAGTATTCTTGCCTGGAGAATTTTTAATTCCATGGACAGAGGAGCCTGGCAGGCTATAGTCTGTGGGATCACAAAGAATCGGATGTGACCAAGTGACTAACACTTTAGCTAGGAGAATAGACAGAACCAACAGGATGAGATGGCTGGTTGGCATCACTGACTCTATGGACAAGAGTCTGAGTGAACTCCAGGAGTTGGTGATGGACAGGGAGTCCTGGCATGCTGCGATTCATGGGGTTGCAAAGAATCTGACGCGACTGAGGGACTGAACTGAACTGATGAGAAACAAGAGAAACATAATAACAAGAGAAAAGGAACCATGTATATCACAAGATGGTGGTGGATAGAAATTCGTAGAACTTTTGATTTTATAGCTTCAGTTTTCTTAGTGAAGTCGGAATTAAAATCACCCATTGAGAATGAAGGTTAAGGAGAAAGTGTTGTAAATTGTGAAAAGAAGAGTAGGTATGAAAGACTCATAAAGTAAGGGAGTAAATGAACTTTATAAAAACAATTGCCAGATGGACAAAATAGTCTTAAAGTTGTCTATAACAAATTTGGTGCAGTAGAATTTTAATTTCCTTATGATGGGGAAATGCTATAAATATTACAGAAATTACATTCCTCCTTCAATTTGTATAACTATACTCTGAAAACTGGTTATATAGTCTTAGGATTTCGAACTTTTGATCTAGAAACTTTAATTGAAACTATAGCCTCCTGAATAAGTATTTTCTTTGGAGGATTATTAGTCTTGATAACATGATACTCACATTTGAAGCTACTATGTATTTTCAGATATTTTAAAATAAAACAAGATTTGTATGTTGTTAACAGTAGCTTCTCTGGCTAATCATTAACTTCTAGCTTGTCTAAAGTCCAACATAAATGTTTCTATTTAGTAAGAAGCATTTCTCCAGACAGTTATTTAGGAACCCTGGCTCCTTCCAACATCTAGTTCTGTCATCTTCAACAACTTGCTTCTAAGGTTGTTGCCAAAGGGGAGATACCATGAAGGATTCACGTGGAAAGCTTTTAATGACCCAGATTTGAAATAGAGTACATCACCTCCACCCACATTCTACTTTCTGGAACCAAATCATATGGCCACACTTAATTTCAAGACAGACTGTGACCCATTTCTAGTTATGTCTCAGGAGATTAGGGAGAAAGGTCAGATGAAAGACTAGTCTGTCACAATTAGTTGACATTCTTTAAATTTTTAAATGTTCTTCCTTGCTATTAATTTAAAAATAAGTTAATTAGGCTCTTATGTTTTGAATGATTGCTTCTTGCTATTCTTTGAACATGCCGGGCATGCTCCTTGGAAATTTCCTCCTAACTCCAGTACTTCTCATTCCCCTCACACTGCTTTTTCCCTTCATGGCACATATGTTCTAACACACTATATACTTCACTTAGTATGTTTATTATTTATTGTCTTCACTGACTAGAATGTAAACTTTAAAAGTCAGGGATTTTTGTCTGCTTCATTTATTGATGCACCCTGAGTACTTAGAACAATGCCTGGCCCATGGTAGTTATTCAATATCTGTTGAATTGATTAAATAAAAATGTAATATATACTTAAGGAAAACTTACATATCATACTGATGATTCTTATAGTAAGTAAAACTTCAGAACCAAAATTTTTAATGCATGATTTAAAAATAAGATCATGTCAATGTATGGCAAAACCACTACAATATTGTAAAGTAATTAGCCTCCAATTAAATAAATATATTTAAAAAAAAAAAAACAAAAAAAGATCAAATATTAGAAAATTAGAAAATTTTCTCAAAGTATGTTGTTATAGTAAGTAGCCTATATTTTTCTTTTCTGTTCTGAGCTCTGGAGAGTTTTGACAACCAAGTCCAGAATAAAATTTAGACTGATGCTATTGTTTGTAGTTTTAGAGTAAACATCAGAGTAAGAAAATTAATATATCATTCTAAATTAAAAGATCAATATACTCATTTGTGGTAATCTCATAAAAAATATCTCACAAAAAACTTATATAAGAATTTTGACTAGTATTAGTAAACAATTGGAAAATTTATAATTATTATAAAATTTTTACAAGCAAATTATATAATGTTTAATACCTTTTTAAAAAGTGAGTGTAGTTTAGATGTTATTATAAGAAGGTTTTTGTCATAGCCCATTTTTAGGTTGGTAGGAAATTCTTCCTGCCCTTCAATCACTCTTTGAAGGAGTGATTTAATATGACTGATGAGTTTAGAAAAATTGGGCCCAAGGGACCTGGCCTTCTACTCTTTTCGGCATGAAACTTCTTGCAGGAGGTGTGTGACCTGCTCTGTGCTGAATGTTTTACAGGGCAGACTTTGCCCTGCAGATTAAAGGTCCTCTAATGAGGGGATAGATTTAATTCAGTAGAGCATTATCAAATCCCTGTATTTTGATAAATAGGCTGTATACTTTGAGAAAAAATGAGTGGAATTTGGGGGAGCCAAATAACATCCTAATACTGATGTCTGGTGTGGTGGTGGTGGTCCTGTTCTGGACAATGGCCCCATAGGAATTTTCACTTAGTGGATCATTATAGCCTTTGGTAGCCTTGCTTTTACATGAATTACTGTTTTTACAGAAATAGTTCACAGGTTATGGATCTTAAGTGAATGGTATGTAAGCTTTGAAGCAAAAATGGGTACTTTAATGTGTCTACAGGCCATATGCTCCACCAGAAGCATGGGCTGAGGGAGCCTCAGCCAAATTTGGGCTGTAAAAAGAGCATATATTAGCCATACTAAATTGAGCAAGGGTGTAGGACTCAAAGGTTAATATTTTGGATATATTTTGATAGTGGAACCAAAAAGATATGCTGTCAGTACTGACAGTTTGGTTGGAAGTAAGGATGAGGTGAAAGAAAGGAAAGGTGAAAGATTGGGTTTTGAAGTTCTGTTTTGGACCATGTAATATTTGAGGTAACTTATATGTCTAAGTAGAGATGTTAAGAGTGTCACTGGACAAATGAATCTAGAGTTTTCCAGAAGAGTCAGTATTTAGTAATCATTGGCATAAATATGCTATTTAAAGCACAGAATTGAATACACTCTCTTTACAGATAGTGAGTGTGTAGTTATAGAAGGGAAAGGAGTTAATACTGAGCCTTGGGGTTACTGGGACATGGTCAAGCAATAGTGAAGTTGCTCTAAAGACCAATAAGGGAGACGAAGTGTAAATGATGATGGAAACCTAAAGAACAAAGTGATTCAAGAAAGGATTATTCTGTGTCATATATTTCTGAGTAGTAATACTTGAAAGTATAGAATAAATAGTTGGATTGGGAATTGTCTATATGATACACAGTACCTACTCTCAGTGACTTTTGCATTAGCAAAAGTAGCAAAAATAAAAGTGTAAACAAATGAATATAAGTACAAAAGATACAGAGACATACAGGATAATTTCACGTCTTGACTTCAGAGAAGGCCTTCTGGAAGAGATGGATTTTGGACATAAATAGAAATTCTACAGGTGTCTAAGGACAAGAGGAAATCAAAGTGGAAGAAATAGCAATATATACAATGTAATATGAATGATGAAGAGTAATTAGTATACCCAGACCATGGTCTCTTCATATAGGAGGTTGTATATTATGTTGCAAAGCTTGGACATTTTTTTATGGAAGATGGAATAGAGGTTAAGCAAGGAAATTAAGACTTTATTCCTTAAAATATATTTTAAAATTTTACGAATGAATATAAAGTATATGGTTTCCAAGTCTATCATTTATTCTCCTACTTGAAAAAGATTTTTGTTTTAGAAAGATCATTAGATAATGTAAATCAGTACAAGTGAGGTTATTGACGATATTAAAATAGTCTAGGTGAGAGATAGGAATATTTCTTAGACTGAAAATTTAAGTTACAGACTTTTAGATTAGATCTAATACCTTTCCTAAGAAAAATATCCTAACTTGATTACTTAAGCAGTAATAAAATATCTCATTTCAAGTAAATGTAAATTAATGATGTAAAAGAGGAAGCTGCTTTGGTTGATATAAAGGTTAAAAATAAATTATTCATAGTTCAGGCAACCTGAATTCAGTGTAATTAATAGTCAACAAGCTGTAGTAGTACATCAAGAACTTTAATCAGTAGCAGGTAACTGTGGGTTAGAAATAGGAAATGACAAATAGAGATAGATAAGATTTATTATTTAAGTTATGAAATCAGAGTTTAGAGCTGGGGGGAAGTGAAAACTTCATTTAATTTCAACAGATCAGTGTTTTGAGGCCTATAAAAACAGTCAAAATTATAAGGAAAAGATAAAAATGACTTAGTTTCTATATTCATATGTATAACCTTCTGCTGCTGCTAAGTCACTTCAGTCATGTCCGACTCTGTGTGACCCACCAGGTCACACTCTGTGTGACGGCAGCCCACCAGGCTCCCCCATCCCTGGGATCCTCTAGGCAAGAGTACTAGAATGGGGTGCCATGGCCTTCTCAGTGCCTAAACATAATCATACAAATTCTTAGTGCCTCATTTTATCCTTCTGCTTTCTTTCCCCCCATCTTTCTTCCTCTGTATATGGCAGGGTTCCCCACTAATTTATAAAAATGAGATAATGTGTACTTTTCAGAGTTTTGCTTTACTCAATTCATTATCTCATGGAAATATCTCCAAAACATGATATAGTTCCAATTCATTCTTTTAAATTGCTGAGTAATATTTCATGGTAGAACCATAATTCAGCTGTTTACTCAAGTATGATAGAGATTTATGATCAGGTATATCCAGTTATTATCTCTTGCCAGGCACATGAGAAAATTATACTTTCCCTCTCACTTTGTTAAGGCTTTACGATAAGTTCTGGACAGTCAATTTTAGGTAGAAGTGATATGCGTTCATTACTTTTGTGCCAGAGTATTTGGTTAATAACACAAGACCCTCTGTTACATTCTTCCTCCTGCTGCAGCAACTTGTGATGTTATAAATGATGAAACCTCTGTCATCCTAGGTCTGTGAGTGAAAATTACATGGAATCAGGTTTTTTGATTAGCCCATCATGGTCATGTAATATGAATAAGAAATAAGACTTTGTGGTGTTAAGCTCTTGTGAGTTTAGGGTTGTTATTATTGGCAAAACTTATTCTATCTTAACTGATATAATGGGATTTCTCTTTGTTTCCAGTTTTATGTACTATGAACATTTCTATAGGATAAATTATTAGTTTGGAGTTCATGGGCCTGTGGGGATATATATTTAAAATTTTAATAGATGTTGCTGGACTTCCCTGGTAGTCCAGTGGCTGAGACTGTATGCTTCCACTGCAGAGAGCACAGGTTCCATCCATGGGCAGAGAACTAATAAGATCCCATATGCTGTGCAGTGCAGCCAAAAAAAACCCCCAAAACCAAAAAACCAGTGATAAAACTATGGTGCAGATCATCTAATTATTCTAATAATTTTCAAATTAATTTTAATTTAAAAATTATTGCTGTGTTATTTGCTTGATGAGGCTGTCTGTAGTTAAAAGAAGCCTGTGTCTGAACTATGATTTTTCAAAGGATAATGCATCAATTTTTTTTCAGTGACTTTTCCAGTAAATTGAGAGTCATTAAATGATGTAGTCTCAAAGAGTAGAGAATTTCTTTGTCAACAATATTGTTCATAGTCAACAATATTGTTCCAGTAGTCATGAATGGATGTGAGAATTGGACCATAAAGAAAGCTGAGTGCCAAAGAATTGATGTTTTTGAACTTTGGTGTTGGAGAAGACTCTTGAGAGTCTCTTGGACTGCAAAGAGATCAATCCAGTCAATTCTGAAAGAAATCAGTCCTGAATATTCATTGGAAGGACTGATGCTGAAGCTGAAGCTCCAATACTTTGGCCACCTGATGTGAAGAGCCGACTCATTTGAAAAGACCCTCATGCTAGAAAAGATTGAAGGCAGGAGAAGGGGACAACAGAGGATGAGATGGTTAGATGGTATCACCAACTCAATGACATGAGTTTGAGCAAGCTCTGGGAGACGGTGAAGGACAGGGAAGCCTGGCATACTGCAGTCCATGGGGCTGCAAACAGCTGGACACGACTGAGTGACTGAATGACAACAAATTGTTCATAGTGCCAAATCCTCTCTCAACTTATACCAGATTAACAACTATTACATTTAAGGTTTTCTAGCTCTTATAATAATATCTGAGATTTTTGTACATTCTGTTTATCACCTAGATAGCAAATATGAATGCTCAGTCATGTCCAACTCTTTGTGACCCTTTGGACTAACCCACCAGGTTCCCTGTCCATGGGATTTTTCAGTCAAAAATAATGAAGTGAGTTGCCATTTTCTCCTCCAGGAGAACTTCCTGACCCAGGGATTGAACCTGTGTCTCCTGCATTGCAAGTAGATTCTTTACTGCTGAGCCATCAGGGCTTCTCTAAATAGCAAATATAGTTTATTGAATTATCATGTTTAATTAAGTCAAAACTACTTCAACCACAGGGGATATGATGTGTATGTGAAAAGTATGGGGTTTGTTTGGCTGACTCAGTTTGGAGTCCTAACTCTGCCTTTCAAGTTCAGAATAATCTCTCTGTGGCTCAGCTTTCTGGTCTGTAAAATGGTGATAATTATAAATAGAGAAAATGAGTTAACAGACATTTTGAAAGGTGTCTAGCACAAAGCAAGTGCTAATAATTATTATCTCTAATTTTTGTTAATGAAATCAATGTTATGAATGCCCATGACAGGGGGGCCTTCACTAGGTTTTAGTGAATTTGGTTCACTGCATGAAGGCGAAAATTCAACAGGGACAATGAAAAAGGAGGACTTGTACTTTAGATGTTCCCTAGCTCTAGACTGGCCCTGTGAACTCACTCTATCCTCAGAAGCCTCCTTCCTAGCCTGGGAGTACTTGATATATCAGGAAAACCTATATTGCCAAGCTGGTGCCTGTGGTAGCTATTATTATTGTTGTTGTTCTTTAGTCACTAAGTCATGTCCAACTCGTTGTGACCCCATGGACTGTAGCCCACCAGGCTCCTCTGTCCTTGGGATTTCTCATGCAAGAATACTGGAGTGGGTTGCCATTTCCTTCTCCAGGGGATCTTTCCAACCCAGGGATTGAACCCGTGTCTCCTGCATTAGACAGGCATTGGCAGATGGATTCTTTACCACTGAGGCACCAGGGAAGCCAGCCATTATTATTACCCACCTGCTTATTCCAGTTCCTTTAAAAACAGAAGTTAACCTGGAGGCTGTAGTTCCTACAAATGAGCATGTTAGGGCCACCCAAGGCAGCTTTGGTCAGTAATTGGTGACCAGAGTCTAATTATGAAAGACCAGGTTGGATTGGAACACTGGTATTTTGGTGCCAGCTCTGCTGATTCAGGTATTATTTGCCTTATTAAGAGCTGCATTTGCTTTGGAGGACTCATGGAATGGTTTGTGGTACATGGGAGTCAAAGCAGGCTAACTGGCAGACCAGCAAGTAGATGAACCTGAAGATGTCCCCCTACTAGTAACCCAGAAAGAGAGCGTAACATAGTCTGTATGTAACATAGTCTGACCCTCCAGACACCCTGTGGCAGAAGGAAGGTAAGGATGCCAAGGGAGGTGGAAATTTTTGTCTAATGAACTTGATTCCTGTGACCTTGATAAATCTGCTTACTAGTTCTCATAGCATTTTTGTATATTCCTTACAAAAATCCTTATATTTTCTGCATAGATGGTCAATGTCATCTGTGGATAAAGACATTTTTACTTTTTCAACCTCTATGTTTTTTTTTCTTTTTATTTTATTATTACACAGGCTAGTATTTTTAGTACTACATTGTATACTCCCATGGTGAGAGAGGACATCCTTGCCTTTTCCCCAGTTGTTTCACCTTAAGTATGATACTGTGGTGTTGGAGAAGACTCTTGAGAGTCCCTAGGACTGCAAGGAGATCCAACCAGTCCATCCTAAAGGAGATAAGTCCTAGGTGTTCATTGGAAGGACTGATGTTGAGGCTGAAACTCCAATACTTTGGCCACCTGACGCGAAGAGCTGACTCATTTGAAAAGACCCTGATGCTGGGAAAGATTGAGGGCAGGAGGAGAAGGGGACAACAGAGGATGAGATGGTTGGATGGCATCACTGACTCGATGGACATGGGTTTGGGTGGACTCCCAGAGTTGGTGATGGACAGGGAGGCCTGGCATGCTGCGGTTCATGGGGTCACAAAGAGTCAGACACAACTGAGCGACTGAACTGAACTGATGATGTTATTAATAGATATCTTTTAGCATGTTGAAGAATTTCATTATATTACTAGTTTGCTGAAAATTTTTATCATGAATGAATGAATGATGAATTTTCTCAAGACTTTTTCTGAATATTTTGAGATTAATAATATATTTTGTTTTTAGTCCCTTGACATGGTGAGTTACATTAATTGACTTTTGAGTGTTAAACCAACTTTGTATTCCTGGTATAAATCTCATTTGGTCATGACATATTATCCTTTTTTATATGTTATTGAATTTGATTTCTAAAATTCTTGTGAAGAATTTTTGGATCTTGACATTGTTAGTATTGTTTGTGTTATTTTTAGATTCCACATGTAAGTTATATCATATTTTTGTCTTTTTCTAGGTCCATCTATGTTGCTGCAAATGGCAATATTTCTTTATTATAGCTGAATACACATTTCAAAATGAACAGTTCTGTGGCATTTAATATATTTACAGTGTTGTGCAAGCATTATCTTTATCTAGTTCCAAATCATTTAATTACCGTTAGTCCCCATTTTCCACTCCCCCAGCCCCTAGTAGCCACCAGTCTGCTTTCCATCTCTTTGAATTTACCTATTCTGTATATTTCAAATATGTAGAATCATGTCATATGTGATTTTTTGTGTGTCTAGCTTCTTTCACCTCAATTATTTTTTACACATGTAGTGAAGGAAGTTAACTATATTATTAGTTTATTTTCCTTAGCTACCACAGATTAATTTGCTAACAATCTTTTATTGATTTTGACAGATAACAATACTATGAACTCCTTTTAAAGAAAAAGGTCTACTAAACAAAGATGAGAGAAGTTAAAATACTTTTTGGTGAGATTCATAACATATTGTTGATTAGTTGCTGAGAAGTGGTTACACGTGTTATTGTGAGTACAGTTAATACTGCTCATATTATTCAGCCAGAGAAATAATATCTAATTACCAAGAGGTTATATAAAGTAACAAAAATATAATGAAAGATATTATACTAAGGGTTAGAGAAATAAGTTTTGATATATAGGAAAGAAAAATTGATACTAATCTGACTATATGACACTACAAATTTTATTACAGAAAACATTAGCAATTCCTATTAACATTTATAGATGACCTTAATTTTAAAAATGTTTTCAAATGGATGGAACAAGTTTGCATAAATTCATATAAATCTGACATATTAGAGGCTTTAACTGGTTACCAAAAGAGAACAGCAAATTGACGTAATTTTTATACATATTAAATCAAAATTGTCTCTTCACTTCGGAGCTCCAAGATAATAAAATGATCAATATGCCCATTAGGTCCAGCTCTACTTGCTATCAATTATCTGTATTGTTTAAGAAAAGAGCATTAAAAGGAGTTTAATAAACAGATTTTGTTTCAAATTGCAGGCTGTTGTAATTTGACGCTTATAGATAACTCAGAGTTCAGATGAATAAACTGATGTTTAAAAAAGTATCTGTTGCATAGGATTTTAGAATTTTATGGAACTAGAGCATACTGCAAGGTAGAAAAGCACCTACTCTTTGAGGAGGGGAAAGTATTAGTAACTCTGATCCATATTCCAATGTCACTGCTCTGTTAAACTAATTGTGAATGGCTTTTTTTTTTCACCTTTGAAAGTGAGTTAAAATTTTAATGTAATAAAAAAGATATTAGGAAACTTGGACTTTAGCCTGGCTTTTCCTGTAACTATCTATAGAACATTGAAGCAGTTAATAACCTCTCTATGCACCAAATTATACATTCTGAGATTAGCATCTCTATGTTCACTTATGCATTCAATAAATATTTATTGAACATATCATATATACAATAGGCTGGTTTGAACTCTGAGGATACAGTGATGACCATGACAGATAAGCCCTTCCATTTATGGTGCTTATATTCTATTTGGAAAGGGAGAAACAGAGAAAAACATGTGAACAAATAATATAATATCAGAAGCTTATAAATGCTATGAAGAAAGTATGAGAGGGTAGAATAAAAAGTGATAGGGCTAGTGTGAGACAGTAAATTTGGTTGTCAAGGAAACCTTTTCTGGGGAAATAATGAGGAAGCCATTTCGAGATATGGTGAAAGAGCTCTTCATAATGAGCAAACAGCAAATGGAAAGCCCTGTTGCAAGAAAAGTTTAGAATGTTCAAAAGAGTATAGTAAAAGGAAGAGTGAAAAAGTAATACAACATGTATCCAGATAAGTAGGCACAGACTATTTCTATCTACTGGAATTTTAAAAACAGCTCTGTTGGGGGTATGACTGACATGCAATTAACTGTTAGTCGCTCAGTCATGTCTGACTCTTTGCGACCCCATGGACTGTAACCTGCCAGGTTCCTCTGTCCATAGAACTCTCTAGGCAAGGGTACTGGAGTAGGTAGCCATTCCCTTCTCCAGGGGATCTTCCTGACCCAGGAACCGAATCCATGTCTCCTGTGTCTCCTGCATTGCAGGCAGTTTTTTTCCAGCAGGTAAAGAATTGCCTGCAATGCAGGAGACACAGGAGACATGAGTTTGGTCCCTGGGTCAGGAAGATCCCTTGGAGAAGGAAATGGCAACCCATTCCAGTATTCTTGCCTGAAAAATCTCATGGACAGAGGAGCCTGGTGGGCTACAGTCCAAAGAGTTGCAAAGAGGTGGACAGGACTGAGCATGAGCAAGGTGAACATTGAAGCAATCTATAAATTATGGGCTTTCCCTGGTGGCTCAGATGGTAAAGAATCTGTCTGCAGTGCAGGAGATCCAGGTTCAATTCCTGGGTCAGAAAGATCCCCTGGAGGAGGAAATGGCAATCCACTCCAATATTCTTGCCCAGAGAATTCCATGAACAGACGAGCCTGGCGGGCTACACAGTCACAGTCCATGGGGTGGCAAAAAATCGGACAAGACTGAATGACTAACACTTAAATGACATATAATTAACTGCATGTATTAGATTTTTAGGGTGTTATAAAAAAGCATGACAATGGAATGGCTTAAACATCAAAAATTTCTTGTCTCATAGTTCTAGGGGTTAGAAGTCCAAGGTAAAATATTGGGAGGGTAGGGTCATGCCACTCCGAAGGTGCTGGGAAGGGATCTGTTCTAGGCCGATCTCCTAGTTTCTGGTAGTTCCTTGTGGCAAGGAACTTTAATCATCACATTGCATTCTCCCTGCTCCTATGTCTGTGTCCAAATTTCCCCATTTTATAAGGATACCAAATGATGTTGTTCTAGAGACCTAACCCACTTCATCTTAATTGATTTCATCTGCAATGCTCTATTTCCCAAATAAGGTCACATTCAGAGTTACTAGGGGTTGGCACTTCAGTGTATGAATTTTGGGGGTACAGAACATACTGGTGCATGTGTTTGAAGAGTACAATTTGATAGGTTTTGGCAAATGTATATCCTGTGAAATCATCATAATCAAGAAAAACATTATTACCCCTAAAAATATGTACATATTACCCCTAAAAATTTCCTGTGCCCCTTTGTCATCCCAGTCTTGTCTTTTTCCTTGTCTTTCCCCATCCCCATATAATCACTAACTGGCTTTTGCTCTAATGATTACTTTGTATTTTCTAGAATTTTATATAAACAATTATATGGCATGCACTTTTTTTGGTCTAGCTTTTTCACATAGAATAATATTTTTATTGAGGTAACAGTTTATAGCATTATATGCTTCATGTGTACAACTTTATAATTCAGCTTCTGAATAGACAACAGTGTGCTCACTACCAAGAGGCTAGTTTCTATCCATCACCATACAGTTGACTCCCTTTACCCATTTTGCCTTCTCACCAACCTTCTTTCTCCTCTGGTAGCCACCAATCTGTACTCTGTATCTATTTGTTTGTTTTTGTTTCTTTTGATTTTTAAAAATATTCCACATATGATTGGAATCATACATTATTTGTCTTTCTCCACCTGACTTATTTCACTTAGCTTAATACCCTCAAGGTACATCCATGTTGCTGCAAATGGAAAGATTTCATCTTTTTATGACTGAGTAGTTTTCCATCTTCTTTATGTATTCATCCAGTCATAGACATTTTAGGTTGTTTCCATATCTTAGCTATTCTGAATAATGCTGCCATGAACATAAGGGTGCATATATCTTTTTGAATTAGTATCTTTGTACTCTTCACATAAATACCCAGAAGTGAAATATATGGATCATATAGTTGTATTCTTAATTTTTGAGGAATTAACCATATTGTTTTTCATAGTGGCTGTGCAAGTTTACCTTTCTACCAAGTGTATGAGGGCTCCCTTTCCTCCACATACTCTCCAAGACTTGTAATTTTTTTCTGTATTCAGTAATAGCCACTCTGATGGGTATGAGGTGCTAACTCAGTGGTTCTGATTTGCATTTACCTATTAATAAGTGATGCTGGGCATGTTTTCATGTGTCTGTTGGCCATCTGTAATATCTATCCAGGTTCTGTGGTTATATTTTAATTGGGTTGTTTGTTTTTTCGATGTTCATTTGTATGAGTTCTTTATATTTCTTGGATACTAACTCCTCATCGGATATATGATTTGCAAGTATTTTCTACCATTTGGTAAGTTGTCTTTTAGTTTTGTTGATGGTTTATTCTTTGATGTGAAGAAGCTTTTTAGTTTGATGTAGCATTGTTTATTTATTTTTGCTTTTGTTTTCCTTGTCTGAGGAGACATATCCAGAGAGATATTGCTAAGACCAATGTCAAAGAGTATACTGCCTGTGTTTTCTCCTAGAGCTTTTATAGTTTAAGGTCTTAAATCCAAGTCTTTAATCCATTTTGGATTAGTTTTTGTGTATGCTATAAGATAATGGTCCATTGAACTGTTGACATATTGCTTTTGTTACAGTGAGGCAAACAGGTTAAAGGGGTAAAACTGAATTATGGCTGTGGAATGGAGAAAAGTGTATGTTGGTTCCAAAGATTCAGTAATTATTTTTTCAGGTACTCCCTCAGCCTTTTATGCATTCAACAAATTTATGCATTCAACAAATTTATGCATTCAACAAATATGTACTAGGTGCTGTAGCTAAATATTTTTAACTAAGTAAATGTTGAGTTATTATAAATTGTGGTTGTTGCTTAGTCACTAAGTCACATCCAACTCTTTTGCATCCCCTTGGACTGTAGCCTGCCAGTTTCCTATGTTCATGGGATTTTTCAGGCAAGAATACTGGAGTGGGTTGCCATTTCCTTCTCCAGGGGATCTTCCTGACCCAGGGACTGAACCTGCATTGGCAGGCAGATTCTTTACCAGAGTCACCTGGGAAGCTCTTAGTGCCAGGTTGGATCAATCACAAGGTGGATCAAGATTGTTGGGAGAAATGTCAACAAATTCACATATGCAGATGATACTACTCTAATATAGAAAGGGAAGAGGACCTAAAGAGTCTCTTGATGAGGGCAAAAGAGGAGAGTGAAAAAGCTGGCTTGAAACTCAATATTAAAAAAACTAAGACCATGGCATTCAGTCCCATCATTTAATGGCAAATAGAAGGGAAAAAAAATGGAAACAGTGAGAGACTTTATTTTCTTAGGCTTCAAAATCACTGCAGATGGTGACTGCAGCCATGAAATTAAAAGACACTTGCTCCTTGGAAGGAAAGCTACGGTAAACCTAGACATATTAAAAAGCAGAGATATCAATTTGCCAACAAAAGTACATATAGTCAAAGCTATGGTTTTTCTAGTAGTCATGTACAGATGTGAGAGTTGAACCATAAAGAAGGCTGAGCACCAAAGAACTGATCCCTTCAAATTGTGGCATTGGAGAAGACTATAGAGTCCCATGGATTGCAAAATCAAACTGGTCAATTCTAAAGGAAATCAATCCTGAATATTCATTGAAAGGACTGATGCTGAATCTCCAATATTTGGCCACCTGATGTAAAGAGCTGACTCATTTGAAAAGACCCTGATGCTTGGAAAGATTGAAAGCAAAAGGAGAAGAGGGCAGCAGATGATGATATGGTTAGATAGCATCATTGATTCAATGGATATGAATTTGAACAAACTCTGAGAGATAATGGAGGACAGGGGAGCTTGACGTGCTGCAGTCCATGGGGTGGCAAAGAGTTGGACATGACTTAGCGACTATACCACCACCACAACAATAACAGCAACAACTATTTATTGAGCATTTATTATATGCCAGACACTGTGTTAAGTGCTTTACACAAACACTGATATTACCTTCAAACAGGCAAAGAAACAGAAGTAAAAGAGAGCTCAAGCATGCTAATGTCGTATAGCTGGTAGATGACAGAACCAGGATTTGAGCTCAATCAGTTTGAGATCTCAAAATATTTGGCCATTTACTTAAATACTATTGTTTCCCACATGTAAATTTTATTTATTGTTTTAAATTCAAAGAAAAAACAAGATATTTTGAACTATTTTAATCAGCAAGTTTTAATCAGCAAGATATATACCAGTTGTCCTGGATTGCTATACAGTTGCCTTGGCTTTATAGATGAGCAATAATTTTATATATCTCTGAATAAGCATTTAGATAAAATTTGGGGCACTCAGATTTCCCCAAAATTTTCATTCCCAAGACTGCTGCTGCTGCTAAGTCACTTCAGTCGTGTCCGACTCTGTGTGACCCCATAGATGGCAGCCCACCAGGCTCCCCCATCCCTGGGATTCTCCGGGCAAGAACACTGGAGTGGGTTTCCATGTCCTTCTCCAATGCATGAAAGTGAAAAGTCAAAGTGAAGTCGCTCAGTCGTGTCCGACTCTTCACAACCCCATGGACTGCAGCCAACCCGGCTCCTCCATCCATGGGATTTTCCAGGCAAGAGTACTGGAGTAGGGTGCCATCACCTTCTCCCAAGACTGACATAGACTATATTAAGGGGTTTTTTTGTTTGTTTTGAATTTGTTTTTTCTCCTTCTGTGTTTATATTTTTTTTAATATTAATAAATATTAATAAAGGATGTATTTACAAGAGTAATTTTATTTTGAAATAGGAGAAAAGGAAAATTCATGCTACAATAATGTCACAGTTTCCAGAGGAAGATGTGAAGTTGTTTGTCTAAACACATTTTATTTGAGATTCAGTATGAATTTTCAATAGGTGGTTTTCAGATAAGAAAGCAGTAATTCAAATGTGATTATGTAAACAAGAGGATCAGAGAGGAATTATCCTGAAGGGTATAAAATGAACCAAGAGCTTTTAGTCTGGGTCATTACAACATCAGCTCACCAATGCAAAGTAAGGTAGGTGTCTACCCTGAGAAGGCTTTGTGAAACGAAATGTTGCTATTCCAAATTATTCTTATTTTCATCATTTTAGCAAGTTTTTAAAAATGGCAAATGGTGAGTGATAATTTGCTTTGATAAGCTCTAGGAATCCTAATTACTGCTCCAAAATTGTTCAATGGTGGGTGAAGATGAATAAACTACATATGTAAGGATAAGAAAATTTTCTACTGACTTCAAAGAAGAGGAAAAATTGGTCAATTCCCTAATGAAGGCTGATTGCTATTCATGGCCTTCCCTTACTGTTTACATTTGATTTAAATGTTTTAATCAATTGAATAATCTATGTATTAAATCCTGTCAATTACTAATGATTATTTTTGATGATAATGTACTTCTGAGAAAACTTGGAGTAAATTCAGTTTGGGGTACTTGTGGAGGTAATATACTCTGTATTATTTTAGTTGTAGTTAACCCGCCTTGGATAGTGTCCAAAGCACATATATATACCTTTTGTATACCTCTCTAGAAAAATATATTGCTTTAGCGTGGTTCCTGGATTGTTCATAGGGTGGACAATTGATTCTTTTCATAGCACAGTAGGGGATTTGGAGAGAAAAAATTTGTGAAAGAAACTAGAATAGAGAGAAATGTGCTTAGAATAAAGGTAGTAAGAACAAAAAAATGAGAGAAAATGTTGGGTAGGGGACAAAGCAAAGAGGATATCTTGGAATCAGGAAAAATGTTGCAAGTGTAGATGTAGATGATCATGGCACTGAAAAGGGCATCTCATCATTTGTGCCTGAAGTCATGCCTCTGTGCTTAGGTCCTCAATGAATCATTTATGAATACTTTTAAAGGAGGCGATTAAGTTGCAGAGGTTGAGAGTCCAGGTGACGATACAAGAGAAATTGTGGCAGGTCTTATAAGGAGGTATTAACTAACACTGATTTATATACTAAATGTTATATAGTTACACAGTCTTCTGTAGCATTCCAAGTGCTTCATGTGTATTGTTTTATTATGATTTTAGGAAGGAGTATATGGAAAAATGAAAGCACAGATTTCTTAGTTACACACAATTGCAATAAAATCTGGAAGCATAATTTTAGACCACTATTAGACCAGGGACCTGACACTAATTTATCACATAGAATCATACTCTGTATGTGCTGAAAAGTCCTTCCTTATCATCTTCTGGGTCTCAGTGTTTTTTTTACAGCTGAAGAAATTAAGGCCCAGAAAAATTCTCTGGGTGAAGTTTTACTATTTGCAGTAAAGGAGAAAGAATAATTCTTACTTTATTTACTGTTATATAGCAAAGATGATTCAGCACTTTTAATTTTTCTTTTGTTAGCTTGGAGTTTTACATTTAAAAGAGGAACTTCAGAACAATTTAGAGTGTCCATAATGGATATGAGAACAATGAGGAAAAGTTCCAAGACTGTTTTTTAAAAATTCTACAGTTTCAAAAAGGATCAGATGTACTTGTCTCTTTCTGCTTTGCAGATGGGGAAATTAGGCCAGACAGATTCAATATTTTAGTTGATTTCTCATAGACCTATGGGAGATCTTGAAATGTGTTGCTTACCTTCAGAACCGATATTCTCATCACTAGGTTAGCACATATCTATTTTATATAGATTGTATGCCTAAAAGTTAAAATACGTGAAATTAATTATTTCCTATGGCAAAAATCCAGTGGTTGGCTGGCTAAATGGGCAAGAACTGTATGATCATGGTGTGTGAGCACTTTATGTCATTTACTCAGTCAATACTTTTAAGATCCTTCAGAGGATTCTCTAAGTCTGTGGCTCTAAAATAATGGAACCAGCTCTACCATAGAGGGAGCTCACATTTGTGAAGCACTGAGAAAACCAGACTCTATGAGCAAGGAATTCTTGTAATTTTGCTCTTGTGCTTTTAACCTGTTCTTTTGCTGTACACAATTTCTGTAATTTTGTTTGTTGGTATTTCATACCAAGAATATGCAAATTTTATTTGAAAGTATTTACCAGAAAACCCTTTTTAGTGGGTGAGTTCACTTCCTTGTCCATATAGAAAAAGTCTTTGATTATTGTGGTGTCAGAGTCATAGTTTCAAGTCTCTGAGCACTTAAAACACTAACTACTTTTTGTAAACATTTGTTCTTATTTATCTTGAGTGGATATCTAGGAGTAGAATTGCTGGGTCATCAGTTAAGTATATGTGTAATTTTATAAGAAACTGTCAAGCTGATTTTCAAAATATTTTTATGTATCATTTTACCATCCCACCAACAGCATATGAAGGTTCTATTTACTCAAAATCATCACCAACACGTGGTGTTATCAGTTAAACAATAGGTATTTTTCTTAATTAGTGTTCATCGTTATCTTTCACTAGACTGTCAGCCCTTGAGGTCAAAGACTATAACATCCATTTTATATCTCTCAGTGCCTAGTTAAAATGCTCAATGTATATTTGTCTAGTTCATCTGTAGTTCTCATTCTGCAAATAGGAGACTGGTTGGAATGGCCACTAATCTCTGGAAGCTGACATTTAAAATACCTGTTAGCTTATTGACTTGTTGTTTCATTTTTTTCTTATGAGTTAATTAAAGACAAAAATTCTTTAACTTGTTAACTGAGGCTGAGTCCATGAGATTTCAATTAATGGAAGTTTTAGTATATGCAGTTTAAAAATGCTATTGGAATATAATTGATAGATTTGAGGAAAATTTGAGAAAAATCTTGATACAGTCTTCTTGATTGAATGAAAGTGAAGGTGAAGTCACTCAGTTGTGTCCAACTCTGCGATCCCATTGACTGTAGCCTATCAGGCTCCTCCGTCCATGGGATTTTCCAGGCAAGAAAACTGCAGTGGGTTGCAATTTCCTTCTCCAGGAGATCTTCCCGACCCAGGGATTGAACCTGGGTCTCCTACATCTGAGCCACCAGGGAAGTCATTCCACCATAGTTTGGCCCCAGATTGAGTAACAATGTTTAATGAATTATAATTTATTTAATAAAATAATAAAACAAGTTTGTGTTCAAAGCTATTCCATGAAGATATGTATTTTCTTTTCTGACTATGATCCTTGAGAAGGTAAAGAATCCAAATATGCCAAGCCAACTGTACGGTATTTATAAGATGAAAAAAATCTTCTTAATCTTTGAAGTGATCAACTTATATCCCAAAGTCTCAAACTTGATTATCCCCTCTCAGTGGCAAAACTGTCATAACATTATCCAGCTCATTACAATGACCAGTTGATAGTGAACACACTCTTCATCAGGGGGCTCTCATTATTTAGGGCCTGAAATCATACCTCTGTGTTTAGGTGCTCAATGAATCATTTATGAATGATTTTAAAAGAGGCAATTAAGTTGCAGAGGTTGAGAGTCCTCTTATGTCTTCCATGTAGCCAAAACTTATTTTACTTTCCTGGCTAACCTACAGTGGGCCTGTCATCCTTGATTGTGTTACTCTCATTGTGTCAACCTATATTTTTTGCCTCCATAATCTTTTTAAGATAATGAGTTCCATACAACTTCAAGTAAAATAATTTTATTTTTCCAACTCTATTTCTTTCAACTTTAAAGGAATATCCCAAGGGTTAAGAAGAGGGGTTTTCAGATTGCTGGGTTTAGCCCCGTAACACCAGTGTAATTTTAATTGACCATTTTTGGACTTTCTCTAGCCTTGTCTTTCTTGACAGACATTGAGTAGAATCATACACAAGATTATTTGCATTATTTGAGCTGATACTCAAGTTTGATCATTCACTTCCTTGATTTCTTTGCCCTTTCTTATTATGACCAATTTGTTGGCCTTTTAAGCTATTGAACCAAAATTTTTAGAAAAGCACGTTTCTGGGAACGCCCTTATTGAAGCCTATTAACTCACTTCTTACAATGATAAAGGCAGGTATTTTGATTGTTTCCAATGAATGAATTATTTTGTTCTTAGTTGACTACATGTCCCTGCTACTTTTCTGTTGTAGTGTTTCAGCCTCGCCATTTCACTGGATCTAAGCGGCACTTGCAAGCAGGACTTTCACTCTGTGAGCTTTGTCATGATGGGGTACATGGATCATAGCCACATCTAAGTGTGCACAGAAAGCTTATTGAGAAAATTAACTATTCAAAAACACTAATATAGGGTCTAAGACAAAGTAGGTATTCAATACATACATATATTTGTACACACACAAATACACATTATAGCACTTTCCAAACGTCCCTTCTGAATGTTCTAAAGGATACATGTAATATCTTAATCTTATCTTTGATTTAGCATGACTGCTATCTTCCTGATGTCCATGATTTTTGGCCTTGCATGTGGACAAGCAATGTCTTTTTGTATTCCAACTGAGTATACGATGCATGTCGAAAGGAAAGAATGTGCTTACTGCCTAACCATCAACACCACCATCTGTGCTGGATATTGTATGACACGGGTACGTAGTGCATTTCAGTTCTTTTAGCTGAAAATTAGATAAACCTAGACCCAGTCCTTTTCTATCCAGAAAGAAAATGAGATAAACCACAACCTCATTTCCAAAATCTAATTCTTGTTGGCTCTGTAGAGGTAGAGTGCACAGGTTACAGTGTATACTCAGCACAGTGGACACAGATAACTGTTTGTAACAGCTTTTTCCAAAATTTATTTAAATGGCATATTGGTCGCATGATATAAGATGAAAGAGAGGGAGTGTCACTTTTATCTCAATGGGGTTTAGTGTGGATATATTAAGTTGGCATTGGGAAATGGAACTAAAGAATCCTCCTCGAGTCCTATTTATGACAAAATAATGTTAATTAATTTTTATCTGTTTCCATTACTATATATTTTCTAAAGTCCTATCGCATTATGCTCCTTTTAAATTCTTTCCTCAGGATGTCAATGGCAAGCTGTTTCTTCCCAAATATGCCCTGTCTCAGGATGTCTGTACATACAGAGACTTCATGTACAAGACTGCAGAAATACCAGGATGCCCACGCCATGTTACTCCTTATTTCTCCTACCCGGTAGCTATAAGCTGTAAGTGTGGCAAGTGTAATACTGACTATAGTGATTGTATACATGAGGCCATCAAAACAAACTACTGTACCAAACCTCAGAAGTCCTATATGGTGGGATTTTCTATCTAATTTTAATAGTAATGTAATTTGCAATTTGGTTAAATGTATTTACCTAGAATAAAACTAATAAAATATTGACATATTTCACAACACCTTGTGTACATTTGAGTACTATTTCATCCATATCCTACCCATTCATGCATTAGAGAGCTTAAGGGCTTTAGAAGAAAAGGGGAGTGAAAGAGCATTTCCAGCTCATATGAAGAATGATTTCCACATGAAAGGGCAGAGTGGTAAAATGAAGAACAGGGACATGAGTTACTAATGAAAGCCAGTCTTAAGTAGACTCTTTTAACAGAGGGCCATGAGGTTCATCTTAGCCTATTAATAGAAAATGAATATGGGAAAGCTACAGAGTAGTGTTATCAGGCCCTGAAGTAACACATGGCATCAGTGTACTGGAGACACCTACTTCCAAAGGCTGAAACAAGACTGGAGCAGAGGGGAAGAGTAAGGAATATGTGAAATTTGCAATATAGTACTTTATCCTGTCATTCAAATGCACAAGATAAAACTTCACCAAAACTCAGTAAACAGTATATTCTAATCTATTTAATTACTCTGGTGGGCCTACTGACTTATGAAAGCTATACTCCAAAAGCTTAGATAAGAGGCCATGATCATTTTACATGTAGAAGTCTAAATCCTTTGTAGTCTTTCAGGTAATTTGAGACATTTTTCAGCAACTTGTGCTGTTTGGGCTTTTGATGTCATGAAAAACTAGTATAATTATGAAAGATTTTAGAAATAGTGGTAGAGTGTGAAGGGATTTCATTGAGAGGAATCATCTTAAATTCTAACCTAAACCTTCAGTATGGAAACACTGTTTTCCAGTAAATTTGCTTAGTAAGTGTTTTGTTTTTCTTTTCCTTTCTTAAGTACTCTTTCATGAGAGTTTGATTTCAAGAGCTGTGTGAAGTGACAGACCTAGTCCCCTGCAGACCTGACCTCAGAAGGATGGCTTATCCTGTATTTTCCATTTCTCTCTATCCAAATTTTGGATAGAGAATTTGCCACTGGGTGAAAACCATTGTCAGCAGGGTCAGTTGTCTTTGCTATATCCCACAGTCACTGGTTGCATTAACGTGGGCATCATGTAAATACCTGCAGGCTGACAGTGTCAGGGGATGCTAAGGCAGTGCAGATGGATTAGTACCCAAACCCATGCTCCGCCAAGGACACAGTAGTTGTACATTTATATGCAAAGTCAGGAATCCAAATTATTCTTACCTTAATATCTGAAGTTGATATTAGGATGAGCTCCAAATATTAATCTGGGTCTTCGGGTTCTTGTATTGCTTGATGACATGAACACTTAAAGCTGCAGGATTATAACATTCCCTCTGAATCTGTATATTGAATATAGATATTTGATTAATGAGTAAAAAGTCTAATGTTTAAACCTAACTGGTACTAATCACATAAGACTTTCACAGAATCTGAAAAATGTTTTTCAAGAACTTGAACTGTGGAAAGGCTATGAGGTTCAGAGAGAGCCCTTATAAATATTCAAGCTCAGAAGACTTTTTTTTAAATTAATTAATTTATTTTAATTGGAGGCTACTTACTTTACAATATTGTAGTGGTTTTTGCCATACATTGAGATGAATCAACCACGGGCGCACATGTGTTCCCCATCCAGAACCTCCCTCCCGCCTCCCTCCCAATTCCATCCCCCAGGGTCATCCCAGTGCACCAGCCCTGAGCACCCTGTCTCATACATCAAACCTGGACCAGCAATCCACTTCACATATGATAATATACACATTTCAACGCTACCCTCTCAAATCATCCCACCCTTGCCTTCTCCCACAGAGTCCAAAAGACTGTTCTTTACATCTGTGTCTCTTTTGTTGTCTTGCATATAGGGTCATCACTACCATCTTTCTAAATTTCATATATATGCATTAGTATACTATATTGGTGTTTTTCTTTCTGACTTACTTCACTCTGTATAATAGGCTCCAGTTTCATCCACTTCATTAGAACTGATTCAAATGCATTCTTCTTAATGGCTGAGTAATTCTCCATTGTGTATATGTACCACAGCTTTCTTATCCATTTGCCTGCCAATGGACGTCTATGTTGCTTCCATGTCCTGGCTATTGTAAACAGTGCTGCGGTGAACATTGGGGTACATGTGTCTCTTTCAATTCTGGTTTCCTCAGTGTGTATGCCCAGCAGTGGGCTTGCTGGGTCATATGGCAGTTCTATTTCCAGTTTTTTAAGGAATCTCCACACTGTTCTCCCTAGTGGCTGTACTAGTTTGCATTCCCACTGACAGTGTAAGAGGGTTTCTTTTTCTCTACACCCTTTCCAACATTTATTGTTTGTAGACTTTTTGAGAGCAGCCATTTTGACTTGCATGAGATGGTACCTCATAGTGGTTTTGATTTGCATTTCACTGATAATGAGTGATGTTGAGCAGTTTTCATGTGTTTGTTAGCCATCTGTATGTCTTCTTTGGAGAAATGTCTGTTTAATTCTTTGGCCCACTTTTTGTTTGGGTCATTTGTTTTTCTGGAATTGAGCTGCAGGAGTTGCTTGTATATTTTTGAGATGAATTCTTTGTCAGTTGCTTCATTTGCTATTATTTTCTCCCATTCTGAAGGCTGTCTTTTCACCTTGCTTATAGTTTCCTTTGTTGTGTAAAAGCTTTTAAGGTTAATTAGGTCCCATTTGTTTATTTTTGCTTTTACTTCCATTACTCTGAGAGGTGGGTCATAGAGGATCCTGCTGTGATTTATGTCAGAGAGTGTTTTGCCTATGTTTTCCTCTAGGAGTTTTATAGTTTCTGATCTTACGTTTAGATCTTTAATCCATTTTGAGTTTATTTTTGTCTATGGTGTTAGTGTTCTAGTTTCATTCTTTTACAAGTGGTTGACCAGTTTTCCCAGAACCACTTTTTAAAGAGATTGTCTTTTCTCCATTGTATATTCTTGCCTCCTTTGTCAAAGATAAGGTGTCCATAGGTGCATGGATTTATCTCTAGGCTTTCTATTTTGTTCCGTTGATCTATATTTCTGTCTTTGTGCCAGTACCATACTGTCTTGATGACTGTGGCTTTGTAGTAGAGCCTGAAGTCAGGTAGGTTGATTCCTCCAGTTCCATTCTTCTTTCTCAAGATAACTTTGGCTATTTGACGTTTTTTGTATTTCCATACAACTTGTGTAATTATTTGTTCTAGTTCTCTGAAAAATACTGTTGGTAGCTTGATAGGGATTGCATTGAATCTATGATTGCTTTGGGTAGTATACTCATTTTCATTATATTGATTTTTCCAATCCATGAACATGGTATATTTCTCCATCTATTTGTGTCATCTTTGATTTCTGTCATCAGTGTTTTATAGTTTTCTATATATAGGTCTTTTGCTTCTTTAGGTAAATTTATTCCTAAGTATTTTATTCTTTTCATTGCAATGGTGAATGGAATTGTTTCCTTAATTTCTCTTTCTGATTTCTATATTGTTAGTGTATAGGAATGCCAAGGATTTCTGTGTGTTAATTTTATATCCTGCAACTTTACTATATTCATTGATTAGCTCTAGTAATTTTCTGGTGGAGTATTTAGGGTTTTCTATGTAGAGGATCATGTCATCTGCAAACAGTGAGCGTTTTACTTCTTCAGAAGACATTTGTCATGTGGGCTTTCTCCTTCATTAAGGAGGCTAGGCCTGGACATGGGTATAGTGGCCTGTACCACCATGGAATCTTACAGTGGGTGCATCAGAGACAACTTGTTTCCTTCCACTGAAGGCAAACCATTTGAGTTAGACACACATATGTTGTATTAAACTACTTTTGAAAATGGAGTTGTCCAAGCAAAGAATCCTTGAAAAGAGCTTTGGAATTGGCATGACCCACAATTTACCTCAACTGGATCCATAAACTTGAGTATATGGAAATGCTGTTTTGGAAAGTATTAGTATTCTTTGGGTTTAGAAGTGAGACAATAAATAGAGAACTTAGAATAAATAAGAAATAAATAACAAATGAGCATAAATGAGAAACTGAAGAATAATTGCTTGTGTGAGAAGAGAAAGATGGAAATTTGGGAACATGTTCTGAATTGGTCTCTAATTCAATCTCAGGTTTGAAGGAGTCAGTTTTTGGCAGAGGATATTTGAGATTCAATTCCTTAAAAAGAGTCCCTCTTGTTTCTCATTTGACTTTGCAATATAAAGAGTTCTTTCGTAACCTAATGGATTTGGAATCAGTGCAATAATCTTTGCATTTCTAATGGCCAAACTCTTTAGAAGTAAGTGAATGTACCAAGATGATATATTGTCAGGTAATAGTGTGATGATTCCTGATAAAAGGAAATTCAAGTAATACAAGTTCTCTTTTAGAGGAAATGTACCTCAACATAATAAATGTCATATATACAAGCCCATAGAAAACATCATACCAATGAAAACGTTTTCTCTAAGATGAAGAACAAGACAAGAATATTCACTCTCACCATAGTATTGGAAGTCCTAGCCAGAGCAAGTAGGCAAGAAAAAGATAAAAGATGTCCAAATTGGAAATGAAAATGGTCACTGCATGACACTATATATAGAAAACCCTAAAGACTTCTGAAACATGTATAATATCATGTATTAAATGGGTTGCCAGTCCAGGTTTGATGCACAATACTGGATGCTTGGGGCTGGTGCACTGGGACGACCCAGAGGGATGGTATGGGGAGGGAGGCGGGAGGAGGGTTCAGGATGGGGAACACATGTATACCTGTGGTAGATTCATTTTGATATTTGGCAAAACTAATACAATATTGTAAAATTTAAAAATAAAATTAAAAAAAAAGATTTCTTCAAAAAACTGTGAGAACTAATAAATGAATTCAGTAAAATTTCAGGATACAAAATCATGCATAGAAATTGGTTGCATTTCTATACATTAGTAATAAAGTAACAGAGAAATTAATAAAACCATCCTATTTACAATTGCATCAAAAATAATAAAATACCCAGGAGGTAAAAGTCCAGTACACTGAAAACTATAGGACATTGATTAAAGAAACTGAAGAAGACCCAAATAAATGGGAAGATATTCTGTGCTCATGGACTAGAAGAATTAATGTTGTTAAAGTAAATTTCCATACTACCCAAAATGATCTACATAATTCAATTCAATCTTTATCAAAATTCCAATGCTAGTTTTTACAAAACTAGAACAAACAATTCTAAAATTTGTATGGAACCACAAGAGACCTCAAATAAACAAAGCAAATTTGAGAAAGAAGAACAAAGCTGGAGCATCATCCTCCCTGATTTCAAACTATATTGCAAATCTATAGTTATCAAGACAGTATGGTATTGGCATTAAAAAAGACAATCAATTGAACAGAATAGAGCACCTAGAATAAAACCATGCATATATGGTCAATTAATATACAACAAAGAAGCCAAAATTATACAATGTGGAAAGAATAGTCTCTTTAATAAATGGTGTTGAGAAAACTGGACATCAATCTGCAAAAGAATGAAACTGAACTACTTTGTTACAGCATATACAAAAATCAACTTAAAATGAATGAAAGACTTAAAGGTAAGACCCGATTCCATAAGACTCATAAAAGAGAATGCAGGCAGTATGCTCTTTGATGTTGGCTTTAGCAATATTTTTTCAATCTGTCTCATCAGACAATGGAAACAAAAGCAAAAATGAACAACATAAAACTAAAAATCTTCTGCACAGCAAAGGAAACTATCAACAAGATAGAAAGACAACCTACTAAATAGGAGAAGGTATTTGCAAACAATATATCCCAAGGGGTTAATATCCCAAATAAACAAAGACTCATATAACTCGACATCAAAAAGATACATAAGCAATCTGATTAAAAAATGAGCAGAGGACCTGAATAGACAGTTTTTCCAAAAAATACATACAGATGGCCAACAGGTACATGAAAAAATGTACAGTGTCACTAGTCTTTGGGAAATGCAAATAAAAACCACAATGAGATAGCATCTAACACCCGTTAAATGGCTATTATCAAAAAGAAAACAAATAGCAAGGAGAAAAGGAAACCCTTGTACACTGTTGGTGGGTTATAAATTGGAGCCACCATGGAAGACTGTATGGAGTTTCCATTAAAAAATTGAAAATAGAGCTACCATATGATCCAGCAATTCCACATTTGGATATTTATCTAAAGAAAATGAAAACACTAACTGGAAAAGATATATGCACCTCTATGTTCATTCCTGCACTATTTATAATAGTCAAGATTGTAGCATCGTTGAAAACAACTAAGTGGCCATGGATGGATAAAGTTTTAGTAGATGTATATAATAGACCACTGCTCAGCAGAGAAGGAAATCTTCCCGTTTTTGACAACATGGATGGACCCTGAATGTACTACAAGTGAAAAATTCTGATGGAGAAAGACAAATACCATTTGATTTCACTTATATGTAGCAAAAACCCCCAAATAAGCCCAGAGAAAAAGATAACAGATAAGTGGTTGCCAGAAGAGGAGGGTGGGGGTGGGTGGGTAGATGAAATAGATGAAGGGAGTCAAAAGGAACAAACCCCCAGTTATAAAATAAACAAGTCATAGGGGTGTACAGCGTGGTGACTGTGGTTAATAATAGTGTTGCATAGTTGAAAATTACTGAGAGTAAATCTTAAAAATTCTCATCACTAGAAAAAAATTCTTTAACAATTTATGATGACAGATATTACCTAGACTTCTTGTGGTGATCATTTTGAAATATTTACAAATATTGAATCATTAATTCATATACCTGAAAGTAATATATGTCAATTATACCTCAATTTTTTAAAAGTTTATTTTTTTCTGTATGAGATTGCCTCCTTTACTGAGCAGCAAGTCTGAGTTTAGGTGCAATAAAAATTCTTTTTTTTGTGGTATCTTTCACTCTACTTTTAATGTTAAGTATTAAGTTCTTCCCTACCCTCTCGTTTCTCCTGGCCAATTTCTATTTAGCTTTTAACACAGCTATGTCTCACTTTCTCTACTTCTATTACTTTTTACTTGACTCATTTGTATGGGTTCTTCAGGACTCAGTTTGGTGTCCTTAAAATTCAGGAAGCCTCTCTCCTCTGACCATCCTCTCCAAGGCTGAGTGGATCCACTCTGGGTTAACAATAATCATAGCACTTACCTCATGGTAATTATACTTTCCTGTTTTCCACTCTAACCTCCTTGAGGGCAGAGACTTACTTTGTTCATATTAGCATATCAGCAGTCTCATATAGAGTTTTTTCAAGTGTACAAAATAGTAGTTCCAAAACAAAGTAAAAAAATAATTCTAATGTTAGAGTGGGTTGCAAAGAAATAGAGGAAAACAACAGAATGGAAGAGACTAGAGATCTCTTCAAGAAAATTAGAGATATCAAGGGAACATTTCATGCAAAGATGGGCTCAATAAAGGAGAGAAATGGTACGTACCTAACAGAAGCAGAAGATATTAAGAAGAGGTGGCAAGAATACACAGAAGAACTGTACAAAAAAAGATCTTCCCGACCCACACCCACATGGTGTGATCACTCACACTCACCTAGAGCCAGACATCCTGGAATGTGAAGTCAAGTGGGCCTTAGGCAGCATCACTATGAACAAAGCTAGTAGAGGTGATGGAATTCCAGTTGAGCTATTTCAAATCCTAAGAGATGATGCTGTGAAAGTGCTGCACTCAATATGCCAGCAAATTTGGAAAAGTCAGCAGTGGCCACAGGACTGGAAAAGGTCAGTTTTCATTCCAGTCCCAAAGAAAAGCAATGCCAAAGAATGCTCAAACTACCGCACAGTTGCACTCATCTCACATGCTAGCAAAGTAATGCTTAAAATTCTCCAAGCCAGGCTTCAGCAATATGTGAACTGTGAACTTCCAGATGTTCAAGCTGGTTTTAGAAAAGGCAGAGGAACCAGAGATCAAATTGACAACATCCACTGGATCATCAAAAAAGCAAGAGAGTTCCAGAAAAACATCTATTTCTGCTTTATTGACTATGCCAAAGCCTTTGACTGTGTGGATCACAACAAACTGTGGAAAATTCTGAAGGAGATGGGAATACCAGACCACCTGACCTGCCTCTTGAGAAACCTATATGCAGGTCAGGAAGCAACAGTTAGAACTGGACATGGAACAACAGACTGGTTCCAAATAAGAAAAGGAGTATGTCAAGGCTGTATATTGTCACCCTGCTTATTTAACTTATATGCAGAGTACATCATGAGAAATTCTGGGCTGGATGAAGCACAGGCTGGAATCAAGATTGCCGGGAGAAATATCAATAACCTCAGATATGCAGATGACACCACCCTTATGGCAGAAAGTGAAGAAGAACTAAAGAGCTTCTTGATGAAAGTGAAAGAGGAGAGTGAAAAAGGTGGCTTAAAGCTCAACATTCAGAAAACTAAGATCATGGCATTGGGTCTCATCACTTCATGGCAAATAGATGGGGAAACAGTGGAAATAGTGGCTGACTATTTTCTGGGCTCCAAAATCACTGAAGATGGTGATTGCAGCCATGAAATTAAAAGATGCTTACTCCTTGGAAGGAAAGTTATGACCAACCTAGACAGCATATTAAAAAGCAGAGACATTACTTTGTCAACAAAGGTCCGTCTAGTCAAGGTTATGGTTTTTCCAGTAGTCATGTATGGATGTGAGAGTTGGACTATAAAGAAAGCTGAGCACCAAAGAATTGATGCTTTTGAACTGTGGTGTTGGAGAAGACTCTTGAGAGTACCTTGGACTGCAAGGACATCCAACCAGTCCATCCTAAAGGAGATCAGTCCTGGATGTTCATTGGAAGGACTGATGTTGAAGCTGAAACTCCAATACTTTGGCCACCTGATGCGAAGAGCTGACTCATTGGAAAAGACCCTGATGCTGGGAAAGATTGAGGGCAGGAGGAGAAGGGGACAACAGACGATGAGATGGTTGGATGGCATCACTGACTCAATGGACATGGGTCTGGGTAGACTCCGGCAGTTGGTGATAGACAGGGAGGCCTGGCGTGCTGAGGTTCATGGGGTCACAAAGAGTTGGACATGACTGAACGACTGAACTGAACTGAACTGAAGAGTGGGTTGCATCTTACAAGACAGAGAGACCCAGAGAAAAATACAGGAACTCTAGCTATGGCTCTTGATATATAGTTGTTAAATTAGAATTGGGAAATATATCAAAAACTATTCATTAATTCAACAGGTGAATGTGTTCAAATAGGTATTTGTCATTTGTGGAAGTATCTTTCAGTTTAGTTCAGTTCAGTTCAGTTGCTCAGTCGTGTCTGACTCTTTGCGACCCCATGAATCGCAGCACGCCAGGCCTCCCTGTCCATCACCATCTCCCGGAGTTCACTCAAACTCACGTCCATCAGGTCAGTGATGCCATCCAGCCATCTCATCCTCTGTCGTCCCCTTTTCCTCCTGCTCCCAATCCCTCCCAGCATCAGAGTCTTTTCCAATGAGTCAACTCTTCGCATGAGGTGGCCAAAGTACTGGAGTTTCAGCTTTAGCATCATTCCTTCCAAAGAGCACCCAGGGCTGATCTCCTTTAGAATGGACTGGTTGGATATCCTTGCAGTCCAAGGGACTCTCAGGAGTCTTCTCCAACACCACAGTTCAAAAGCATCAATTCTTTGGCGCTCAGCTTTCTTCACAGTCCAACTCTCACATCCATACATGACCACAGGAAAAACCATAGCCTTGACTAGATGGACCTTTGTTGGCAAAGTAATATTTCTGCTTTTGAATATGCTATCTAGGTTGGCCATAGCTTTCCTTCCAAGGAGTAAGAGTGTTTTAATTAGTTATACACAATTATGCATGTTTCAATTATATTAGGTTGGTGCAAAAGTAATTGCAGTTTTTGCATTGTTGACATTTGTCATTTGATATTGGAATACCTTCTTTAAAAATGTGATTATGTTAAAACATCATTTTAATGCACATTTCTCGTGCTATGTTTTTTCCTAATGATTTATTACTTGGTCTTTATTTTAGGCTAGGGAAACAATGTTAGACAAAAAGCAAATTAGAATGATTTTCTTATTTGAGTTCAAAATGGATTGTAAAGCAGTAGACAGCTTACAACACCAACAATACCTTTGGCCCAGGAACTGCTAATGAATATACAGTGGTGGTTCAAGAAGTTTTGCAAAGGAAATGAGAGCCTTGAAGACGAGGAGCATAGTGGCTGGCCATCAAAAGTTGACAATGACCAACTCAGAGCCATTATCGAAGCTGATCCTCTTAAAACTTCATAAGAAGTTCCCCAAGAATTCAACATCAGCCAGTCTATGGTCTTTTGGCATTTGAATCAAATTGGAAAGGTGAAAAAGCTTGATAAGTGGGTGCCTGATGAACTGACTGAAATTTTTTAAAAATTGTCATTTTGAAGTGTTGTCTTTTCTTATTCTACACAATGACAAACCATTTCTTGATCAGATTGTGATATGTGATGAAAAGTGTATTTTATTTGACAACTGCTGATGACCAGCTCAGTGGTTGGACCAAGAAGAAGCTCCAAAGCACTTCCCAAAACCAAACTTGCACCAAAAAAAGGTCATGGTCCCTAATTGGTGTTGTGCTGCAGATCTGATCCACTACAGCTTTCTGAATCCCAGCAAAACCATTACATCTGAGAAGTATGCTTAGCAAACTGATGAGATGCACTGAAAACTGCAATGCCTGCACCTGATATTGGTCAAAAGAATGGGTCCAATTCTTCTCCATGACAATGCCCGACTGCATGTCACACAACCAACACTTCAAAAGTTGAATGAGTTGGGCTGCCTCATCAGCCATATTTACCTGATCTCTTGCCAACTGATTACTACTTCTTCAAGCATCTTGACAACCAGCAGCAAGCAGAAAATGCTTTCCAAGAATTCGTCGAATCCCGAAGCACAGATTTTTACACTACAGGAATAAACAAACTTAATTCTCATTGGCAAAAATGTGTTGATGGTAATGGTTCCTATTTTGATTAATAAAGATATGTTTGAGTGAATTATAATGGTTTAAAATTCACATCCGAAATCATAATTACTTTCATGCCAACCTAATAATTAACAAAACTCATAAACATAATAATTATAACAATAGGTAATATTTATCAATGTCAGGTATGCTAGGCACTTTGCTAATTATACCTTTTAATTTAATTTAAATTTCTTCTATTTAATATAAGTAAAACCATCATAAGTTATACAGGACAAAATCAAAACAACATCAAAATTTTGGAAGTGTTACTGGCATATTAGCTAAAAACTTTGTGAAATCAGCATAGATTTTGCTTTGCAGCTTTCTGGACATATTACTTCTATTCTTCAATGTGTTCCATGTCCCTAGGAGACAGCCATCTGAATAGTGGACTCCTGAAATGTATTTAGTCATCCTTGTTAAAATGAGAATATCAACAAAATGATTAATAACAACATGTTGCATTGGTGTAGTCTTTTTACCTTTCAAAGGACACCCACATGCAATACCTCACAGGTACATCTTATAGAAAAAAGAGTCATGTTGAAAGAAAATAGAAACCTTTTGTCTCTCTTAAAATATGCGTGTGTGTATGCTATGTCCCGTCAGTTACCTGTGACTCTTTGTGACCCTATGGACTGTAGCACACCAGGCTCCTCTTGATTCTTCAGGCAAGAATACTGGAGTGGGTTGCCATGCCCTCCTCCAGAGGATCTTCCTGACTCAGGGATTGAACCTCTGTCTCCTGTGGCTCATGCATTGCAGGTGGATTCTTTACTGCTGAGCCACTAGGGAAGCCCATCTTAAAATATACCTTGACACAAATTTGATTTTGATGAGCCCAAACTAAGATGATGTAGTTAAGCAACTAACTTCAAAGGCCCGTTAGTGCTCCCTCCTATGGGTAGGGAAAATGGGGTTGCTGAAATCAAGGGCCTGGTGGTCAAAGAGCATTAAAAGGGAGCAGTGTGCAATTTTACAGGTTGTATTTTGGATAATAAAGGAACTACTCTGGGGAAGAGAAATGTAATTTAGCTCAAACAGTATTAATTGAACTATATATGATAACTTTGTGAGAGTGTTGTTTTTAAGTACAGCTCTCACTTCAGTTCAGTTTAGTTCGGTCACTCAGTCATATCCAACTCTTTGCGACCCCATGGACTGCAGCACGCCAGGTTTCCCTGTCCATCACCAACTCCTGGAGCTTTCTCAAACTCATGTTCACCAAGTTGGTGATGCCATCCTACCATCTCGTCCTCTGTTGTCTCCTTCTTCTCCTGCCTTCAATCTTTCCCAGCATCAGGGTGTTTTCAAATGAGTTGGTTCTTTGCATCAGGTGGCCAAAGTATTGGAGTTTTAGCTTCAGCATCAGTCCTTCCAATGAGTATTTAGGACTGATTTCCCTTAGGATTGACTAGTTAGATCTCCTTGCAGTCCAAGGGACTCTCAAGAGTCTTCTCCAACACCACAGTTCAAAAGCATCAATTCTTTGGCGCTCAGCTTTCTTTATAGTCCAACTCTCACATCCATACATGACTACTGGAAAAACCATAGCTTTGACTAGACAGAACTTTGTTGGCAAAGTAATATCTCTGCTTTTTAATATGCTGTCTAGGCTGGTCATAGCTTTTCTTCCAAGGAGCAAGCGTCTTAATTTCATGACTATAGCCACTATCTGCAGTGATTTTGGAGCCCAAGAAAATAAAGTCTGTCACTGTTTCCACTGTTTCCCCATCTATTTGCCATGAAGTGATGGGACTGGATGCCATGATCTTAGTTTTTTGAATGTTGAGTTTTAAACCAACTTTTTCACTCTCCTCTTTCACTTTCATCAAGAAGCTCTTTAATTCTTAGCTTTCTGCCGTAAGAGTGGTGTCATCTGCATATCTGAGGTTATTGATATTTCTCCCGGCAATCTTGATTCCAACTTGTGCTTCATCTGGCCTGGCATTTCACATGATGTACTCTGCATATAAGTTAAATAAGCAGGGTGACAATATACATCCTTAATGTACTCCTTTCCCAATTTGGAACCAGTCTGTTGTTCCATGTCCCATTCTAACTGCTGCTTCTTGACCTGCATACAGATTTCTAAGGAGGCAGGTAAGGTGGTCTGGTATTCCCATCCCTTTAAGAATTTTCCAGTTTGTTGTGATCCATAGTTTCCACTAATAACACTATGGAAAGGTTACTACTCTTTCCTTTTTTCATCAATTGTTTGGGTTGATTTATATTAATAGTTAGACATTTAGATAAGTTGCATGAAGGTATGGATAAATATATAATGGAATTTTAAGATAATCAAACAAGCAATTGCAGTACATAGAAAATTTAATTTTGAAATAACTTAAAATATTTCATCAAGATGCTTTGATTCAGTGTCTGGGTACCATACATTTAAGAAAATGTTTGGGTCTGATCTCATATTAGTTCAGGTAAACAAATATAACCAAAAACTTATATATGTGCATATATATTTGTACACATATATGTATACATGTGTTTATATATATACATGTATACATATATTCAAGTTATGCATATATATTCTATATAGAGAGAGAGTCAAGATATATATGTATGTAAGTCTACTCTCACTCAGAGGTTAAATTCTCTACTTGTACTCACGGCACATATTTTAGAAAACTTACTCCCCAAAGGTGCACTTTAATCATATATGGAACAAATCTCTACTCTTCCACTTTTAACTAGACTTCTTTAAGGTTAATTCAGGTATAGAATGAAACTCACTTTTGTTGAATCCCAGAGGAATCTGAGCTGGAAGAAACCTAAGTATACCCTGGGGCTTATTTCTTGTCTTTAGGCAGACAAATGAAGTAAAGCCACCAAGAGAGATGGACTGCTTGTTCTTTACTTTCAGAGCTCTATTTCTCAACTACCAGCACAGAAACATCTATTTCATGAAGTGATTTTCTTAAAATAATCTTTTTGTTACCTATGGACACAGCGAAGTAACCATGCACAATTAAATTTTTAGCTTGCCTCCAACTGGACTTTTTTTCTAGAAATCTTCCTCCATGGTTATTAGCAGTAGCAAGTATGGTAGGAGAAACACGGTTCTCCAAGGGAGTGAGATTATTTCAAACGGATAGGCCTTTTCAGCAAAATGTTTTGTGAAAGTTTCTTGAAGTGTACACTTTCCTTTAGTGCAGACCCAAAGACTTGTGTTCTCACACGAGTATAAACTTATTTGGGGGTTTCAAAAGTCCCCCATACTTTCATTTTTGTATGGCCTTTTAAAATGTAAATTTAAAAAAATCTATGTTTTACTAGATGCAGCAAGTTGTTAAAAATGTACATACATGTCAATTTAGATTATAAATTTGGGATTACAACGAAGCATCAAGACCATAAAGAACACAAACATTTTAATTTTATAAAGAGACTTGCACAGAAGGAACATGTTTCTGTTGTGTGTGTATTTTTATTTCCTTAGCTTGTCTCTGTTGTGTGCACAAAACTAGGAGAGGATGTTTTCCTTTATTTTGGTTTAGCTAAGGATGCTCATGATATAATCTATTTTAAGTGGTGAAAACTTGTAGTTCTTAATCTATAAAGAAGAATTCTCTAGGTGAATAAATAAGAAAAATAGAAAAAATTAGGAAAATATGTAAACTCAAGTTATGAGGTATTTCAAAGATACAGTGCCAGTAAAAATTTTCTTTCCCACAATTTGCACCTGCCAGATCTCTTGCTTTAGTCTTTCTATGCTTCCATCTGAAGAAACACAGAAAAGTTTGAGATCAAAGCCCTTTTGAGGATGTGAGGGTGGCAGTGGTTCAGAGAAAAGTCAGAACAGGAAAGTTATAAAGCAATATTTAAATGTCTTTATATAAGAACAAAAATATTTCCTTAAAAAGTTGTTAAAAGATTTTCCTTTTAGTCCTGAAAACACTCAGTTTCATAGAGCATGTGATTGTCTGTGTGACACTCTTTCCAGAGTGAGGTTTTTTTTTTTTTTTAATACTAGGAAAGTATGACTTATTCAAATTAGATTTTCCATGCTATATTTAGTTTTACAGGTGTATTTAATCCTAAATTCTGGAGAGATTACATATATAAAAATAAATCCCAGGAAACCTGTACACCTAACCCAAACACAGTCGCTTTTACCACTGCACCATGATCTCTCAATCTCTGTGGCTTATTGCTTCCATAAGTTAGAAATCCCTGAATTCTCTATATCTTACTTCCTATGGCTAGAGTCTGAGAAACTGACCTACTATCATTTTTCTTCTAAACAACCAAGTTTCTTTTTTCAAAGCTTTTTGATCTTTTTCTTAGAGTTAAATATGCTCACATACCAAGATTCAGGAATTCCCAGCAACCAGATTTCATTATGCATATACCAGAAACACACAGATCACACATGAACATGCTCTCAGTCAGCATACATAGGCATTCATTAAAGGTGCAAACCAGTCTTGAGCCAAACACACATACATGTGCAAATGTACAGTTAACAGCAAATTATTTTAGATCCTAATGTCCTTTGAATATTAAAAATGAGCCAGGAGACAGCCCCTGTGACATTTGTATACTCTAGATTACACTTTTCATGTAGAAGTAGCTTCATATCACATCTCGTGAATTTCGTATCGCACAGCAAAGGACCATGCTGAATACCATGCCAAAGATCTGAAACAGAAGAAACCACTTGTTAATGACTTTCAAATGATGAATACTGATTTTAAAAAAAGGCCAGCAAACTGCCTGCATGTTTAACTCAAGTTAACAAGTAATTATAACCAATAATTACTGGTTATAAGTGGCACTTTTATGTGTGATACATCATTATGGCTACCGGGTAAGACTTTCATTAAAATACATTCCTATTTTATTATTTTAAAAATAACACATGTATACCTGTGGCGGATTCATTTTGATATTTGGCAAAACTAATACAATTATGTAAAGTTTAAAAATAAAATAAAATTAGAGAAAAAAAAAAAAATAAAAATAACAAGACTCTGCTCTAAGAAAAGGCATCTATTTCTAGCTTATAAGACTGTTCTTAATAATTATAAAAGACTTAATACACTACCGGTTTTGGAATTTTATATTTCAGGTTAACCCCAGGTCTCATTTTTATTTTTACTTTGGAAAATGTGTTTGTAACCATTTGTTGTTTAAATACACTTGTGGTCTAAATAGTTTTCTATTTCTGGCAAAGCTTTGAATTTTTGCAACACTGACCACATATTAAAAAATGGAGCATTTGGGGACTTTCCTAGTAATCCAGTGGTCAATACTCCAGGCTTCCACTGCAGGGGGCGTGGGTTCATTCCCTGATCTGAGAGCTACGATTAAGATCCTGCATGACATACAGCATGGCAAAAAAAAAAAAAAAAAAAGCCACTGATTCATTCAAGAAGTGGAGCATCTCTTCATTTCCAGTCCATTTTTAATTGCAAATGATTCTAAATAAAGCATCATTATTTAACTCAATAGTTTCACCAAAGCATAAACTGAGGTGTGTGAACTATGGCATTACTGACATCTTTTATGTCTTGGATAATTCTTTGAGAAGCTAAATATCTGGCAAAATCAATAGCTACTTAAATGGTTTGAACAGAAGGATGCCAAAAAATCATTTTTGTCCTCAATAACTTCTACAATTTTGTAGAGTCTATGAAACACTATGTGTAGGTGTGATATTTATAAACTGCTACCAATGTTTGTTCAAAGAAATTAGTATCATAACTCTCTCCTCAATCTCATCCTACGTCAGACTAAGATCTATAAATGCTGGATTTAAAAAGGCACAGTTAAAAATAAATAAATCAATAAAAAGGCACGTGTTATCAGTTTTTGGAAGGGAAAAGATAAACTTAAGGGAATAACCAGGATCGGGACTCCAAGCTTCTGACAGAATTCAGCAGCAGGGTGTGGCAGGGGAGACACCTAATGGCCATTTTGTTAACTGATTATACGGTAAAACTTACCTTATGAAGAAAAGAATTAAAGAAGGAACTTTAGGGGTGCTGAGTCAAGATGGCCAACAGAGGGCATTCCCCCTTTTCCGTGGCTGTGAGGCTGGGTGCATCCCCTACTTAAGCCACACTGTACCCTCAGAGAGACTTCTTCAGCCTCTCCCTGCCACTGTCGTGAGTCAGGGGTGACCACTTTCAGAATGGGCAATCCTTGAGACTGTAAAATTGTTGGCAGGGTCTATTTGATACTTCTGTTAATGCAGATCTTTTTCAAATCTTCTGCCTCAGAACTGTCCTAGGGAAGCCACAGACTAGTCATCAGGCTAGCCCCAGGGTGGGTGGGGAGGGCCCTGAGAGAGGTCCCCAGATAGGGATGTGTTCAGCATAGTATTTTCACCCATTGCCCCAGCCCTCTGTGCTCTAAATACAAGAAAGGAGCAAAGATGACTGTGTGTCCCCTGAGAACTGCCAATTCATTAATTTCCTCACATTTCCATTGCCCTTGCCTTAGCTTAGACTATGAATTAATCTACATAGGAGGACTAGAGGGTAAGTCTATCTTGTCTGCTCAGTTGTTCAGTCATGCCTGATTCTTTGTGACCCTATGGCCCACCAGGCTCCTCTGTCCATGGGATTTTCCAGGCAAGACTACTGGAGTGGGTTGCCATTTCCTCCTCCAAGGGATCTTCCTGACCCACGGATTAAACCCACATCTCCTGTGTCTCCTGCATTGGCAGGTGGATTCTTTACCACTGAGCCACCTGGGAAGCCTAAGTCTATCTTGAAGTGAAAGTGAAAGTCGCTCAGCCATGTCCAACTCCTTGCGACCCCATGGTCTATACAGTCCATGAAATTCTCCAGGCCAGAATACTGGAGTGGGTAGCCTTTCCTTTCTCCAGGGGATCTTTCCAACCCAGGGGTGCCATTGCCTTCTCCGCAAGTCTATCCTAGCATTAGCTATTACTCAACCCCTGGACAGTGGAAATCACCTCTTTAGGGGCCTACCTAAATCTTACTTCCCTCCAACTTTATCTCCACATTGAACTACATGTCCTTCCAAACCTGGGTGGCTCCCCTCTACCTTAAAGGATAAAGCCCGACCTACCAAAAAGTAACACAAAGAACTCAATTATGTGGACCCTCCTAAACCATTCCAGTGTCATCTCTTGCTACATGTACCATAGCTTTCTGACCCTATCGACTCTTGTACATTCTTCTTTTGGGCTTTAGAGGTACTGAGCTACTTGCCAGTGCATGGGTGCAGTATGCTTCAATTCACACATCTATATATGCTTTGCCTGGGTCCTGGGTTTGGGAACACTCATTACATGTAGATCTAGCATTTATCGACTGCTGCATTCCAGACACTTTATATGAATTAATTTCTAATTATTCTTTACATCTATTATCCCACTTAATCGTCACAACAATTTTATGAGGTTGGTATATTAAGATCCCCATTCTGCTGATGAAGGAATTAAGACATAGAGAAATTAAGAAAACTTCCAGTGACCCCAGGGCTTGTAAGCAGTGGAGCTAGCAGTTGAATCCAGGGAGTGGGATGCCAGAGATCACATTGTTAATCAGCACATGGTGCTGCCTCTGAAGATCATAGGTGAGAGAGTTTAACCTATGTTACCTTCAATTTCTAACAAAGGAAGAGACTCGGAATTAAAAATCACTTGTCTAGTGTAAGCTTGATGGGCTTAAAATGGGAAGCTATTGCAACGATAAACTCAAAGTCATAATTCATTTAAAATGGAAATTTGTATCACATTTTTAGAGAATTAAGTATTGATGGGTCTAATTAGCTTTGTTCTTAGATATCTTGTCAAAAAGTCTTTGTCTTTTATGAGAAATCTCTCTGAAGACACAGCCACATCACACTTGAAGAGAAGATGCAAAGGTTTAAAGGTTTCTTAGAGGTCAAAGAAGGTACATTCTAGAACTTTCTCACCGTGACACCTGCGATTCCAATACCGACAATTCCGATGAGCTGGAGCTTAACACTGATTATGCTCTCAATTTCATCAATGCAATTCTGTTTTGGAAAAGAAAAGATCAGGAATAACAACTGATGGTATGTGTGAATCATCCAGTTCCAATCCATTCCTGTGAGAATTGACCTATGTCAGCTTCTGGTCATATTTAAACCATTCCTCCTAGGTACTTAAAATCTCCTTTAGGTTCTGATAAACCAAAAATGTAGTTGGGAGAAAAAGAATAATCCTCTCCTTTTGGTGGAATTTTCCTATTTAGGCCAATGGCTGCTTCAAAGCCCTGAAACCTGGCGGGAGGAAGCTATTCTGGAACATGAGGCGTTTAAAAATTTGCAGCTTCTCTTTCCTTTCAGCAAATAAAAAATAAGTAAAATACACCCAGAATAATAGCCTCTTGTTTTGGGTTGCCATTTACAGTTTAAATGATTTTACATACTTTTTAAAAATACTTGGTCCAATTCACTACGCAAGGTAGGTATCACCTAGTGGTAGGTATGTAAGTGCTGCTGCTGCTGCTGCTAAGTCGCCTCAGTCGTGTCCGACTCTGTGCGACCCCACAGACGGCAGCCCCCAGGCTCCCCTGTCCCTGGGATTCTCCAGGCAAGAACACTGGAGCGGGTTGCCATTGCCTTCTCCGAGGTATGTAAGTAAGAAGCTATGAAGTCTGTACAGGTTCAAATTTAACAAAGGAAAGCCAAGTGCTGGGGGCTGGAGGACTGTTTTCTTCTTGGGTGGCTGAGATGGATGGCGTTATTCTTCCGTCTGTGTCCCACAGAGACTGGGCAGGGCAGGTCCAAAGAAACTTCACAGATGGGGGAATATTGGACAGGGGCAGAATAGATCACTTGTATAATAATTGTAATTACTTTCTCCAACTTCTGTTTGGTCCTCTTAAATACAGAGGTATTCTTGCATCCCAAATTTGCCCTTAGGCTGTCCAGGTCCTTTCACTTGTCAATGATCAGCTCTCTCTGATACTTGCATAAGCTATATGAAACTCTTACCACTATCCTCACATTTCCTATCATACTTCATTCATTCATGGTTAATTCATTCAACAAACATTTCTCAGCATCGGCCTTACATGCCATGCCACTGGAATGGCATGATGGATTTGGAGAAAATAAGACATGGTTTCTTTCACTCTCAGGGAGCTAATAGTTTAGAGAAGGCCATAGACTCACAAAAATAATTACATTGCATTCTGGTAAAAGTTCGAGAACCACTGCTTTAGATAATGACTTCTTTACTTATTGGAGTCAAGCCATAGAAATTCTTCCAACCTTCCTCATCTGCACCTATAAACTTACACACCCCATTCATCCAGTGCCAGGTACTGCTCTCTGCAGGGAGCATGCAAGGTGAGCAAGGCACACTGCTTCTTGCCACTGCCCTTCTCTGTGGAAAGTTAACCCCTTTCCTGACTCTGGATCTTATTCTCTCATCACTTCTGGAAGCTTGTACTGCCACATATCTCCCTTCCTTCCTACACATTCAGCCTCTCCTTCTGCACTGACACTGTCACTCATCATGGAACACCATGCACTTGATCTGCAGTCTAAAGCAAAAACCCCCTCTAATCGTGTCCTCCAGCTCTGCCCATGTCCCCTCCTTTCTTTCACAGAAAGTTTCTTTCTATGAAAAAGAAAATAAGAGGTAAAGTGAGGAGATAGGATAATGTGAGGACCATGATACAGATGCTTCTAGAAACATCCTCATACTTCCCTCATTTCCTACATTGTTCTTGCGCATTCCAAACTGCTTCACCAAAACTGCATGGCAAATGTCATTAAGAATCTTCTAAGCATCAAATCCCAACACATTATTTCCAGCCTTTATTTCCTTGTCCTCTTCTCAGCATTTGACTTTATGGATAAGCCACCACCTCCCTCACTCTACAGGAGCATTGTCTTTGAACTTTCCCTCATTCTGACTCTTTCTACACAGTCTCATTCTGGCTACTTGTCCTCACGTGTGTGCGTGCTCAGTCACTGAGTTGTGTTCAACTCTTTGTGATTCCATGGAATGGACTGTAGCCCACCAGGCTGCTCTCTCCATGGAATTTTCCAGTCAAGAATACTGGAGTGGGTTCCATTTCTTTCTCCAGGGGATCTTCCTGACCCTAGGATCAAACCCACATCTCCCATGTCTCCTGCATTTCAGGCAGATTCTTTACCACTGAGCCACCAGGGAAGCCCACTTGTCCTTAGCTTACCCCTTAAATGATAGTACTTTTGCCCACCTTATTCCTTATTCTACATGCTCCCCTGGGCATTTCCATCCACTCCTAGGCTTTAGCTATCACCAGCTCACTGGATTCTGACACCTGTGTCTTCAGCTCAGACTACCTGCAAATGTCACAGGTACCTAGTGTGCAAACTTGACTGAAACTGAAGCTGTCACCTGCTCCTTTCCCTCTGTCCACCTCTCTTAGTGAGTGAGCCTCTGTCTACCCAGCAGGAGTCCAAAGTCTCAGCTTCTTCCCTTTCACTCCCCATCCACATCTAGTCAGTCACCTAGGGCTGCGGATTCTACCCCTGGACATCTCTGAGTCTGTCACGTCCTCTCCCTCCCCTCTGTTTGTAACTTGCTCTAAGCCCTCATCCTCTCTTACCAGGGTGAAAACAAGTGTCACCTCCATGGCCTCCCTCCATGAATCTCCAGCCTTCTGTTCTACCAGTCACACCGCCAGTCACCTGAGTGCTTTCTACAATGTGAAACCGATTATGTTCATCCTCTACCAAAAGCAACGGCTTCCCTCAAGTTCCAGGTATAAAATCAAGCCTATGTTAGCCTTTCCAAAAATGTCCCCTGCCATTCCCTGTGGGCTCCCTACTCTCTTGCAGTCCTGGAATTTCACACTGTCATGTTTTCTGTTCCAGCTACTTTCAGGACCTGAAATGACCTCCCCTTGTTCAAACTTGGCTCAAGAATCCCATCCATGGTCAAGCTTTCCTGACTCCACTGTGTCTCCACTGTATGCTGGGCAGATACTGTACTCTGCACGGCACCAACTCCCTTGACTGGACTGTGAGGCCATTGAGACAGGGACCATCTGTTTTTTATCTTAGAGTTTTTAGAACCTGGCATAGTGCCTGTCATGTAGCATTTAATAAAGGAAGCATTTATCAGTGCCATGACATCCATGGAAGACACTCATGGGGCAACATTCTTAAGAGTGCACACCCCTGGCCTTGGTGAGCTTAATTAAGGCCACTCTATTTGCATTATTACCGGCAAGTCAGCACACTGTTATTCCCCAGGGTACCAGGAGATTGGGACTCAGCATTGCTTCACCTGTTCTATATAGAATAAAACTGAGGCTAGAAGCTACTGTGAGAGGGCCTCCTAGAATCGCAACCTCCATCCTGAGAGCAAGAACCATCTTAACACCACAGGCAGGATAGGAATCTGGTAGAGACGCTTACCTTGTGTCCTAGGAGCTCCTTTGGGCAGGTGGGTTGGACCTGTTCAGGGCTTTCTTTTCCACAGCACTGAAACTAGAAAGTCAGAAAAGAGCTTTTAGGGAAGGTAATGAGAGGACACAGATGGAGAAGCAGCAGTTACAAGCCCGGGTCTCTCTGTAAAGGACTGGGATTGCTGAGGCCGCAAAACATCTTTGTCGCCTGACATTGCAACCCAACAGCCATTCTGGGGAGAGCGTGGTCATATGGTCATGCTGGCAGAGCAGAAAAATGACTTCACCAAAGTGTCCACCTTTTATGACAGGAGGTGACTGAAGGCAATCCAAACAAGGCAAGAAGCTGACAGTGCCTGTGTAAACTGCTGTTTTTAGACAGGAGTTGGGTCTTTAGATTTTTCCTTTTGGCTTTGCCAAGTAGCTAATGTTTTATGAGCTTCAGGAAAGGCTCATTAACTGAAGAGAGCCCGGAATAGAGAGCAGAGGTGACCACAGAGAACCCCAGGGGCTAAAAGACTGGTACTCAAAGACTGGCCAGCCAACAGGTATCCTGCCTTAGGGCTGCCCTTCAAAGACAAAGGAACCTGTGTGCTGTTTGACGTCCTTGGGGTGGCTGTGGCTGAACAGGATAAATGGTTGGCGACTTCCAGGACAGGCCTGTGACATACAAGAACTGGGCTACCTGAAAACACCTGGCCAGGAGTGCACTGCTGCTTCTCTGTATCACAGTGGTTGGGAAATCAGGACACCATTGGCCTGGCCCATCTCCCCTGGAAGTCTTTCTTGGAAAGATTGCTGCACCGACAGCATGTTCCCACAGGACATCCTGGGAGAAACCGCACATGCCTCCCTCACGTATCCCTCTGTCTCGCACCTGGGGGAGCTGAGTGAGGATCAGGGAGGCAAGGAACTTGCTCCAGGTCATAAAGCTGTTCTGCGGCAGAGCTGCAGCTAGAGATAAGCTTTTCTGACATGAAGGTCACGGTTGTTTCTGTTACGCCGCAGGGCCACTCTTGGCAGAAGCTGGTATTCACTTGGGCAGCTTTGTCTCTCTGGGTGCATGTCCAGACTTCCTCTTGTCAACTCTGTGTTAGACCTTTTTCTCTTCTAGATTCTACATATAACGCAAATGGTGACTCCCACGAACGGAGAAATACAATGCTGCTGCCTGGCTTCACTCGATTTATTCTTATTTCTAATCTAGGTGATTAGAGAGAACCTAGCTTGTGCATAATATTTGTTGCTGTTCAGTCGCTCAGTCATGTCCAACTGTTTGTGACCCCATGGACTGCAGCATGCCAGGCTTCCCTGTCTTTCACTGTCTCCCTGAGTTTGCTCAAACTTACGTCCATTAAGTCGGTGACTCAGTAATCTTTAGAAGATGAAATTTGAAGGAAGAAGTCACTTACCGTTGAGTGGAAGGTGATGAGAGTCCCATTTCCCTTTTCCTTGTCTCTAAGGTAATCATTATAAGCTTCTTCATACATGGTCTGAACATGTCGTATTGCCTGAAAAAAATATCAGGAAAACAAAGGGACATGAGTGGGAAGTTCCAAATGTTCTCCTTTCATCAAGAAAAAAGCCCTCTTCCCCATCCTTCAAGAATATGGCCTTTTCATGTGTTTATTTGGACGAGGGTAATTCCATATATATGGACCAGATTGCAGGTTCTGGAATTTCTAAGATGCTTCTGATGGAAGGATAGACTAACCAAAAATAATTTTCACAGAATAGAAAGATTTCTTAGAGTGGAGGTTCTCAGCCCTGCATGGACAGCAGCAAAAACTGAACCCCAGGTTCCTGGGTCCCACCCAGGTGATTCTGGTGCGCAGCCAGGGTAGAAACCTATGCATTCTTGGGACTCCCTTGGTAACAAGTACTCAAATCTTTTCATGACGTGGTTTAAAAGGTGTTCATGACCAGGAAAAACTGTTTCAGCATTTAAATACCATAGAAAATGCAGAGAATGTTTTTTCTAGTGTAACAGCATGTGACCCCCAAATCCATAGGCTCTCAAGAAGTCATAAGATCCAGTTCCTCTAACTTACATATTTGAGGTTAAAGGAGTTTGAGTAAACTCCAGGAGGTGGTGAAGGACAGAGGAGCCTGGTGTGCTACAGTCCATGGGGTCCCAAAGAGTCGGACATGACTTAACAACTGAACAACAACTTTAGAAAAATTCCAGAGGAGGATATTTACTCATTCTACATATTTACCATTTTTAAAATCTAAAATAAATTCATAAACAGAATTGATAGCATGTGAATTTACATGAAATACAGCAAAACTTAAGATTCCATTCTCCCTCCTCTTCATTTCACTCCTCTTTGCATGTTTAAGCCTAAAAAACTACCTTCGTCTGTGGGTTCTTCTGATAATCTATCCTGCGCACCTACAGTTTGAGCACAAATCTAAACTGGCTTCATGGGCACCCAGAAGGCAGACTGTGGTCTTTGAGGTTGACCTGTCCTCTGCCCAGGCCAAACCCTAAGAACAAAGGACAAGCGAACAGGGGTGCAAATGTGTGTTCTTCTCCATCCCTACTTCTCACACCTGTAATCTAGCTCCTCCCACATTCCAAACGGGATCACCTTAAATTAGAGATCCTTTTGTTACAAAAACCCATAAATTCCTTCATGTATCTAATGAAAGCAATTAACTACCTCCCCAGGAATATATGTGCACTTACATGTATGCAGCCACACACACACACATACACACACACACGCGCGCACCTGCTTAAGTCTGCACCACATTTCTAGGTTAAAAATTCTGCATAAAAGATAATTCTGGGGTTTATTTGGCTTTGGAATGTCACTGTGGTTGTCAATATTCTCATGTCTTTTGCCATAAAGAGAACACTTTAACCATCATTAAAGAACATTTATAAGTAACATTTACTTACTACATCCTTGCCTATGAAAGCAAATACTCCAGTGGTTATTTCAGCAGCAAATATCACCAATAGGCAGGTAAAAAACTGTAAAGGAGAGAAAATACTACCTTCATTAATTCAATAACCTTTTCAATTTATTTAACCTCTTTAATTCTAATTCCTTGAAAAACAAGGTTATTAGTTTGAACAGAAATATTACAGAAGGAAGCATCTGATCCCTTGGTCCACACGCAGTTTGTTTGCTCAGTAATTCATTCAGCAATCATTTATTGAGCATTTGCTCTGGGCCAGGAACTGCCCTGGGCACTGGGTATACAGTGGTGAATAAGATAAGATCTCAGTGTCTCTGCTCTTTTGGACATAATACTAATAATAGAAAGAGCAGGAAATGATGAATGAGTAAGCAATAGAAGAGTAAGATCACTTCAGAGTGATATAGAAATCCCACCACCTAGAACAGTGCCTGGCACCCATATGTTCAGTGACTGCTTGATGAACAAAAGAGGTTCTATAAAGATATAAAATCAGACCAGGAGATAGACAGTGACTGGAAGTGCTGGATTTGGGGAGGAGGTGACCTGAGACCGCGTGCTGTAGATGGATGCTCTGAGGAGGAGGGAGTGGAGGTGAAGGGTGTCCTTCCGGACAGATTTCTGCTCTGATCTCGTGGGTCTGCTCTGATTAAACTAAGTTCAGTGATAAACAAGACACAGGATGCTCCACAACAGGGGAAAAAGAAAGAGTGGGGAACTAAGGAAGTGAGTTAGAAACCTTACACGGCAAGAGATCAGGAGAAGTGGCCACAGTCAAACACCAAAGACTGCAGAGAGCAAGGAGAGGCCACCTAATAAACCTGCTGTTTCTGATGCCTTGTGGAGAAATACAAAAACTTCCTTCCTGCTCCTCTTTCCCCTTTGGTCACACTGGCATTGGATGGATAACAGTTAACTGCAGTTTTTCCTTTTTTTTTTTTTTTTAACAGAGGCTGCTTGTTAAAACAAACCACAAGAGGGATGTTTGCTTAAATTATTGATCTCAAACAGCAGTACTTTTCTTGTAGATAAGTGTTTCCCTGACTACAGGAATCTTGTAGCTGCCTCAGTCACTGTGAGGTATCATTAGGCACTTTTCCTCCCCAAACATCTTCACACTAACGAACTATTTTTTTTTTTCATGCTTTCCGTAGACATAGGGACAAAGATAATGCCCAGCTCCAGGCCAAGTCCTTCCCCATCTCTCCCCACTTACAGATCCAAGAACACACTGCGACTCCCTCGTGGCCCCACAGCACCCGAAGAAGCCCACGGCCATCATCAGGGCCCCTGCTCCAACCAGCACATAGAGCCCTGTGGGGAGAGGACAGAGAAGATGCTGACCAGTCACGACGGACTCTCTCCCCAGCACCAATGCTGCCAGCCTGGCCTCAGTCACCACCACCGCAGACAACCTGCCTGGCAGAGCCTTCAGTTGTTAATAGATAAAGGTTAACCCTTGGGGAGCGCTTCCTGCTGAGCTCTTCGAACACCTGCACAAGGATCCTGAGAGGGAGGCGCTGCTATAATCCCCAGGGAACAAAGAAAGCTTGTGTTTACAGAAGTGAAGGAAGCCGCTCAGGTCACACAACGAGCAAAGACTGGCCGGTGCATCTGTTCCACAACTCTTAGTCACCTCCAAGTGCCTCCTATCTGCCTGGCACTGTACCTTCCAGCCTCCACTACCCCTGTGAAGTGAGTGTTAGTGCCATTCATATAAACTGGTAACACTGAATCCAAGGGTGGTGAGGAGCCAGTGCCAGAGCTTGGGCAAGAACCCACATCTTCCTAGGAGCCCGTGGTCTCTCGTGGCACTCTGGAATTAGTAGCTGTTCCCCCACCTTGTAAAGGCCCTGAGGACAAAGTGTCTGGGAGGGGAGAGGGCTGTTGGTCTGCCCAGGCAGAGACAGGGAAGCAGGGAGGAGGTGGGACAGATGAGGGAGGCTTTTAATTAAGGGGAGGGGTGGAAGACACAGTGATGAGGCAGTAAGGCTCTGTGTGAATGATAAATTTTACAGGGCAATACCACATACACAGGACACATGCTAGGTTATACATGTCACAAGAAAAAAGCTGGTGAGGGGAGGCGATAAGGTAATATGCACCAACACTGTTATTGTTAATAGACTATTAGCTACATTTGCTTTAAGGGCTTCTTTTCTCCAGGAACTGTTCTAAGCACTTGGCACAAATTTATTCATTTAATCTTCATGAAGCAGATACCATTATTATCTTCATCTTTTTTTTTTTTTTTTTTTTTAGGCAGAGGAGCTGGGTTCCAAAAGTTAAGTGATTTGCCCAAGATCATAGAGCTGGGATAAAAATACCCATCTGCCTCCAAAGCCAGCTCATGGCCATCAGCCCATCCTGCCTCCCCAGCAATAACAGCGGCCTCAATTTGAGTGATAATTTTGCTCAGTTCTGAAGTCAAGCCACAGGAACAGCTGTTCTCACAGAGAAAGAAAAGGGCAGAAATGTTCTCGTTGTGAGAGAAAGAAGGGCAAGCCAGGTTCTGATTCCTTTTCTGATCCTGAGATAAGTTAGAACACAATATGGGGTCTGGAACTTGGCTTGCTTAGAATAATGCCCATTGCCTCAACTCTGTTTTCTGCATTTTATTCATGTGAGTCACCTGGAAACCACGCCCATCCCTGAGGGGGCAGGGAGTTGGCACGCCACCCCTGTGGGGAAACCCTGAGGCTGGCCTGCAGGGCGCCTGTGGGGCCCCTCTGGGTGCTGACGGTGGTTTGTGGGCAGACCTCGCTGCTCCCTGAGAGCTGAGCAGCAGGCGGGCTGCCTCCTGCACCACCCAGGCTGTTCTTGGGCCCCTTTCAGAGTCAGGGAAGCCCTGTTCTTCCAAGGTCCCGAGACAGGTATTTATGTATTTCCTGCTAGGCAGGCTCAGCCACTTCCTCCTTTTTCCTTTTCCCTAAGAAAATAATTTCATGGAGAATGGATGTGGTAATGGGAGAAATGAAAACAAATTAAAAATAATACTACTGTTGGCCCCACTGCCTAATTACCTTATTGTTCTAAAGCATTTCTTCACTTTTCAAAGCTCTTTTATTTCCTTCTCCTCAAAGCAGTAAGTAAGGCAAGTATATTACATATTTCTATTTCTATAATGGGGGTCAGGGCAGCAAGAGGGCTCCAGGCAGGACACACAGGTCCGGAGCCCTGATTCCACCCCCATTGAAACAGTTCCCTCACAAAACATTTCCTGGTTGGGCCACCTTATTGGATGGATTTCCTGCTTATGGTGTCCGTTGCCTCTTCACTGCTGCATGATACTGTCTACAGATCCTGCTTGGAGTCACAGCCTAGAGACTGGACCCTCTGGGATCTTATCCATCCTACACTCCAGTCACATAGGAATTCATCATGATGAAACTCAGCCTGTGGGTTCCCATATATGTCTTTCTCATCTATAGATGTTAAATCCTTGAACAAACATTATTCACCCTACCTAGAATACGCCAGGAACAAGATAGAATTCCCAGTCAGTGTTTGTTGGATATGAGGATAAAGGGAGAGCAAATCAGACTGGAAGTTGTGGATGGACTGTCTACCATCACCCATCTTTGCTTAGAGATACATGCTGGGGCTACATTCCAACAAGCATCCAAGAAGCCACCACATGGCTGGGCTCTCCCGAGTCAGGCAGATGAGGACTGGCTGCACAGCCTGCAGGGGCTCCTGAGAGTGTGCAGCCCCGCAGGGAGGGGTGCTCCTGAGGCTTGGGTACAGTGGACAGAGGCACCTGAGTCTGAGGAGGACAGAGCTGCTCCCCACTGTGAACAAGCCCACTCAGCCCCTTGCCCTTCCAAAATAAGAGCTCCCTTAGAAAATGTGCTTATTTGTACAATATTCCATTCCTCCAGTGGTAAAGAATCTGCCTGCTAATGCAGGAGATGTGGGAGACGTGGGTTCAAGCCATGGGTCAGGACGGTTCCCCTGGAGTAGGAAATGGCAACCCACTCTAGTGTTCTTGCCTGGAGAATCCCATTGACAGAGGAATCTGGTGGGCTACAGTCCACGGGCTCTCAAAGAGTCAGACATTACTGAGCACATACATATACTCCATACTCTATTCTTAGGCTATCAGAATCACAGAGCTCAGAGCAAACACCCTGAAACTAACCCAGCAGCTCCAGTTCCCGAGGCCTCTCCCTGGAAAACCTCTCCTCCTGTGCATGTGTGGCCACGTGACTCAGCCCTATGCCAAACGAGCACTGCTGGTTGGAGTTGATGTGAAAATCAGAAGAAATTCTACTCGTGGCAAAGGTCTTGGGCCTGCTGAATCCAGTTTCAAATCTGGCTGTAATACTCTGCACGCCATGGGGCCACTTGTAGCTTCCAAGGATACCTTATCCTTTTTCTGATCTGGCCCTCAAAACACAGCTATTGAATGGATAGATTGATCGGCAGGCACACTTTAATTTCAAGATGCTTTCTGTAGGTCGGGAAGATCCCCTGGCGAAGGGATAGGCTACCTACTCCAGTATTCTTGGGTTTCACTTGTGGCTCAGCTGGTAAAGAATCTGCCTGCAATGCAGGGAGACCTGGGTTCAGTCTCTGGGTTGGGAAGATGCCCTGGAGAAGGGAAAGGCTACTCACTCCAGTATTCTGGCCTGGAGAATTTCATGGACTATATAGTCCATGGGGTTGCAAAGAGTCGAACATGACTGAGCGACTTTTACTCACTATCTGAGTGTGGGGGCCCTTTTGCTCCCACAGCAGCTTTGTGACAAGGGGATAACCTATACCCAATCCCCTATGCTTCCTGAGTCCCATTTCCCTTAGTTTGAGAAAGAAAAAACATTTTGATATTGCATTTTTAGCATTAATAGCTAGGCCTTGCCATGCCAATGATCTCCAGGTGACATGCTACCACCAATTTCCTGACAGTTCCATCACTTGTCTCTGATTTCAGATCCTTCTTTCTAAGCTAGAAGCATCATCCCAAGTAACACAGAAAGGAGATAGTGACCTAAATGCCTTGTCTGAGTCAACTCATTTTTAAATGGCTCACCTTTTAGGGACTGAATAGCGGCATGGTCATCAATTTCAGTGAGTTTTTGGCAGCAGATGATTTTACATATCCATCTAATGACCATTTTTCATCGAAAAATATTTTTCTCTGCTTCTGTGCAACTTTCCCTCCCTCCTAGCTTGTTGTGGACACACACAATTATATATGAATTTGGAATACTGGTTGGGACTTAATTCATGGAGAAAGTTAGGACTTGTGTGCTCAGTTGCCCAGCTGTGTCCGACTCTTTACGACCCCATGGACTGTAGTCTGCCAGGCTCCTGTCCATGGGATTCTCCAGGCAAGAATACTGGAGTGGGTTGTCATTTCCTTCTCCAGGGGATCTTCCTGACCCAGGGATGGAACTTGTCTCCTGAATTGGCAGGCGGATTCTTTATCACTGAGCCTTGGAAAGCCAGGTGAGGCCTTGGGTCCTTGCTAAATAACCATAGCAGATGTTAGTTACTGAATGCTATTGTAGGAATATAACATGCATGAGTCATGGAGTCATTCAACACTAAGAGTGACCACCACCACTCCAGTGCCTCAGGGTCTCTGAGTCTGTACTGTGCCCTTGACGGGCATTATCTCAGGAGTCTGGTGCCTGAGAAGCCTCGGTGCTATCAGCTAGTCTCTCGGCCTGACTATCTGGCATCTAAACCACTCCATTATCTCCCCTTCTCCTACTCTCCCATGCAGTTGTGCCGCCCGCGGTGGACTCCTCCCTTGGCCTGCCCTGCGGTAAGCACAGCCGCTAATACTTATTGAGGGTTCACTGCACTCAAGTACACTCATAGGTTAAATCATCTCATGCTCACATCAGCCCTGTGAGGTATGTAGTAGTGGTATTCATATTTCAGAGGGGAGGAATCTGAGACACAGAGAGGTAACTTACCGAAGAGTGCACAGCTAGTAAGGCTCGAAACTGGAACCAAATCCAGGACTCTACTCCAAAGTGGGCGCCCAAACTCCTATGCTGCACTTGCAGTAGGAACCAGAAGAAAGGTGATTTTCTTAACTAGAAATCTGTAACTTTTCATTGGAAAGACTGATGCTGAAGCTGAAACTCCAATACTTTGGCCACCTGATGCGAAGAGCCAACTCATTGGAAAAGACCCTGATGCTGGGAAAGATTTAAGGCAGGAGGAGAAGGGGAGGACAGAAAATGGGATGGTTGGATGGCATCACTGACTCAATGGACATGAGTTTGAGCAGACTCTGGGAGATCATGAAGGAAAGGGAAGTCAGGCGTGCTGCAGCCCATGGGGTTGCAGTCCATGACAAAACAACAACAAGAAAGGGCAGGAGGGTTCTTTTCCTCCTTCCTTGAGAAAAGTGCCCAAGGAATCTAATACTGATGATTTCTGGGGTTTCCCCTCAAAGCATTTTCTGGGGTGGGAGCCAGAAATCTGGGCCTGCCAACTGTGTCTTTAGGTAAGTCCTCTTATTTCTGTTTTGTTATTTGCAATATGGCAGTAATTATCTATACTTAAGTTCTTGTAAAAATGCTTTGGAGAAATTGTGTCAACAGTGTAAGCTATATCACATGTCTGTTTTGCAACTACTATGAATCTCAGGTACAACTAAAAATCGAGAAGTAAAAAATATTACCAGAGTGAGTCAGAGTCTTTAAAAAGCCCCAGAACACTCAGCACTGGAATGCTTACCTTACACATGACATTTAGCCACAATCAAAGCCAGGCTCTGCAGCTCTGTATTCACGGAGGGACAGCCACAGACAACCTGGGATTCCAGAGAGTGAGTGGCTGAGTCTGAGCAGGCAGCTCCTTCCCCTTGGGGAGGAACCTGCTGATGCCCTCCATCCTTTGCTCACAGACATGACTTCATGTGTTCCAGCCTTCTGAGGGCCCAGGGAATCTCTCCCCACCCTGTGCCTCTGGAAGGAAGACCCCTGTGTTGTCTGTACCCCTAAGGGGCAGCCCCAGAGAAAAACTGTAACAGGAGAGCAGAGTGGCATGTTAGTGGAACTTGGAAGACATTGGGGGTTTCTCCCAGGAGTGAAGGGAGTGTCTGGGAAACACCCAAAATGAAGAGAGTCTGGGAAACACCAAGTCACCCCAGCCTTTCTTGTTGCCAGTTCCACTCTTGCCAGGCTCTCCCTTCTCCACCCTAGCAACCAGTGGTTGTGATGCCCTGGGTCAGCCCCAGGTCTCGACCTGAACTCAGAAGTCCTTGAGAAGAGGTGGCAGGTGTAGTCAGTCTGACTGCCCTGGCTCCCCGGCCTCATTTCTAACTCCCCTCACAGCTGGATCCTCTCCACACTGGTCCCTCACTATTAAGTCAATCCCAGATCTTTATTATATGAAGGGACATTCTCTCCACCACCAAGGAGGAAGACACAAGGGTCCCAGAAAGGAAAGTATCCCCCTAGAGGAGGAAGTGCACGTGTGCTCTTCTAAGTAGTGTCTGACTCTTTGCGACCCCATGGTCTGTAGCCCACCAGGCTCCTCTGCCCTTGGGGATTCTCCAGCCAAGAATACTGGAGTGGGTTGCCATTCCCTTCTCCAGGGGATCTTCCTGACCCAGGGATGGAACTTGTGTCTCTTGCATTGGCAGTCGGGTTTTTTTTTTTACCACTAGCACCTTTTGAACTGTGATGTTCAAGAAGAGTCTTGAGAGTCCCTTGGATTGAAAGGAGATCAAACCAGTCAATCCTAAAGGAAATCAACCCTGAATATTCACTGGAAGGACTGATGCTGAAGCTGAAGCTCCAATACTTTGGCCACCTAATGCGAAGAGCCGACTCATTAGAAAAGACCTTGATGCTGGGAAAGATTGAAGGTGGGAGAAGGGGGTGACAGGACAAGATGATTGGATAGTATCATCGACTCAATGGACATGAGTTTGAGCAAACTCCAGGAGATGGTGAAGGACAGGGGAGCCTGGCATGCTGTAGTCCATGGGGTCTCAAAGAGTCAGACACAACTGAGCAAATGGACAGCAACAGCCACTTGGGAAGCCCCAGAGGAAGAAAGATTTCCTACAAAGGGTGGCAGTCATCTGCCTGGAAGCAGGGAGTTACACCACGTGCCTTCCTGAGGTCCCTCTCAGGGGAAGGTTGTGTTTCTTTAAGAGCACTTTAATGGGCCAAGCTTGTTCTCCGGGGCTCTTTAACAAAGTGGTGATAAGAGTTTAATGTGCTGATTGCTCTGGAACCTATTCTGAAAAGAAAATACACAGTTCAGTGCACAGTACCTAGGGACATGAAGTGAGATTTTCCAAAAACTGGGCCTGCTTCTTCTTTAAAGTCCTATTACCTCATACTGTTTGCTATGCAAGTCCATAAAATGGTATCCTGGTACATTTTTTCTTTTCATTTTATTACTAGAGATCTGGTGTCTTTCCTATTTGGAAAATTATTTATTGAGGAAAGAAATATCAACCTCTGTAAACACACATATTGCTCTTTCTATTTATAAGAAATATTTGAAATGGAGAGAAGGTTCCTGCCTTCACAAGGACTTTTTCTTGTTGGCACTCACCGGAGAGACAACGCAGGGAAACAAACAGAACAGGCACAGGCCTGGGTATTGGCAACCCTGGACCGAGGGCTGAGCCCCACTGTGCAAAGCTGGGCAACCACAGCTGACCACCAGCCCCCTTCCCTGTCTGTTTCACCCCCTGGTCCTTAGTCTCCTTATTCTGTTCAGCGCTAAGACTCTGTGCTAACTCTCTTCTCTGAACTTTGAGCACTGACCATAAGCATTCTCACCCCCAGCCCTTCATGGGTGACTTAGAGAGGGGAGCTGAGGAAGAAGCAAGGGTGGCAGGCCCATGCCCACATCCCAGGCCACCACGAACAAGCAGGAAGGGTTCAGGCCTTGTCGTGGGGGCTGTTGCTTTTCCCACCTTGAGTTCACCTCCTCTTCTTCTCTATTAGACAAAGAACCTCCTTCACTCTCAGTCCGTGTGGTCTGAGAGGGCTGACTTGCCTCAGCTCCATGGCAGGTGTGAGGCCCAGGCTTCAGCCAACAAGCCCGTCTCAAGCAGCTGGCCACAATGACTGGTGTGGGAAGGGCACTGGACCCAAGACAGCCAACGACAGTGAGACCCAGGACTTTGGTTGAATCAGCTGGAAGAAGAGCACACTGTTGCCAGGGTTACTTGGGAGGTGGGACCTGGAGCTGTGGGTGGCCGATTTATCAGAGCTAGGGGGAATCTGCCCCAGACTGGAGGCACAGGAAAACAGAGCTAAGAGATGGCTACAGACTGGATTCTGATCATATCACTTGTGTCCCTAAGATGAGTATTAATCCTGATGTTTCCGTTATGAGTCAAGAAATTTCCGTTTTGGTCAAAACAGTTTGAGTCAAGTTTCTGTGATTTGCAATTGAAAGAGTCCTGACAAATACGCCTACAAATATGTGACATTTCTTGCATCTTGGGCAGTTCATATGGCTTTAGTTTAGATTTGGAAATAGGATCAGGAATGTTTGTTTGGAGCTAGTTCACCCTCCTACTCAGCGCAGGAATCTCCTGTATGGATAGAAGATCCATTTGGGTTTTTGGTTAAATACCAATGTATCAGAGGGGTCACTTTCTATAGAAGTCTGTTCAGCTTCTTTGATTTATCAAACCATTGAAAAGTTTTTCTTTTGTTGGACCCAAATCTACACCTGTGAAACTGCTATCAGTGCTTCGTTTCTGGAGGAATACAGATAGAGGCTGCTCCCAGACTGGCCTCCATCCTTCTTTCCACACCCCCATCCTTTCTCTAACCCAGCAGGGTCCCTGACTTCCGTAACTCAGGTTTCCATCTGAAAATCATGAGTTGTGACTTCTATGCTTGACTCTATCACTGATACCTTTTTTTGTTTTGATTCCTTCTGTCCCTGAGTTTAACAATGTTTAATAATAACATTTAATCATGCTTAATAAAGTTTCTTGCCTTTCTGATCTTTTCTTCACAATTCCTACTGCTACACCATGGGTTATGCCCTTATTTCTTCAGGTATGACTGTATCAGGAATATAGCATGGTCTTTTTTTCCTCCCCTCTCATTCCAGAATAATCTCTTTAAAATGCAGTGTAGATTGATTGTGAAAGTGAAAGTCACTCAGTCGCGTCCGACTCTTTGTGAGCCAATGGACTATACAGTCCATGGAATTCTCTAGGCCAGAATACTGGAGTGGGTAGCCTATCCATTCTCTGTGGATCTTCCCTACCCAGGAACTGAACCAGAGTCTCCTGCATTGCAGGTGGATCCTTTACCAACTGAGCTATCAGGGAAGCCCTGTAGCTTGATTGCACCCTCCCTCAAAGTCTAAACTATCCTTCTTTTGTTTATTTTGTTTTTAAAAATTGTATTATTTATTTGCTTTTGGCTGTGCAGTGTCTTCGTTGCTGCGTGGGGCTTTTCTCTGGCTGTGGAGAAGGAGGGCTACTCTCTAGCTGCCACGCGCAGGCTTCTCTTGTGGCGGACCACAGGCTCCAGGGCACACAGGTTCAGCATTTGCGGCACTCGGGCTCTAGAGCACAGGCTCACTAGCTGTGGCGCATGGGCTCAGTTGCTCAGAGGCATGTGCTGTCTTCCTGGATCAGGGATGGAACCCATGCTTCTGCATTGGCAGGTAGGTTCTTTACCACTGAGCCACGAGAGAAGCCCCCCTTCTATTGTTTATTAAGTTAACTAGCCCCGACATTCAAGGCCCTCTGTGTCTGTCTTCCCTCCCTCCTCAACTTTTCTAATTGTAATTCCTTCCATGCCCATATGCTTTACATTCTGGTAAGAGTTACCTGCCCAACCTAGGCTTGCTAAACACTGTCCCATAGGCATGCCTTGGTCCCAAACCTCTTCAGTCCCTAGTCGTCCCCTTCTCTATTGATTAAGGTTGGTCTTTCATACCTAACTCAAATCCTTCTTGCCTCACCAGTTTAGAATGACCCTGATGCACCGACTGCAAACACCACTAAGCTGGCACTTAGTCACACACTACTTTCTCAGCCTCAACTCATCACACGGTCTACATCAGCTTCCCACTCCTCACCCCTTTCCCACTGCTGGAAGAAGGCTCCCCTACCCCTCCCATGCTGTCTCTGCCCAGGGAAGCTCTCCTGCCCCTACTCCCTTCCCTGCCCTCCCCACCCGATTCTGCTCCATTTCCCCTCCCCTCTGCAGTCCCTAGTCATGGAGGGACTCAGATTAGCCCCTCCACACCTTGAGCTGTCTCTCTTTATTTTGAATTAGGTGTCTCTCCCAGACAATTTAAAATATACAAGATCACAAATACACAAAACCAGAGCTTGACTGGGCAGGGCTCCCCTATCACCCCAGGAAGGAGCAAAGGACTGACTTTGCTGTGTACCCACTTCACTCAGGGGGTGCAGGGGTGTTTTCCAGTTCTTTGGACATGAATTGTGGTTACGTGCTGGGCTTCTTTCTTGAAGTGGAGGAAAGAAGTGCAACCGTTCAGTCTCACCTGGTCGTCCTTGGTTTTGGAAGCAGAGGGATGAGCCAGGTGTGGGGTAGCAGGGCCCTCTCCCCGCTGCCTGGCTTGGGTGGGCATCTGGGGCTCTGATTTGCCTCCTTTCTCTCCCTCTGTTCCCCTCCCATGGAAGTCTAGCTGCAGGCTTCCCTCTAAGCCCGGGCAACCCCGTCTAAAGAAGGGGAGGCTGTGGTCACTCACCCATGTAGAAGTACTCTGGGGACTTGTCCTCCGAGGAGAAATCCTTCATGGAGCCTCCAAACCGAAACCATAGTCCAAAAGCAATGACAGCAGATCCTGCCAGCTGAAATTACCAAGAGACTGTGTTGACAAGGGAGGGGAACATATGTGTGTGAGCTGGCAGAGCAGCCCCTGAAAATCCAGCTGGACCCCTCTTCATGTTTCATACAGTGGGGGTGGAATGATGTGCTCAGAGTCCCCACCCCCACCCCAGGTCCCCGATGGGATGTTAAAGCTGGGCTCTCCTGATTCCAAGCTCAGAGTTTCTCCCGTTCTGTCAGGCTGCCCTGCCATTATGGGGCAGGCACAGCCTAGCTCAGGATGCCTCTCAAAAAGAGTTCCCACAACAGTCCCCCTGGAAGCTATCTGCTCCTTGTCCTATTGTTCCCTGCTGGGTACTCTGGACTTCCTCACCAGCACCACAGAGAGAGGTCACCAAGAGCAAGATGAACTCCCAGACCTGGGGGAAACCCACTTTTCTAAACAGAAGAAAACACACCAACCTCAGAACCCACCCACACCTCCTGAGTGCACAGTGCCCAGTTAGAAAGCTGCTTTAGAAGCGTCTAGAACCTGTCCTGCCCCCAAGGCCACCATGGTCACTGCACTGCCCTGCCTGAGGATGGTTTTGCAGGAGGGGAACTGGCCGGGGTTTTTTTTGTTTCTTTCTTTTTTTTTTTTTTTTTTTTTTGGTTGCTATTTTGGGTTTCCATGGAAAGCAAGAAAGGAAAAAATAATTTTCTGAAAAAGCCTGGTCTGTGTGTTGTGAGGCTCATGGAGAGGCTGAGTGGCTGGCACAGGCGGTGGCTGGGCAGGCTGGCGGCTTCTGGACTCATTGCCTGCCTCTCTGCTGCTGTGAGGGCTTCTGTGAGGCTCCGCACTGGCTCTGAACGCCTTCCCTACCACTGCAGGGCTGTCCCAGCAGGCTCCCGCCATGGCATCCTCTCTCTCCACAACCATCTCGAATTTGATTATATCAGTTCAACAGTTACTCACTGGCACCTTCTGGACTCAAAGCACCACAGGAAAGTGAGCAGAGATGTAAAAAGAGCCCTCTGGTTCAGCCAATCCATCCGGTTAGAACTGGGCTTGCCTAAGCTATCCCCGAACCACTAGTTCAGAGGCTGCCCTGGCCCCAGTAGGGAAGAGCAGACACGGAGGCTGGCAACAAGGAGACTGAAGCATGAAAGTCAGAGACATAGAGGTTTAATAAGGAAAACGATGTCAAAGTTGGGGTCAGAGCCCTGTGTATACAGGATCCTTCTTTGGGTATCTGTGAAGGGCTGGGGCTCTCCGACTGCATTTATATGAAGACTTTATCTCTTTTCATCCTTTATTCCCCCAAGGCCCATTCCCTTGGTGGCCAGCTTCTTCAGTAGAGGAGCATGATGTCTGCAGGAGGAACTGGAGGCACAGAGTTCTACCAGCGGACTCTCTGAGGTGGAACAACTAAAAGTTTCCAGTACTTAGAGGAAAGCACTAATTGGATAATGTGAGGGACAGCTAAAGGAACTGGGCTGCTCGACCAGCTTTAAAAGATTTTTGCAGTTTAAAAAACATTAGCAAGGCATGGAAAAATATTTAAAGAAGTACTGTTAAAACATTAAGGATATTTTCTTTGAAAGGTAAAATTACAGGTGACTTTTCTCTTTGCACGATCCTCTCAAAGTTTTGTGGGTGAAGCAGGTATATTATAAGCCTAAAGGCCTGATATGGTAGTTTATCTCATCAATCCAAATAAAGTGGGGTGAGTTTTCTTGGGCTGGGCTTTAGTTTGGGAGGAAATTGGCTTTGAAGGTCATTACTGTTTCTCGTACAGGGAAGAGAGTGATGTCCTTTGGGACAGCCCTGTCCTCGGGGTGCTGCCTGGATGGCTGTGTCCAGTAGAACCTCACAGGCAGCCCTGCCCGCCCCGCCTCTGCAGCCACTCGGTGGAAAGAGTTTCCAAACACAAAGCGAAAATCTATTGACAGAGGCATCAGGCCAAGGCTTGCAGCCACCGAGCAGACGGTGGAGGAGGTGACTGGTCCCAGGGACACCGTACCACGAGGCCACATTTTTGGCATCTCTGTACACAGGCTCTAATTTATAGCCGTCTGGGATCATCCTCCCAGACGGAATACATTTGTCCGCTTCTGGCACAGATGTGTCTGATGCATAATGGAAAATTAAAAGAGAGGTTGCAATTTAAAGCCCCAGGGCCAATAAGGAAAAAAATCTGAGCGTGCTCATCCACGGTCCCCCACCCCCAACCCCAAACCTAGGGTTTCCTGCTGGGTCCAGGAAACCGTGGGGGAGCTGGGTGTCGTCACTGTGGAGGGAATCCTCCCAGCATGCCGCCAGGTTGGGAACACTGTGGGTGTGGACCAGGTCAAGTCCGAGGCTGCCGCAGATGACAGCCATGCCTGCTTTGGAAAGTGGTATCAGCTGAGATGACATAGTCCTTTGGTCCTTTATAACTCACCATTCTTGTAAGACTCTTAAAATACTCTATGTTCACGGGGCTTTGGTTGATCTACCACACACCTGAAGTTGCATGAAAATAATTCCCATCAAGTTCAGTGCAGTCAGGGACAAAATGAGCAAGTCTAGGGTCAGTAAGACCCATTGCTCTGTGCCCCCCAAGAGCAAGACGTCTCACTGAGTGAGCTTCTAGGCATATACTTTAACCCTCCTAGACAAACCCGCCACCCTTCGTACAATGCCCCCATCCTCAGTCTGTCCTTTGCATTCAGTCACAACCCTGCACCTCAGCCAACATGGGAACAAAGGCTGCCCGGCCATGCTGCTTTCCTTCTTACGACGCTGCTGCCCTCATCTCCTTTCCTTTCTACATATCTTTCGAAGGTAACTATGGTCCTGACGGATACTAGGCTAAGCATCAAAGAAGCAACAATGAAGAAGACAGTCTGGCTTCCAGGGGGTGCTGGTGGTAAAGAATCTGCTTGCCAGTGCAGGAGACGTGGGTTTGACCCCTGGGTCAGGAAGAAGATCCTTTTGCAGGAGGGCAACCCAATCCAGTATTCCTACCTGAAGAATCCCATGGACAGAGGAGCCTGGCAGGCCATGGTCCATAGGGTCACAAAGAGTCAGACATGACTGAAGTGACTTAACGCACACGCACAGGCTGACATGGAAGATAATCCCATAAGCTAATAAACGTCACAGGATGCAGGAAGTGTGCTCCATGGGACGGCATCACCACCCAGGGATTAGACCAAACTATGACGACCGGCTGTCAGCAGAAGACATTCCATTTTGATTTACATCTTGAAGAATGAGTTAGAGGAGCAGGGAGGGATGGCAGGAAGAGGGAACCGCATGGGTAAGGGCTGTGCTTCCTTATGTGGAACCCTGTGCTGGGGAGAGAGAAGCATCTGGGGGAAGTCAGAGTCTGGAGCTTGAAACTGGATTTACAGCACATGGCTCATGGCTTCTGCTAAGCTTGCTACCTTGTGGAAAACCCAGGGCAGGGTCTTGAGGGGAGGAGGAGGTGGAAGCCTTCACTTTGATGGGGACGAGTGCTGTGTGATGTCAGACAGTGAGGAGCCACAGGTAACGACCTGATTGGCTGGAGACCAGATTGGGGTTGCTACAGGATGGATGCGGTGATGGGCAAGGACCATGAAGGATCCTCTCTATCAACCAGAGAACTTTGCTGAGAGCTGCTCTGCATCCAGGACCAGTATCACTCCCCGTGCCTTTGGAACAACTGACATTAGGAATATTGTTTTTCCAGGAATGGACTTTTTCATACAACAGCATGAGTAGGGCTTCGATGTTAATCATTTAATAAGTATTTATTGAACATCTATTGTGAGCCAGGAGGCAAAGATTCACAGATAAGGAAGATCTAGTTCCTTCTCCAGAGGATCTCAGGGGCTTGTGAGAAGCTGATCTCTGTGGCCCAAGAGAGACTCTTAACGCTGTGGACAAGAATTCCATCAGAGAACCAGCCCCTGAGAAGACACCGGATGTCATCTTTCCTTGTGTCACCATTTCTTTTCTGAGTACCAGTTGCGCATTAAGAACTCAGAATGTTATGCAACAAGATTTTGAGGGCAAAAGTGTGTGCACTAGTTAAAGAGAGGACAGAAGTAAAATAGAGAAGATAGAAGTGAAAGAGACAGACAATGACATATACCTCCTCGCCATTAGATCGGGGATCACCCGGTACAGTTGCATTGTGCATTTTCATGGACAAGTTATTTCAGCAGCTAACTATATTCTGTAGAGTCCGCAGGACAAAGTTGCAAACTGTAAGCATATGTCTGTGGAGAAATTGTGTGTTTTAAAACTAAAGTAGCAGGGGATAGGACTACAGATTTGATTAGAAAATTTTTAATGCAAAGTGGATGGACAAAAAGTTTTCTTTTAAGTAATGCCCATCTGCCAGAAACAAGCCATTTAACATGAAGCAAAGCTTGTTAGTGGATTTCAACTGTATTGTACTGTATTTATTTCCACTTTCCTGTGATTGTTGATGAAAGGTTCTATCTTGAGGATATATATTTTTACTTCAGAAATTATTTTTCATGAATCAAAAACATGGTTCTTAGGAAGGCACTAATTGAAGGGAAGGGCAGTGCTGAGACAGAAAAATGCAAATATTACTCCCCAGGGCAGTGCTGAGACAGAAAAATGCAAATATTACTCCCCAGGCCTGGGTCCTCCATTTTGCTCAGCTCCCCCCTGACCCCCACCCCCACCTCCAGCAGAAGGTAGCCATGCTGACCACAAAGAGCAAATACATGCTACTCTGTTATCTGATGACTAAACTCTCCAGATAAAAAGCATCACTTAGGGGTGTTCTCAGACAGTTGATGTGCTTTTCCCTAGATAGGTGTGTGTGCTTAGTCATTCAGTTGTGTCCAACTCTTTGTGACCCCATGGACTGTAGCCCGCCAGCCTCCTCTGTCCATGGGATTCTCCAGGCAAGAATACTGGAGTGGGTTGCCATGCCCTCCTCCAGGGGATTTTCCCAAACCTGGGATGGAACCCAGGTCTCCTGCATTGCAGGATGATTCTTTACTGTCTGAGCCACCAGGGAAGCCCAAGAACACTGGAGTGGTTATCCTATCCTTCTCCAGGGGATCTTCCCAACCCAGGAATTGAACCAGGGTCTCCTGCATTGCAGGCAGATTCTTTACCAGCTGAGCTACCAGGGAAGCCCCTAGATGTGAGACACAGTAAATTGTCCTCAGATGCTCTCTCTAGTCACACACAATTCCTTCTCTCACCTGGGGACCCTGCTTTTGCTATTTCCTTCACTCCACCTGGCTCACAGCTTTCAGCTTTGACCTCACTTCCTCTCGGAAGCTTACCCTGGCCGACGTATGTGCCTTCCTCCATGTCTTATATAACCATTTCTGTTTAAATATTTTTGTAACTTAAAGAAAATTAAGGCCTGAGCTGTGTGAGGGCAAGCACAGGGTCTACACTGCTGTGTTCCAAGCTCCTAACCACTCTCCCTTGAACAACCAGTTCCAAACAGACATCTGTTGAGTGAATGAATGGAGGGCCTTCTTCACAAAGGTGTCATTTAGGCTGTGCTGTGGACTGAATTGTGTCTCCCCCTAATTCATACATCACTGAAGGCCTAACTGGCCCTCACTGTGATGGTGTTTGGAGGTGGGGCCTTTGGGAGGTGATAGGTTAGATGAGGACATGAGGTGGGGATTCCCTATAAGAGACATCAGAGCCCTCTCCTTGCCATGGAGGACACAGGGAGAGGCAGCCGTCTGCAAGACAGGAAGAAAGCTTTCATCAGGAACTGAACTGGCAGATACCTTGAACTTGACTTTCCAGCCTCCAGAACTATGAGAAATAAATTCCTGTTGTTTAAGCCACTCAATCTATAGTTTTTTTTTTTTCTTTATGGTGACCTGACCTAAGACAGGTTGATAGGAGCAACTGTGAACAACCTCCTTCACAGCCCTCCAAGGGAATACTTTGAAAGTACTAATTTTAAATTCATCTGCATCTGGGAAACACAGGGCGGACACCTCAGATGGCACTGCGTGTAGACACTGTTGAGTCAACTCAGCATAACACTTGCCCACAGAAAAATAATTAGAGCAGCTAGTATCAGTTCTGTGTCTTTCCAGCCTGTAAGGATGCGTGCCAGGCATCAGGCATGCACACAAAGAATAAATCTATATACACCTTTTACAGGCAGAACATATGAAGACTTAACACAATCATGGCAACACACACACACAATGCCCTTAAAGGAAAGAATAAACAAAATGAATTCTGTATTTCTAGCTCTTCCAGGGTGAATGCCATTGTGTATATACATACCCAACTCGCTGGCAATTTTATTTTTCAGGATGACGTCATACAAAGCGGAAAATGACACTTCAACCCTAGAGACTTCATTAAAAGCTTTTAAGCTAATACTTGCTCTTGGAGGCAATTCTCAGCCCAGATGGAATCATGTAATGAACACTCATAATTCTTCATCTGATTGCAAACCACATTAGGAAACCATAAGGGTAATGGAGTTTCATCCTTTTAGCAGGCAAAAGTCAGAAGCACATTTGCTCCAGAGGATAATAGTAGTTTTCTCAAAGAGGAAAGCCAGCTCCCAAGATTTTCATCCTACTATGCAGTGAAAGCAAGGCAAGGATTCAGATGGCACTTTCTCAAAATGAAGGATTTTGTCAGAAGAAATTCAAGAGCCAAATACCATATGACATCCAGGCGAAACCACCTTGGAGGAAGGCTGGTGTCCTTGCTTCCACATCAGGACCAGGTGAGGTGGAACTGGATGCAGGATTGTGGCAGCGGATGAAGACATGGCTGTTAGCTTGGAAATGCATGGCTGTCAGTCTGGAAATACACTGGTTAGATCCCAGTGTTTCTGATTTCCCACATTAGTTTCCTTATAACGATTTCCTGAGAGCAAGTTCATGCTAAGAAATTCCTGAAAGACTTCCTCAGGTAAGGATAGATTTTAAAATCAATGCTCAATTCTCGGTACCATGGAAGGATATCTGTGTGTGCTTAGGCACTCAGTCGTGTCCTACTGTTTGCGACCCCACGGACTGTAGCCTGCCAGGCCCCTCTGTCCATGGAATTCTCCAGGCAAGAATACTGGAGTGGGTTGTCATTCCCTTCTCCAGGGAATCTTTATGACCCAGGGATTGAACCTGGGTCTCCTGTGTAGCAGGCAGATTTTTTACCATCTGGGCCACCAGGAAAGCCCATTAGAAGGATTCTGCCATCCAAACTGTGACAGATTGGGACGTTATCTGTCTATCTAGAATGACAATCAGGCGATATATTTGTGTTAAACACACCTTCTTCTGTTTGTTTAGGTTGTTATAGGGTTAACTGGTATGGATCAACTGACATTGCTGAGGTTGGGGGATGCTTTGCACAAAAGAACTGGGGAGACACTAAATTCAGGGGAGGAAGTTGAGCCAGGATGAAAAGCTTCCTCTGAATGATAAAGCAGGTAACTTAAATACAGATAGGCAAAGTGTCTGTGTTTATTCAGTGGTTGTATATACTGCATTTTTCTAAAGAAGTACAAGAGAAAGGAGAAGAGAGATCTGTAAGAATTAGGAGACAGATGATGGTTATATGGTTTTCTTCACACATTAAAACAAATGCCACAGACTACTGGCTAATGATTCCAATGAGCAGATGGCTTTATCAAATGAAAATCAAGTACAGCTAAAGTAAAACCCAACCTACCAAGCTAGCAAATTGATTTAAACCCAATGTCCGTCTCACATGACCTGGAGGACCAGCTCCAGGAGGACAAAAGTGGTCTTTTGGATGTTGTCTGAACCTCCTAGCAGCATCTAGCTGGCTTCATCCCAGGCTTGCCTCTGAGTAAACATGTGACATCTCATCTGTATGCAACTTTACACAAGCAAATTGAATATTTGCTTATTGAATATTTCACAACTGGAATATAAAACATTACTTATTTTATGGCCTAATATTTTACAAGGTAGTCTGAGAGAACTACTTTTGAGCAGATAGACAGGTTTCTTGACTATCAACCAATAATATCAATCTTCGCCCAGTTTTAGTTGTTACAGAAAGACAATGGGAGGGGAGAAAAACTGTTTCAGGTAAAACTCACATTAGATTGGAACAAGACAAAACACTTTTTTAGTTACAAAGTTAGCTTGAATGGAACCCAGTAGGAATCATGAGTCTTGTATTCTAGAGAGATTTTTCTTAACAGCTATTTAACCAGAAATTATTTGGGGTCAGGAAGGCAGACAGCACGAGGCCATTACAGGGGGCTAGACAGATACAGCTAGGGCAAGGACAGGCCACATGGGCTTCCTGGAGGAGTGGCAGCAGCTTCCGGCCCTGTCCCTGCCCCACTGGGGGGCTCTGTTGTCTCCCCCCATTCCCTTGGCCTAGTTTATAAGCTGACGCTTTCCCAATCACAATTACAACAGAGAGGACAGGGCTTGGCACACACTTTGGAACATTCGTCAACTGCTCTTGTAGAGAACTTCACCTCTTCTGAGCTGTCAGACTGAATATTGATGCACTTGGACAGGTTAGTAATAACAACATCCACTTGTATATGCTGGGTTGTCGAGGAGCTGCAGCAGATAAAAATGGGGGTTCTAGGCATCCTGGGTTTGAATCAAGCTCTGTCACTTACTAGTCCTGTGACCTCAGGCAAGTCTCTTAACCTCTCTAATCCTTAGCTTCCTCAGCTGCAAAGTGGAGGTAATAATAGTGCCTCCCTGAGAGAATTAAATGACTTCATCTTACTCACTTAGAACAGTGAGTGCCAGCACTTATGATTATTATGGAGGTAGACTGACTAATGTTACATTCAAACTGAAAACTTAATCCTACTCAAGATAGGAAATACTGTGGCCATGATTCTAATGACTTAGACCTCTGCTGTCTTCTTCTACTAATTTTTACTTTAGCTCTCTCTGTAATAGATGGGAGTTTTCTAAACCTCTACACTAAGTATGTCACGGCCCCTTTCCAGAAGCTATGTTCCCCCTCTCTCTTTAGTTTAGTTAAGATACAATAGAGAAAAGCAGGAGAAGATGACTTATGAGAGAAAGAATAAATTAGGCTCCTGCTGCTGCTGCTGCTAAGTCGCTTCAGTCGTGTCCGACTCTGTGCGACCCCATAGACGGCAGCCCACCAGGCTCCCCCGTCCCTGGGATTCTCCAGGCAAGAACACTGGAGTGGGTTGCCATTTCCTACTCCAATGCAGGAAAGTGAAAGTGAAGTCGCTCAGTCGTGTCCGACTCTTAGCAACCCCATGGACTGCAGCCTACTAGGCTCCTCCATCCATGGGATTCTCCAGGCAAGAACACTGGAGTGGGTTGCCATTGCCTTCTCCGAAATTAGGCTAGAGGAATCCAATAGAACTTTCTCGCAGGATGTAAATATAAATGTTCTGCTGTCCAATACTGCAGCCATTGGTGACCCATTGTCATTGAGCACTTGAGATGTGGCTAGTGTGACTGAGAAGCTGAATATTAAATTCCTTTTAATACTGGTTAATTTAAATGTGAAAAGCCACATGTGGTTAGTAGCACAGCCACCATATTGGAGAGTGCAGGATTAACATGCTCTAGAATTAACATGCTCATCCCAGCTTCAAACTTCTCTCCTTGTCAGTCTGTAGACTTGGAGTGGTTAAGAGGGTAGAAACCACACACAGAAAGCCAGCTCTGCCACTGGTCAGCTCTGAGGCCCTGGAAAAGGCTCTGAACTCTGTCCCTGTTCCCTCATATGTAAACTAGGGGTGACAATAGCTGCTATTTTAGAAGGTCATTGTGAGGATTAAAGAAGTTAACATAGAAAAAATGCATGGGAAAGCAGATATCACCTAGCTTCCATTTATATTTTGTTGTTCAGTTGCTCAGTCGTGTCCAGCTCTTTGCAACCCCCTGGACTGCAGCACGCCAGGCTTCCCTGTCATTTATGTAATGTTTCATATTCTTCAAGTTTTTGGTTACTGAAATTAATTTTACACACAGCCTCTTGATATCAATATATACCCTTTATCAATTCCCATCTTGCTTTTCCTCTGCCTTAAGCTGATCAGAGGTATTCTCAACTTCTCCCTCTTTCTCCCATATGCTAGAGTGTTTTATGCATCTTTTTTGTACCTGCATTTCTGGAATGCATCAAGATAATATAATCTCTCTGGTCATAGACTTCACATTTGCCAAGTCTGCAGCATTTATTATACCTTACATTCCATGTGCCTTCATAAGTATGTGTGGTGAAAACAGCATAGTGTTTAAAATCAGAAGACCTGAGTGTGAATCTTGGTTTTGTTCCTCTTTAACTCTTTGATCCTAGACACACCATTTACTGAACCTGCCTTCCAGCTTCCACATCTGTAAAATGGGGGTTACATTATTTCATGGGACTGTTGTGATTCATGATCAAATGGGATCACGTATGTAAGAGCATTTTGTAAGCCAAGGCATCATGTGAACGTTATTCTTGCCCATAAAAAAATTCAAACAGGATTAAAAAAAAAGCAAGCCAAGGTAACCCCTATTCATATCTGTATGATGCGCTCTCAACCCATCTGGTCATCCCATCTTACCCACTTCTTTCTCAATTCCTTCTCCTTAATTCCCTAGCAAGAATGACATGATGGTTAGTGTCGTGTCACTTGCTCTAGGAGAACAGCCTTGTTGTGATATAAACTGCAGTGGTAAGGTGGGGGTTAGAAGTTATGTTCCTTTTTGTCACGCATGACTGCAGACTCAAAGATACTGCCTTTTCTGAGATAACACAGTGAAATGCCACGGACAATGGACAGACAACCTTCTGGTAATTGTAGAAACCATCAACCCTCAATGTAAAAGAAAAATCTTAAAAGAATAATGGTAGAGAGGTAACTGGAAAAAGAACTGCCACAAGGAAGCCAGATAAGCAGGCCAAAAGGGAGGACACTCCCTGCTCCATTCAAAAATGAGAGCCACAGGGGCACTTTGATCTCTTAGGGCCACATCTAAACCAGTTCTCAAAATGTGTTTCCTGGACCACCAGCAGCAGCAACATCTGGGGGCTTCTTAGCAATGCAGACCTATTGAATCAGAATATTTGTTTGAACAAGATTCCCTAGTGATCTGTAAGCACATTAAAGTGTGAGAGGCACTGATCGTGGGGTTTTCCTATTTCCACCCAGTGGGCCCCCCTTGGTTGCATAGAAGCATGACAGGGACCAAACAAACAGCCGCCAAGCTGGTGTGTATTAACCAGAGCCATGTCAGTGACTGCTGAAGCTCCTCTAGGTGCTGCGGGATGGGAGGAGGAGGAGACTGGCACAGCGCACTCACGCCCCCGAGCAGCAAAGACAGTAGAGAGATAATAAACTACACTCAAAGGCACACGGGAGTGTGGTTCATTATCCTACTAATAAAATAGGTAACTAATGAGAACCTGCTGTACAGCACAGGGAACTCTACTCAGTGTACTGTGGTGACCTAAATGGGAAGGAAATCCAAAAAAGAGGGGATATGTGTATACATGTAGCTGATTCACTTTGCTGTACAGAAGAAACTAACACAACATTGTCAAGCAACTATACTCCAAGAAAAAGTTAATTTAAAAAAAGGGCTCAATGAAGCACCAAATAAAGGCCTCTTGAGTGTCTCAAGATCAAGGACTGTATCTTAATCATTTCTGAATGCTCAGGACTTGGCAGGGTGCTGGGCACGTGCTAGGTGGTCAGCACATACTTGCTGAGTGACTAATTGCAGGGGAAAGAATCTGTCCTTTTGACTCCAGGCCTTCAATAAGCTACAAGACTCCTGCCACTTTGCTTGATGGGTTGGACTTAGGACACCTGTTTCCCACTTTTCCTTACTTTCACGGATCTCTTAGATTCTGGATTCCACTTTCCTACTTGTCTTCTAGTGTTTAAATCGGATTACCACTAATATCTTGCATTAGTGTTTACTATGCACATGTACCATACTTAATATTTTACATTTATTTACTCTTTCATCTGCACCAAAATCATAGATTGATGTTGGTACTTGATTAAGTCCATTATATAGATAAGAAAAGCCTCAAGGAGGTTAAACAGCTTACTCATCAAGCTTCCCTAGTTAGTAAATACTATGGCCAGGAATAAACTGAATGAGATGCAAGTATCCACTTTCCAGGCTTCGAATCTGTGGATGTGAACGGCCATGCTGCCTAGATCTGGCTGAGGTCTGTAAGACTACTGGGATGATAGCTCTTGCTTCTGCAGGCTGGCCCCTATTATAGGGTCCTTGCCTCTCCCAGCAACACTGGGCGCCCCCGGCATCCACAACAGGGGAGGCTGGCAGCTGGCACTCTCTTCTCATCTTGACAGAAATCAAAAGTGGAGAGCAGGACTTCCCTAGTGGCACAGTGGATAAGAATCTGCCTGCCAATGCGGGGGACACAGGTTTGACCCCTGGTTTGGGAAGATTCCACATGCAGGGCAACTAACCCTGTGTGCTGCAACTACCGAAGCCCAAGCGCCTAGAGCCTGTGCTCTACAGCAAGAGAAGCCGCCACATAAGAAGCCTGTGCACTGCAACTGAAGAGTAGCCTCTGCTCACCACAACTAGAGAAAAGTCCGCACAAAGCAATGAAGACCCAACACAGTCAAAAAAAAAATTATAAAAACATTAAAGATTAAAAAAAGCAGAGACCATCCAACAACAGGGCTGAGGAAATTCCTAATCACCTTCTGGGGTGGTCTAACTTAGGGGTGGACCCCAGAGAATACTTTCTTCAGGCTTGTTTTTATTAAACAGTTTTTCTGATAGGTGGTACCTCTGAAGTTACTATTTGAAATAAGTTTGGGAAAGAGGAGGAGGCAACCTCTGTGAGCTTTGGTGGAGTCAAACATCTTTGACTCTCAAGCCCACAAGACACAGCCCTTCTTAAAAGGACCCGTTAGACATCACCAAGTGAAACCCCAAAGCTGCATTAACAACAGTGAGAAGGAAAGGAGAGCAACTTCAAACAAGCCATATATGGCATCGGACTTTCGACAATGAGCGGTCTTGCTTCCTGTTGGTCGGCAGCCCTGAGCAGCTCACACAGCACAATGATAGGAAAATGCTGAACACACAACAAACCAAGGAATAAACAGCGCCCAGGTTTTTTTTTTTTCGTTAAACCAACACAAGTGGCTTGTTAGATGGTGGTGTTTTATTTATATTGCTATGCAACAGAGGGAAAAAAATAAAGGTGATTTCAGTGAAATGCATGGAACTATGCCATGCTATCTGATTGTAGTGGCCGAATTTAGACACGACAGATGTTGGGAGGGGTTACGTGTTAGACATCAACCGTGATAACAAATTAAATTAGTGGGGTTTGGGGCTAGGCTTTACTTTTGTTTTGTTAAAATTCAAGGGTGAACAGAGTCAGCAGCCCTTGGCCAGGCTCTGGTGGGATCTAGTTGAATGTTTATAAAATCAGGAGCATGACCTAGGGAAACTTTAGCCAAGCAGCCAGAAGGAGGTTGCAAATCCATTCGTCAAATTGCAGATCACAGAATATACCCCACCCCCGCTTGCCTCTGAGCCTGCCTTCTGGTGAGTTCCTGACAGGAAAGGAAGTGCTGTCACCCAGGGGGGACCTCAGACGGGCAGACACATGAGCATCTAAGAGTGTGTGTAAATATTACGCTTCAAGTCCCGGCAAAAGCCAGTCCTTCCAGGAAAATTCTCCCCTGCTCTCTCCCCCTTCCCCAAACTTCCCACATGTTCTCCAGCCAGGAAAAAACAACATAAGAAGCTAGGGTGGGGCTTTTCTGCAGTCAGGTTCCCTTGGTTACAGTGAAGGTAGGTACTTAGATTATGTATCCCAAACAATCGCTTTCCTCTAAATCATTAGGCACTTGTTTCAAGCCCCTCCCATTCCCTTCAGTTGTACAGGTATAGACATGGGAGAGCCGCCCGTCCCTGGTCCCCATTCCTCGTGGAACTGAGAGTGAGCAAGGCCCCGCTTCCCCTCCTGGGCCCAATCTGTGCAAAGAATCCATCGACAGGTAATAAGTAGAAAGAGTCCTCCAGATAAAGTTGACAATTGATTATCTGTGCAAATAAGCGAAGGCCATGTATATCAAGTTCTCTAGATTCATTAATTCTTTCTATGGGTGCATTCTGTGTGCTGAGTACTATTAGGCACTAAAGATATATTTGTGATCAAGGCAGAAAAAAAATTTTATGCTCTCAGAATATTCTAAGTTCTAGTGGGGGAAATCCACAAGTACAAACTGAGAAGCTAATGTGTAAATGAAGACAAGCCGCAAGCTCCTTGGCAGCAAACATACACACTCTTCCCAGATATTAAGGGACTCTGGGGAAAGAGGGCTAACTTTCATTAATGCTTTCTGTGTGCCAGGCACTTAATAATAATTTTAAAAAATTGAGCACTTACTGTATACTGGGCTCGTGGGAAGGCGAAATCAAATACTTTATGCCTTTCCTTTTAATCCTCTCAGCAACTCTTGCCCCAATTGTTCAGCTGAGAAAACAAGGCTAGAAATAAGAATAACTTGCTCGAGCACACTCTGCTTGGGTCTCTGCGCTTGAACCTGATCCCTTTGTCAGACGGCACTCTCACTCTTGCTGTCCTTCTGCTGGGGATGGTGGTGGTGTATCAGCCCCTCACCCTCATCCACCTCCAGTCTGCCAGTCCTTCTAAATTCAGTTTAAACATCACCTTCTTCAGGAGAACTGTTTCACCTCATCACTAATGCTATGGATGTTTAAAAAAATTGCTTACTTATTTATTTATTGTGTGTGTGTTTCTATTTATTTATTTGACTGTGTGGAATGTGGGATCCTAGTTCCCTGACCAGGGATCAAATTCGTGTCCTGCAAGACCCTGCATTGGAAGCATGGAGTCTTAACCACTGGACCACCAGGGAAGTCCCTCCTGTGAACTCCTTAATTAGATAAGATATATAAAAGGCCATGCCTAACCCTAGTGGCTAACACACGGTAGGCATTCAAGCATTGCTTGTTCCTACCTCCCTTCCTTCCTGTGTCAGAGGTGTGAAATTAGTCACTTGATTATACGCTGTTGTGTTTGTTGTTGCTCTATATGCCTTGGTCATTTCCTCAACTAGATTAGCAGCTCAGGGCACAGTATTTTTATTTACAAATATATATGTGTGGTTGTGTGTGCATATAGATATTTATATTTATATATATGCTGTTTTTACAAGTCTCATGTAATGATGGTTTAACAGAATGGTTCTCAAACTTGAACATGCATCAGCATTTCCTGGACTTGTTTAAAAAGATTGCTGGGTCTCTCCTCCAGAATTTCTGATTCAGCAGGACTGTGATGGAACTTAGAATGTGCCTCTCTGACAACTTTCCCGGAGGTGCTCTGGCTCAGGACTCCCTTTGAGAACAGCTGGTTAACTACATGTACCACAGTGCTCAGAAGCATGAAGGCTGAGTTGGAGGCCCACCTCTGCCTCTCATTAGCTGTGTGACCTTGGGAAAGTGGACCTATTTTCGCCTCTGTTTTTCCTTATTTGTATAAATGGGGATAATAATAGTATGCATATCCAGAGTGTTGTGAGGATTAAGTTAATAATGAATGCAATGTGCTTAGCACGGTCCCTGACACAATGAAAATGCTCAATAAATGTTGCCTATTATCCCTGGAAAGGCTGGCATGACATCAAGCACTAAATAAGCTGAACCCAGTCTAAGAATTCCTTCTCAGACTTAGATAAGACCTCTTTTAAGCAGTGAGAGTGTCACTGAAGCATAACACTTATAATTAACAGCTTTGAAATTAAGCCAGACTATTACAAAGCACAACATAAAAGGCCTTTAGGAATGCCCCTCCCCCTACTATGCTGGATGCAAATGACCAAGTGTACAGTAGCCATGTGTATCTTTAAAACTCAGGACTGTCTACGGGGTACCTGCTTCACATCTTACCCTGCTAAAGGATGCTGAGGATGGCCACCTGGCCTCTGAGAGCTTGGAACTGCTGGAGTCACCCAGGCCTCTGGGCTTATGGGTTGGCAGACACCAGTGGAGACCATCCTTCAGTAATTAGTTGGTGTCGCAGATCAAAAGCTCCCCAGAGTAGTCAGGACAGCCACCAACCTCCTCTATCCTAGTTGTTTGAAAGCCCTTGGCCCCCTGCTGCTCCCTCCCAGCTCTAAGAACTTCTTCACCCAAAGCAGGATCTGTATTTTCCTTCAGGGTCTATCTGAGTAGTTAGTGGCTGGCAGTCCCTGGAGGAAGCCCAAGAAGGAATGTGCACAAGAGACAATTCTCAGACCTTGTTTCCCAGTCCTTCAGGGCCTCAGACAGAATAACTAGGAATTCAGGGATGGTCTAGCCTTAATTTTGTTCCAGTAATACGGGAGACAAGGGTCCTGGCCCTATCAGTCAGCGAACCACTAATCCCTGGAATGTTGTTCATTCAATGCAAAGTTGAATGAGATCATCTCTGGGAGCAGTAGTATTTTGCTGAGCCTGCTGGCAGGGTGTTGTGGGGTGGTGCTGCCGCCCCTTGGAAGCCCCTCCCTTCCTCCCATTCCCTTACAGAAGAACACAACCCCTTCCTTCCATCCCAGCGGTACCCTCCCCTAATATTCAGAAAAAGGATGACCCCGCCAATATCACTTCCACTGCTACCCCCGATTTCCCACATAAGCCCACCACAGCCAGGTGCTGTCTTCACACACTCTGGATGGGGCACGACCTCTGGCAGTCCCGGCTCCCTGGCCAGGCCCAGGCTCCAACGGAAAGGCAGAGCGAGAAGGGGGTGTGTGCACTGGAGGGGGTGGGGGTGGGGGTGATGGTGCGGGGTGCGGGAGAGAATCTGGAGGTAAGGAGAGGCTGGTGTCCCCGCATCTGGTGTCATCAGGCTCCAGATGAAAAGCAAGGCAGAGAGGTTCTTCAACGGGAAGAGCCACACGCACGGGGTCTCCCCTCTTCTGACCATTTTTCGTTGCTCGATCTCTCTCTTGGTTCTCTCCCCCTCCATCCCTCTCTCCCACCCCCCACCCCCTTTTGTCTGCCTTTTTCTCACCTCCGCATTTTTGAACACCCAGCCTTCAGGAGCCGGGATCGGACGCCGCAGCGGTCAGCTCCCTGGGGACCCCAGCCCTGCGCCCCCGCCCGGCCCCCTCCCCTGCCCGGCCCTCTCCGCTCCGGGTCTCACCCAGAAGAGCAGGTTGAAGCCGAGCAGCAGGTACTTGATGCACCGCAGGCCCCCACGAAAGCGCCCCATGCTGCGGCCCCGGCGGCGGGATCCGGAGTCCCCAGGCCCGGGCTCGGAGCGCCGGGAGCCGGCGGGGAGGGGGCGGAGCGCGATGGACCGTGGGCGGGGCCTGCGGCGGGCGGGGCCGGTGGTGGGCGGGGCGGCGGGCGGGGTGGGAGCCCGCACCGGGTGAGAGAGGATCAGGGATGACCCGAAGTCCCTAGGCGGGCGATGGGTGGGGGCGCCGCGGGCCGGCGGTCGAAAGGCCAGAAAGCGGATACCCGGCTCTCCCCTGGAACGAGGAAAGGCTGCCTCCTTCCCTTCCCAGGCCGGGGGACGCGCCCCGCAGGTGCCCGGCTCGCGGTGATTATCGGAGCATCTGCGAGAAAGGAGCGTCCACTGGGAACCCGAGACCCATTTAATCAGCGCTCTGTGCAGACTCATTTGAGGCCTGCGGTGATGGTTGAGAATAAGGACATGGCCCTGGTGGCTATGGAAACCTGGGAAGGTGGCCTCGGGTAGAAGAGATAAGTAGGACCCAAGGCTGCCCAGAAACTATCAGTACCCATCGCGGGACACCCGGCCCGGGGCACCCGGGTCCCCAGTTGTGGTTTCCCAGCGCCTTGCCAGCGCACGCACAGGCCGCACGGAAGCAGATTCTAGGGGACCCTCCCTCGGCTCCTCCCGCGCTTCTCCAGAACTCTTACCTTAATAGGCAAGAACTGGGAGAAGGCGCGGGATGCGGCTTTGCTGTGTCCAGAAGGCTGTTCCCCGCGCTGCACGGCCTGGCCTGCGGAGGGGAGTCAGACAACCCGGGTCCTGATGGATTCGACAATGGAAACCCTTGGAAAGGAATGCAAAACCTCAGGGATTATTGTGATGTGGTGATGGTAGAAAAGCGGGAGCAGGTTTTGTTTTGCTTTGTTTTATTAATATAAAACCGCTGGTGGGGAAACCAGGCTCCCACTTCCATTGACTAAGTGTCTGCAATATGTGGTGCCAGACAGTACGGCGGGGGCGACAAGAAAGTGTGAAATCCAGGGAGCCTATGCATTAATTCAGTAAAACTCCAAGTGCCTCTTATAGACCAAGGATAGTAGCAAAGCCTCAGGGACTCGACAATGAGAAGACAGCCAGGCCTGGCGCGATGACGCTGGTGGTAGAGACAGATCTGTGAACAAATAGTTATAGCAAGACGAGGGCAAGGCTTTGGTAGGCACCTCCTGGCCTCCTGGCATCGGGCAGGGAAGGTATTGCTGGGGAGAGTGGGCCTGAGCAGGTCCTGAATGAGTCTGAATAGAGAGGAAGAGCAGATGGGGCAGCTTGGGCAAAAGTACAGGCTGGACAGGCAAGGGCCTTCTGTGGGGACTGTGAGAAGTGAGGGAGCCCAAATGCAGCAGGGGGAGGTGAGAGGGGATGGTGCTAGGGCGCAGCTTTCAGTCAGTTCCCCAAAGTGCAAAACTACGCTGGAGTCTCCGTTTCCTCATCTGCAATAAGAAGATAATAGTACACACCTCATAGAGTTATGAAGATTAATAAGTTAATATTTGTAAAGTGCCTAGAACAATGCATGGCACAGAGTAAGAACTGTAAGGGTTAGCTTTTGCTGTGTTTTAGTCTTCCAGTCAGTTTCTACCATTTTTGGTACCAGTCAGTTGCCATCTTTGCCTACCTCTGTGTCTTTGGACATTTGTTTGACTATTTCATGCACTTTACTTATGAAAATGAATAAAAGGCAGAAAAATGAGTGTGCAGATTGGACTAATAAGTGTAAGCCCAAAATAGTAAAATAGTTAATTAGGTATGCAGAAAGAGGCACATCTCTAGCTTCAGTCAGACAACTTGACATCTCTGATCTATTAAAACAGAAAAATACTAAATTAAAAAATAATGTCTAGTACATAGTAGATATTCAATAAGTCTCTGAAGTAAATGAAAAACAATGATATCATTCTTTATATTGTTGAATATTATGTCTCTAAGTAAGACAAACTACATTTAGAGACTATTCTAGGCTCTTTAGGAAAGAATCTCTATTATAAATCTATTGTTCTTTCGTATTACAATTTTAGTACACATGTATTAGAGACAGATCATTGCCTACTAACATAACAGATACAGATTTTTTTTTTTTTTTTTTTTTTTTACAGATACAGATTTTGAGTGTAGACTTCCCCAGTCACTCCCTCCAACAAAGCTGCGTCCTAGGGGAGCTGACTCTTTACAGGACTAGGGCATTCTAACTGGTAACACATGTTCAAGAGTAGATTATTATATGAAAGCAGGGAAACTCCATTAAATAAGGAAGTTAGCCTTTAAACTAGACGTTATGCAAAGCTGGAGACAGAAACTAAGCAAGGGTAAGATGGTTAGATTTCTATTTTTAGTCAAGTTGGGACTATGTGGAGGATGCTTTGAAGTGAAGACTTGAAGCTAATTAAAAGACTATTACAGCAATGCAGGGATTCCCTGGTGGCTCAGTAGTAAAGAATCTGCCTGCAATACAGGAGACAGGGTTCGATCCCTGGATCAGGAAGATCCCCTAGAGAAGGAAATGGCAACTTGCTCCAGTATTCTTCCCTGGGAAATCCCATGGACAGAGGAGCCTAGAGGGCTACAGTCCATGGGGTCGCTAGAGTCAGACATGACTTAGCAACTAAACCACCACCCATAGCAATTCAGATAAGAAATGAGAACCTGAACCAAGACAGGGGTAGTGGGTCTAGGAAACAGGCTGATTTGAGAGATATTTAGACTTGATGACAGATTAAGACAGATTGGATATGAGGGGTAGAGGGGAAAGAGAAGGAAGGATGACTGCTGGATTTCTTACTTGGGTAAGTCACCAGACGGATCATGGAATCATTAACAGAGATAGCACTTTTAGAAGGTGGAGCAGGTTTGGGGCAGAACGTTACAGACACTGTAGGTGGACTCACCTGTCACCCAATCCTACATCCAGTTTAGAGGATAGGAATGCTAAGAACTTGCTTCCTGGTATCCTTTCCAGCTAGGCATGGTCGTATAACATATTTCTGATTAATGGAATTTATGTGAAAGTCTGTTGGAAGGTTTCTGAAAAACCTGAAATTGTCTTCAAAAAAAGGTTCAGCTATCGCTGGCATTGCTCCCTTCCCTTTTTTCCTGTCTTGAACTAAGACATGATGCCTAGAGCTGTAGAACATTTTGTGACTGTGAGGAAAGGCCAAGAGATTGCAGACTTGCCAGCCAGGAGATCACTGAACTGTGGAACCAACACCAGCAGCCACTTATCTCCAGATGTCTTGTTATGCAAGAAAAATAACCCTCATTTTGTTTGACGCATATATTCTGTTATTTGCGGCTGATGGTATTTTAACTGACATAGGGAGATAATACGTTCGTATTTAGATCTGTTGAGTTTTAGATCTGATGGGAATTCCAGATGATGTGGTCCAGGAGACAGATGGAAATATGATTGGGATTCTGGAGAGAGGTTTGGACTGTAAGTTTAGGTTGAAGATTCATCAGCAAATGCTGATAATAGAAGCCAATGTTCTCCAAACTTTTGTCCACACATTCCCTAAAATAATTATGAAAAATTATATCCTTCTTTGCACATTTCTCCCAATATTTTATTATGAATATTTTCAAACATACAAAAAGTTGAAATAATTGAGCTGTAAACACCATATACTCACTGTCTAGATTCTACATTTTGCTTTAGTTACATTACTTACCTCTACATCTATCCATTCATCAACTTATCTTATTTTTTATGGACTTATAGGTAAATTTTAGACATTAATGCACTTTACCTCTAAACTCTTTAGAATGAATAACAGTAAGTAGAGTTCTAATATTTGTTTATACTTTTTAAAGATGAAATTTATCTGAATGGAATGTTCACATTTTAAGCATACCAGTCAATGATTTTTGACAAATATGTTTGCCTTTCTAACTCCAAACCCTGTTAAGGTATAGGATATTACTGTCACCACTAGAAAGTTTCCTTGTACCATTTCCTGGCCAGCCCATGGCCCCATCTCTCTTGGGGAAAACTACTGTTTTAATGTTTTCACTATAGATTAGTTTCTCTTGTTACATAATATCATATAAATAGAATTGTACACTATTTATTCTCATGCATTAAATTGACACATAAGATATGTGTTATAAACTTGAGTGTATGCAAAAGATATCATTATGATGTATTTTAAATATTTTGAAAGAAAATGATCACGTCCCTTATTTTAATGCATTCAGTAGAAACTAGTGTGATCTGCTACCTACCATCATCCAAGTTTTCTTTTTCAGATTTAATATCTGAAATGACAACATGAAATTTTTGATCAAAACTTTCAGATGATGTTCTCTTCAATTTTTAAACATTTATATTTATGAGCAGCTTAATTCAAAATAATTTCTTAAATTGAGGTATAATTAACATGCAACATTAATTTTTGGTGTAAAACATAATGATTTATCATTTATATATTCATCACCTGTTAAAAATATGTGAACAAGCTCCTTGAAAGTTTTACATCTTTCTTTTTTCTTCTTGAACTTGTATTTTATTTCAATGAAATGTAATCCTAAAGCAATGCATTTTTATGCTTGAAAGATTTTTCTTGAATGTTCTTTTATACTTGTCTGAACAAATATTTTTATATGTTTATTAAAAGAGATTAAATGTTTCCTCCTGAGACCATAAAGCTTCAAGTTTTAACTAATTTCTTCTAGACTATTATTAAAATTATTCTTAGTATACAGTTGACTACAATAACAAATACATCTTAAATAAGCAATCATTAAACATAGAAGTAAAATATTCCTGGAAGTGTATCTGTTAATGAGATTGGTGGGGTTGGGATTTTTTTCTACTAGCTCATGTATCCATGAATGAGAATATTCCTTATTGCTAGAACAACACAGGTCCCAGTGTAAATCCCCTTAATATTTTTTTATTGCTTTGATATTAATGCTGAGAAACTTTGTTTAGATAAATGAGTAGATGAGGATGGAAGGAGTTGTTATAGCCATGCCAATCAACTCTTTAAACCCCTTCTGAATTATATGCCGCAATTTGCATACTGATCTATCATCAAAACTATTTCTAATGATCAATAGCTGATGTCTTCATTTAGTGTTTCTTCAATTTTTTTGAAAGCATAGTTGGAACTCTTCTAACTTACAAGAGCATTTGTTGCCCATATTACAGTCATTCACTATATTAATGTCATTGTTAGGGGTCTCAGTACCTACATGAGTTTTTCAAGCTGCTGGCCCAGAGAATTTTATATAAACTCTGGGGAAATGTATTGTGATTAGATTTAGGAGGAGTGAGCAGTAGCTTGTGAGGGAAGACACCTTGATCACAGACATATTCTCAGACAGATCGATTCTAGGAAAGAGTACATATGGAAACTGAGGATCTGGAAATGGATTCTTTAAAAACTATTCGTGTTGGAGTACCCCTGGAAAGATTTCTTATACTGCCAGGATATGCATGCCTGAGACAAAAGGCTGTTTTAGGCCACCAGAATGGATAATATGGCCAGGGAGAATGTGAGAAGGGTTGAGAACAGAAACTTTCTTTAGAACAACAGCGTTTTAGGAAGTGGGCTTCCCTGGTGGCTCAGACAGTGAAGAATCTGCCTGCAACGGGAGAGACCCAGGTTCGATCCCTGGGTTGGGAAGATCCCCTAGAGGAGGAAATGGCAACCCATTCCAATATTCTCACCTGGAGTCTATTAGGAGACAAGTACATGGACAAGTACAGAGGAGCCTGGTGGGCTATAGTCCATGGGGTGGGAAAAAGTTGAATACGACGGAGCACCTAACATACACACAAGCACATACAGAGATGTAACACTCAAAGGAGACTGGAGAGAAATGACCAGAGAGGTAAGAGGAAACTCAAAAAGAGTGATGTCACAGAAGCCGAGGGAGCAAAGGGCTGCTGAGGAGGGAATGGCCACTGTACAAATACCTCAGCAATAACAGGTGAGATTATAGTTCCCTGGAATTGGTGTTATTGAAATTTAGGACCTTGACAACTGGATAAGAGCCATTTCAGAATAGTACGGCAGTGTTCCTCCAGAATAGGTATACTTTGACTTCTGCAAATCATCTCAAGGTACTACCACAGTGTATTAAATCAGATACAAGTGCATTTAAAGGTTGGTTTTACAAGTTGCCAGGGGAGTTCCCCACTAATCACCATGATCAAAATATGTACATCTCCTTGTTCATGATGGTTATTTCCTATATACTCCTACCTTGAAGGTGTAGCCCTTGGGAGGGGGGACCAGGTTTGGGTGGGGTCTCCCAAAGACTCCTTACCTTAATGGGATTTCAGGCTTTACTTCATGAGCCCCAAGTCTTTGCAGCTGTTGAAACAGAAACTTGGGGCCAAAGATGGCCTTGGTACCTGCTTAATTTCGAGGGTTCTTGCTTTTATTTCATTATGGGCTTTGTAGATTCTCTTGCTTTTGTGCTAGCTAAGCAATGTGTTTTTAAAAAGATGCTTATATATTTCTAGTGTTTTCAATGGAGAATGTAGTTTAGGATATCAAGTTTGCCCTAGTGCTAGAAAAAGAAGCCTGGTGTGCCTGCTGTCGTGACTTTCGTTTTGATAAGCAGGACACGGGCAGTGTTTTGACTGCTAGGTTTGCAGCATATTAATCCTGTTGCTATGCAGTTGTTGCTGGAAAATAGTCTGTGGGCGCAGGGTTTCTAAACCAACCATGTCTTGGATGCCCAGAGAAGGAAGGAAGGCGAGGGCCTTGGCTTGCTGATTACAAACCATCTCCATGGTCACAGGTTGCTGAGCTCTCCTGTCACGATGTTTGCCCAGCAGCATTCAGGCATCTGTGGCTTCCTCTCCTTATTTTTCTGCTTCTGGTGTTTGCTGGTGAGAGGAAGGAGTGTATACCTGCTTGTGCAGGCATGTAGGAAGCAAGAGAAAGGACTATGAGACAGGAGAGAGGAGCAAACTCAAAAGACAGTTGTTTTCACAACCTTAGGAGTTGGGGAATAACCTAGTCATTTTAATTTTCCCTTTTGTAGGAGGTTGGGGAAAGGAGAGGAACATAACCCATTCAGGTCTAAGTTCTAAGTCTGAATATTTACTGTGTCTTCTAGATGATCTTCATTTGAATGATCTGAATTAGGAAATTAATTGGATTAATTAAAAATTACAGAATAATAATCTGGTGTTATTTTAATGTGATTTTTCCTTTTGTTCCTAAGTTTCAACAGAGGCCCCAAACACTGAGAACAAAATCATAGCTGCCTAAGGACCTTTATAGTCTAAAGCAAGGTGCAAGACAGTCTGCATAGGCAGGGTTCTCTAGAGAAACAAAACCAATAAGATGTACTTGTATACATACTAAAGGGATTACTCATGTGATTATGGAGGTTGGAAAGCCCCACAGTCTAACGTCCACGTGCCAGAGACCCAGGAGAGCCAATGGTGTAGTTCCAGTCCAATAGGTGGCAGGCTCCAGATCCAAGTAGAGCTGATTTTTCAGTTGGTTCTGATTTTTCGGTTCCTGAAGGCAGAAAAAGACCAATGTTCCAGCTCAAGGAAGTCAGGCAGAAGGAATTCTCTCTTACTCAGCCTTTTTGTTCTATTCCAGTCTTCAGCTGATTGTGTGAGGCTCACTCACATTAGGAAGGCAATCTGTTTTACTCAGTCTACCCATTCAAATGTTAATCTCATAACAGACACATTCTCACAGACACGTCCAAATAATGTTGGGCCAGATGTCTAGGTCCCCTCAGTCAAGGTGACATGTAAAGTCAATCATCACACAGTCTATATAGGACTTGCAAAAGATGGAATGAAACATGATTCTGCCAGCCAAGGGCACCCCTTATCATCTTGGCTAAGAGAAGGCTAAGAGTATATTGACAGATTAAAAAGAGAGGGTCAGTCTCACCCCACCAAGGAGAGGGGTGATGGATGGGATGCTGTCCCTTCCCAACTTCAAGTCACCTGTAAGAGGCTTCAAGAAAACCCCTGGAGGGGTAACAGATGTCCCTGGAGTTTTGGGGACAGAAGAACTGGTACTGGATTCATGTCTGGCCCTGTCCCCACATGATGGCAGAGTGCAGTTGGCCCACTCTGAGAATGACAGACTTGATGACATGAGTGTTTCCTGGGGACCAGACATGAGCCCTTTGGAGAGACTTGCACTTGGGATGTCCTAAAAGAGACCCTGGCAAGAGGAGTTCCCGGCAGATGTGGGGGGTGGTGGGGAATAGTTAGAAACCAGGAGCTCCAGGGATAGTCATGATTACACAGCTAGAAGGGGTATTCCCCAACTCAAGAGAACTAAAGATGGGGCAGGGGCTTCAGAGACCATAAAAATTTACTGTCACTTATGGACATGGGAAGTTTATGGGATATTCCATGTTCAAACCAGCTATGCATGCATTACATGAGACATCTGGCTGCACAGCCTTTGATGGGAATAATGTAAATAATAGATGTTATTGAGCATTTAACGTGCAGAGCTCTGTTCTAAGCTCGTTATAGTTATTAGCTTCTTTGACCCTTAAAACAACTCTAAGAGTTATTACCATTCTAAAAATGTGGCAAGGAGGGTTTAAGTAACTTGTCCAAGATAAACTGTGACAATGCTTGGTTTCAGGTCCTAGAGATCTGGCTAGAGAGCTTACGTTTTCACTCCCGCTTTGGTCACTCATCAAATCTTGAGTGCCTACTATTTGCCAGGCACTATGGTAGGCACTGGGGATATTGAATGACACCTGCTTTTGGGAGCTTATGGACCAATGGAAGCAACAGTCATTTAAACAAGAAATTATAAAATCACTGACAAGTGTGTCAATAAAAAATGTCTAGAATGATTTGGGAAAACACAGAGGGGGGACTTAAGAGAGCTGGGAAAGGCTTCAAGGAAGAGATGCCACTTTGGCTAACACTTGACGAGCTAGAGTTTGACAGACAGAGAGGAAGTGTATTTCTTGGGTTGATGATAAGGTGACTAGCCAGAGAGACAGTAAGGAGTTGGGTGTGGCTAGAATGTGGTTGGGGTGGGGTGCTGGCTGGGAGGAGAGCAGGGAGATGGCAGAGGGGATAAAATGACATGTGGGGCCAAACTGAGAGACCTTGTCTCTTTGTGTCTGCTAAGTTATTGGGACTTTATTTTGTGGGGAGCAGGAGAATGACTCAAGTTTGTATTTTACACAAAGAAGGGACTGAGGAGTGAGGGAGATACATTCATTCAGCTAGTCTTAATTGTGCCAGACCCTCTGCAGTGACCGATGTGGTCTCAAGAAGCCTGCAGATGTTCTGAGAGGGGAGATGGCATCTACCCAAACCTCCCATTTCGAGACCAACACTGAGTCCCAAATGAGAAGTGCCCAGTGCTTCAGGGGCAGTGAGGTTCAGAGGAGTGAGATACCCTTCAGGCTGGGGGGGAGTCGTCGAAGGCCTCAAGAGGTGGGGGGGGGGGCGTCAGGGTTTCCGGCCTTGAATGATTGTGTAATTTGAAAGGCAGAGATGGTGGTGGGACAAACATGGATGTGGGTGCTGTGTGGGGAAAGGTGAGTCATCCCCCTCGGCCGGAGTGCAGGGGACATGAAGGGCACCTGGCTGGAGCCATGGGCAGATCTTGAATCGTGTTCCCCAAAGTATGGTGCCAGTAGGGAATTCACAAGATGACTTTTGGTGGTACATGATGGACGTTTTAAAGTTGGGTGTTTATATGCATGCACACTAAAAATATTTAATCAGTAATTATAGTATTGCTTACAGTGAAGCAAAATAAATGAGGCAATTTAATCAACATTCAGGAAGTAATAATATAGATGGTATTCAGATAGGACAAAATCATCAAGGAAATAAAGATTCAGGAAAATTGGGCTAAGGTATTTAGAATGATTTAGGAGGGTAGGCACACCAGAGTGGGGATTCAATAGAATGATCAATCTGAGAGCTGATGTACAGTGGATCAAATTGGAAAAAGGAATCTGAGCTGGAGAAACCAGTAAGGAAACAATTATAGTGAATCAGTAGTAAGAGTTTCCTCTTTAGGGAGCCTGTGCTGCTCCAGTTCTTGTAAATTCATCTTCTGGCTGTACATGGAAGTAACATGTGCTGTCGGAAGCGGCCACGATGTCTCCCACTGCCTCTCTGTAATGAGGCATCTCTTGGTTTTGGCAGTGGCATTGTGAAGATTTGACACATTATACATCACAGTTTCATCTCTGAGCTCTTCCTTGGAATCATTGCCACTCTTTTTCCACCAGAAACTTTTAATCTAATGCAGTGGAAGAAGTCTTCTGTGAAAGAGGGGAAAAAACGAGTCTTTCAGAAACTGTCAGGCCAATGCCTCAACACTGCATAAGAACCTTGAGTTCTGTTCCAACAAAGCAAAACAGCATGAAGGCAAGCCAAGGCTTCCTGTCCCACTTCAGTGTCCAACTCTTGTGCAATTTTTATCTTTAGGCCTTTTGCAATGTTGCCTTAAGATACTGCAACCCACATTTGAAATATTCTTCCTGTGAGAAATTTCATGTTAAATTTACATATTTTGAGCAAAGCTTGCCTGTCTGGGAAGGAAGTCACAATGCAACTCCAAGAGATGTATCTCCAGGGGCAAGGGAAGTGGTCTGGCCCACCATGGGTGGTTCCTGACTACAGGCGTTTTAGCAGATCCCTTGTCTTATTTTCCTTTTGTCCTGCACACCCGAACTCTCATCTATAGGTAACACTTACCTCTTCCTTCACCCTCCAAAGTAGAGGAGAGGGTCAGAGTCAGATGTACATGTTTCTACATAATGATTGGCAGAATGAGTAAAGGTGGCTTGTGTATTTAGTGGTTACCTTACCTCTCTGAAGGCTACAGATGACTCAGAGAGTGGGGCCTGGGGGAGCATTATGTGATGTGTGCCCTGATATGAGACGATGTCTGGTGGCTCTTTCTCTACTTCCCATCTCTCAAGCCTCCTATATGGTCCACCCTCTTGATGTGATGTTGCCCGAGTTTGTTTCCTAGGCAAAACCACAGGAATCCAGTTTGTCCTTAATGATCCTCCTGCCTTTGTTTCAGAATCTTTAGTAGATCTCTGATTTTTTTTCCCCCCAGAATTCTTTCCCATTGGTCTTGGTTGCCTCTTGTGGGATCTAATTCCATGACCAGGGATTGAACCCAGGCCCTCTCCATTAGAAGTGGGGAATCTTAACCATGGGCCATTAGGGAAGTCCTGCCACAGATTTTTTGGTGATTTTCCCTTTGGGGGAACATGGTCCCCCTTTGGAAGCTGTTTTGAGAGAGGCTTGCATTTATGTGTGTTGTCTTGTGGCCAAGTTGAGCCCACGTGAGTTAGGCAGGTTAGTTCTGATGGTGGTGAAAGTGAAAGTTGCTCAGAGTCATGTCTGACTCTTTGCGACCCTATGTACTATACAGTCCATGGAATTCTCCAGGCAAGAACACTGGAGTGGGTAGCCTTTCCCTTCTCCAAGGGATCTTCCCAACCCAGGGATTGAACCCAGATCTCCCTGATTGAACGCAGGTCTCCTGCATTGTGGGCAGATTCTTTACCGGCTGAGGCACAAGGGAACCCCAAGAATACTGGGCTGGGTAGCCTATCCCTTCTCCAGCAGATTTTCCCGACCCAGGAGTTGAACCAGGGTCTCCTGTATTGCAGGTGGATTCTTTACCGACTGAGCTATCCCTTAATCCCCGCTGCCTGCCTCTGTGGCATTTCCTTTGCTCCTGTCCTTTTCAAGGCTCAGTTGTTTAGCCTTTCCTTTGATGCTACAACATCTGCTGCCCATAAATTAGTTTTTTTCTGAAGCAAGTCAGACTCTGCTACTGTTGTTTAAGATCAAAGAACCTGAAAAGGCCACCGTCTGCTCCCTTTTCTCAGTGTTCATTTAACTTCCCCCCTGCTTAAAGCTCTATTGTGGCTGCACACTTTTGTTAGATCAAGACCCAGATCCCAACCACCGCCTGCAGACCCAGCCTGTCCTGCCCTCGGTGGTCTCTCTGTCCCACCTTCTCCATCACTCTCTCTGCCGCCTGGCTTGCCACCTTCCCTTATCTTGAGTGTTCTGTGTACTATTGTGTGGGAGTTCACACACGCTGCCCTCTGCCTGCCCAGCTCTTGGAGTGGGCCTTCCTGTGTTCCCAACCCATGGCTGGGTTTATAGCTTAGGTGCTCTCTCAGCATACCTGGTACTTCCCCATCATAACACTTATCTCAATTTGCATATGTGCATGCATGCTAAGTCACTTTAGTCATGTCCTACTATGCGACCCTATGGACTGTGGCCCACCAGGCTCCTCTGTCCATGGGATACTCTAGGCAAAAGTACTGGAGTGGGCTGCTGTGCCCTCCTTCAGGGGATCTTCCTAAGCCAGGGATCGAATCTGCTTCTGTCTGCTGCATTGGCAGTCAAGTTCTTTACCCCTAGTGCTACCTGGGAAGCCCTTGTATATATATATATACATATAAATCTACTGGCAGCCTATGTAATCCTTATTTATCTCCTTCACCAGATGACAAGTTCCATGAAGACAGGAAATATGTTTTTGTCCCAGACTGTATGCTGGTGTCTAACACAGCACCTGCTATGAGGTAAGAGTTCAAAACATTTCTGTGGAACAGATACATAGGAAAATGCACAATCTGACCTTGTCAGATGACCTGGGCTGTGAACTGTGCTGCCAGCCTGCCCCTCACTGAGATTTCTGTGCTTCATCTGTCCTCTTTAGGGCTCTGAGCTGCACTGGGCAATGGTGGCTGCAGTGGTTTAATCACACACCTAAACATGGTTTTTTGATAACAAGCTTCTCCACTGCCTTCTTTTCTCCAGTCTTCTCTCATACCCTCCTCTCCAGCTTATCCTACTGAGCTGTATTCTTCTGCGGAGGCTGTCAGTTCTCCTATGGTCGGATTATTATACCCGTGAAGGCAGGAACTAGGGGTGTGAAGACTAATTCTTTCTCTGGCTCTGCCTGAGTTGCTGGGTGGACATTAGCTAATTCATTTAATCTCACTGAACCTGAGTTTCCTCATCTTTAAAATGGAGAGAGTATCTGCTCCACTACACTGTACCATCCATCCGTCACCCTTCAGTATCCATGAGGGTTGGTTTCAGTCTCCTCACTCCCCACTTCCCACACCTCCCCAAATCCAAAGACGTTCAAGTGTCTTATGAAAATAGGAGCATAGTATTTGGATATAACCTACCCATATCTTCCCGTACTTTAAATCACCTCTAAATTACTTATGATACCAATATAGTGTAAATGTTACGTAAATAGTTGCTCATGTGGCAAATTCAAGTTTTGCCTTTTGGAACTTTCTGGAAGTTTTTCCCCTGAATATTTTCAATCTGCGGTTCATTGAAACTGCAGTTGCTTGGATCTTTGGTTATGGAACCCATGAATACAAAGGACTGCTTGTACCTTGTGGTTGGGAGGATTTTTTATTACCTTCTATCTTTCTTATACCCTTTATAATATTTGGTCTCTTACAGGTACTCTCCAAAAATTACAGTGCCTCAATCTATCTGCCCTTATTTTATCTAGTAAGTATAATAAGATGTACTAACAGCTAGACACGGAGTTAAAGGCTTCATATATGGGATCTCATTTCATCCTCTCAAGACTGACATTAGTTTTTCTCAACTGACTGGGAGAAAACTGAGACTGAGAGGTTAAACAGCTTATTCAAGGTCACTCAACAAGTCGGGGAGCCGGGGTTCAAATCTGCACCCACTTACTCCAAGGTCAGTGCTCTTCACCCAGACCCACAGGGCCTCCCTTGCACATTCCTCAGGTGGCCGCCCAGAGGCTCCACTATGCTGAGTGTCCCACACTTTGGGCACTGTGTTGGCTGATTGACATCCTTCGTTTCCCTTAATGTTTACACTATCATCATCATTTCACAAGTGAGGAAAGCAGAAGCTCAGAGACGGAACCTGGACTTCCGCTTCTGGGAAGGATAGATCAAGTTGCATCAGGCCACCACCACTACCACTCAATGACAAAGTAACAAGGAGAAAACCGGGGAAGCTGTCAAAGTCATCTACTGAAACAAGGAGAGCAGTAGAAGCAATGAGGAGAAGGCAAACTGACCTAGAGAAGAAATGGCCTTTCCTAGAACAGCTGATCCCTACTTATTTTCTTCCCTGGGGGCATCTGCATATTCTGAGCATGGGTGTGGACTTGACCTGAGTGAGCAGACTCCACAGAGGGAGAGAGAAACCACAGAGGCTATGGCCATCTTGAGGGGCTGGTATGACAGATGAGAAACCATAAAGGCTGGACTGGATTTCCCCCTGGGACTCTGGCTGAGCTCTGGGGAAGCCGATAAGAGGGCTCAATAAGCTGGGAATTAAATCTGAGACTGATTATCCTGCATCACAGGTTAGTTTTGTTTTGGGTTTCTTTTCTGGGACCCATGTGGCCGAAAGGATCGTTTCCACTTCTTCCCTTTAGCCTCTGTATTCCGCTTGTACCAATCACGTCTAGATTTTCTGCGACAAGTAGCTTTCCGAAGACACTGGCGCCCCCTGCTGTCAGAAAGCAGCTTTGCAAGGACTTGGAGCCTGCCCTTAGCATCTTCTGATACCCTTCTTCCAAGAATCAGAGGTTTAACCTCCATGATCAAAGTCTGAGATTTTGTCTCACTGGTCTCCTTGGAATGCTGACTGTCTTGACTTGTAGATGCCCACGGCATCTACATGTCAGTTTCTCTTCTGTAAAACAGAGTCAAGAGGGACCACTTCCCAGGTTGTTTGTGCATTAAAGGCGGCAGTGGATAAAGTTTTAAACATTGCCTGGTATACAATTAGTGCCAGGTAGACACTTATAGTAGCAGTGATGATTGCTAAGGCTGCCTTAGGCTCTTCTCAAAGCTCCTCAAAGCAGGCAGCCCTAGCTGTCACTCTCAGTGGTGGTAAGAGCTACTCTGGCTCTGAATGTTCCAGGACGTTCAGATGTTCTCAGTTCTTCTCATAGAAGGACACCAAGGACCTGGAGGCTGGTGGTCAAAACTAGGAAGAGGAAGGCTTGAGTTATGGCAAGGTGAGTGCCATGCAGTTCCCCTGACTTCAGCCTCTAGTCTGTTAACCGGGTAGCCTTGGTGATTCTCAAGTCTCAGGCCTCTGGGAGCTGAGGTTACTAAAACTGTCTCTGAAAAACTGCCTTTCACAAGGTTGCATTTTGGTCCCCTCTTAGAAGATGAAACCTCTGACTTCCCTTATGTGGAAGTGCTCTTGAGTTGACTTTGCAGGGAGTTCAGGCCTTCGGGGTTTGTGGCTTCAGCTCCGCATCATGCTGTTTCCCATTTTTCAGTTTCTCCACCTCTCAAGTTTCTGTGTTACCAGTATCACCAGCAGCATAGGTCTCATGGAGGCTTCTTCCTGGCAACCAAGAAGAGTTAGCGTCACTCTTCGTTTCAAAAGCATGCACTGTCCCTTGGGTGGCGACCTGCATTCCCTAGATCTTGGCACCGCCTCTCCTCGAGGCCCCGCCCCTGACCCGCCCCCTCCCAGAGTGCTTTGTGTCAGCTCTGGCCGAGTGGACAAGTGGACGCAGCTGGCTGCTGGACTTCGGGACTTCTCTCTCTGGATCCCATCCTGCCTGCGACACAGGGACAGGAATGCAGCTGGCAGCAGCCTATGGGGGCAGTCAGAATCTGAGGTATTCCCGATAACCCTGCCACTGCCGGGCAGCCGACAGATCCAGTCGCCTCCTGCTAACTCTGAGCCACTACTTTTCCTCCCTCAGCATCTTTATGCTTTGACCTTTTAATTTCTCCCTGCTCACATGTTACTGCGTATACAAAGTTAAGTTTGGGCCTTGTGGTTTTGTTCAGTTCTAGAGTTGCCAGATATAATACAAGATACCTAGTTAAATTTCAATTTCAAATGCAGAAGAAATCTTTTTTTTTTAAGTTTAAATATGTCTGAAATATTGCACGGGACATATACTAAAAAAAAAAAAAACGTTTCCTTGTTCATCTGAAATTGAAGTTTCACTGGATATCTTATTTTTTTCACCAAATTCACATTTTATTCTGTTCTGTTCTGCCTAATCACGGGCCTCCCTGCGCTGAGGAGCTTTCTGGAGAAGGCACTTTACCTGACATCAGGGACTGCACCACCCTTCAGATCAAGTGCATCGTTAGCATGATTTCTTCCTTAGACTGGAAGCTCCTTGGAGGCAGGACTTGTGCTTCCCCTCTGTGGGTAAACCAGTCTGCGTGTGGAGTCTCAAGCGAGGGCCTGAGGGCAAGCCCTCTTATAACAGTTTGGATGTGGGGCTCCCTTTTGTGAAGTTACCCCATAGGGCTGGGACCACATTTCCTGAAAGGCCGAGGGGCTTGTGAGCAGCAGGGAATCCTGGAGGTGGAAATCCCATGCTCACAGGTCTGATGATGTCTGCAGGGCTGGGGGATTGGCACTGAGCTTCTGCCCAGTGGGATTCTTCTGGGTGCCTTGTGCCATTTTGCAGGACACAGAGGTTCATTTGATACTTTTCTGTGGCATGTGTTTAGGATAAAGGGCAGACCTGGACTCCCTTCTCTACCTGATAGCCTCTCAGTTTCTTGGCTTGTGCTCCCTTTCAAAACAAGGGGAACAACTCCTTTGTTATGTGCACGAGGAGAAACATTTGAGCAGGCTTTGGCTCTTTTGCCTGTCAGTCCAGTGCTCAGCACTGCCTGTCTCCCCATGGATTTGGTGAGGGAGGCCTAAAGCAGGAGGTTTACCTACGCCCAGAACTCTGGCAGCTGTGACTGGCTTTGCTTCTCTTCTCAGCAGAGATGACAGGAAGTATCAAAGCCAAATATTCACTGGAGGCAAAGTCTGAACACTTGAAATAAGATTTAGTGACTCAATCCATTGTGGGCCGCTTGGGACTCTGAAAATCCCTGCAGGTTATGTGCTGATGATAGCTGAGCTAATCTTAGGGAGGTGGACAGGGGCATCTTCTGGCGTCTATGTTTTCAAATTTCCTCTTTTCTCCTCCATTCAGGAAAAATTCTTGGGTTGTGAAGCTTTATTCTTGGGTTGTGAAGCCGAAGAAGCCTCTGGAAGCCTGTCATCGGTGAATGACAAGGTGAAGGTCTGAACCCCAGAAAGCCTTGGCCTCAAGCAATGCCATTCCCTTCTCTATCCCCGCCCCTTGACGTCTGCTCATTTCCAGGAACCTGTGCCGTGTGCGGGTCACACCAACGCTGGTTCTCTAAGAGGCACAGAGGTTACCCTAACTGTCCCCTGCCTCAATGGGGCCCATCTGAAAGGGTGTCCCATTTTGTAAAAAAGTGCAAAAAATTTTCTTGTTTCTGCTTTAGCCAGAGCTCTCCTTAGTTCACTACCCCCACCTCCCATTCTTATCATCATTTTTTGCTACATTTCTCATCCCTAAGTGCCCCTTGGAGCCCTCTGTTGGGACTTGTCCAGTCCTCTGGCAGGGGGAGGGCTACTCCTTCCCTTGGGCTCTTTTCCACTTCCCCCCACCTCTTGCCCACCTGGCAGCTCTTAGGGAGTGATTGATGGTGTTGTCTCTCATTATGTTGCCAGAGGGGAGACGGTGAAGAGGCTAAGTGAAAGAAAGGGGCCTGGGTCTGGGGGTAGGTGGGCTTGTTTCTCTGGAGGGGTTCAGAGGTCCTTTTTCATACCTTAAATTTCATGAATGGATCTCCTGTGGTCAATAAAATGTTTTTAATTAAAAAGAAAGTTTTAGAAAGGACTGCTCTGCCTCCCCCAGCATTGATGATCTGGCATGAGAATAGTGGAATTTCTGTTTGTTAAACATCTTAAAGACAGGTTATACACTGGGAAAAGATATTTGTGATACATGTAACTTGCAAAGGATCAGTATGAAGATTATACATGCAGAATTCTTGCAATTCAAAAAAAAAAAGAGAATAAACAACACAATAGGAAATGGATAAATGACACGAACATGCTGCTGCTGCTGCTAAGTCGCTTCAGTCGTGTCCGACTCTGTGTGACCCCATAGCCGGCAGCCCACCAGGCTCCCCCGTCCCTGGGATTCTCCAGGCAAGAATACTGGAGTGGGTTGCCATTTCCTTCTCCAGTGCATGAAAGTGAAAAGTGAAAGTGAAGTCGCTCAGTCATGTCCGACTCTTAGCGACCCCATGGATTGCAGCCTACCAGGCTCCTCCGTCCATGGGATTTTCCAGGCAAGAGTACTGGAGTGGGGTGCCATTGCCTTCTCCGACATGAACATGGGTTTCACGGAAAAGGAAATTTATGTGATTAAGAAACATATGCAGAGGTATTCAGTCTCATCTCATTAGTTATAAAGGAAAAATAAGACAATAATGAGTTAACATTTGTCTGACTAATTGGCAAAAGTTACAAAGTCTGTTGATACAGGGAATTGGAAAAGATGTAGACATTCATTTATTCAATAAAAGTTCATCCACTTCTCCTTTGTCCTAGATACACATTTAGTGCTCAGGACATAGCGGTAAACAAAAAGACAAATATGCTAGTTGTTATGATAGCTTACGTTCTTCTGGGAGGAGATGGACAAGAAGCAGTAAATATAATAATTAGCTAGTTGTATAGTATGCTAGAAAGTGAGATATAGAAAGATGTGAGGACAGTTGAGCATAATGTGGGGGAAATTTCAGTTTAAATGGAGTAGGTCAGAGTATATCTCATTGAGAAAGTGACATTTTAAAAAGATTTGAAGGGCATGAGGCAGTGAATTGTGCATGCCTAGAGAAGAGCATTTCAGGCAGAGAGGATAGCCAGTGTAAGAACTCCGAAGTGAAAAATCAGCAGGATTTCTTATACCCTGTCGATGGAATGTAACTTAGTATAACCTCTTTGAGAAACAATTTGGCATTATCTTGCAAATTTGAACAGCAGTTCTGCTTCTAAGTATATATCCCAAAGATGCTTTTTCAGATGTTCACTAGGGGAAATGTGGGACTTGAATCTGCCTGTTCAATTCCTGGGTTGGGAAGATCCCTTGGAGAAGGGATAGGCTACTCACTCTAGTATTCTTGGGCTTCCCTGCTGCCTCAGATGGTAAAGAATCCACCTGCAATGTGGGAGACCTGGGTTCGATCCCTGGGTTGGGAAGATCCCCTAGTGGAGGGCATGACAACCCCACTCCAGTATTCTTGGCTGGAGAATCCCCACGGACATAGGAGCCTGGTGGGCTACAGTCCTTGGGGTTGCAAAGAGTTGAACATGACTGAGTGACTAAGCATAGCACAGCACAGCACAGGGAAAATGTACAAGAAGCATTCATAGCAGTGGTGTTCACAATTGCAAAAAAATTAAATAACTCAAATATCCAGGCATGGGGTTTTAACCATATTGTCAAGGTATATGTTCCAGTTATGTGTTGCTGTAAAACAAATCATCCCCAGACTCAGTGACTTAAAACAATAAGAGTATTTTATTATCTTTCATAGTTTCTGTGGGTCAGAAATTTGGATAGGTCATAGAAGGATTGACTTGTCTCTCCTCTACAACACCTGGGGACTCAGCTGGAAAGACTTGAAGATTGGAGGTGGCTCAATAGCTTGGACCTAGTATTATCTGGAGATGTCAGGAGTCGCATGGTTTGTGATTGATGCTGGCTGTTGGCTAGGATCTAGGCTGGGTTGTTGGATAGAAAACTTACACATGGCCTCTCCGTGTGCGATAGTTTGGACTTTCTCATCACTTGGTGGTTGAGTTCCTAGAGTGTGTGCCCGTGAAGAGTAAGGTAGCAGCAGTACATGGGCTTTTTTTAAATTTAACTTTGAAAATGACAATGTTCCTTCTGTCTTACTGTGTTGATAGAGGCAGACACACTTAGGTGCAAGTTGAAGGCATATGGACACCACCCCTCAATGGGAAGAATATCAAGACAATATTGTAAGAAAAACATGTGGAATGGGAGATATTATTGTGACTATCTTGGAAGAATAGTTTGCCACAGTCTACTCTCTGGCCACAACAATTCCCTCTCATACACAAAATACACTCATCTCCTCCCCTGAGACTTCCAAGGCTTATCCCATTATAGCCTCAGCTTGCAGTCCAGGATTTCATCATTTAAATCAGGTTCAAATGTGAATGAGGCTACTCAGCTGAAGTCCTTAAGGATCAACTTGAGTATATTCTTCTCAAGAAGATCTTTGGACTAAAGACATGTTTTCTCCCCACACAGGCAATGTACAATGGTAAGTTAGGCATAAGTTCTAGATCTTTTGGTTCATAAAGAGGAAAATAGAAGACATATAGCAAGCAGTCACTGGTCCATAGTAATTCTGAAATCTATTTGAGCTCATATTGCAAGGTTGTTCCTTATTAGGGCTCAATTCTACTCTCTGGAAATTTTATGAATCTCTTGGCTCTATCTTCTGGGATCTTGGAATTTTGATCTTACCTTCTGAGCCACTCTTCTTTTCACATGTAAAACAGCTCTTTTACAGCTGAGTTATTTTCTGAGCCTATCGTCTGCTTATAGAAGCTTGAGGGTTCAAAGATCCCTTCATTTTGTAGTGTCTGTCTCTCTCAGTTGAGACGAGTATTATCCTTTGTGGGCTTTTATGTATCCATTTGTTATCTACTCCATTAATCAAAAGCCTGTGCACAGTGATGTTTGAGATAAGATCCTCTCTACACTGGGCTCTCAATGAGACTGCGGTGAATCAATGCCAATGGGGAACACAGGTATACCTGTGGCGGATTCATTTCGATATTTGGCAAAACTAATACAATATTGTAAAGTTTAAAAATAAAATAAAATTAAAAAAAATAAAATAATATATTATGAAGCTCTGTTTTTAACAGAGACTCTATGAGACTTGCCTTTCAAATTCTTTAAAGGAGGAAACATTTTGGAATGGTGGAATAAGAACCTCTGAAAATCAGTTCCTGTATAAAGGCAGCTTGAACACTGGAAAATAATGCCATAATCAGTTTTTTTTTTTTTCAGAATTCTGAAAATTAATAAAAGACTTGTAACAATTAGTTGAGTGTTTAAGACACCATCTTGGCAAGAACCAACTTAATTTCAACAGTATAAAGTTTGCTCTAATTTGGTTTTTGTTTACTCTTTGCCTCCTTTGTGCTATTATTGTCATAAAAATTATATCTTTTTACATTGTAAGCCCATCAACACACTTTTATTATAATTATTGATTTATGCATTTTCTTTAAAATCAGATTGGAAAAGAGTTACAAATAAAAGTATATTTGTACTGCCTTTTGTATTTACCTATTAGTTACCTTTATGATGTACTTTAGGCTTCCCTGATAGCTCAGTTGGGAAAGAATGTGCCTGCAATTCAGGAGACTGAAGTTCTATCCCTGGGTTGGGAAGATCCACTAGCGAAGGGATACGCTACCCACTCCAGTATTCTTGGGCTTCTCTTGTGGCTCAGCTGGTAAAGAATCCGCTTGCAATGCGGAAGACCTGGGTTTGATCCCTGGGTTAGGAAGATGGTCTGGAGAAAGGAAAGACGACCTACTCCAGTATTCGGGCCTAGAGAATCCCATGGATTGTATAGATAATTCCACTGTGTAAATAACCAATGGGTCAAAGAAGAAGTCCCAAGAGAACTTAGGAAATTCTTTGAGATAAGTGAACATAAAAACACAACATACTCAAACTTATGGGTTACAGTGAAAGCAGTGCTTAAAGAGATATTTGAGCTATGAACATTTATATTAAAATAATTAAGATATCAGATCAATAATATAACCTTCCATCTAAAGAAACTAGGAAAAGAAGAGCAATCTAAATCCAAAGCTAGCAGAAGGAAGGACATAATAATGTAGAAGTAAATACAATTGGGAATAGAAGAACAGCAGAGAAAACCAGTGAAACCAAAATCAGTTGTTTCAAAAGACCAATAACTAAGGTGGGGAGGGGGAAGTAAAAAAGGCTCAAATTTCTAAAATCAGGAATAAAAGAAGAGACATCACTTTTGACCTTCCAGAAATAGAAAGTGTTGTAATGGAATACCGTGAACAACTGTAGGCCGATAAATTGGATAACATAGATGAAATGGAAACATTCCTAGGAAGACACAGACTACTGAAATTGACTCAAGAATAAATAGAAAATCTGAATAGACCTGTAACAAGTAAAGAGATTAAATTAGCAGTTTAAAAACATCTCAGGTCCAGATGCTTAACTGGTTAATTCTACTACATATTTGAAGAATTAATACCAGTACTTCACAAACTATTAAAAATAGTAGAAGAGAAAGTCAGACTATTAGGCCAGTTTTACCCTGATACCAGACAGAGACATTACTAGAGAACAAAACTACAGGCCAATACCTCTTATGAATATAGATATATATCCTCAACAAATTACTGGCAAAGCAAACCCAGAAACATAGAAAAAGTATTATACACCCTGACCAAGAAGGATTTATTCCAGAAATTCAAGGTTGATTCAATGTATGAAAATTAATCAATTGTAATATACCATATTCATAGACTAAGATCGCATGATAATCTTGATAGAGAAAAGCATTTGACAAAACTGAACACCCTTTCATAACACTAACTTGACACTTCATAGTGAAAGACTGAGAGCATTTCTCCTAAAATCAGGAAGAAGACAGTGATCTCCATTCTTTCCACTTCTGTTTAATATTGTACTGGAGGCTCTAGCAGAGCAGTAGGCGAGAAAGTGGCCAAAGGATTTGAATACACGTTTCTCCCAAGAAGACACGCAAACAGACAAAAAAGCACAGGAAAAGATTCTCAAAATCATGAGTCATTGAGAAATGCAGATCCAAGTACAATGAACCAGCAGTTCATGCCCACTAGAATGGCTTTTAAAAAAGAAAGACAAAGCCATTGTTGATGAGGATGTGCAGAAACTGGAACCCTCATACATTGTTGCTGCTGCTGCTAAGTCGCTTCAGTCGTGTCCGACTCTGTGCAGCCCCAGAGATAGCAGCCCACCAGGCTCCCCCGTCCCTGGGATTCTCCAGGCAAGAACACTGGCGTGGGTTGCCATTTCCTTCTCCAACATTGTTAGTAGGAGTGTAAAGTGCTGCAGCCACTTTGGAAAACAGTTTGGCAGTTTCTCAAAAAGTTAAACATAGAGTTATCTTATGACCAAGCGATTCCACTCCTGGGCATATATCCAAGGAAACTGAAAATATATGTCCACACAAAACCTTATATATGACTATTCATAGCAGTACTGTTCAAAATAGCCCCCAGAATTGGAACAACCCAAATGTCCATTAACTGTTGAGTGGATAAGTAAAATGAGATATATGCATATAATGGAACATTATTTGACAATAACATGAAATAAGGTACAGAACTGATACCATTTTTATGTATCTTTTTCTTTCAGAATTGGAAACCAAGGCTGCCAAAGATCACACAGCTAGTTTAAATGGTGAAGCTGCAATTCTTACCCGGGAGCAAGCCATCAAGGCTGGAGCTGGTGGGTGAGGACAGGAACTAGCGGGAGATGGAGCTGGAGGCATGTGGAGGGTCTGGGTCATGTCCAGCCTTGCAGGCCATGGGAAAGGAGTGTGGATTTTATTCTATATGCTTGAGAAACTATCAAAAAGAGTTAAGCAGGAGAGTGCGTGATTTAATGTATGTGTATAAAAAGCCAATGATGAACTTTATTTCCATAAAAAAATTGTGTTTTATGGTTATAAAAACTAAAATTATTCGTTTGGAAAATTCAGAAAAGCATGAAGTTGAAAACAAAAATCATCTCTTAATTCCACCCTTTGCAGACAATAGGTAATCACTGTTAACCTTGGAATATAGTAACCTTGGCGTATTGTTTTCTAGTCATTGAAAATATTTATATTTTCACATAACTGGAATAATCACCCTATACATATTGTTCTGCCAACCAGCACTTAAGAAAAGTAGAGTGTCGAGTGGTAGTTTTGTTCCAAGGTTTTTCAGGAAGAAATGGACATTAGTTGGGGTGGTGGGAGAACCTGAGGAGTGGGGTTGGGGTATGGAAAGAATCCCATTGTGTTTTCAGGGGATTAATCCAACAGGAAGCTGGGTTGTCACATTGGAAGGCTGCCTTTGAACCACATGTGAGTTCACTGAAAATTCCAATTTCTTTGAGTTCTCCAAGAACCAGACTAGAGCCCACACCTCTTCTTTTCCTGCAGGCCTTGGCCACAAAACCCCAGCTATCCTATGCAGCTCCTAAAGTGGAGAGATTGTCCTTCTGTGAGGTTCTGTGGGCCTCCCCCATCCTCATCTTCCCTTCTGCTTTCACAGCATCATTATTCTGGCATGAGAGGATGGGTGGGTCATAGGCTTCAGCCTGCTCCTCTTATTTACAATTGCAATACATCACCAATTTTGTGTCAGGCACAGCGATAATTCCTTTTTTATGTATCATTTAAATGTATCCTGCCCCATACTCTGAGGCAAGCTCTTTCACTGGTGCCTGCATGCTCAATCACTTCAGTCATATCCGACTCTTGCAATGTATGAGCTGCAGCCCACCAGGCTCCTCTGTCCATGAGATTCTCCAGGCAAAATTATTGGAGTGGGTTGCCATGCCCTCCTCTGGGCGATCTTCCTGACCCAGTGATCGAATCCACATCTCCTGCTTTGCAGGCTGATTTTTTACTGCTGAGCCACTGGGAAAGCCCGTTTCACTGGGGAGGAAACTGAAACTCAAAGAAGTAACAACAGCTAAAAAGTGGTAGAGCCAGTTGAATTTGAATATGTCAGATCCTAAAAATTCCATGTATTTAACCACTTCTTCATATACCCTGTGTTCCCTCAAAACCCTCTATCATGAATCTGTCTTGTTGGTGGCAGAAGTTCACTCTCCACGTCTCACTAGGATTAGGCTGGGCTGAGGTATGAGCACAGGTTATCGGTGAGGCCAACCAGTGTTAAAGCCTAGGGTATTTCAGTTCAGTTCAGTCGCTCAGTCGTGTCTGACTCTTTGTGACCCCATGAATTGCAGCACGCCAGGCCTCCCTGTCCATCACCAACTCCCGGAGTTCACTCAGACTCACGTCCATCGAGTCAGTGATGCCATCCAACCATCTCATCCTCTGTCACCCCCTTTTCCTCCTGCCCTCAATCTTTCCCAGCATCAGGTCTTTTCAAATGAGTCAGCTCTTCACATGAGGTGGCCAAAGTATTAGAGTTTCAGCTTCAGCATCAGTCCTTCCAATGAACACCCAGGACTGATCTCCTTTAGGATGGACTGGTTGGATCTCCTTGCAGTCCAAGGGACTCTCAAGAGTCTTCTCCAACACTACAGTTCAAAAGCATCAATTCTTTGGTGCTCAGCTTTCTTCACAGTCCAGCTCTCACATTCATACATGACCACTGGAAAAACCATAGCCTTGACTAGGCGGACCTTTGTTTGCAAGGTAATATCTCTGCTTTTTAATATGCTATCTAGGTAGGGTATTTAAGATGTGCAAATAATAACCCAGGCTGAAGAACTTCCATGCAGTTCCATCAGGGAGAGGAAACTGGTTTGAGGGCATCAGGACCACCTACTGTTTAAATATCAGTGCTAATAGTCTGAATCCTCACACCCATCAGGGCCTCCACCACAGCTGGACTAGATCAGGTTGGAGTAACTTCCCCAAAGCCAGCTGGGAAAATCTCCAGGATGCCGTTCCCGGGGAAGCCGACCCTGCTGCCACCCCCCTCCGCCTCCTTCCATTCATGGAAAAGTACAGGCAGTACTGGTGCCCCACAAGCCTTCAGGCAAATGCCTGGCTGCCCTCTGGACTCACAACGGCAAGCTCTGACTGGTTTGTCCTTGGTCCAGGGCTGGAGGAAAATCGCTTCCCAAAAAAAGCAGTTTAAAAAAAAATGTGGAAAATATACACAGCCCAAGTGTCTGCACAGAGCGGGGGCGGGAAGTCTTCTAGACAGCCTTGCAGAGAAGATTCCATGGTCCTCCTGCGAAGAGGCTGGAAGGAATGTGAAACCCTATCACCCGGAGGAGGGGAAATGCACACTACGCCTTTCACTTTCTGCCCACTCTAGGAAGGCGTCAGGGGTGTGGACCATGCTGCAAAGTCTGCTTCCTGAGATGCTGCCTCCGACAGCTGTGGTTCAGCAGGTGGGCGAGGCAGGACCCCTGGTCTGTGGAGTGTCACTCAGGTGCTTGGGAGGAGCTGGGCCACACATCAGTTTCCTTCTGGATGCTGAGGTTGCCCAAGCCTCCAGGTACTAACCTAGCTCTGTTATCTATTCCTCTCTCCTTCCCTTACATAGGGATTGTTAGTTTTACATGGGGGCTTCTCTGGTGGCTCAGATGGTAAAGAGTCTGCCTGTAATGCAGGAGATCTGGGTTTGATCCTTGGGTCGGGAAGATCCCCTGGAGAAGGGAATGGCAACCCACTCCAGTATTCTTGCCTGGAAAATACTCATGGATGGAGGGGCCTGGCGGGCTACAGTCCATGGGGTCCCAAAGAGTTGGACACAACCGAGTGACTTTATTCGGTTTTACATATGCTCTCATTTGACACTTGCAGCAAGTGAGAAAGTGGGATATAGATATTACTGGACTTACTGGACAAAAGAAGCGATCAAGGTTCAGGGATGCCATCTTCCTAAGGCCACATGGATATCAGTCTTCTGTGAATCCAGTGTTCTCACAGCACGCCTCGTTGCCTTGTGCCCTTGATGCTCCATGGGTCCCTGCTGTTGTTCTTTCAGAAGCAGGAGGTGCTGGGGAGTGTGTGTCCGGGAGTCAGGAGGCTGACGTACTGTGGCACTGGACTTGGCCCATAGATGGCTTACTGAGTGTGTGAAAGAGTGAACGTGTAACCGTGGGCAAGACACCTCACTTCTCTGTGCCACGGTTTCCTCACTTTGCATGATGCGGGTGTGGAGTTGGGTAATCTCTAAGCCCCTTCCCATTTCCAAAGTTTTGAGGTACTCCCTATACTTTCTGATCAAACATAAACTTTCTGGGTCCTGCCACCGAAGCCATCACGTTCTTCCTCGTCCACTCAGTCACATTTCCCAGCACAGACCCTGCTGTGACCTGTCTTGATACCCACTGCCCAGGTGCAGTGGGCCGAGTGTGGACTGAAAGCTCAGACCTGCTTCTGCCTCTGTATAGACCCAGGCCAGGTGGCCCACAGATGTGTTTTTGATTCCCTGAATGACTCAGCCCTGGGATACCTGAGTGAGGCTGGATTTTGGGTGAGAAAGTGAAGGTGTGGGAGAAACTCATGTGTCTTAGTGTTTAGGGGTAGGTGGTGAGACATTATGCTAAAGATCAGGGTGAGGGGCTAAGGTTTTTGACCAAGAAAGGGAGAGATGCTCTGACTCCGTCACTGTGAGTCAGATGTCTTCTGGATCTAGATTGAGTATTGGAGGGTGTATTTCCTTTTCCCGGTCTTAGATGGCTGGGTGTCCTTGATTGGACTAATAGTATGGGGCACAGAAAGGCAGGCAATGGCTCTGACAGGTGTCAAGGAGCTGAGCCCTGTAGCCCCCAGGGTGGTCGAGGGCCTTGGAGGGCTTGTTTTTCATGCCCTGTGGTTGGTCAAGCTTCATCCTTCCGGAGGTTCCATGGACAAGACTCCTCTGCCTCCTGGCCTGAGCTGAGAGGGTGGTGCTGGTGGTGTGGGGAGGGCGTGTAGAAGCTACTTGGGAATGGGAGGACTGGCACGGGGATGCGGGTGGGGCTGCCTTTCTGTCTGGGCTGGAACGCCTACCTCTGTGTGATGGCAGATGGCAGAGGGGGCAGACGGCGGCAGAGTGGCTCCAGGCTTCCCCAACCCAGGCACCATGTTTGAAATCCAGTTTATTGAATTTACAGTAAAGGTTTTATGGGGCTTTCCTGGAAGCTTCTCATTATGGAAACTCTTGTGCTGGCAGTTTGGTGGCTGGTGTCTGGTTTGCTGGGGAGAGGTTGAGTCAGGCCCTGCCTTGATGGAAAGTTCCTCTGCCTGGGTCACTGGAGAGGAGCAGGCTGGGGGCCCGAGCAGGCCTGTCAGGCTCTTGGAGGGGACGGCTGTCCTGCAGCTGGGTCCCAAATGGGCCCCTATTTGTTTCCTGTGTGTCCATCTTCTGGGGGTTCCAAATATCTTCTCAGAGAAAGCTGTGCTGAAAGCCATCTCAGTCATTAAACCCATTTTCATTATTTTTCATGTGTTTGAAAAGCATGAGGTGCTGGCCCACTGACCAAAAAGAAGCCAACTCCATAAGCATGGATTTGCTGATTATAAACAGCAGGAACACACAGACACAGGGCCACATCTGGATCCAGAGCCTGGCATGAAGTGCCACCAGCTTCCCCGTACCAGCTTCTTTGTCTGGCTTTTCCAGCACCCTCTTGGACTCCCACTTTACACCTTCCTCACCACTCGGCTCCCGTTCTGACCCCGGGACCCCTGATTTCATGTGGAGAAGAGCAGGGGTGTGGGCTAGGGATCTTTGAAGGCCCAGAAGCCCAGGCTTGGCAGGTTCTTTCCTGCCAAGGCCCTGAATGGACACTGATTCACGAGTCAGCAGCCTTCCTGTGGCTGCTCATGAAACTATCAGTTCCTGCGGTGCTGGCTCACTGGTCCTTTCCCGCGTGCCTTTTATTTACGCACCGATGTCACTGGTGTTCTGTTCTTTAAAATGCAGGGGCATTCAGAATGTGCTACCTGGCATTTGAATGACAATTGTGAAAATCAGTTAGGTTGCCAAGGTTTCTCAGGGCACTGATATGTGACCAGTGTCCTTTTCTGTGAGGGTGTTGAGGAGGATTCCCCCAGAGTGAATGTGGTCCCTCTGCAGTGCTCTTGGACAGCCCCCTTTCTGATGAGCTCTGGTCTGGCACCCAGCGAGCTGCCCACTACCAGAGTTACCAGCTGTGGTTTGCATGACTGCTCTGAATGTGGTTGGTCTGATAATCTCTCAGCTTCCTAACCTGAGGTTCCAGGGGGAAGCCAGTTGGAATAAACAGTTATTAGCTTTAGAGTTCAAGTCCCAGTTCTCATACATGCTTGATTTCCTTCTCTGCAAAAAAGGAGATAATAATATCAAGGCTGCTATGAGGCAGAAATGAAACAACCTGGAGCTGGGATGGGAGCTCACTATTATTCCCTCCTCTTCATTTCAAGTCAGTTCTGTGCTTAGGGTACAGGCGCCACACTGTAAACAATCCTGCATTTAAAAGTAAACAGCTACTTAGCTTCATCTGATACATGATATATACACACACGAGTGTCTGCATCTTGTTTTGATTTCTCCCCACTGTCTGTGTCTCCAACACGTATGTCTGGGCGAGTGAGTGTATCTGTCCAGGATGGCAGAGCTCCGAGCACCACGGGGCACAGTTATCTGCCTCATGATGGTGATGACGCTAATGACACCTGTCTTACATTTATGATTGCATTTGACTTTCACAGTAACCCTGGGAGGAAGGAAGGACTAATGGGATGAATGGTCACAGTTGATTAGACTGCCTAAGGACACACAGTGAGGATAGCACCAGGACCAGACCTAGGACGCAGGCCCTGCTGTGGATTGAACTGGAGACTTCTTAGGATTGCCCTCTCTCTGCCTCCCTCCAACTCCTCCCCAGATGTTCTTCTTTTTAAAAAAATATGCTCTTGACTCCCTTTTTCCTGAGCTTGGCTTGAGTTCCAGTAGTCAAATAAACGGCTAGTTTTCCATGTGGTCTCAAAGCAGCATAAACTAAAAGACAGGGAAGGCGTTCCACAGACCCTCCAGGTCTGGGGTCTGGGGTAGCTGAGGGCTTGGTTGCCTGCAGCCTGAAGCTCCTGGGGAAGCAGAGCAGTGGACCCTGCAGCCAGAAGAGTTCAGGGGAACGTGGCCTTTTGTCTAGGGATCTGCAGGCTAACTGCTTTAGACAGCGATGCTCAGCCGATCCATCCTTTTCTCCCTAAATTAATTAACGTGTTCATTCATTCACATCTCTGGCCTGAGTGGCATGTTACACTCAGTGCTTTGTCATACACAGGAAAGGTGAGATCCTCCCTGGCCTTGAGGATTTTGCAGTCAGTTGATGAGTCAACTAGACAATGGAAGTAGACAAATGGAAGCACCAGACAGTGAAGATTAATAAAGAGAACTTTGCTGGCAGGACTGGGGTTTAAATCCTGGCTCAGTGTGGGAAGCAGGGGCTTGGCTGAAGGGCTACTGAAGGGCTACCCAGGTGTACAATGGAAAGGGTCACCTGTGGAGGGGAAAGGCCAGGTGAGTGTGAGTGACACAAGGCTTACAGCTGTGCACCAGCCTAGCCCCTGATCAGACAGGGCAGCTGCCCCAAGTGCAACTAACCCATGGGCCTGCCAGTGGCTTGGTTATTTGAAATGGTGAGCCACGCCAAGTGACAGTCCCCTCAGACTGTTATGAACCGGAAAACACCGAGAGAATGAAATAGCCATGGGAGCTGAAGCTGCAGGCTCATGATGTGGAAGAGGAGAGCTGCCAGGCTAGATGCATGCAGGCCTGCATTCGAGAGGAGCAGTGCTCTGATGAGCAGGAGCTGGAGGTGGGAAAAAGCTCAGCTTAGGGAGTCGGAGAACTGCTCAGCGAGAAACGAGAGGGAGGCACAGAAGGAAGTCACATCGTGTTAAAATGGTGGCGATTCCATGGTTGGGGGCCCAGGGCTGCTGCACAGCCAGAGCCCAGCTCCGGTGCTGAGCCCACCCCCAGTGCCTGCTTGGTTCCTCTGGGTTCCTGTGTCCATGGATCTGTCAAGAAACCCAGTGACCAGAGGAGACGCTGGTTGGTCTCAGGCTCATGCAAACAAAAAATGTATTAGCCTAACTAACATGTTTGAGACCTGGAGAGTGAGAATCAGTGGAATGGCCATGCACACACGTCCTCACGTATACACACTTGTGTATGTTCATTGAGATGGACGTGCAGGCTGAGTTGCGATGTAGAAGTTCTGTGAGTGTGGAGCACCAGGGCTCTGGGGGCTGCCGAGCCGTGGGACGTGGGTTGGGGCAGCAAGGGAAGCCAAGCCTCCAGTCCTGGTGTCCAGTGGGAAGAACGAATGGGTCATGGCAGTAGAAACTGCTAATTTTAGTTTCCTTCAAGATGTAGATGTCATTTAAAGTCAAACTATTTCCTGCTACTGGTGCCCAGAAAATGATTTATTGGATAATGCTAAAGCTGTTCTCTGTGTCCGACGTGGGCAGCGTCACGCTGTCCCAGAGCAGAGGACTTGTGGCCTGAAGGGCAGCAGCTCAGTGCTGTCCCTAGAGGCCATTTCTGAGTGGTGTTTATTTTGTCCATCCCAAGGCGCTCCACTGTGGCTGACTCTCCCTCATGTTAATTCTTCAGATACCTTTAATGTATCTGTACACTTTTGTACCTACACTTTTGTCTGTTGCCCTTAGAGGTTTGTGTTTGGGGGTTTATTGTTTCCTTTGCTTCCCTGAACCCTGGGGTCAGGATCTGGGGTCAGGAGTCCCTGTTCTGACACTCTGTGCTGCGTGACCTTTGGCAAGGCATGCACATCTCTGAGCTGTGAAATGGGACAATGATATCCCACCAGGCTATCTTAAAGGGACAAGGATCAAATGCCAATGTTTGAGAAAGCTTTTAAACTCTGAATTATGGTTCTAAGTGAGGAATTGATATGATTTTCTTCTTGTAAGGTCTATGCTTTATAGTTTTTAATGGCTTTCTCACAACCCCAGCCCCAGATCAGCACACTGATGAGCAAATAGGAGGAGCCCAATAAATAATTGTTGAATGCAATCATCGTTGTTTTCATCTTTGCAAATTCCTTATTATGCCTATCTGGTGCTGCGCAGAGAGCTCACCCTCCCTGCACCGCTGATAAGCAGGGACACCCACATGACCATGGGAAAGCATCAGGGAGTTACATAACTCACCAGTAGAGAGTAAACATCAATTACACATAAAGGTTAAGAGCATTTTGGAGGTTAGACAAAGCATTGAGTGAATAATTGAGGTAAGAAAGTAGCTTGTGGGAACAACTTTTAAGATATTTCCTACAGATTGAGGGAGGGTGGAGCTGGGGAACTGCTCTTATGTGATTAATGTAAGAAGACCTTCCAGGGGAAGTGGGTTCTCAGGAGCAGGTAGACTGGAAGAAGGGATGGGCTCAGTGAAGAGGTAGGGAGCATTCCAGGTACATGCGTGTTAATTCTGCAGGCTAGAGTGCTGAGATAGCCTCAGGGTGGCAGCTTGGAATGTTTAGAAGTGTGTGTGCATGTGTGTACACATATATGTGCATGTGTTTGTGTGTGTGTGTGTGTGTAGATGGTAGAGTAGGAGGAGGGCAAGAGACACTGAGAGTGCAGGAAAGAGAAGGAAAGGAAGACACGGTGGGACAGATGGAGAATACAAGAGGTTGATAAGCTGAGGGTGTGAGATGTTAGGGGAACCCCATAAAGAGATTTCTTTACATTATATCCAGTAAAGATGCCCCAACTTCGTTGTTTGGATTTAGAACTTGGGACCTGATTAGAATCAGGGGAAGGGATGAGGTTAGATATGATGGCAGAGGAAAGAACTCAGGTCCCGAGATCCACATGGTCCTGTGCAGACCTCACCAGAGTTCAGTTGAGCCTTGGCCAGTTGACCTGGCACCTTTCCTTTTGAAGGTTTATCATGGGACTTGAGCTTTTATTTACTGGCAGTCATTGTGGAGAACTGGCACTGAAGCCCCCAAGTTCCTACTTGTTCTCTGCCTCAGGAGTGAGTGATGTGATCAGGCAGGCGCCGTGCCATTGGTCTAGACTTCTGAATGTGCACGTCCCCTTCAAGTGAGGAGGAGGACTGGGCTTCCCTCTGTCCAAGCCAACAGTCAGACATGATCTCAGCACAGCCGCTCCCTAGAGGGAGGGGCAGGCACTGGACTACTTCTTTCCACTTCCAGATGGAGAAACTGAGGCCCTGAACAGTGAGAGGAGCTTCATGAATGCAGGATAGTGAACTAGCTGCAGAGCTGAGAAAAAACTGGGCTTTGGCTCAGAGTGGCTGCCATCCAATATAGTTAATGGATGTGGGTGTGCCTGTTCCTCTCTGGTTCTCCTAAATCTTCCAAAGGGACATCAGAGATGACATAGTTTAAAAACAGACCCTGTTTCTTGAGAAAGAATGTGTGGCATTGGGAGAATTACATAGTCCTTATAAGTCCAGTGTCCTCATCTGTAAACAGGGAATAACGGCACTACCTACCTCATACCACTGTTGTGATGGGTCATTGAGGTCAGAAATGGATTGAAATCTCAGGGTCCGGTTTCTGACCCCCCTAGCTGAATGCATGAGCCGCTACACTGTCCACTTGGTGGTGATCACGTCCACCTGACCTGAGCCCACTCTCAGTTACCCAGTTCAGTGGTGGGCGCCATGGCCTGTCAGCCCAGACACCAGCCAGTCTCATGCAGGTCTGTATCCTGTTGGATTTACTTTGCTAGTTATGCTATCACGGTGGGGGAGGGCCTACTATGTGCTGGGCAATTTTCTAGGTGCTCTACATAAATGATTTCATTGATCCTTATCAGTCATGTGATGGAGGTTATCAAACCAAGGGTTTGTATCCCCCCACCCCCACAATTGTTTACCTAGGTAGTCTGAACGCTGAGTGGTAGAAAGACTGACATTTTCAGCATCCAAATTGAAGAGATTATGACGCTGAGTGTCTGTAAAACCACACGCCTTCTCTCAGCTCTGCAAGACTTGTAGACTTGGTGCTCTTTGGAGGAGGTTGACCTTACCCTTCTTGAAGCTCTCTTCCACGGCTTCAGTGCTTTTCTGGTTTTCCCTCCACCTCAGTCTTTCCTCTTCTGGGATGGGGTGGGCAGCTCTTCTTCTGCCTGTTCCTTAAAAATTAGCTTTCTCTCAGGGCCTCCCCTCAGCTTCTTTTCTGTTTTCATATTGACTGCCCCCCTTAAGAGATGTTTTCCCTTACAAGGTCATAGATTACTCCCAACCCCAAAATTATTTCCCACAGCTCCAGACTAAAGTCAACTAGCAGTCACTGCCCAGACAACTCTTGGTTGTCCCTCAGGCACATCCAGTCCTACATGCTCAGAACTGAGCTCTCCATCTTTCTTCCTCATCAGCTCCTTCTCATAATTTCTGGTTTGATGAATGACATGACTATCAAGATAGCTGCCCAAGCTGAGGCTGGGAATTCGTCTAGACTCTCCTGTTTCCTTTAACCTCCACACCCAATCTCCCAGGTCTGGAGACCCTCTGGCCTTCACATCTCTTCCTCCTTGCTTTCTTGACCCTCAGTTTAGACCCTCAGTTTTCTGTTTGCAGTTCAGCTTCTGTTCCCTCTGCCAGAGAAGTCCTTCTCAGTCTGTAAAGCAGATTTGTGCCTCAGTGGCTTCTGTCACCTTCAGGATGAAGGTTAAACCCTCCTCAATCTGACCGAGTTGACCCCTCTCCAGGTAGCTCTCTGGCTGGGACCCCATGTTACCTCTCTTTCTCAGATGGAGTGAGAACACCTCCAGCTTGTGCTATTCTGTTTTGGAAGGACTTTCTCCCACTTATCTGTCTGGTGGCAGACATCTTGGCTGGACAGTCACCTCTCTTTGAAAGACCTTCCTGAATCACTGCTTCTGCCTCTGCATGCCCACTGTCATTGACACACACGTCTACCATGATTGGTGGGACTTCCCGGCCAGGCTTAAATCTGCTTGAGGTTTCATTTTAGCCTCACGTCTCTCTAGTGTCCATCGTAGTGTTTAGCACGTAGTGGAAATCCAACCAATGTTTGTTGAATGAATGCGGATGGGAGGTAACAGAACATTGAAATCCCTGCTGCTCTACGCAGAAGTGAGGTGTGGTGAGCGCTTGTTCCTGCCGCTAGAGGGCACCCTCGCTGTGTGCTTCATGGAGGCCGATTGAAGTTGGGCACCTCTTCAGAGGGCTTCTTACTGCGAGCTGCACGCCAGATTGGTCACTGAGTGTGCCTTGTGGGCTGTGCCGTCCCTTTACCAGGTTCTTGTCATTCCCTTTAGATGTGTCCTTTACTCCTCTCATCACGCCTCCCTCACCTCCTGCTTCTGGATGTACACAACCTTCCACTGTGGCAAATTTCAGACCTTTCTTTACTGCCTTTAGCAGTAGCCAATAAAATCTTAACTTGAGCTGAGACACTAATTGATAACAAGTTCTGAGGATATCATCTTCCTGGTGGCACAGTTGCATTTTAACAACTGCTTTTAATGCCTTTGAGTAGCATGTTATGAGCGCCGCTGGTGGGCATTTCCTGGTGGGAGGGGTGGGGAAGCTGTCAGAGCCCCTCAGGTGACGCCATGTGGGGGCCTGCCCTGTGAGTACTCCGTCCTGCTGATATCCTAAGGCATACATCCATCCCCCTGCCAGTCACCTGGCCTATTATTTACTTGTAGTGGCTATTTCTCAAAGTGTGTCCAGTTTTGAACTGGGCTGTACTTTTCTTTTATAGAAAATGTTGTGAAAGTAATGCATTCTGTATCTTCATTAATAAAATTTCTTCTTCACAGAAAGTTCTGCAGTGCTTTGTGTCATGAAACCACACTTGAATTATTATGTCAGTTATGAGCACTTCTTTTTAAAGACAATGGGAATTATTTAAGGATGCGAAGAGCCAACTCATTGGATAAGACCCTGATTCTGGGAAAGAGTGAAGGCAGGAGGAGAAGGGGATGACAGAGGACGAGTTGGTTGGATGGCATCATCGACCAATGGACATGAGTTTGAGCAAGCTCCAGGAGACCATGAAGGGCAGAGAAGCCTGGTGTGCTGCAGTCCATGGGGTCGCAGAGAGTTGGACACAACTGAGCAACTGAACAGCAACAACAAATATCAAAATGATGGAGGCTCTTGGAGGGTCAAATGAAGAAATAGGGGCTGTGTAGAGTGGAGAGGAAATGAAGTAGGGAAAGTGTGATGGCTTCCTGTCATGAGAGTGCTTCTGTTTCTGCCAACATATAATGAAAGAATGAAAAATAGGTTTTCAATATCAAGGAAGCTCCATTACAGTCTTTTGTAGTGCAGAATCTAGGGAGTGGGGTAAAAGAGAAAATAAAAGAAAATTAAAAAAACTAGAAAGGCTGAGATTATCCACAGTAATTGTACTACCAGAGAGCAAGATGGGGTGGGGCACTGTGGAAGGAGTTTGCAGTCTGCTCCTAGGTTGGCTGGGAATGGTTAAAAGAGGGAAAGTTTTGGGGAGTGTCTGTAACTGAGTAGGGAATCAAGAGAGAAATATGGGGAGAGAGGACTGTGAGAAACTGTCTCTAGTTTATTATTTGATTGCCTTTTAATAATATTTGAGAAATTCCAGGACATTTTAAAATTTCATCTTCACCTGTTTTTGATGTTAGACTGTTTAATTATTAATAGACTGAAGCATTATTGAGACAAGAGCACAGGGGATGTTGGGATTATATGGGCTAACTGAGGAAGAATTTTCTAATAACCAGTTAAGAATAGGATAGACTCCTTCATACTGTAGTGAGTCCCACTGAATTTGGATGAGCAGTGGTCAGGGGTGCCATGTTGAGGGGCTCGGCCATGGTGGAAGTTTGCTGTGTCTTCTAGGATTCATTTTAATCCTCAGTTTGTAGCTTCATGACAATGACATTGCTGGGCAAGTTTGAGAAGCCCACCTTCTTACCTGTCCTCCCATTGTCTGGTATGGAGTTCATGAAAAGTTGGGAGTACACAAGGAGATGATGGGCCTCCAGTCATGCTAGATGGTTCTTTTCTGGGAGGTAGTTTAGCTCTAGGAGACCCTGGTTCCCAACACTATTAAGGGGTCAGTCATCCTGTATTAATGTGCCTACAGTCAGAAAAGTTAATAGAAATGCAGATGATCAGTTGGAAAAACATCTGCTTACAGACATCTGCTGTGTCCATATATAGTCCCAGGATCTGGGGTACAAGAGTCACTGAGACACAGTCTTCGTTCTTGAGGAGTTCCTCTTCTGTAGGGGAGAGCCACAGAAGGCAGAGGCTACACTCTGTGTCTCAGACATGGCTAGAAGTATGCACAGGGAGGGGTGATGGGAAATGAGGACAAGCTTTGCCAAGGAAGGTCATTCTAGAGCAAGTTTTAAAGGGTGAATAGGGGTTTGCCAAGTAAGCAAGGGGAGGGAAAGGGCGTTCCAGGCAGACGAAGCCACATGGGCCAAGGAGCAGATATATGAGGCCACATGATACTTTAAGGGAGTTGGGGTCAGGGTGATGTGGCATGATTTGGAGCCTGAACGTCTAGTTATAAAGTTTGTGATATGAGACTGTGGGGTTATGAAGGGCTTTCTCTTTCATGCTGAGGACTTTTAGCTTTATCCTTCAGGCACTGTGGATCCCAGAAGCATTTTAGTCCTATCACTTTTTGGTGAGCAAATGGAGGATGGCTCGGAGGGGTGTGACAGAGTGTGCACACATGTGAATAGGCATGTGCATGACCAGATTCAGTTAATCAAAAAGCCCAAGGATGTGGGGGGCCTGCCCCAGCAGACAGCCGCATAGTCTGCTTTGTAACCATGCTTCCATCCTCGAATTGTTTCACTTGCCTCTCATGGAATAAAAACTCATTCAGCTCAGTTCTTTCATTTGACAGAGGAGGAGAGTGAGGCCCTGAGCACGGCAGTCCCTTGCCCAAGATTGCAGAGCTCTGAGATGGCAGATTCCCTGGTTTCTTGGCTCTTAATCCAGTGCTCTCTTCATGATGTCATTCTGCCTTCTGAGAAGCTCCACTACCACTTCAGAGCTGGAGCTCCGAAGAATGGTAAATAAAGCTTTGGCAGTCGGCACAGCTGTCTTTCCTTTCCAGCTAGGTCCCTAGCACATAGAGTGCCCGGTAACACCTCTCTGACTCACTTAAAAAGCTCCCGATTCTCTTCTTCCTGAAGAACTCCTGTTCCTTCTCTAGGATCCCGGCAAATGTCACCTTTCATTTGAGGGAGTCTGTTGCCTCAACCCTTTTGGGCAGAACCAGTCATGTTTCCTCTCTGCACAGCACCTAATATGACAGGTTTACAAGCCTCCTACCCTACGAGTCTTCAGGCTCTTCGGAGGAAAGCACCATGTCCATCTGGTTCCTGGTTGTAGCTTCAGTGTCTAGCATGGTACCTGGAGTAGCATGATACAGATCATTGAAAGACTAAATTGATGAACTGATGAAGGTATGAATCAGAAGTCTGACCCAGAATCCTTGTGTGTGGCTCTATCGTGAGACTCTCAGGGGTCTAACAAAGCACATGGTTTTCTTATGTTACAGTGGCTGGTGCTGGTGTTCTAAATAGAAATGCATTAGGGATGGAAAGTTTTCTATGTGTTTCTTTTTCCTAATGCAAAATGAAGGTGGTGACTCTGGGTTTATTGTTCCTTTGTAATTCCTCTGTGTTACATTGACCACAGGAAATGAATTTCCCTTGGACACTTTCAGCCTGGAAGATTTATTTATTTACTTTTTCAGCTGTTAAGAGCTAAGGCTGTTCTTGCCGTTTAGATTTGTTTTGGGTCTTTTGGGAAGAAAAATTCTCTTGCCTTTTAAAAAAATTTTTTTCTTCCTTCTCCCTCTCAAATTCCATGCTTGTTTAATCTTGTTTAAACGATTAAATTCACCTTAAGGAAGCCAAAAAAATGGAACACCTTTGGGGAGGGGGCTGGGGACCCAGCATTCTTGCCCGGCCAGCTTTTCTTCTGTCTTCTAGGAGAGCCTTTCCCATCCACATTCTTATGCCAGCTGATTAACACCTTCTGATGAAGCAGCAGGCTGTGCATCTCCAAGGGGTTAGCTCTTACTGGATGGAGAGGACTTGTTCTTTGCTTAAAGAAGAACTATTTGCATTTATCTTTTCGTATTTGATTAAAATCCCTGGGCCTGGTGCAGGCAAAGCTGTGAGCAGGTGACCTGGGGGCTGGTGGTGATGGTTTAGTCACTAAGTCGTGTCTGACTCTTACGACCCCATGGACTGTAGCCCACCAGGCTCCTCTGTCTATGGGATTTCCCAAACAAGAATGCTGGAGTGGATTGCCATTTCCTTCTCCAGGGAATCCTCCAACCCAGGGATCAAACCCGGGTCTTCTGCATTGTAGGCAGTCTCCTGCATTGCAGGCAGATTCTTTACCAACTGAACCATCAGAGAACCTACCTGGGGCTGTGGTGGACGGCATCTGAAGAGCTCTGGGCACTCCTTTGGGGGATCTGTGGGGTTTGGCCTAGTCAGGAGAGATCCTCTTTGATTGTAGGTGTGCAGATACCTTCTATCTCTCTGGCTTTATTTTCGCCTGAGTTTCAGGTCCCTAGAGCTTTCTGGGGGCTGTTTGTGGCTGTGGTCAGCTAGTGGCACTGGGTGGGAGCTTACACACAGCCTCGAAGCCCTGTGTCGTGAAGCAGGGACTGACATGTCTTCCTGTGGCTCTGAGAAGTCTGAGGGCAGAGAAGCTATGGAGTGACAGCCCTTTGGGAAATTTGGAGAGTGATTAAAAGGGAAGTGAAAGGAAGGCCGTTGGTGGATCACCTTGCAACTGTGAAGAACTGAGCTGGGTATATTTAAAATGTAGGGTGCAGTGGTAAAGCATCATCCTTTGCAGGAGATGCAAGAGTCTTGGGTTTGATCCCTGGTCGGGAAGATCCCCTGGAGTAGAAAGTGGCAACCCGCTCCAGTATTCTTGCCTGGGAAATCCCACGGACAGAGGAGCCTGGCGGGTTACAGTCCATGTGATCTCAAAGAGTCGGACACAACTGAGCACGCATGCAGACAGATGCATGTTCATTTAGTCCTAGGAATAAGAACTCCTTCACATAGGCACATTGCATACATGATTATGTTTAGTCCTCAGAATCTTCCCCTATGAAGTACTTACTGTTATTTCGTCTTTACTCATGTGGAAACTGAAGCTTGGAAAAGTCAGGTGAGTTAAAGAAATTGCCCAGGGGTGGAACTCAGAGCTAACTGAAAGATACCCTTTCACAGTACCCTGTCATGGAACCTACCTGGGTTGGGAGCTGGGGCCTGACAGTCATGAGGCTCTTTTCAGAATGCCATAAAATATGGTCTGTTGAGCTCACTCAAATGAGAAAGGAACAATTTCTCCAGCAAACAAATGACCATATCAAACCACAAACATAAGCAGCCCAGGCTAGGAGAAAGAAAACTGTTGAAGGATGTGTGACTGTTTGCTTTTGTGTTTTCTCATTAATAGTTTCTACTCATTCATTTATTTTGTCTTATGCTATCTCTGGCTAACAGGCAAGTGGTAACAAGCACCAAGGGTGGAACAAAAATTTATGGGAGAAATGCCTACAAATTGAGAAAAGGCTTCATGTTCACATATTTTCAGTATATTAGAAAAGCTGCTAATATTTGATTCACTGGTGCCCCCTGCCCACCCACCCCCACCCCCCAGGCATGCTTCCAGAGCACCAGCTGTCACAGAGGCATTGATTCTGAGCCTTACTGAGCATGGTTGGAAGAAGTAGGTGTGTGCAGTGGGAGGGCTTATCTCCAAGTATGGATCTGCTCTTGTGAGCTCCAAAAGCTGTTGTTTACCATTTTACAGGCAGACAACTCACCTTCCATGTCCTTTTTGCTTAGGTCACCATCAAGATGATGGGAAGTGCTCAAGCACGCTAGCAGGCTTGAGAACTTGACCTGAGCGTGCTGGAGCAGAGGTGGGAGTGGGAAAGGTGTATTTGCTCAGAATTTTAGAAATAGTTGGTAATAATGCTGTAACTGGACCACTGCCCTTCAGAAATCCCCTAGGTGATTATGCTCTTCTTTCCAACAGGCTCAGGCTCAGGGACCATCATTTTCCACAACTTGCAGATATTCTTCAGGAGAGGAAGCAGGAGTTCTCTGTGCCTCTTCCCATCAGCATTCCTCACTGGGGCCTGAGGGTGTGAGCCTCACAGATTCCCACACTCTTTAGAAGGGTCAGAGCTCTGTCTGCTTTTACCGCACTAAGTAACTATTATCTTCATGTGTGAGGTCGACTCTATTAACAAAATCTCATGTGGATGTCCGGCCAATCTCTCCCTCCCTTTGGATGGTAAGGATAGGTGGATGGGTTGGTGGGGCAATAATACCAAGCTACAGCAATATTCCTCTGCAGAGGCTAGAATAGAGACTGAGCTCCAGATGATAAGATACTAGTGAAGTGATTATGCTGCACTTTGCGCTTGTAAAAAAGAACAAATGTTGAATAACAACTATAGTAGTAATATGATTTTGATTTGGGGCTGGGGCCCCAGAATTTCAGAGATGGAATGCATATGGAATACATTCATAGCTCTGTGTAATGCCCTATAAACTGATTTGGTTCAGTTGAGAAACATTTGTCAGCCAAGTTCCCATTATGGGGTGTGGTGGGGTCTGATTTGGGCTCTTACTGGGGGGGCTGCCTTAGAAGACAAGATGCTGTTGTTAACTGTGGTAGTGAAATGTCTTGCAGGGAATTTTCCTTATCTTTGGTAAACTTCAAGCCAAGGAACGGTTGATCTGGTTTAAATTGCTCATTTCGGTCTGTTATACAGAGGTATGATGGATCAAACAGGAAATGCTGAGTATAGGAGACCTGCTCAAGTCATAGGCCATGAGAATTTCAGATTTCGAGTTTCTCCTCTTAAGGCCCTTGCTATTCGGGAATACCAGTAATGGGATGTGATTGGTCAAGTTATTGCAGGTTCGAGAAATCTAGAAGATCATGGATGATGAGTCGTAACATACTGTTGGCTGTTTGTGGTACATTGCAAGACTGCTGGGGTAGGGTGTACAAAGCCCCTGCCCTTCTCGTGTTTGGGCTGGGCACCTTTTTCATGATAAGATAAACCACTGTATGACTACATTTTTGTTCTGGAAAAGAGAAAACCAAAGGTTTTCCCAGAGGGTTTTTTGCCAGGAGTTTCTTGCTCCTCTGTGGTTTGGCTTCCCTACTTGGGTGGCCTTAGTGGTCGGCTGTTTTTACCCAGTTTCCTTGCTGCTGTTTTGATCATCGTCATCGCCAGTCACTGTTGCATCGCCAGTCACTAGTGGAAATTTTACAAATATGTAAAAATGCGATTCAGCTAGAGGTTTATCAAATAGAGATCTTTGCCACACTTAGGAAGTAGTAGTTTTAATGTATGCGGATGATTTAAAAAGCTAACGTCTGTTTTAACAAAGGTTTATCCTTTGTGGTATGAGTTCATTTTTAAAGTTTTGTTGAATAAAACTCAGTTTTTGCTGGAATTTATCAGGGATATGGATAGATAAGAGAGCTGAAAGGAGCCTGGAGAGGATGGAAGGGTACTGGGCATGGAGTCTGAGAGGGAGCTAACAGTGGGAAAATGGGCAGTTACCGGAGGGGAAATGTTTAGACGGATGACCAAGCAACTATCAGTGTCATCAGAAAATAATTATCATTAAGTGCCCTGTATGCCACCAATAGAAACATGGGGATGACTGATATGCCCCAATATAGAAACTGAGGCAGGACAGCCAGTGTTTCTCTCTTATCAAAACAGGAGGGCTTCCTGAGGGAGGTGGGCATTGAGAATGATGCTCAGGAAGAATGCTGGCTGAGCAAAAGGGCAGGGGCTGGCCTTTCCCCTGAGGTAGCCAGTGTGGGCTGCTGTTTTTTAATATCTTTGCCAGTCCTGGGTCTAGTTGAAATATTCCAAAGCAGTGGGAGAATTTTAGCAGGGAGCCCTGTTAACTTCCAGCAAGGCAATGTCCCTCTCCACAGCTTAAACCATCCCCCTCTATAGACTCTGACCTTGACTCCTGCTGGAGTCCCACCTTTGCATTTCATGCTGCTTATTGGACTCCTCCAAATGTGCCCAGTTGGTACCTCACATTTGAAGGGTATAAAATATAATTTTCTGATTATTCTCTTCTTTTTTTCTTTTCCTGACATCCAACTTTACTCTGAAACGCATTCCACATTTTTTCCTATGATTTTCATTCCTTTCACCACCACAGTCCTTTTTTCACCAATTACATCATGACTAGTGTACTAGCTTGGCCATATTTCTCATCATCCTGCCCCCATATCCTCTCCTCCCTCATGTGCTGATGATAGAGGTGCCTCCCAGATACAGTCCAGCTTAAGAAATATTGTCCAAGTACTTAATATGTGCACAAGGCCTGTCACGTACAGAACTCAATAAATATGTCCTAAATTATACCAAATGGATATAGTCTCTTTCATGAAGACAAACACAAAGTCATTAATCAGAAACAACTGAACAAAAGGGAGGAAAGATTTGTATAAAAGAAGGGGATGGAGAAGAACTTTTCCAGACAGTATAAGATAGAGGACTGTGTCCTGAAGAAAGAGCCAGGAGCCACTGCTGGTGAATGATGGACTTGCAATCAAGTGCCACCCTGTACTTACTAGTTACAGGGCTTTGGGCACTGACTGTTTATCAACCTGTGTTTTCTCCCTTTCAGGGTGATAATTTAAAACTATGTCATCACTGAGGTCCTTTCTAGGGGACAGTTCTTTGACCATTTTGTTGACTTTTGGTCATTTTCCAGCTCTGCCCAAGGGCTTAGGGTTGGGGTGATGACTGATGACTTAGTTCTGAAATGATTAACTCAGTAACCTATTTGTAAGCATGGGTCCCTGAGACAATAAGTACAAGAGTAATAATTACATAAAATAAAATAATTACAAAAGTAATAGGCCTGCCAATTTACTTTGAGCCAATAGACAGAGGCCCACGAGCGGTGTGCTTCTGGAGGGCTTTAATCTGCATGGTCCTTCTTCCTGGTTGGTAATGATGCTGATGTTGTTGTCTGGCCATCAGGGTGGGTATGTCGGCAAGTTTTCGCCCTGCCTTAGGACTTAGTCACCACCCCCTGCTCCTATGAGAGTTCACCTTACTCTTTACTCTCTTATTCCAAAGCACTACAGTCCTTGTTTGGAATGATCTGAGCCCTACTTCAACAGACCCAGGCACTACCCCATGCTGGGCCATCAGGCAAAGCCTGGGACCACAGATATTTAAGGTCACTAAACTGTGTGGGATGCAGGGAGGGTGCTCTCACCCTGAACACAGGCTTCTGAAAATCTGGTTCCAGAGTATATATTAACTCAAAACTCAAATGTTAGAATGTCAGGAGAGAAGTTATGAGATCAAAACAATTCTAACTTTAAATATTACTAATTTTTTTCCCAACTGGCTAATGTGGAGCACATGACCTAATTTCCCTGGCTTATTAAACACCAAAATATTAGTTTTTGAGGAGCAGCACTGTGGGCCTGATCTCAGGAAAAATATATGATTTATATTTGAATTCTTCTCAAATCTGGGAAAGGGTAATAAATTTGGTCAGCTTAACAAGTCTAGGAAAAGATTAATTCCAAGGATAAGGTTAATAAAATGAAATGATTTGCCAAATGCATTCTTTGCTCTTCCAGCGAAGCTAATTTTTCTCAACATCCTCTATGTCCATGCAGTTTTTTAGTCCTTCACCTCTAACAGGGTGTGACCCTTCTCTGTAATGACCTTCACCCTCTTCACTCATGATAGAATTGTGTCATGGGTCCTCCCAAACTCACTCCTTTCAGAAGTCTTCCATTATCAGTTCAGTTCAGTTGTTCAGTTATGTCCAACTCTTTGCAACCCCGTGGACGGCACACAGCACACCAGGCTTCCCCTGTCCATCACCGACTCCTGGAGCTTGCTCAAATTCGTGTCCATCCAATTGGAGGCTCCCAGAGTTGCATGATAGTGGGCAAGACTCTAACCTCTGTGCCTCATTATTTTTTTAGTCTTTGAAATGAGTCAATAAAATATTAAGGATCTCTCTAGCTGTGAGAGCTGTGGCTCAAGATAACCTGTTTGCATTTGCCTTTTTTTTTTTTGTCAGAACTAGATTGCAGATCCAGACATAGGAAGAACAGAGAGAGATCCGTGTTTCTGTTTGAATAGAAATAAGACATAGAGAACACATTTCATCCCTCTCTGAAAAGCTAACTTTCCTCCTCTTCAGACTAATGTTATCTCCACCCTTCCTGACCTCCACCTGTAGGGACAGACTCATGTTGATTCTTCCTGGTCCTGTAGGCTGCTTTCCCATTTAAGGTCATTGTAGTCTGAATCCTATTCTTTACTGAACCACAGGAAATTGCCTTTTATTTTTTGTGTATCCAAAAATGGTCTAATATTGGTAAGTTCGTATGGTCAACCTAAGGCAAAGACCTTTGTAAAAGCTGTTCCCTCTGTCTTGCCGCTCTTGCCTCCTCCTCCCTTTATCATAAACTTTGACTGACTGACAAGTGCTTGCTCCTCTCTCAAGCCTTTGCTCAGGTATGAGCTTTATCTCTGCAGCTTTCTTGGATCTCTTGGGCTCTCTCAGAACTTCTTTTGTGCTCCATGAGGTCAGGATACCAGTGAGAAATAGACAGCATATTCAAGTGGGGAAATCAAGGGGAGCCTAATGAGGATACCATTTATAAAGCTGTGGGCAGAATGAAGGAAAACCAGAAGATCACTTGGGTTTGTGACAGCAAGAAGCCATGACACCACCTCAAGGCTGAAGAAGCAGGGCAAGGAAGGATTGCTGCAGCTGAGAGAGAGCCCCGTGGGAACCTGGGAGCAGCCTACACATGGCGGTGTGGCTTTCAGCAGAGAAGTAGAGCCACTTCCAACCTGGGGCCAACAGGGAGGAAGCCAGGGAATAAATATACGCCTAGTCCTTTCTTTCTTCCTGTTGGGCCATCCCTGCTTCTGTCTTCTATTTGTCAAACCCAATCAGAAGCCAGAGGCCAGGCGCTGCACAGACCTGATATCCTTCCAGATGAGCTGCATGGGGCACAGGGCAGGGTGGAGGTGAGGCTGAGGTCAGGAATGTCCTGGTGGAGAATGAATGACCCTAGTACCAACCTTTGTTTATCATAAATTTCCATTTGCATCTTGATGAAGGAGAAAAATCTGACAGAATTCAAGAAATGATCCTTTGTGAGGGAGACAGGAGCCTGGAGTATGTTTTAAGAGAGGTAATTCACTTTTTTTTTTTAACTTGGATAGTATTTCAGGTATAAGAAAACACAATAATGAAGCTGACACTTGATATACCCACCACCAGACTTAAGTAATTGTAACTATTTTATCATATGTTTCAGATACTTATTTAAAGTAATAAAATACTAGAGATTCAGCTACAGCCATCTCTCCCAAGTCCCATCAACCTTCCTTCTCATGAATAACCACTTTCCTGAAGTGTTGCTTCTGCATAATTTTGTTACACATCTGGAAACAACATGCCTGGTCTTGCATGCTACATACCTTTTACAACTGTTTTTTTTTTTTAGTCAGCTGCATATTTTTGAGATTTAGCCATATTAGTAAGTTAGATCTAGTTCATTCTTTGCAACAACTACTTGTTGTGTGACTGTTCCATAATGTGTTCACCATACCTGTGTTGGTGGCTGCTGAGGTTGTCCCAGGTTTTTCTCTTTCTCTTTTTGCTGTTACGAATAGTGCTGCATTAAACATCTTTGTACCCGTGTTCAGTGCAGGAGCGCCTCTGAGAGGAATTGTGTTTCTGCAAGTGGAATTGGTGGGTCCCAGGGGATGTGCATTTCCGCTAGCAGTGCAAGTGACCGTGCGCTCAGTTGCTCCATTGTGTCTGACTCTTTTCGCCCGGTGGACTGTGGCCTGCCAGGCTCTTTTGTCCATAGAATTTTCCAGGCGAGAATACTGGAGTGGGGTGCCACTTCCTCTTCCAGGGTATCTTCCCGACTCAAGGATTGAACCTGCGTCTCCTGCATTGGCAGGCGATTCTTTACCATTGCACCACCTGGGAACCCTAGCTGCTGCTGCTGCTGCTAAGTCGCTTCAGTCGAGTCCAACTCTGTGCCACCCCATAGACGGCAGCCCACCAGGCTCCCCCGTCCCTGGGATTCTCCAGGCAAGAACACTGGAGTGGGTTGCCATTTCCTTCTCCAATGCATGAAAATGAAAAGTGAAAGTGAAGTTGCTCAGTTGTGCCCTAGCAGTGCTAAGTAATTCTCCAAATTGGTTGCACCAGTTTACAGAGTTGTGGAGCAGAGGGCAAGGGCACATGAGGATAATCGTGAGTTTTCTCTCAGACTAGGTCTGGTAGAGCAATGAGGGATTCTGCTTCTGGGTCCCTTCCTATTATCTGTAACCTTTGTCCCAAAGGGAGAAGGAGAGGAAGGTCAATTTTTGCCTGTGACAGCTTGTAATTTTCCTTGGAGAGCCCTTAGGGAGAAGAAAGTCTGTTTTATGTGCTCAGGAGTGAGAAGGGTAATGTGAGAATAATAGTGAAGACTATTTCCTGAGTGCCTGCCACATGACAGGCACTTTAATTATTGTGTTTATTTTTATCTGTTTTTGGTTAAGAAATAAAACCTACATACAGAAATATATATAACATAAATGTGCTTAATAAATGATAATAAAGCACATAACTGTATAACTCCCATCCAGGTCTAGAAAGAGATCACAGCTAGGAGGTCCTTCATGTTCATTCCTCTGTCTCCACACTTGAAGCTCCCTCAGAGCTAATCATAATTTGACTTCTATTGCTATACTTTAGTTTTGCCTGTTTTTAAAGTTTATCTGACTACAACTACACAGTAATTTTTCTTTTGAGTCTGGTTTCTGTGACTCATTCATATTATTAAATGTGCCTGAAGTTTAAAATTTCATTGCTATTATATTATTGTATTATATATACAATATTATATATTGTATTATATTGTTTATATACACTATAATTTATTCATACATTTTTACTATTGGTGGACATTTGGGTTGTCTTCAGTTTTGAATCTTAAAAAGAAAGTTACTATGGACATCCATGACCATGTCTCTTGGTGCCCGTATACACGCATTTCTGTTGGGTATACATATGCCTGGGTTATGGGAGATGAGTATATTCTTTCTTAATTTTTGACAGTGCTGCGGGTTGTGGGATCTTATTTCCTCCACCCAGTATTGAACCTGGGCCCTGGGCAGTGAAAGTGTGGCGTTCTAACCACTGGACCATCAGGAAATTCCCAGGATATGACTATCTTTAACACTTAATGTCAAACTCTTTTTTACAGTGACTCTGCCAACTGATGCAATCACTAGTGGTGGGTAAAATTCCAGTGCTCCAAATCCTCACCAATACTAATTATTTTCAGTTTTTAAAATTTTAGCCAGGCTTTAGAAATGTAGAGCTACTCATCTCACTGTGGTTTTAGTTTGCTTTCTTTCTTTTTTCTCTTTTCCTTTGATGACTAATGAGATTAAGCAATTTTCCCTACAAGGCCATTTGGGTCTTATCCTTTGTAAAGTGCTTGTTCAAATCCCTTTCACATACTTCTATTGGTCTGTATTGTTTTTTCATTTTTTATTTATAGGAATTTTTAAACTTTTCTGAATAACAGTCCTTTGTCAGTTGTGTAAATTGCCAATGCGTTATTCTATTTTGTGACTTGTCTATGTATACTTTGTTCTCATGTGTCTTTTGACATTCTTAGGTCTAATGTATTTCATTTTATTAATCTTTTTCTTTATGTTTGGTACATATTTACTTCCTGCTTAAGAAGTATACCCTTCTTCACAGTGATGAAAATATTCACATATGTCTAGAATTTTTATTTTGCCTTTAACATTTAAAGTTGCCTTCTTTTTTTTAAATAAATTTATTTGTTTTAATTGGAGGCTAATTACTTTACAATATTGTATTGGTTTTGCCATACATCAACATGCATCTGCCACGGGTGTACATGTGTTCCCCATCCTGAACCCCCCTCCCACCACGGTCCCCCCATCCCATCCCTCTGGGTCATCCCAGTGCACCAGCCCCAAGCATCCTGTATCCTGCATCGAACCTGGACTGGCGATTCATTTCATATATGATATTATACAAGCTTCAATGCCATTCTCCCAAACCATCCCACCCTCACCCTCTCCCACAGAGTCCAAAAGACTGTTCTATACATCTGTGTCTCTTTTGCTGTCTCTCATACAGGGTTATCGTTACCATCTTCCTAAATTCCATATATATGCGTTATTATACTGTATTGGTGTTTTTCTTTCTGGCTTACTTCACTCTGTATAATAGGCTCCAGTTTCATCCACCTCATTAGAACTGATTCAAATGTATTCTTTTTAATGGCTGAGTAATACTCCATTGTGTACCACAGCTTTCTTATCCATTCATCTGCTGATGGACATCTAGGTTGCTTCCATGTCCTGGCTATTATAAACAGTGCTGCGATGAACATTGGGGTACACGTGTCTCTTTCTTAGAACTGATTCTTGTGTGTGGCATGAGATAGAGTTCAGATAAGACTTTTTTCTTCCCATGTGACTATCCAGTCAACTTAGTACTTTTAATAAAAATATCATACCCCTCCCAATTCTCTGTAGTGCCACTTTGGTTACAAACATCACATATAAAATGACATAAATGGATTTCTGAAATTTCCCTTTTATTCACTGGTATGCTTATCCTTGCACAAAACCACTCTCAGTTTTTGTGGTTTTAGAATAAGTTTGATATCTGGAAAAAACTTCTCCTTCTTTGTTTGTCTTTGTCAAAAGCGTCTTGTTTCTCTTTGGCCTTTGTTTTTTCCTACATATCTTAGAATTAGTTTGTTCAGTTCAGTTCAGTCGCTCAGTCGTGTCTGACTCTTTGTGACCCCATGAATCGCAGCACGCTAGGCCTCCCTGTCCATCACCAACTCCCAGAGTTCACTCAGACTCACATCCATCGAGTCAGTGATGCCATCCAGCCATCTCATCCTCTGTCGTCCCCTTCTCCTCCTGCCCCCAATCCCTCCCAGCATGAGAGTCTTTTCCAATGAGTCAACTCTTTGCATGAGGTGGCCAAAGTACTGGAGTTTCAGCTTTAGCATCAGTCCTTCCAAAGAAATCCCAGGGCTGATCTCCTTCAGAATGGACTGGTTGGATCTCCTTGCAGTCCAAAGGACTCTCAAGAGTCTTCTCCAACACCACAGTTCAAAGGCATCAATTCTTCAGCACTCAGCCTTCTTCACAGTCCAACTCTCACATCCATACATGACCACAGGAAAAACCATAGCCTCTATTTCCCATGAAGTGATGGGACCGGATGCCATGATCTTCGTTTTCTGAATGTTGAGCTTTAAGCCAACTTTTTCACTCTCCACTTTCACTTTCATCAAGAGGTTTTTCAGTTCCACCAAAAAAAAAAAAAAGTCTACTTGAATTTTTATTGGAACTGTGCTTAATTTACACAGTTTAAGTTACAGAGCATTGATAACTTTACATTATTTGTTCTTTGAAACCATGAACCAGACCAAATCTTCTTCAGTTTATCTTGATGGTTTATATATTTTTCTCCGTGAAAGATTTACACATTTTTTATTAGAATAATTTGTAGGTATCTGATATTTTTAGTGGTTTTATAAATGACATCCCTGTTTTAAATTGAGGTTGAATTTATAAATCCTAAAATAATAGGCAAAGTGTACAGTTATATGGATTCTGACAATTGTGTATACCCATACAATCAAGGCTTCCCTGATAGCTCAGTTGGTAAAGAATCTGCCAGCAATGCAGGAGACCCCGGTTTGATTTCTGGGTCGGGAAGATCCCCTGGAGAAGGGAAAGGCTACCCACTCCAGTATTCTGGCCTGAGAATTCCATGGACTATATAGTCCATGGGGTTGCAAAGAGTCAGACATGACTGAGAGTCTTTCACTTTCATACAGTCAAGGGCTTCCCAGGTAGCTCTAGTGGTAAAGAATCTGCCTGCCAATGCAGGAGACACAAGAGTCTTGGGCTCCATCCCTGGATCAGAAAGATCCCCTGGGGAAGGAAATGTCTACCCACTCCAGTATTCTTGCCTGAAAAATTCCATGGACAGTGGAGCCTCAAGAGCTACAGTCCATGGGCCAAAAAGAGTCAGACACGACTGAGCAATTGAGCACACACATACATATACAATCGAGATAAAGAACATTTCTATCATCTGTGAAAGGCCTCTTTTCCCCTTTTGAGTCAACCCCTGTCCCCTCCCCAGCTGGAGGTAAGCACTGCTCTACTGTTCTGATTTCCTTCATTGTGGATTAATTTTCCCTGTTTGAAATGTCTGGATTCTCTAACTCAGCGTCTTTTGAGGTTCATCTATATTGTTGTGTATACTGGTTACTCTCTTTCTTTTATATTGCTAAGTGATATTCAATTGATTGAATGTACCACAATTTGACTTTCCATTTTCCTGTTAATGAAAATTTGGGGTAGTCTAGTTTTTAGTTCCTATGAATAAAGCTGCTCTGAACATTCTCGTGCGAATGTGTGTTTTCATTTCTCTTGGGGAAATACCTAGGAGTGGACTGGCTGAGTCATAGGGGAGGTACATACCTTTATGAGAAACTACCAGACTTAGGTCTCAATGAACGTTCTGTCAGTAATGTTTGAAGTCCCACTTGCTACGTATCCTCACCAATGGTTAGTATTGCCATTCTTTTAAATGTTAGTTATTCCAGTGGGAAGGAGATAGCAACCCACTCCAGTACTCTTGCCTGGAGAATCCCGTGGACGGAGAAGCCTGGTGGGCTACAGTCCACGGGGTCGCAAAGAGTTGGACAGGACTGAGCGACTTGACTTTCACTAACTTTCATTCCAGTGGGTGTATTGGTATCTTATTATAGTTATAATTTTATTTCTCTGATGACTAATGATGTTGAGCGTCTTTTCATGTACTTATTGTTCATTTGTATATAACATCATTTGTCAAGTATCTGTTTGAATTTCTTGCCCATTTAAAGAAAGGTGGATTACATTTTTAGTTTTGAACTGAGGAAACAGGTCTGTCTCCTGCCCAGCCAGCATACAATAGTGACATACCAGAGGATAACCATTATAGACATTCCTGTTTACAAAGGGGAAACTGAGGCACAAAGGAGTTGCTCAACGATAGCAGCTCTGAAATCCAGCCCGGCAGATGCTGTAAGTTCCTTGATTAGGGCCCAGTCCTGTTCCTGGCTGGCAGTGGCTTTCCATAGCTCTCGATCCTGTCCTCTAGGCTCCTGGTCCACCTTTGAGCCATTCTTCCTCCTTCGTGGAAGTGTCATGTTTGCAGCTGAGTTGTTTTCTCAGACTGTTTTCCTGCTGTAGAAGTTTGGGGGTTCAGAGATCTCTTTTCATTTTATACTATCTCTGTCAGTCTCTGTCCAAACTGGCAGTACTTCTGGTCTCTCAAACCCTCCATGACCCTCCATGAGACAAACCCAGACCTTCAGATGTCTTTGAGATAAAGCCTCTCTCCATGGGCTTCTACTCAAATGGCTGAGGGACAAGGTGTTTAAGCCTTTTAGGACCTCTATTATTATTTTTTAAAAATATTCTCCATTTCCTCTACTATCTTCTTTTCCCCCCCTTTTAAAATTTTATTTTATTTATTTTTTCAAACTTTAAACTTTTTGTTTTGTGTTGGGGTATAGCCAATTAATAATGTTGTGGTAGTTGGAGGTGAACAGTGAAGGAACTCAGTCATACGTATACATATCCAATCTCCCCCAAATCCCACTCCCATTCAGGCTGGCACCTAGCGTTGAGTAGAGTTCCATGGGCTATACAATAAGGACCTCCATGATTTTATTTATATGTCCTGTGGGGCAAACTTGTGAACTCTTCAGAGGGCCTTTTGTCTGACTGAGTGTAGTCTGAGCATTGATTAGGAACTATCACTGTTTAACTTTCTGAGGTCTTAACAAAGAATTTTATAGTTACCCCCTTGGCCTCACCTTTAGAACACTGTTTCCTTAGAGTGTCCTGAATTTGGTCTTTGCTTGGGAGCAATTTCTTATTTTTAGTATTGTTTGCCATCCAGGAAATTTCAGGATCTTCAAGACCAGTAAGTCCTGTCTTCTTTTGATTTAACAGTACTTTCTTTAGCTTCTCTCTTGCCTTTAATATTTTAATATAAGCAGCAGCAGGAAGCCAGGTAGCCCCTTCCGCACTCTGGCTGGAAAACCTCTTAGCTAAATTACCCAGTACATTAGGTACCGTTTCTACCTTTTACAATACTGCAGGAGAGAGTGTTGCTAAACTTTCTGTCACAACAACACAAAGATTCCCTTCCTTCAAGTTTCCAACAGGATTTCCCTCATTTTCCTTTAAGATATTAGCAGCAGCCTCCTCAAAGTCTGATTCTAACAGTCTGTTCTAGGTAATTTAGGCTCTAATTAGTGCTCTCTGTAAAGTCCTTTGAGAAAGGAGCTAACGATGAACACGTGTGAAGGGATCTAGGTCTAGGTCAGTGCTACGTGTTTAAGAAAATAAACAGAGAAAATCTATAATGATCTCACTTTTACAGATGAGGAATCTATGATTTAGAAGGGTAAAGTGACTTGCCCAAGGTCATGTGGCAGTTAGTGGTAAAGAAACAATTAAAATCAGTTCCTATAATTCGTTATCTGGTAAACTTCTCAGGTATCATGTAACCTCAGATTCCTGTCATGTTCTGTAGCCCTGAGAAAGCAGCTTTTACCTGAGAACTAACTGGCTGGTGGTGGCAGCATGTGGGAAGGCAAAGGGAAGATGGCTAGCGTTTTCTGTCAGCATATTCGTTGTTTCAATGTTTTGTAATACGTCAGCAGACGATGCTTGGACAGCTAATGCTGCTCATGGGAACTTTTTCATTGTGATTCTGAAGATTTGAGAACTCGACAGTGACATCTTCAGAGATCAAAGAGTGAAGGATTACTCCTGGCTTCTCCTCTTGTCCTTGATTTAAAAAAAAAAAAAAAAAAAAACTGATTATTTTTTTCCCAGAATTACTGAAACATAATTAACCAATAAAATTGTCTTATCTTTGCTTTTGTTTCAGGAGTGATGAGGCAGGGATCTTTGAAGATACTCTTCATTTTCTTGTTTACTTTTTCTTTGGAAATAAAGTTTACAGCATGTGTTCAAAAAAGTTGAGTCATTTGGTTGACCTGCCTTTGTGAATGACTCTGAGTAAAAATCAGCCAGTTAACTCTTCTGAGGTCCTGATGTACATGTCCAGTTGTCTACTGGACTTGGGGATGGTGGCCCACAGATATGTCTAACTCAACATATTCCCAACTTAACTCATTACCTTTCCCTTTCAACCTGCCTGGTCTCTTGTATTTTGAGAGACCTTAGAGACCTTATTATTCACTCAATATGGAAACTTTGGATTTTTCCTTTTCTTCGGACAAAATTCTTTAGAATCTATCTCAGACCGATTTTTTTAATATGTCCTTCTCTCTGCATCCCCTGCTCTTGCCCTTCTTTAAGTCCACGTTCATTTATTCACCTGTGATGGGTATTTATTTTCTGCTTGCACTGCATCAACAGTTATGCTCTGTGCTGGGATTCGAAGGTGAACAAGACATGATGCTTGTCCACAAGGAGCATCTCTGTATGTGGGGGTGGGGAAGGAGACAGAAGCAAAGAATAACAAGAACATGTGAGATGTTTCATATACATCATCCCTCTTCTCGCTGTTAGAAAGATCCTGACCGCTCTCTGCCTTTCTTCTCTCCCTCCTGATCCGTTTGTGTCACTGCTCTCAGCATTACCTTTCTAAGGTACAGATTTGATCATGGTCAGGATGGTGATCTTCTTTGTCTTCTTGTTGCCTAAAGAATAAAGGCCAAAGTCCTCACCTCAGTAAGCCATTCCTTCACAAGTTTTTAAAAGCTGGTCCAAAACTACTTGTCCACCTCTCCACCCTTTGTTCTCTGGTTTGAATCCTAGTCTTTAGCTACATTAGGCTTCTAGTGGATCTCCAGATGCTCCACTTGTAATCTCACATTTTTCTGTCTACCCTCCCCCCTTCCTTTTGTCTCAAATATCTTTCAAATCTCATTCATCACCTGGCTAGCTCTTACTCACCTTCAATCTCTTATTCATCATTTATCTTCCTCAACTTCCCTGCCCTGAGGCAGAATTAATTATATCCTCCTTTTTTTTTTTTTTCATACAAGGACTTCCCTGGTGGCTCAGACAGTAAAACTTCTGTCTACAATGTGGAAGACCTGGGTTCAAGCCCTGGGTTGAGAAGATCCCCTGGAGAAGGAAATGGTGATCCACTCCTGTGCTATTGCCTGGAAAATCCCATGGACAGAGGAGCCTTGTAGGCTACAGTCTATGGGGTCACAAAGAGTTGGATATGACTGAGCAACTTCACTTTCACTTTTTTATACCACTATCTAATATCACTATTATTATAGAATTTATTTTTTATTATAGTTAATTCATAGCCTAGACATTGAGTTTCCTTCTAGCACCTAGAGTGCACATTGTAAAGGGTGATTTTGTTTTTACTGGTAATACATTGTGAAAAAGTAAACAGAGAGTCTCTAAGTGTCTGGATGCAGTCATCAGAATTCCTGCATTTGGAAATCAAAAGAAGTTCCCAGGCATATTTTTCATCCTTTGTCTTCCATGTGAAGTTTGAGGGTATCAGTTGGGACATTTCTGTTAGATTATCCTGGGTTTCCAAAATGTAAGATGAGACTAAATAACCTTAGGAGTTCCCACCAGAGAAGTGGTGAGAGGGAGGATTCCTCAGGGATGCTGGAAGTTAGGAGAAAGTCCCACTTTCACTTCATGATGTTACTAAAGTTCTTTCACAATCTGTCTCATGCTTCTCGTAGCGAGGTATATGTAGATGTGCGTGTGGCAATACTTGCAGATGGTTTTAAACCTTAGACATGAGATGACCTATGCATGACTCACCCATTGCTGTCAGTGCATCTTCCTTAACTTTATGAGTAAGTGCTAAGATATCTGGGCACAAGTGCTTTTTCCTACCAAACCCTGTCTTATGAATGTGAACAGGATGCTTTGGAAAAGAATCTGCCACACATCCAATTGAATAAAGATTTCTCATACATTTGGGAAAAATCAGTCTGAAAATTTTCAGCCTTTATTGCAGATTAATCCACAGAATTTCACTTCATGGAATGTCCACTATTTCAAAACATTACCCACAGAGAATTCTATCAATGAATAAGAAGTCTGCAGAAGGTTACAGATAAGGGTTGGACTTGTTTCCTTCCTTTTTTCCCCTGAAGCTAAGAACTAAACCACATGGTCTCTAGACCTGGTTTAGAGATCTGGGTTGTGTGCTTTCAGGCTCTTAGAATGTCGGAGCTGGAAGGGACTTGAGGGAATATTTGGCTCAGCCTCCTCACTTTACAAATGGTGTCAGGAAGGTTAAAGACTTTTTAAGGTCACATAGCTTGTTGGGGTGAAGCTAGGACAAGGACCCAGGTCTCCCAACTCTCAGCCCAGGGATCTGTCTTCTACACCAAACACAAGCAAATTCCTGTACGAGATGAATGGAACAGCTTTAAAGTTTACATGTAGGACTGTAATGCTTTTGAATATGGCCATGTCTGCCTGTTTTCCTGAGGCCTGAACCTTACTGCAGGTGGACTCTCAGAGACAACCCTGTAGGAGGCTTATGCTGTCAGTTCTTACCTTGGGCCTGCTCTCAGAGGAGCCATGGATGTTGATGTTAATGACAGATCAATATTAAACTTAGATTTGGGGAGCTGGTTAATTCAATGGTGGCTACTTGTCCTCTCCTTGCTTGCAGGGACTGCCAGCCCACCCTCAACCTCTGGCCCCCTCCCCGGGCCCTGCCTCCTTTCCCCAGGGACAGGCCTGCCGTCCTTGCTTCCTCCCCAGCTCAGCCCCTCGCACCTGGGACACCTCTGCTCCCACTATGGGAGTTGCCCCTGGAGCCCAGTAAGAACACTTGCTGATGGGAACAAGTTCCTTCTCCACCTTTCTCTAAAGCCTTCCTCCTGCCTCCTTATCACAACAGAAGCTTACCTTTCCCCGGATACTGTCCCTGCAACTTTCTCCAACAGAGGTTTCCCTTCTCCCATTCCCAGTGGCTTAGAGTGTGGGGAGGCTGAGGAATGTGGGTGCCTTCATTTTCCTCCAAATTGTGCTCATTTAGGCATCCTCTGGCCCTCTCAATCTTTTTACTCTTATTTAAAAAATTCTTACTGACTCACCAAAACTTTCTCAAGGAGTCTACTTCTTCCAAATTCTTTCTTTAAACCTTGAACAATAGTTCTACTTCCTCAGGTTCCATGTCCCTCCTGCAGAGATGATTTAGGCTTTCTCTTCTTATCTCAAAATTTCTGTGCATCTTTCCCCATATTTTTGTTCTTCCCTGTTGTTTCAGAGAATGGAGTCAAAACTTCAAGGCTTCGCCATGGTTCTTGGATTCTGGCCTCATCTACCTGCTCTGGGACCATGAAAAGAAAGTGAAAGTGTTAGTTACTCAGTCATGTCTAACACTTTGTGACTCCATGGGCTGTAGCCTGCCAGGCTCCTCTGTCCATAGAATTCTCCAGGCAAGAATACTAGAGTGGGCAGCTATTCCCTTCTTCACGAGATCTTCCCAACCCAAGAATTGAAGCCAGGTCTCCTGCATTGTAGGTAGATTCTTTACCATCTGAGCCACCAGGAAAGCCTGCTCTGGGATATAAAGACACACATCTCTGAATTGCATCTTTTGGTATTTCCATTTCACTGAATGCAACCATTCCTTGCCCATCTTTCCCAAAGAGTGCTCTGCAGTTTCAATCTCCAGTGCCTAAATAAAGATCTTGGGGTCTGGTGCCTAGAATCTGCCTTTTGTCTTAAGGTTAAAATTTGAAACTGGAATCATGTGTAGAAATTTGAAATGAGACATGGGTAGGAATCATGCCTGCTTAGCTACCTATTTTTTGTCATTTTGTTGTAGTTCGTGTCTGACTCTTTGTGATCCTAAGGACTGTAGCCCTCCAGGCAAGAATACTGGAGTGGGTAGCCCTGGAGAAGGGGATCATCCCAGTTCAGGGATTGAACCCAGGTCTCCTGCACTGGCAGGCCAACTCTTTACTGTTGAGCCACAAGGGATTCCCTCTAGCTACCTTTTGCCATGTAACAAATTATCCCCAAATTTGGTGGCTTAAAACAACATTCCTCACTACATCATGTTCTATAGGTCAGGCGCCAGGATGTGGCTTAGCTGAGTCCTCTGCTTCAGAGTATCACAGGTTGCAAAGTGTTGGCTGGGGCTGCTGTCCACATCAGGCTTAGCCAGGGAGGAGCTGCTTCCAGTTGCATTCATGTGATTGTTTGCAGCACTCAGTTCTTCAGAGGCTGTTGGTTTTAGTTCCTTGCTGACTTGGCTGGAGGCTGCCCTCAGTTCCTTGGCATGTAGGGAGCTTATAACATGGCAGCTCATAATATCTGAGTGAGCGAACTGAGGAAAGCCAGAGGAAAAAAGAGTACAGGTATGGGACAGAATCACAGTCTCTTATAACCTGGTCTCAGACATGCCATCCCATTATCACTCTTGTAGTTTTCTGTCTGTCAAAAGTAAATCATCTGTCTAGCTCATGCACAAGTGCAAGTGTGTGTATGTGTGGGTGTGTGTGTGTGCTCAGTCATGGCCGACTCTTTGTGACCCCATGGATTGCAGCCCACCAGGCTCCTCTCTCTATGGAATATTGGGAACATCCCCTGGAGTAGGAAATGGCAACCCATCATACACAAGGGGAGGGGATTAAACAAGAGTGTGAATATCAGGAGAGTGGATTTTTGGCAATCTTTTAGAAGCTGACTACTGTATACCCCAACCCCAAAGCTTTCTCTCAAACTTCTGCTACCTATTTAAGGTGTCAACTTATTTTCCTCCTTATATTTATCACTCAGCTTCTCAAGAGAGGAGTCTAAATTGGTGGCCTTTATTTTTCCAGCCACATATTCACTCTTTAACCTATCCCACTGTGGCTTCCACTCTCACCACTCTATTCCTGAGGGTTGCAAGTGAATTTGAAAAGGAGCAGGACCCTATGGTCCTCGGCCATATGACCTCAGCCTACCTTTTGTCTGTAGGAAAACTTTAGCCAAAGAGTAAGTTTAACCAGAGAATTGAGAAAATGCAGAAACAAAGGCAAACAGTCAAAGGAGACCAAATAATAATTTAGTCATTAAGTATAATCAAGGACCCTAGTTCCTTCTCAAAGGCTGTAGATAGTATTCTGAATCAAATTCTGTGAGCTCTCTTGTAGATACTGAAACCCCCACCAGGTGGAAGAAGTTAACTACATGATGACCAGACCATAGCCATGATATAAGCTGCCATAATTCCAAAAACAAGCTCAAGGAATGGGAACAAACTGACCCTGGAACTGGAAATTAACTCTACTTAATCAAAGCAATGCTGGTCAGACCACCGATGACCAATTTCAAGATGACTGCCAGAGCTGTTTATGCATGTAGCTCCCTCCCTCTGTGTATAAAAACTCTCCCCCACCCCCGATTGTCTGTGGGGCAGGGGGTGTGAGCCTTTGGACAGGAGTCTGGCTTCCCCCACCCCATTCAAAATAAAGCAAATTTTCCTTTCTACCAACCTGGCCTCTTTATTGGCTTTTGAGTGTTGATCAGCCAGATAGCACATTGGGCTGCAAACTAATTGCCAAGTCCTTTTCTTCTACTCTCCAGGGACTCTGCAGCATCTGATTGTCCTTCTTCCTTAGGATTCTCTCCTTTTTTGGCTTCTGTGATACTCTGCTTTCCTGGGTCCTCAAACTCTTCTGCTTACTTCTCTGTTTATTCTTCTACTGACTCTCCCCTCCCCCACCATTTTGACTAATTATTAATTTTGTAAATATTTGGATAGAACGTATTATCTAAGAGAGACTGAAAAAGTTTTAAGACCAGCTTAAGATTTCATCAAGGGTCATAGAAATGACCAGTCACTAAGCCTGTTGGGAGCAACAGTGTAAAAAAAATAAAGTTGATTTAAAAATGATTGTTGTCTCCTGTCAGTCAACAGGAACCTAAGGAGACATGATGACTAACTGTACTATGGTGTCCTCGAGGGATCCTGAAAGAGATAAAATAAGTTAAAAACTAAGGCAATCTCAATGAAGTACAGGCTTTTGTTAATAATAATTAAGCAATATTCGTTCATTAATTATGACAAATGTACCATACAAATATAAGATGTTAAAAATGGGAAACTTGGATGTGGGGACTCTGTGCTCTATTCACAGTTTTTCTGTAAATTGAAATAAAATAAAAAGTTTATTTTAAAAAAATGCACCCTGTCAAGCTCTGCTCTTCCAGGTAAAGGTCACACTGGTATTTGTACATTTATATTTATGTGTCATGTCTCTATAGATTCTGCCTCCAAGTTTGTGCTCACCTTTATGCCTCAGAACTAATCTCAGGGCCCTGCATATTCCATAAGTAATTATTGAATGAATGACTGAGTGAAGGAGTGAATGACTGTGAAATACCAATGTGAACTTTGAAACAGGCTGTTCTATAAAGACATAATTAACCCAGCTGAAGTCAAGGGTGATGGGAACATTTTACTGGCCTTTGTCTTCAGTTCATTCAGTTCAACAAAACCTCTAAAGTGGTGGGTTCCCACTTCTTCAAATTACATGTTCCTGCTCTGTTTTTATCTCTGTCACTTCCTCTTCTTTCATCTTTCTCTCTCTATTATTGTTTCTTCTACTGTGGTGTCCTTTCCACTCATTTTGACCCAAACAATGGTTGTCCTTCCTAATGTGTTGTGGTTGAGTGGGAAATTTCTAGAGTGTCGGTGATGAGCTGGGACTGAAGCAACAGGAGAACAAAGATGTTTGGTTCTGGATGTGTGCCACCCAGGTAACCACAGATCCCGGACAGGAAAGCTTGGTGCCACTTCCCATGGAATTAGTCAAAGTGAACTTGTTTTTACTAGCATTAAACAATTAGACTTAATTCCCAGATTTCATCATTTTGGAACAATTGTTTTGGTTTCCATTAGGTTCACTTTTAGTGTTTGCTCATGGCTATAGTGTGGGCTTCCCTGGTGGCTCAGAGGTTAAAGCGTCTGCCCGCAATGCGGGAGACCTGGGTTCGATCCCTGGGTCAGGAAGATCCCCTGGAGAAGGAAATGGCAACCCACTCCAGTATTCTTGCCTGGAGAATCCCATGGATGGAGGAACCTGGTGGGCTACAGTCCACGGGGTTGCAAAGAGTCGGACACGACTGAGCAACTTCACTCACTCACTCATGGCTATAGTCTGTGGGGTTGCAAAGAGTCGGACATAACTGAGCAACTGAGCATGCATGCATGGATATTGTTATCAAATAAAGAGAAAAGTCTCCCTAATGTCACTCATAGCACTCCCATTTCTACATCATAGTGAACAGTTGCATATTTAGAAATGTTTGACTCCTCCTCTTCCTGTTCCTCCTTCCTCTCCTTCCTCCTCCTCCTCACCCTCTCTTTCCTCTTCCTCCTTCTCCTCTTCCTCCATCTCCTTCACTTGTAGATAGGTGGCTTGCTTATTCATGGACTTGAACTTTCCTGGGCCTTTCAAAGTGTCTCCTTTCTGTTCTTTCTTCATGTTTCAAAAGTAACATGCTGAATCCCCGCGCGCTGCGCTGCTGGGAGTGAGTACTGTCGCTCCGTAGGTCTCGGGACCGAGGGCTGAGGGCACGATGGCGCCCTTTAAAAAAAAAAAAAAAAGTAACGTGCTATTCTTTGTAAAGGAAACTAATACTATTGGCTGATTCTAAAAAATTGTAGATGAGCGTCAGCTGATTTGTGTTGGTTTTAATCAGTTGTTCAGGGTTTAAGTCCAGGATGTGACATGAAAATAAATGGAGTTAATGAGATCGCAAAGTATGGACCTTAGCAGTGCAATTTTCTGATCCTCTGAGCTAACTGGTTATAATTTACAATTAAAAATGTCTTGCATTTTTACAATGTTTCATGCTCTTCATTTATGTTAATTTTATCTGATTCTCATATCTTAAATTTTTTTAAAAATCTTACGACAGTTCTTTCAATAATTGTAGTTCTTGGGTTTTCAGACCAGCATGGCACTGGGTGGAAAGTGTGACTGGGGAGACTAAGCTTGGGGTGGACTGTGTTTCAGAATTTGAAGGCTTAGCAAGGCCTAGGAGGGAACTTATGGTCTTTCATCAACACAGGGCCATCTGTTCCTTTAATGCTGTATCCTCTGTGCTTACAACAGTGCATGACACAAGGTAGACACCCAGGGAAAGTTGGCTCAATATCACTTTCTTTTGGTGGAGACGAGAAAAAGGAGCTGGAATAGGCAGAAGGTGTGATTCATTCTCGTCATCCAGTTCCCAAAATGGAGATTTCAATCAACAGTCCTGGGGAGGTTGTGGTTCCCAAAATATTCCTATTTGTAAGACAGGGATGAGCTTAGTCCTATTCCTACTTCCCTTTTTTCTGCAACAGAGAGGATGAGTTATTAATTAGATTAGTCACAATCTAAGACTTGGAGCCACATTTACTAGTGGGTGGGACTTGAGGGACAATGGACTGAAAGTTTGCCAGCCCACACAGTTTTGTGAGAGCTCATCTCTTTGGTCTTCAGTTGACCAGACAGTGGTAAGACCCTTCAGCCATTAGACTGGGACACATGTATCAGCCCAGCTACCTAGGAAGCTCTGCAGTGGACTTTTAGGCCCAAACTCAGTTAGATGGTTGGAGAGGTGTGTTGGTTTTATACTAGTTATTTTTCCTTGTGCTCCCATCTCTTAGGAACTCACAGGGAGGAGGGCTTGCTGAGCCAGATCAGGTCCTGAGTACCCCTTGACCCACTGGCAGGACCCCAATTAAGAGCCCCTACTCCAATACTTTGGCCACCTGATGCAAAGAGCTGACTCATTGGAAAAGACCCTGATGCTGGGAAAGATTGAGGGCAGGAGGAGAAGGGGACAACAGAGGATGAGATGGTTGGATGGCATCACTGACTCAATGGACATGGGTTTGGGTGGATTCTGGGAGTTGGTCATGGACAGGGAGGCCTGGCGTGCTTCGGTTCATGGTGTCACAAAGAGTCGGACACGACTGAGTGACTGAACTGAACTGACCCCTACCTAATGCTACTTGGAGGCATTCTCCTTCTGCTTGGCAATAGGTCTTTAATCTGAATAGACACTGGCTGGATACAAACATCAGTCACCAATGAAACCTCCCATGTGTAGGAGATCTTACAGCCTATTAGTCCTACTCATCCCTTCTTTTACCTCCATCTCTAGGTTTGTCTGTAGTGGTTCTTATACATACCATGTATTCATTTCCTGTGATTGCTGTAACAAACCAGCACAAAGTTGGTGGAGTAAAATAACATAAATTTATTCTGTTATAGTTCTGGAAGCCTGAAGTCTAAAACCAAGTCAGTCAGACTCCCACCAAAGGCTTCTTCCCTCTTCAGCTTCTGGTGGCTACTGGCATTCCTTGGCTTGTGTCTCCATCCTTCCAATCTGTTTCTGTCATCACATGGCCCATTCCTCTTTTTTATGTGTCAAACCTCCCTCTACCTCCCTATCAAAAGGATGATGATATGTGATGGCATTTGGGGCCCACCGGGGTAATCTAGATGACACCTCCATCTCCAGATCCTTAACTTATTCACATCTGCAAAGACACTTTTTCCAAATAAGGTAACATTATAAGTCCCAGATATTAGGACCTGGTATCGCTGGGGCCAGTATTCATCCCCCATTAGTAGACTCTAGAATCTTATATTCATCTATCTTTTTCCCCTTCTTCTCCCCTTTAAATAGAGACTTATGTGTCCACAACTAAATCTCTTTGAGCAGATTAAGCCCCCAGGTCTTGCTCTTGGGTGTAGTACTGGAAAAGACAAACAACATCTTACTTCTTCTAATTATTGTGACTAATTCCAAATCATAATAGAAAACACAATTTCCAGCCATGGCTCCAGGACTTCCAAGGAGGGTCTACATGATACCAACATCTGGATGAAAAGTTAAAAAACAAGCCAATAACCCCCAGCCAATTAAACAGATGCTTGTTTTCAAGCATCTAGATGTTTGGTTCTCGTATCTGGGGGGGAGGAAACATCGTGGAGGCAGTTCTGAGAGGAGGAGGCGCCTGTTTCCCTTCACCCCGACGTGACTGAGGAAGGTGGTAGGTGGTGAGGCCCTCCTGCTGGCAGGGAGGCAGGATGTTCAGGGTCTGGAGTTGAGAGGGAAGGAGGAGAGATTTCTGAATGCAGAGTTGCCAAATTGTGTCCAAGAATGTGGGATGGAGGCAGAATCAGTGGAGGATGAAGACAGAACTAGCTGCAAATGCTGGGATCCTGGCCCTCCAAGCAGCCATATTAAAGATCAAAGGGATGAAGTCTGTGCATTCCAGACAGAATCAGGCGCAGCGCACAACTATGAAAGCATTCTTGGCTGTCATACCCCCGAGAACAGTGAGCGGGCTCCGCACAGCACTCTGGGTTCTGCCGGCAGAGTGGAGAAGCTCCTTTTAGTCTTCATAGGGTCTGGGCTGTGACAGTGGATATTTTCAGTGCAATCAAAACAAGATGCTTCAGTTCTGTGTTGTTCCCTTCTCCCGGGGACGTTTGGGGGCCCCTAAGGAACTGGAGGATCAGGGACCCGGTCTCTTTGGCTTCTGACCTTTCAGGAGTGATGGAACAAATTCACATTGAGGTCAGGGCTTTTGGAGTCATCACCTGGTTGGTAGCTCCTTTTCCTTTTGGGACCTTCCTGAGAGCCCAGGATTCCAGAATCCTGGTCAGAGGAGACTGCCAAGCCTGGTGCCTGACCAGAATGTGCTTGACAAAAGGCTGGCAGGAATGTTGCTTGGGTCTAAGCCCCTGGGCCTGTAGGCTGAGGTGGTGATGTGCTTTACTCTCACTACTTCCCCAGTGCCTGGCCCCGATCTTAGATGGGCTAATGGACGCAGGCCATGTAATTTGGTCAGAGCTCAGCTGAGAGAACCAGCATCTAGATGGGTCATATGAATCAGTGTAATTGGGGATGAAGGGCCCAAGCTCTGAACTTAGTGACTCTGCCACTTACTAGCTGAGTGACCTTGGACCTCGGCTTCCTTCTCTGTGCAATGTGAGGATAATACCCACCTTTTAGGCTGTGTGTGAGGATTCCATGAGATAACTTTTGTATAGCACCAGCTCAGTGACTAGCCTGCAGTGAATGCTCAATAATCTAGCTATTTTTTACTGCTCTTACAAAAGCACATCTCAGAGAATGTCCATTCTTCCCTCCTTCTCTTCTCTTTCCATCCCCACTTCCCTTTCCTTCTAGGATTGCACATCTGGGAACCAAAACCTGAGAGAGAAGAAGAGACAGACCATCGATTCTTTCATAAGTCCTATTGCCTTGGCTGGGAGCTTATTTGTCTATATAGTAAAACATTTTGGGGGTCACTTATACTCTGAGACAATGAATCCTTTTTAAAAATATGTAAGTTTTGATTAAAGAAAAAATTATGAGCCACCATTAAGGTTCCCAGATGGAGTTAAATCTAATTAGTCACTTAATACAGCTATTGATTCCTGCCTTTCCTATAAGGAGTCATGGTGGAAATGTAGATTGTCCTCATTCTCCACTATGTGCTGCCCTGGCTCCTTCCTAAGGCCCAGATTCTCAGACTCTCTAATATTTCAAGCTTGTTCTTCACGTGTGGTTCATTGGAAATTCTGATGATAAAATGAAATAGACTACTCGGCCCCTAGTAGGTGCTCAGTAAAATTAGATTGAGTTTGTTGAGTAGTTTGTATTGCTTTAGAGGTAGCTTATCAGCCTTACTAAAGTGAACTTCCTTCTTCTTCGTGTGAGGTGGATGTGCTCAGGACGAATCGCTCAAGTCAGTACGTGATTGCCTAAGTGGTGTGATTCAGAGATGTGAGAGAAGGCCCCTCCCCACACTTAGATACAGAGCCCATCCCTTCAGCTCACGTAGAACGAGTCAGAACACCCTGACTTCTAAAACTAGATGTGCTGTGAACTGTGTGGTCTTACTTATCCTCTGAGTACCTTAGTCACCCTATCTATAGAATAAAGATCAAATGATGCTTGTAAAGTTTAAATAAGATAAAGTAATGTATGTGAGTGAATTTAAGTGAGTATTTGGCCAAATGATGCCATGGGCGCAGCCTTGTACTTGAGGCCACACCAAAGCTTTCATATTACAGGGAACTCTCTCCATTACTTTGTTTTGAATAATAGGGTAGTGCTTGGTAAAGGCCCAGCCTAAAACAATCTTAATTAATGCTCTTTTGAGATGCTTTTGAGTTCTTTAGACAGAAACTATGGGGTAAAAAGGCAGATAAATTTAATATAGATTAAATGAACTTCCTGGAAGTAGGGTTTCCCACTTGCAAGTGATGGATGTAATTGTAAATAAGCCCTTTGAAAGACTGTTTTTAGATCATGATAATAATCACCTATCAGGAGAATGAAAAACAACATTTCTGCTGCTTTAAATTGCCTTCTTTTCTTTCCTTTCTTTTGTTTTCTTCCTTCCTGTGTTCTTTCTTTTCTTCCTTTCTGTGAATATGGGAAAAAATTCTAAAATATTATGTTCTTTTATATATGATGTGTTTTAAATATTTTTATAAATAAATTTCCTATTGTAAGTGGACACTTAACTATTTCCTCTAACATCTTTCATGTTTATACAATTAAAACTGGAGAAAGTCAATACATTTTGGGTGGCACTGGACCCTGGGAACTGGGAACTGTAAGGGGCCTGGGCAGTGCATTTTCCTCCCACCTCTGCATCTCAGCCTCACCCTGCCCTCACTGTGGTCCTGCTTTCTAAGTTTTCCTGGTCACATTATGGGAAAAATGCGCTCCATCCACCACTCTTTACTGTGGCTCAGACAGTAAAGAATGTGCCTGCAATGCAGGAGACCTATCTTCAATCCCTGGGTTAGGAAGATCCCCTGGAGGAGGGCATGACAACCCACTCCAGTATTCTTGCCTGGAGAATCTCATGGACAGAGGAGCCTGGTGGGCTACAGTCCATAGGGTCCCAAAGAGTTGGACACGACTGAGCGACTAACACACTTTCCACCTCTCTTGAGTCTTTACAGCTTATTTAAGCCTTTAGCCTAGACTAAGACTGAATTTTTTGAGCCTCTATTCAGTTTCTCAGGATGAGATTCAGACTGGCCCCAGTTAAGGCTCACTGCTGGACACAGCTATGGCCAGGGTCACGTGTACAGATACGGCTGCCAGGAAGCTGTCTGCCTCGCACCTGCATGTGGCTGGCAATGAACTAGACAGTGTTGGGGGAAGACATTTTTACTGGATTCAGTGTGAGGTGGGAGTTTTTGAGCCATGAGGTACCTCTGAGGAACACTAATCTGGTAACAATATCAGGTATGATTTTAGTGGCGAGAAGAATGATTACTAGAAATTCTTCTGGCAGGGTGGGGGAGGGGAATTGGAAAGGCTTAGGAGCTTTCAAGATTTTTCTAATAATAAATTACAGAAGGCAGGGGTGGGGAGCTGCCTTTTCTGTAATTATCCCCATAGGAGCTGAAGTGATGCAGGCGGCAGCAGGAGAAACAGATGATGGGGGGCTTTTGGAAGAGAGAGGAAGCTCCTGGTGGGGATTGCCGTAAGGGTCAGTGCTCAGCCTTGGGCATAGCATCTGACCTCACTGGGCACTCACAGAGAGCCTGGAAACACATGGCTCCTGAAGACAGAGAGAGCCTGATGGTAAGCAGATCTCATGGCCCCTGACACACCATGAGGCATGCCGAGCTTCACCTCTCTTGGAAGGCATTTCTCCTGGGAGAGGACGAGTAAGCAGTGAGTCATGTCAGCCCAGCGACATAGCTTAAATGAAACGTGAGAGAAATCTTGACTCATCTCAGCTGGTGGTGTCTGCTGAGTGTGTGGGCATAGATATAAACACATGGCCATGCGCACACCCCCATGCCCCTTCACGCATGAGGCAGGCCCACAGGGGGCCAAGTGGTGACTCAGAAGGTAGCAGCACGGATAACCCGCTGACTCATGGTCTTACATTCCTTGGCTCCCTCCTCAGACAGGTCCTGGGTTTGAAGGACAGGTGACTCACAGACTGACCTGCTCTCTGGTCTGGTTTTTGCAAGTGCTATTCTTACTTCTCCGGGTCACCCCAACTTTTGGGACATCCCTTGTCTGGAGGCCAACCCAACCATGTTAGATCCTCAGCCCCCTGCTTAGTTTACTCACTGGGATGCCTGTCTCATCAGCCTCTCCCTTTCTAATCAGTCATCAGTTAACAAATATTCAGTCAGTGTCCTCAGTGTGCTGGCTGCATGCAGGGGTGCTGTGGATCCAGCAGTGGCACATGAGATGACCCCTTCCCCAGGCGACTGTAGCCATCTCTTCGGGACTGTCCTTACTCACTTCCTTTGGAAGTTGCTTCATTCGGGAAAGAGGCATCTCTTCAAAGTCCCTTCTCCGTGGCCTCGGGAGCTCGTGCTTCTGGGTGGTGACTAGTGGATTCCCACGTGTGGCTCAAGGGGCTGGTTCCTCGCCTGTGTCCCTACTTCACTCTTGCTGCCACCTGAAGGGAGTGACTCTTCATTCTCTCCCCAAGTGTATAGCAGGTTGGGACTATTTTGTAGGCAGAGGGTTTCTTGAGTGTGTACTGAGCTGCCCCAGCCTTGCTCCTCGACTGCCGATCACTGCCCGTGGATGCATCCTGAGAACAGCAGCTGCTTATTTATGGAGCCTTAGACTTTTGTGTATAATCTGATAATCACAGGGACTCTCTGAGGTAGGCTTTTTGTCATCAAGTTGTATTATCATCATTATTTTACATGTCAGGAAACTTAGGTTCAGAGTGGTAATTTCCCTTAGATCACACAGTTTATAAGAGACAGTCCTGGTTCACCCAGACCCTGCTGCTGTCTATGGCTACAAAGATGTCTCAGACCTGGGGTGACTTCTCTGCCTTATCTGGGGGCATCTTCATGTTGAAACTGGGAGCTATTCATCTCTTGGCTTCTCCAAGTGTCTGACCACCATTGGCCCAGGAGGCACAGGCAGGCAGCAGAAGAAGGAAGGGACAAATGTATGTGAAAACTTGTGGGTGCAGAAATAATAAGAGTGGCAATTTCAGTGTCATGTGGGTCTGAGATTAGAGCTTGTGACCACACTGCAGGATGGTCCTGAGCAAGGCTGTGGTATGGACAGAATTTATCTTTAGTCTCCATCCCCTTTAGCCTTCTCATGGTCCTGATTTGGTGGTTAGATTATCAAATAATTATATTTAAATTATATTTACATTTAAATAAACATTATATTTAGTATTGAATATTTTTCAGTTCACATGAACTTGAATTTAAATAGAGCTCATTAATTTCATATTATCCAAAAACAAAGACATATATTGAGACATAGATAATTTTAGATAGACAGGCATAGTTTTCTGCTTGAAATTTAAAATATCTTTTTACCTTTTTTTGGGGGGGGCTACATTTCTGTGGCCCCATCAAGAATGTGAAGAGAAGGACACTAGAGTCATGATCACTTGCTTTTACGCTGGAAGGATCTCAGAGATCACCTGGTCCAATTTCTTCATGTTATGGACAAAGAAAATGTGAGCAGAGGAGCTTCTGTGACTTTCCTAAAAAGGCAGCAGGACCAGGACTTGAACTCAGGTAGCCTTTCTGTCCAGCGCTTTTCTCTGACATCACCTTTCAGCACTCCCAACACAATCACAGGCAACTTGAGGGTCTGTACATTTAGCCATGAAATACGATGAAGCTCTCATCAGTCCACAACAGTGGGCTCTTCCTTCTGCAGACCTCCCCTCCCCAAGCCACCTGTCTTGCAAGTCGACCTAGACCCCTTGGGGCCTGTCCTCCCCTGCACTTTATGTATGTTGTCATATTATAAAGCATCCTCTGCATAAGAGTTCCTCTTTGACCATGGCATCTGAGAGTGGAAAGTGATTGGCTGGAAGAGCAGGAATTGTATCGATCTGTAGATATTCTTTATCTCTCTCTTTGGCACTGATAACTGTCTTTGTAGTTTCCTTTTTTCTTTTGCAGAAGAACCTGTGTTGACAGCATAGATATGTCAATGTCCCTGTAAAGTACACCTTTCTCATTGTGAGAGCTCTTGGATAGTAGGTCCTTAGTTTTCTTTCCCTGGCTACAACAAGACATCCCCTCCTGGGAACATCACTGTTCCCTTCTGCTCTGTGGTGACATGGTGGGTCTTATGGAAAGACTGTTCATGAAATCACATAGAATCTGGTTTGAGCCCTGGCTTGAGCATTTTAATAGCAGTGAAACCTTGGAAAGGGTACTCAACATCTCTGAATCTTGACTGATTTCCCACCTGTAAAATGGGGATATTGGGGATCACACATGAATAGGTGAGTGAAGGGGTTTCATATGTGAGACAATCCTGATGCCTTGTGAAAGATGCAGCTGTATATTTGGTAATTAGAGGAGGGTTAGCTGCCAGTTGTTGCCTGAGAATGTAAAAAGACTAACTTCAGCTAAACTCACAGCAGTGTCTTTTGTACACGCACATTTGTGAACTAATCTTTCCCCTGCTGATCTCCATGTAATTTCCTTTGGTGGTGTCATGGGGAGATGGCTTGCTGATGCCGTGAGCTGTCTATGGGGAGCAGCGGGCTGGAGTGGTGGGAAGTGTGACCCGGAGGGTTCTAGTCCTGTCACCAGCTGCCATTTACCAACAGGCAGGATATTTAACTTCAATTTCCTCATCTGGGCATGCGTGCTAAATCACCTCAGTCAGGTCTTTGTGACCCCATGGACTGTAGCCTGCCAGGCTCCTCTGTCTATGGGATTCTCCAGGCAAGAATACTGGAGTGGGTAGCCATGCCCTCTACCAGGGGATTTTCCCAGCCCAGGGGTTGAATTGATGTCTTTTATGTATCCTGCCTTGGTAAGTGGGTTCTTTACCACTGGAGCCACCTGGGAAACCCCTTTTTCATCTGTAAAGTAAGAGCAGTACTTACATTGTGTTGGGCTGATTAGAGTATTATACGTGATGGTACTTGTGGAACATTAGCCCAGTGCCTGGCCCATTGTAAGTGTTGCCAAGTAAATTGGCATCATTTCTGGGGATCTTTGTTTTGAGGGTATCTTTGTATTATTCATGGGACAATAACTTCCTATAGGAACCTTCCTGAAGAGGTGATTATTTGCCTGGTCCCCCCTGAAGTTTTTCCAGTCAGCTGAGCTATGTTTCTGATTTTGGGAATGTAAGCCCTCCTCATCAGTTGGGTCCTGGTGCTCAAAGACCCTGGCCTATGTAATGGCTATTATTTATTATCAGTTCTCTCCACCTTCTGGAGCTTGGGGCTTCATATCCTTGCTCTTGATGTGAGTCTAGAGAACAGAATTTGGTCCATGGTGTGTTGTTCATCTTGAGCCCCACCTGGGATCGGGGGAGAGGATGGGGTTAATTTTCAAAGTGCATCATGGCTTCCTTTGCCTGGAGCAGTCTTCTCATTTCTTCTGGTAAATGCCTACTCATTCTTTAAGAGTTTTTTTTTTTCCCAAAGCCTTCGCCAGCCATTCTCAGCAAATTTCACTGCTCTGTGCTCTGTGCACCATAGTCCTCCTACCTGCCTCTGTTAAGCTCCTGCGTGTGCCATACGTGGAGGCCTACCTGCTGCCTAGCTTTCTCTCCTCTCTTTCCCCTGCATTCTATGCTCAGCCTGACTGTTCCTCTTATTTTCACAAGTGTGCTGTGCCTCCTCTCATCTGGGCTTTCGCATGTCTTAGTCTTACTGCGACAGCAATGTGCGTCCCTCCTCTGTGCCCGTTCCTTGGCCCCCAGCCCTGTGTAGTGAACTCCTGCTCATCCTGGGTCATAATTGAACACCCCCTCCTCTCCGGGAAGATGTTCCTGCACATACATGTCTAGGTGGCCCTCCCATGGGCCCCCCAAGACACCTCCTCATCGTCCCTAGCACATTGCACTCATGTCTGTCTCCTTGCTAGACTCTAGCATCTGGACAGTTGGACCGTATATCTTGTCCCTGCTTGTACATCTAGCACTGTCTGATGGCAGTTGTTCATCCTATTCAGCTATCAGTTCTGCTTTCACGCTTGTCTCTGGCTGCTGAAGGCTCACTCCTTGAGGAGGGGGCTTGTCTTCCTTACCTTCACATCTGCAGTGGTTTGCCCTGTGCCCGCCCCAACAGAATTTCTCATCAAGGTTGACTTAGAGCATCAGCTCCTAGACCCTGTCCCAGTGAGCTCCAAAGCCACTTTTCCCCAGCAGATTTCTTTTTAGCCTCAGAAGCCAGGAAACGAAGGAGTCCTAGAGGCCGAGCTCATGATAGAAAGCTTTGTCTCCCTCCTCTCTCCATGGCAGGTGGTTCTGTATGCCTTCCCTCCCGCCAGTCTTCACTTCTACTTACCGCCACCCCATGCCCTAGCCAGCTGATCTGTTACTCAATTAGTGTAATGTTTCTGGGCCATTCATTAAGCCGAGACTCTCTGGTTGTACTTAAGAACATGAGTTGGTATTGTCCAGGCTTGACCTGCATGTGTTAGTAAATGCCCCCCACCCCCAAATCCGGTCGTTGCAAACCTGTCTCCATCCTCTTCCTTTGATCAATATGCTGAGTACCCAGGTCAATGGATATCATCCCTTGGGTTCCTGGCCCATTTATTAAAAATGTGGAACAATTTAAGTTCTTGCTGCTTTGACTGGAAGTCGTTGAACATGTGTTTCCAGCAGGCTCTGAGGCTGGGAGGTCAAGTTTCAGATGCAACTAATTCAGTGTAAAGGTGAACCTTCCATGCCTGGAAGAAAGAACTGACAGCTGATTTATGATGTGGCTTTTGAACAAATCACCCCTAAAATCCAGCTTGTTTCCTTATGGAAGGGGCTCGATTTGTATCAAAGTGTCATCCTTGGACACTGCATGCTGCCCCTGTAGTCAACAGCTGGTGGAATAAAATGGGATTTCAGTGATTCCAAAAACTGTCCCCATGATGTTTGGCTAAAGAAATGCTGGTGTTTTTGGGTCTCTCTTATGACAACACATACTTTTGGTGCCTGGGGGTGTGCATGACTAACAAAATAGCTCTGTGAGGCTCATCCTTGGGGCTGAGGGTGACCTGGTATGTGGGAACACCCCACACAAACCGCCCTTGGCATCTGTGACCTGATGTGGTTTCTGTCCCCAGAAGTGAATGGGATCAGGAGTGGTGACAGGTCCCGAGAAGAAGCTGCTCTGTGCATTTGGGAAGTGATGCCTGTCTGGGAGTGTTTACAGGGATCCTGTCCCTAATTAATGTTTCAGTTTACTGCATTCTATGCAGGAAGTAGAAAGCCTGCATTAAAGATGAGCAAATAGAGAGTGTAACTAAAGCCTTCTCGTAGGTCTAGGGACAAAGTACCGGGGAGGGTGGGGGTAGAGCTGGGTAGAGGCCTCCAGATATTTTAGTATTTCTGCATTTAATGACAGGGGGCTTCCCATGTGGCACAGTGGTAAGGAATCCACCTGCAATGCAGGAGACACAGGAGATAAGGGTTTGATCCCTGGGTCGGAAAGATCCTTTGGAGTAGGAAATGGCAACCTAGTCCAGTATTCTTGCCTGGAAAAATTCCACGGACAGAGGAGCCTGGTGGGCCACAGTCCCTGGGGTCGCAAAGAGTTGGACACTCTGAGCAGCTGAGCACACGCACACATTTAATGACAGCACGTCTTGGTTCTCTTTGTCCTTTCTATTCCAAATAGGAAAAGGAACATTTTGCCACCCTCTGGGAACACAGGCTCAGGTGGAGCGCCGAGTGTGGTGATGTAGGGAGTGGCCCTCGCCACTAAGACTCGCACTTTCATAGGTTTTGGTCTTCCTGTCCAACCCCAATAACAATGACTCAGCGACAGAGAAAGTGGAGTCATTTTTGAGTTCCAGACATGTTGCCGCGGGGGCTCCTCGTTAGTGGTCAGTCCAGGCAGGAGCTGGCGGGAGCTGAGAGGGAGCCATCTGTGTGGGTAAGTGGGAGGGCAAAACTCAGAGCCAGGGGCCCTGAAAAGTGATATTGACAATGTAAGAAAACCTCTCTGTGACGGGTGCAATTGCAGCTAAATAACGCCAGGTAATAAGCATGCTCACATCCCGGGTCTCCAGGCTAAGCTCTGCTCTCTGTTCAGACTGAGGAAGATCTGTAACAGAAGACTGCTCCTGGAAGAGGCAGCCCTCATTCTGGGTGTTTGCAGACAAATGTCTGCTGGTGTCTGGAGCCATGAGATGCCAACTGCTTCTGTCTGGTTGGGCCAGTGACTTCCTGGACTTGAGAACTGTGGTCCTTAAAAGGAGAATTTATGAACAAACAAGGACACTAGTCTCTTTTCTGGAACATTAAAAAATACCTTTTCAAGGTGAAGTCCTCATTGCTGCTGTTTTCTGGGAAACCAGTCAAATTAAGTCAATATACTGTAGTCCCACATTTCTATCACTTGCCAGCTACCTACTGAACTCCCCTGGCAAGCTGTTTGTAGTTCTTGTCTCACATACATTGTGTAGTGCCCAGTGTTTTGGGTATTTATCCATTGATCTACGTTCAAGTATGGCTTGATGGAAAGAACTTGAACTTTGGGACCAGAGAGATCCAAATTTAGATCAAAATTCAACTTTTCAGTGGCTGTGTGAGCTTGAAAAATTGATTTAACTTTTCCTAGCTTGATTGTCCTTCTCTGTAAGATGGAGACAATTCCTCTTTCACGGTGTAGTGAGGATTAAGTGGGGCAGTGTATTATAATTCCTGTGTGTTAGTACCCATCTCTCCACTCCGCCTGTAATTTCCTTAAAGGTAACGTATCACATTTATTTTTTTTCTCTCTCTCAACCCTCCACTTGTTGTCTTGTCTGTAGTTTTGTTGTTTAATCGCTAAGTTGTGTCTGACTCTTTTGTGACCCCATGGACTGTAGCCCACCAGGATCCTCTGTCCTTGGGATTTCCCAGGCAATAATTCTGGAACAGGTTGCTATTTCTTTCTCCAGGGTATCTTCCTGACCCAGGGATCGAACCTGAGTCTCCTGCATTGACAGGCAGATTCTTTACCACTGAGCTACCCAGGAAGCCCTATCTGTAGTAGGTACTCTAATAAATAGTGAATGATCTTATTTTACTTTAAAGTTGAAATCGAGTGAGAAATGGACCAAAGGGTTATTGGGTTAGAACCTCCCTGCTCAAAGCATCATTCAAGGACCAGCAACAGCATCAATTAAGAAATAATAAAGACATGCAGAATCTCAGGCTGCATTGCAGACCTATTGAACCAGAACCTGTATTTTAACCACATACTGGGGTGATTCATGAACACATGAGAGTTTGGAAGCCCTGGTATAGGATATTGTGTCAATAACCTTGTACTAAGTAAATAAACGAAGGAGGAAGATTCGGAAACTAGCAGAAGAATAATGTACTAGGATGCTACTGGTTTTGTTTAAAAGGAAAAACCGATTAAAATTGAAACAGTACTAAGAATTTGAAGTCCATCAGCAGTTTCCCTCCACTTCCAGCAGCCCCTGTCCCTGGCTATTATTCTGTCACCATGGACACTACGATGCCCCTGGGTTCCCCTGACTTGTGTTTCCTTCCTCCTCTGAGCCCCCGTGAACTATGTATCTGCTCTCAGGCAGCTGTGTTGTTCCTTTGGCCATCTCCTCTCCCCAGCTCTGCAAGTCTGGACATGGTGTCTCATCCCAGGACACCTTCAGTATACCCTCAGTCGCCATGTTGCCTGTCTGACTGTGAGCATTAAGGATGGGGATTGTGCTGGGCTCTCCACTGAACAGCTATGGTTCCCGTTTGGGTCACTGCCCTAGATTCGGTTTGCTGTATAGCAGAAAGTAACACAATGTTGTAAACCAACTATACTCCAATTAAAAAAAAATCAGATTTGTTCAAAAGCATTTGAGAGTATCTGGCTCTCGAATTCACCTTTCAGAGTCGCATGTACCTAGAGAGCAGCTTAGGGACTGCTGATTCCAAGACAGAGCATCTCTTTGCGTCCCTCTGTCCTTCCCACCAGTCAGTACCTGCTATAGAAATGCTTGATACTTCTTGCCCTTTTCATTCTTTATCTGATGGAGGTCTAAATCCTGCTGCTCCAGTGGTAGTAAGAACAAAGTTATGAGCACCTGTTGATTCTGCCTGTAAAATACATTTCAGATCACACTCCTTCTCCCCATCTCCATGGCCACCACCTGTCAAGCCACCACCCACTCCTGCCTGGATGACAGCACTGCTCCCCCAGTAGGATCCCTGCAAGCTATTCTCACAGTCAGGCAGAGGTTTTGTCCTAAAATATACTTTGGATAGTGTCTATTCCCTGCTTAGCGTCTAATAATGTCCCTTCCACTGCACAGCACTCCCGTCCTCCTGGTGGCCTCGAGGGTGCTGCCCATCTCCTGCACTCACCTCTGTCACCTCTCCCTCATCCCCTTTTTTCTAATTACACTGGCCTGCCACTTTCTGGCACACACCTATCTCTTTCAGGACTCAACTGAGATCATCCCTCCTCAGACCAGCCTTCCTATCACCCTAGCTAAAATAGCCACCCATTCCTTACCCACCAGGTTTTCCCTTCATACAGCTCATCATTTTTCTAATTGTTTTATTCATTTGTTGGTTTTCTTTTCTGTCCATCTTGCATGCTAAACTCTGTGTGTGTTAGTCCTTCAGCTGTGTCTGACTCGTTGAGAACTCATGGACTGTAGCCCACCAGGCTCCTCTGTCAGTGGGATTCTCCAGGCAAGAATACTGGAGTGGGTAGCCATTTCCTTCTCCAGGGTATCTTCCCAACCCAGGGATCGAACCTGGGTCTCCTGCATTGCAGGCATTTTCTTTACCATCTGAGCCACCAGGGAAGCCCTAACTAGACTCTAGGCTCCATGAAGGCAGGGAGGGTGTCTGTTCACTCACTACTGTGTCTTCTGTGTCTGTAATGGGGCCTGGCATATGCCAGGTACTTACCAAATTTGGATGAATGTGGAATTGGATAAATGAACCCACTGGGTGCTAAGCATTTTCATTCCTAATTCTCTTTTTTTCCCAGTCTCCATATGGATCTTCTTCACTCCTCTGGCCTTTCTCTGTCAGGTGTGTGGAATCAGTCCTGCTTCCTGACTTCCTATCTCACTGTAGCCTAGAATCATCTTCTGTCTTAGAATCCATGTGGTCCCATTCACCAAGAAGTCTCTCACTTCATTGAAATCAATTACCTCCTTCCCAAACACATGATGCACATGCACACGTACACACACACACACACACACACACACACACCCCTGTTCTTTTTGTGTTACCAGACACCGTCTTTCTTAGAGAGAGATAAGGAATAGTGGTTAAGGGATCAGCAGATTGCCAGGGTTCAAATCTTGCCTCTTTTATTTACTTGTTTAGGCAAGTGGTTTAACCTCCGTGCTTCCATTTTCTCATCTGTAAAGCTGAGACAATGACAGAACCTTCCTTACCAGGTTGTTGTCAAAATTAAATGGATTAAAACCTATGAAAATATATAGGATAATACTGGGCATGCAGGGAGTGCTATATATGTGCATGTGTGCATGCTAAGTTGCTTCAGTTGTGTCTGACCCTTTATGGCCCTGTGGACTGTAGCCCACTAGGTTCCTCTGTCCATGGGATTTCCCAGGTAAGAATACTGGAGTGCGTTGCCTGCCCTCCTCCAGGGAATCTTCTGGACACTGTGATGGAACCTGCGTCTCTTACATCTCCTGCCTTGGCAGGTGGGTTCTTTACCACTAATGCCACCTGGGAAGCCCCACTATATAGTATTAGGCATTATTATTTAAATGAAGAAGAAACCAAGGACCACAGACATGATTTTGCACTCAAGATCCTTGTGAAAATGGAGTTTGAACCCAGATTTCCCCTAGACCAAGAACCTTTCCACCTTCACCATAGCTGCTAAAGGGCTTCCTTTGGGACAAAATACCCTGAGGTATCCTAGGGCTCAGTTATAAATGCAGCTGGATAAAAAAGAAAAAAGAGTTCAAGTAGTGAGCAAAAACGTGTGCCTATTTAGCAACTTAGGTCACTTTGCTGCCCAATGTAACCCTCACCTGAAACCAGGAGGACAGGGATGGGCCATGTCCCCAGGACAGGCTTGCAGGCAGAAGTGAGCACTTCCCCTGCGAGTGATGCTGCTGCAGCTGCCTGCCCACTGTGTGCGTCTCCTCCCACCTCAGGACTGGGCAGATGTGAGCCAGGATTCCTTTCTCCCCTGGAGCCTTCCTGCCCATCATCTGCCCTGCAGCCTGCTGACTCCTGCAGTCCCTGCCCGTATTTTGGAATTAAGTCTTCCTTTGTTATCTGTCTTAGGGCTTCCCTGATGGCTCAGGTGGTAAAGCGTCTGCCTACAATGTGGGAGACCTGGGTTCGATCCCTGGGTTGAGAAGATCCCCTGGAGAAGGAAATAGCAACCCACTCCAGTGTTCTTGCCTGGAGAATCCCAGGGACGGGGGAGCCTGGTGGGCTGCCGTCTATGGGGTCACACAGAGTCGGACACGACTAAAGTGACTTAGCAGCAGCAGCAGCCAGTACTCTTGCCTGGAAAACCCCATGGACAGAGGAGCCTGGTAGGCTACAGACCATGGGGTCGCAAAGAGTCAGACATGACTGAGCTACTTCACTTTCTTTCTTTTTTGGTATCTGTCTTAATTTATAAGTGTCAGTTCCTTCAGTCCCTTCTACCACAGCCTCTGCCCTTTCCTCCCCCTCTCACAGCACACAGAAATGCTCTGCAGCTGAGCGGGTCTCAGCCTCTGGCGCTGACTCAGGCTTCCCACTGCTCCCAGTCTTCCCTACAATAGGGATCACCTGGGGCTCAGGTTAAATATTTGGTTTACCAGGCCTCTCCCCAGAAAATCCCAGTTCAGGATTGAAGTTGAGGAATTTGTATGTTTAACAGGAGCTCCTGGTCACTTGTCTTTAGAGAATTTGAGGACTCCCTGCCCAGGGCTAGCTCGTGTTCCTTCCTGACAAAATCTCCATGGTTCTGTCCCAGACCAGGATGCATTTCATGCCTTGACAATGCTGACACCTCTTGTTTTGGTACCTATGTTGGTATCTAATCCTCAGAGGTCTATAGCTTTTCTGCCCAAGCATGATACATTTCTTGGGAGTAAGCATCAAGTTTTTTCTTACAAGGAGACTCTCAATAAATGCTTGGCTAAATGTTTACTCTTTTCCTCTCATTATGTTCATTTTGGATGAACATTGGAATTGTTTTACTTAAGCACCATCAAAAGGGATGGATGGAGAAAGTAGCATCAACATATATACACTATCATGTGTAAAGTACTAATAGATACCTGGTGAGAAGTCGCTGTGTAACATAGGGAGCTCAGCCTGGCGCTCTGTGATGACCTATGGGGGATGAGATGTGGGGAGGGGAGGGAGTCTTCAGAGGGAGGGGCATATGTATAATTAAGGCTGATTCGAGTTGTTGTATGGCAGAAGCCAACACAACATCATTGTAAAGCAATTTTCCTCCAATTAAAAAACAACGTCTATTGCATTTGTTACCAAAAAACAAAAAGGCAATGATGAGGGCTTCTCTGGTGGCTCAGTGGTAAAGAATCTGCCTACCAATCCAGAAGATGCGAGTTTGATCCCTGCTCCAGGAGATCCCACCTGTTGTGGAGCAACTAAGCTGGTGTACCACAGCTACTGAGCTTGTGTTCTAGAGTCCATATCCACCATAAGGGAAGCTGCTGTAATGAGAAGCCCCAACAGTGGCACCCCACTCCAGTACTCTTGCCTGGAAAATCCCATGGATGGAGGAGCCTGGTGGGCTGCAGTCCATGGGGTCGCTAAGAGTTGGACACAACTGAGTGACTTCACTTTCACTTTTCACTTTCATGCATTGGAGAAGGAAATGGCAACCCACTCCAGTGTTCTTGCCTGGAGAATCCCAGGGACGGGGGAGCCTGGTGGGCTGCCGTCTATGGGGTCGCACAGAGTCGGACACGACTGAAGCGACTTAGCAGCAGCAGCAGCAGCAGCAGCAGCAACACTGCAACTAGAAGTAGCCCCTGCTCGCTGCAACTAGAGAAAAGCCGGCATGCAGCAACAAAGACCCAGCACAGCCACAAATAAATAAAATCTAAAAAGTCAACGAGGGAAGAGACTTAGGAATATGCTAGATAAAGACTATGTTTGTGTGCAGTTAACCATGTCTTATATACTCGAGGTTTGAATGAGTAAGGCTACATGAAAACATCTCTGCTCTCTGAGATAGTTTGCTGTTGGCAGTTGGACAGAGCAGGACTGGGTTTCTTATCTGAAGAGTGATTCCAATTCCTGGCTCCACCATGGGTGACCTTAGGTGAGATGTGTCAGCAAACCCAGCCTCAGTTTCCTCATTGTAAAAAGAAGGTTAAATCCCTGACTCATGGAGTGATGGTGGAGTTAAATGAGATATCACATGTGGAATTATTTTGCAAACTGTAAAGTGCTCTGCTGACAGTAACAGTTGCCATGAGTCATCTTTACACTTCGTTTTTTCAGCTCACCTGTTTTTTTCTTCATTGCCTCACAGCTTTGAAGCATATAACCGGCATTTAAATGCCATGCTAAGGAGTTCAGAAAATCTACTTCCCAGCAAGAACTATAAAACATCCAGTTCTAATTGAGAGAGACAATGGGGAAGGGTGACTCAGAGGCAGCTCTGGGAGTGGCCAGCTCAGACAGGAGGTTTTGAGAGCCTCTTCAGGTCTTAAAAATGTCTTCTTGCATGGGTGTGCCAAGGGAACAGACCCATTGTATGCTTTGTTTGTCCAGGGAGAAATTTGTAACCAGACTATGATTGGATAACATCACTGAAAATGGACAAAATTTGAAAATCGTAATACTTATAAAGTCAGAATAAGAGCAGTAATAATAATAAAAAAATGATAAAGGTATTATGGCAAAACAGTACTGCTGTCCTATAAGTGAATTCTTAGGAAATCAGATTTTCTGAATTTGATAAGAATATATGACAGGAGGCAGTTTTCAGAGTTCTGTAAGCTTTGGCAGGGATGGGCTAGTACATGTGGGAAGAAAGCAACAGATTTAAAAAATCTGTACAGACACCAGTACAAATCAACTTGTAACTTGTTGCAACGTACCCACATCTTTAGAGATTTTGCCCTTAACATATCTCTTTTAAATTTGACTCCAGGAAATAGATTTGGAGCCTGATCAATCCCATCCTCGACTCTGCCATCCTCCTCTGGGAATCATAAACATAAGATTATTACAGCGCATTCCCTGCATGTGCCTTCCATATGGCTCCAGTCTTAACCTCACAGATGCGGCAAGTAAACACTCTCCAAGAGTGGTTCTGAGGTGTTGCCCAGATGGTTGCTGCTGAGCGGGGAGGGGCTGGGAAGGCGGGGCCCAGGCTGTCTGCCCCGGGGAGGGAACCACCTTCTCCGGATAGCAGAAGAGTCAATCCTTCCTTCACTGCTTTGCGTGTTTGGTTGGCATGGGGGAGCTTGAGAATGTTTTCCTTTCTTTCTTTCTGAAAACAATCCATTTCAATCTATCCCATTCCTGGAAAAACCACAATCCCCCCAGCAGTCTCTCAGGCCTTCAGTTTTGAAAAACATGCATCTACCCTGCCACCCCTTGCTTCCGTGGATCTGTTTGGAGCAACAATTAATTTTATGTAAATGAGTTTGAGGCTGAGACTTTCATGAATGTGTTAGGACTCCAGACTCCTGTGGTTTGACACCACTTAAATACACAAATCGTTAACTTCAAAAGGTTTCCACAATTTCTCCCCCTCTCCCAAATCTCATATGAAACTCATTTCCCAAGGAATTGACCAAGGAACCCTAACCTCTTGCCTCAATTGCTTTAAGGCTTTCGGTATTTCTTCTTGGCCTGTTACTCTTGATATTAGAAGGTGAGCTGAATTTCAAAGGGCAGCAAGCCAGATGTCTTCTTTCCCCCGTAAGTGGCTGACTTCCTCTCATTCGTTTGCACTTGGTGTGCGTGAATTCAGGTGGGTGTCCATTTCCCCTGGGCCTCCCCCTGCCTCTGGTTCTGCACCTTGATGCCTGGGTGCCAGGCTGTAGCTCATGCTGTTTGCTGGTCCTTACACTGCAGAGATTTGATAAAGTTCCTTGATTATCTGTACTGCCCTGGGGTGAGTGTGTGCCTGTGTATGTGTTCTCCAGCAGACAATGGGTCAGCGCAGTCCCGTTCAGCAGCCACAATTCACATGTAACCACCTGATTCATGTTGATTCCTATCAAGCACTTGAAATGTGATTTCTGCATTTAGATATTCTTTAGTAAAATACACACTGATATCAAAGACTTTGAAAAGTAGAATATTAAATATCTCAATACATTTTTACATTGATTCATATTGAAGTGATAATATTCTGAAGGCATTGGGTTAAATGAAATATATTACCAATATTAATTTTATCACTGCATTTTTACTTTTTTAAGAGTGGCTACTAGAAAATGTGAATGATGTATGTAATTTACTCTGTGCATCTTCATGGTCCCACATTAAGCTCTCTGATGGCACTTCTGCCCTGGCCAGGCTGTTCTCCTTTGTGTACTGTCCCCATGGACAGAATAGAGTGGTGTGCCCACCAGTCTGGGGCTGCAAGGGGGCTGCTGCTGACTCAGACCCAGTTGGTGGCCCACAGTACACTGTAGGTATATTTGTCCTGGACAGTATCCAGTCACTTCCCACAAGTCTGGGCTGGATCACTTCTCTTTGACCTTGACATGTTTAGGATATTGCTTAATGAGAAAGGACTTTAAAGATTATATAGTCTAATCTTTTCATTTTACAAACAGGGCATGAAGGCCCAGCTGTACAGTGCTGGAGGGGGTGATTGTGAGCTTAGACTTTGGCAGAGGAGGTTTCAAGTTCAGATTCTAGCTCTGCCATTTCTTAGCTGGGAGAACTGGGTAGGTTCATTGAAAGTTTCTGGGTTCAGTTTAGACTTCTGTCTATTAAATGAGAATCATCATATTTATTGCACTGTATTATTGTCAGAATGAAATAAGATATATATGTAAACACTGTGGCCTGAATATGTGTGTCCATCCAAAGTCATATGTTAAATCCTGATCCCAAAGGATATGGGCCCTGGGGAGATGAGTTGGGCTTCTGCTGATAAATGGGATTCATGCTTTTAGAAAAGAGACCCCAGGGAGCTCTGTCATCCCTTCTGCCTTGTGAGGCTGCACTGGAATGACAGCTGTCTATGCACCAGACACCGACTCTGCTGACACTTTGATCTTGGGCTTCCCAGCCTCCAGAAATGTGAGAAATATTATAAATATCTGTTGTTTATAAGCCAGCCAGCCTATAGAGCTCCCTTAAAGCAGCTTGAACAGACCAAGACAATAAATAACTCAGCCTGTAATCTGGCAGAAAGTGAGAACATGGTGATTAATAATTACTGTTATTTAGATAACTCTTGAAAGATCCTACAGCTAATTAGTGGCTGAGCTTGGGTTTAGAGCCCAGATTTGGACTTCCTGCACCAATGTCCTTGTTGTGTTGGAGGCCCCAGGACTCAGAGATCAGTTGGCCACAGATCTGCCAAGTGCTCCTGCAGCCACCTGGCCTGCTGCCAGCACAGTCCTCATGTCCTGCCCTGGCTGTGTGCTTGAGCGTGTTGTCCTGGGCATTCGTGCTCACAGCCCTTTCAGTCTTTTAAGAGTGTGCTGAGCACCTATCCTGTATCAGGCCTCTTTCTAGACTCCTGGGGTTCATCAGGGAATACAAACAAAGATCTGGCCTTTAGGGAACTGATTTTCTAGCTGGAGAGATGGATACTGTGTTGGAAGGTCATACAGGATTCAGTTTAGGCACATCCAGATCTGTACACTGACCTCGCCTGACTGGAGCAGCCGTGGCAGCAGCTCGCTCTGTGCCTGCAGTTCTGGAGCTGCTCGTGCTCCCTCCACCACAGCCACTCCTCCGGGCAAGGGGGCCACCACGAATGCTGCCCCTTGTGTGGCTCATTGGCAGGCCCTGTACCTCCTCCTGGTGCCTGTGCTGCCTCTCTCAGATCTCGCCTTCCATCCTGCGGCCTCCCTATTGCCCCTAAGTTAGGGGACCTCCAGTGTGCTAACCTGCGTTTTCATCACCTGGAAATATGAGAGAGTTAACATCCATGTGACAGACTTTTACCAACAGGGGACAGATGCTGAAGGACACATTCTTTTCTCCTTCCCTGGGGAGGTTGTTTGGGGTTGCATTAGCTTTGTTCAGCCTCTCTGAAGACGTTCTGTGAACCAAGTCATCGTCGCTTGCAGCCCTGTGGTCATTGGGAAACATACTCCCTTAGGTCTTCTCTCCTCAATTCTCTGCTTGACTCCCCTTTTGCCTCATTTCTGCTTTCCTGGAATTGTGTTCCTTCCAGCTCTGTTCTCTAGGAACTGGGCCAAGGCAGTAGGTGATAAGTGCTGTGGAAAAAGAAAATTTAAGGTAGGGCAGGAAGGGGGATCAGGCATGCTGTTGAGGGGTTGCGATTTTCAACAGAAGTGTTGGTTTAAGCCTTGCTGAAAAGGAGATATTTGAGCAAAGACTTGCGGAGGTGAGGACGAGGACGTTAGCCAGTGTGGGGTAAGGGCAATCTGGGTAGAGAGGAGGGAACAGCTGGTGCAAGGGCCCTCAGGCAGAGGTGGCAGTATGCTCACAAGAGCAGTGAGGCCCCGCTGGCTTTGGAATGGCAGGAGATGAGAATGGCAGGAGATGAGGTTGGAGGGTCGGGGAGTAGGAAGGGGGTCGTTTTAGATCTTGTAGGCTGTTGTAATGATTTGAGCTTCTACTCCAAGTGAAATAGAAGCCTGTGCTGAATTTTGAGCAGCAGCCTAACATGGCATCTGGCAAGTACCTGGTGCACAACACAAAGCTTGGCACATGAGAGGCACCCCCTCAGTGTTTGTGGGTTTGAAATAAGACATGCAGTTGTTTGTGCATTGACCCGGCTCTGAAACTACACCCTGTGGAGTACCTCCTGCCCTGGAGAGAGCTAGAGCGGGACTTGCATATTTCTAACCAAGACATGAAAACAGATGGAAACAAAATGCCAGCATTAATCCAAAAGGCATGTGGAGGAAAGATCAAATGGGAGAAGAGGATGAATGTGTTTTCAGCGGAACTCTGTGCTTCCTCCAGAGCCAGATTTGTGAGAAGTCGGCCGAATCAACCTGACGCCTCCTGGCAGAAAGTGGGTTATGACCGGAGCCCTGGAGTTGGGAAAATTGCATCCATCTTCCTCAGTATAGCCACGAGGGACCAGATCTCCACTAAGAGCCAGGCAGGTCCTGTGAGCTTTGACTTGTTGGAAATGTACACAACAATGTCTGCCATCGTTGATGCTGTGAAATCCCTTTGGCAGGGTTTCTTCAGGTTTGAGTTCTGTGGATCAAACGCTTTTTAGGTCCTGGGTGAATCTGATAGCTGACTCCTTTCCCGATTTTGAAGGCCACACCTGATGTGAAGAGCTGACTCATTTGAAAAGACCTTGATGCTGCGAAAGATTGAGGGCAGGAGGAAAAGGGGATGGCAGAGGATGAGATGGTTGGATGGCATCACCGGCTCAATGGACATGGGTTTGGGTGGACTCTAGGAGTTGGTGATGGACAGGGAGGCCTGGTGTGCTGCGGTTCATGGGGTCGCAAAGAGTCAGACATGACGAGCAACTGAACTGAACTAAGGGCATTCTTTAGTGTCAGGAAAAAGAGCTTTTGACATGAATCCTTATTTCCCCTAGGCTTTTCTTCTTTTCCTTGATCCCCAACTTGAGGACATTGAGGGTCAGTGGGGGATATGGAATCTGGGGTGGTGGCTGGGAAGTTGGAGCTCTTAGAGCACTGATAAGGCAAGAGGTCAGTGAAAGCATCCTAAACATTCTCTCCAAGAAGGAGAAATAACTGCTTTCAAGGAGCAGAAAAGAAGAGAAATGTAACAACATGAATCCTTTTACTCTAGGAGCAGTGAGTGAGGGGGTCAGGGAAAGGAAGGATTTAGTGGTTTTAGAGTCTGAATTTGACATGATATTGATGATATGTTTTTAAGAAATCTGAAGACTTGTGCCTGGTTCAAGGAAAATGGTTGGGCTATTTGTAAAGAATCTTTTAAGTCAATCTTCCCGATTATCTAATTTTGATGTACAGCTACCCCTCAGTTATGCTTCGAGGAGAAAAGACAAAACCTGAGGGTTCTCAGGTATTTTCCAAGCAAGACCACATAAATCTTTGGAAACTAGAAAAGATCATTTCACTTCAGTTCAGTTCAGTCATTCAGCCGTGTCCTACTCTTTGCGACCCCATGAATTGCAGCACGCCAGGCCTCCCTGTCCACCACCAACTCCCGGAGTTCACTCAAACTCATGTCTATCGAGTCAGTGATGCCATCCAGCCATCTCATCCTCTGTCATCCCCTTCTTCTCCTGCCCCCAATCCCTCCCAGCAACAGGGTCTTTTCCAATGAGTCAACTCTTCGCATGAGGTGGCCAAAGTTTTGGAGTTCAGCTTCAACATCAGTCTTTCCAATGAACACCCAGGACTAATCTCCTTTAGGATGGACTGGTTGAATCTCCTTGCAGTCCAAGGGACTCTCAAGAGTCTTCTCCAACACCACAGTTCAAAAGCATCAATTCTTCGGTGCTCAGCTTTCTTCACAGTCCAACTCTCACATTCATACATAACCACTGGAAAAACCGTAGCCTTGACTAGACGGACCTTTGTTGGCAAAGTAATATCTCTGTTTTTGAATATACTATCTAGGTTGGTCATAACTTTCCTTCCAAGGAGTAAGCGTCTTTTAATTTTATGGCTGCAATCACCATCTGCAGTGATTTTGGAGCCCAAAAAAATAAAGTCTGACACTGTTTCCACTGTTTCCCTATCTATTTCCCATGAAGTGACGGGACCAGATGCCATGATCTTAGTTTTCTGAATGTTGAGGCTTAAGCCAGCTTTTTCACTCTCCTCTTTCACTTTCATCAAGAGGCCTTTTAGTTCCTCTTCACTTTCTGCCATAGGGTGGTGTCATCTGCATATCTGAGGTTATTGATATTTCTCCTGGCAATCTTGATTCCAGCTTGTGCTTCTTCCAGTCCAGCATTTCTCATGATACTCTGCATATAAGTTACTCTGCATATAAGTTAAATAAGCAGGGTGACAATATACAGCCTTGATGTACTCCTTTTCCTATTTGGAACCAGTCTGTTGTTCCATGTCCAGTTCTAACTGTTGCTTCCTGACCTGCATATAGCTTTCTCAAGAGGCAGGTCAGGTGGTCTTGGATTCCCATCTCTTGAAGAATTTTCCACAGTTTATTGTGATCCACACAGTACTTGACAAAGGAAGAGACTGAGAATTAGAAAGGTAAAGAAAATAGTGGAGAAGAAGTTATAACAGAGGGAAACGCCTTGGAAGCTACAGGCAATAGATTAAAACCCCGTGGTTACTACGGACTACATAGGAAGGGGCCTATAGATCTTGAGAAATATAAGTCGGACCAAGGAACTAGCCAAAAATGAACTGAACCCACAATACTCACAACAAAACCAAAGAAAGTCCTAGATATATTTTTACTATTTTTACGATCATTCTTTGTTTTTTTTTTATTTTTATTTTTAAAAAATTTTAAGTCCTCTATTGTTCCCTTAATTTTCATTTTTATAACCTATTACTTTGCAAAAAAAAAAGACCCTATTTTTTTCTTCTTCAGCAAACTTCATATATATATATATTATAATTTTTTGACCTGGTTTTTTTTTTTTTTTTTTCTTTAACACTGTATTTTTGAAATTCCAAACTCTACTCTAGATTTTTAATTTTAGCTTTTTGGTATATGTTATCAATTTTGTACCTATAGTTTTTTTTATAATTTCTGTGACTTTTTTTTTCTCTGTTTCTTTCTCTTCTTCTTTTATATAACATTGTATATCTGAAATTCCAAACTCTACTCTAGATTTTTAATTTATGCTTTTTGGTATTTGATATCAATTTTGTACCTGTATTTTCTTTATAATTTTTGCGACATTGTTTGTTTTTGTTTGTTTGTTTTTTTTTCTCTTTTTTTTTTTCTTTTTTTTTTTTTAACATTGTATTTTTGAAATTCCAAACTCTACTCTAGATTTTTAATTTTTGCTTTTTGGCATTAGTTATCAATTTTGTACCTGTATTTTCTTTATAATTTTCGTGACCTTGTTTGTTTTTGTTTGTTCGTTTTTTCTCTCTTTCTTTTCCTTCTTCTTTTCTTTAACATCGTATTTTTGAAATTCCAAACTCTACTCTAGATTTTTAATTTTTGCTTTTATGTATTTGTTACCAATTTTGTACCTTTAAGAACCCAATCTTCAGGACCCATTTTTCACTATGGAGCGAGATTACTGGCTTGACTGCTCTCTCTCCCTTTGGACTCTCCTTTTTCTCCAACAGGTCGCCTGTGTCTCCTCCCTAACACCTCTCTACTCTACCCAACTCTGTGAATTTCTGTGAGTTCCAGACGGTGGAGAACACTTAGGGAACTGATTACTGGCTGGATCTGTCTCCCTCCTTTTCATTCCCCCCTTTTATCCTTCTGGACACCTCTGTCACCTTCCTCCTTCTTCTCTTCTCTGTATAACTCCGTGAACATCTCTGAGTGGTCCAGTTGTGGAGTGCACATAAGGAAGTGACTACTGGCTAGCCCACTCTCTCCACTATTGATTCCACCTTATCTCATTTGGGTCACCTCTAACTCCCTCCTCTCTCTTCTCTTCTCCATGTAACGCTGTGTACCTCTCTGAGTGGCCCTCACAGTAGAGAAACTTTTCATCTTTAATGTAGATGTTTTATTAATGGTGCTGTATAAAAGGAGAAGTTTTGAAACTACTGTAAAAATAAGACCGATAACTGGAAGCAGGAGGCTTAAGTCCAAACCCTGACTCCAGGGAACTCTTGACTCCAAGGAACATTAATTGACAGGAGCTCATCAAATGCCTCCATACCTACACTGAAACCAAGCACCACACAAGGGCCAACAAGTTCCAGGGCAAGTCATACCAAGCAAATTCTCCAGCAACAAAGGAATACAGCCCTGAGCTTCAAGATACAGGCTGCCCAAAGTCACCCCAAAACCATAGACATCTCATAACTCATTACTGGACATTTCATTGCACTCCAGAGATAAGAAATACAGCTCCACCCACCAGAACACTGACACAAGCTTCCCTAACCAGGAAACCTTGACAAGCCACCTGTACAAACCCACACACAGCAAGGAAATGCCACAATAAAGAGAACTCCACAAACTGCCAGAATACAGAAAGGACACCCCAAACTCAGCAATTTAAACAAGATAAAGAGATAGAGGAATACCCAGCATATAAAAGAACAGGATAAATGCACACCAAACCAAACAAAAGAGGAAGAGATAGGGAATCTACCTGATAAAAAATTCCAAATAATGATAGTGAAATTGACCCAAAATCTTGAAATTAAAATGGAATCACAGATAAATAGCCTGGAGACAAGATTGAGAAGGTGCAAGAGAGGTTTAACAAGGAGAAGAAATAGAAGAAATAAAAAATAAGAAATAAAAATAAGAAATAAAAAAGAGTCAATATATAATGAATAATGCAATAAATGAAATTAAAAACACTCTGGAGGCAACAAATAGTAGAATAACAGAGGCAGAAGATAGGATTAGTGAATTGGAAGAGAGGATGGTAGAAATAAATGAATCAGAGAGGATAAAAGAAAAGCGAATTAAAAGAAATGAGGACAATCTCAGAGACCTCCAGGACAATATTAAACGCTACAACATTGAATCATAGGGGTTCCAGAAGAAGAAGACAAAAGAAAGACTATGAGAAAATACTTGAGGAGATAATAGTTGAAAACTTCCTAAAATGGGGAAGGAAATAATCACCCAAGTCCAAGAAACCCAGAGAGTCCCAAACAGGATAAACCCAAGCGAAACACCCCAAGACACATATTAATCAAATTAACAAAGATCAAACACAAAGAACAAATATTAAAAGCAGCAAGGGAAAAACAACAAATAACACACAAGGGAATTCCCATAAGGATAACAGCTGATCTTTCAATAGAAACTCTTCAAGACAGGAGGGAAAGGCAAGACATACTTAAAATGATGAAAGAAAATAACCTACAGCCCAGATTATTGTACCCAGCAAGGATCTCATTCAAGTATGAAGGAGAAATCAAAAGCTTTACAGACAAGCAAAAGCTGAGAGAATTCTGCACCACCAAACCAGCTCTCCAACAAATACTAAAGGATATTCTCTAGACAAGAAACACAAAAACGGTGTATAAATTCGAACCCCAAACAATAAAGTAAATGGCAACGGGATCATACTTATCAGTAATTACCTTAAACATAAATGGGTTGAATGCCCCAACCAAAAGACAAAGACTGGCTGAATGGATACAAAAACAAGACCCCTACATATGTTGTCTACAAGAGACCCACCTCAAAACAGGGGACACATACAGACTGAAAGTGAAGGGCTGGAAAAAGATTTTCCATGCAAATAGGGACCAAAAGAAAGCAGGAATAGCAATACTCATATCAGATAAAATAGACTTTAAAACAAAGGCTGTGGAAAGAGACAAAGAAGGTCACTACATAATGATCAAAGGATCAATCCAAGAAGAAGATATAACAATTATAAATATATATGCACCCAACACGGGAGCACTGCAGTATGTAAGACAAATGCTAACAAGTATGAAAGGAGAAATTAACAATAACTCAATAATAGTGGGAGACTTTAATACCCCACTCACACCTATGGATAGATCAACTAAACAGAAAATTAACAAGGAAACGCAAACGTTAAATGATACAATAGACCAGTTAGACCTAATTGATATCTATAGGACATTTCATCCCAAAACAATGAATTTCACCTTTTTCTCAAGCGCACATGGAACCTTCTCCAGGATAGATCACATCCTGGGCCATAAAGCTAGCCTTGGTAAATTCAAAAAAAAAATAGACATCATTCCAAGCATCTTTTCTGACCAAAATGCAATAAGATGAGATCTCAAGTACAGGAGAAAAACTATTAAAAATTCCAACATATGGAGGCTGAACAACACGCTGCTGAATAACCAATAAATCACAGAAGAAATCAAAAAAGAAATCAAAATTTGCATAGAAATGAATGAAAATGAAAACACAACAACCCAAAACCTGTGGGACACGGTAAAAGCAGTCCTAAGGGGACTAGCAATACAGGCACACCTCAAGAAACAAGAAAAAAGTCAAATAAATAACCTAACTCTACACCTAAAGCAACTAGAAAAGGAAGAAATGAAGAACCCCAGGATTAGTAGAAGGGAAGAAATCTTAAAAATTAGAGCAGAAATAAATGCAAAAGAAACAAAAGAGACCATAGCAAAAATCAACAAAGCCAAAAGCTGGTTCTTTGAAAGGATAAATAAAATTGACAAACCATTAGCCAGACTCATCAAGAAACAAAGGGAGAAAAATCAAATCAATAAAATTAGAAATGAAAATGGAGAGATCACAACAGACAACACAGAAATACAAAGGATCATAAGAGACTACTATCAACAATTATATGCCAATAAAATGGACAACATGGAAGAAATGGACAAATTCTTAGAAAAGTACAACTTTCCAAAACTGGACCAGGAAGAAATAGAAAATCTTAACATACTCATCACAAGCACGGAAATTGAAACTGTAATCAAAAATCTTCCAGCAAACAAAAGCCCAGGTCCAGACGGCTTCACAGCTGAATTCTACCAAAAATTTAGAGAACAGCTAACACCTATCCTGCTCAAACTCTTCCAAAAAATTGCAGAGGAAGGTAAACTTCCAAACTCATTCTATGAGGCCACCATCACCCTAATACCAAAACCTGATGAAGATGCCACAAAAAAAGAAAACTACAGGCCAATATCACTGATGAACATAGATGCAAAAACCCTTAACAAAATTCTAGCAATCAGAATCCAACAACACATTAAAAAGATCATACACCATGACCAAGTGGGCTTTATCCCAGGGATGCAAGGATTCTTCAATATCCGCAAATCAATCAATTAATACACCACGTTAACAAATTGTAAAATAAAAACCATATGATTATCTCAATAGATGCAGAGAAAGCCTTTGACAAAATTCAACATCCATTTATGATAAAAACTCTCCAGAAAGCAGGAATAGAAGGAACATACCTCAACATAATAAAAGCTATATATGACAAACCCACAGCAAACATTATCCTCAATGATGAAAAATTGAAAGCATTTCCTCTAAAGTCAGGAACAAGACAAGGGTGCCCACTTTCACCATTACTATTCAACATAGTTTTGGAAGTTCTGGCCACAGCAATCAGAGCAGAAAAAGAAATAAAAGGAATCCAAATTGGAAAAGAAGAAGTAAAACTCTCACTGTTTGCAGATGACATGATCCTCTACATAGAAAACCCTAAAGACTCCACCAGAAAATTACTAGAAATAATCAATGACTATAGTAAAGTTGCAGGATATAAAATCAACACACAGAAATCCCTTGCATTCCTATACACTAATAATGAGAAAACAGAAAGAGAAATTAAGGAAACAATTCCATTCACCATTGCAACGGAAAGAATAAAATACTTAGGAATATATCTACTAAAAAGAAACTAAAGACCTATATATAGAAAACTATAAAACACTGGTGAAAGAAATCAAAGAGGACACTAATAGATGGAGAAATATACCATGTTCATGGATTGGAAGACTCAATATAGTGAAAATGAGTATACTACCCAAAGCAATTTATAGATTCAATGCAATCCCTATCAAGCTACCAACAGTATTCTTCACAGAGCTAGAACAAATAATTTCACAATTTGTATGGAAATACAAAAAACCTCAAATAGCCAAAGCGATCTTGAGAAAGAAGAATGGAACTGGAGGAATCAACCTACCTGACTTCAGGCTCTACTACAAAGCCACAGTTATCAAGACAGTATGGTACTGGCACAAAGACAGAAATATAGATCAATGGAACAAAATAGAAAGCCCAGAGATAAATCCACGCACATATGGGCACCTTATCTTTGACAAAGGAGGCAAGAATATACAATGGATTAAAGACAATCTCTTTAACAAGTGGTGCTGGGAAATCTGGTCAACAACTTGTAAAAGAATGAAACTAGAACACTTTCTAACACCATATACAAAAATAAACTCAAAATGGATTAAAGATCTAAGCGTAAGACCAGAAACTATAAAACTCCTAGAGGAGAACATAGGCAAAACACTCTCTGACATACATCACAGCAGGATCCTCTATGACCCACCTCCCAGAATATTGGAAATAAAAGCAAAAATAAACAAATGGGACCTAATTAACCTTAAAAGCTTCTGCACATCAAAGGAAACTATTAGCAAGGTGAAAAGGCAGCCTTCAGAATGGGAGAAAATAATAGCAAATGAAGCAACTGACAAACAACTAATCTCAAAAATATACAAGCAACTCCTACAGCTCAACTCCAGAAAAATAAATGACCCAATCAAAAAATGGGCCAAAGAACTAAATAGACATTTCTCCAAAGAAGACATACAGATGGCTAACAAACACATGAAAAGATGCTCAAGATCACTCATTATCAGAGAAAGCATAAATCAAAACCACTATGAGGTACCATTTCACACCAGTCAGAATGGCTGCGATCCAAAAGTCTACAAATAATAAATGTTGGAGAGGGTGTGGAGAAAAGGGAACCCTCTTACACTGTTGGTGGGAATGCAAACTAGTACAGCCACTATGGAGAACAGTGTGGAGATTCCTTAAAAAACTGGAAATAGAACTGCCTTATGATCCAGCAATCCCACTGCTGGGCATACACACTGAGGAAACCAGAAGGGAAAGAGACACGTGTACCCCAATGTTCATCGCAGCACTGTTTATAATAGCCAGGACATGGAAGCAACCTAGATGTCCATCAGCAGATGAATGGATAAGAAAGTTGTGGTACATATACACAATGGAGTATTACTCAGCCATTAAAAAGAACACATTTGAATCAGTTTAATGAGGTGGATGAAACTGGAGCCTATTATACAGAGTGAAGTAAGCCAGAAGGAAAAACACTAATACAGTATACTAATGCATATATATGGAATTTAGAAAGATGGTAACAATAACCTGGTGTACGAGACAGCAAAAGAGACACTGATGTATAGAACAGTCTTATGGACTCTGTGGGAGAGGGAGAGGGTGGGAAGATTTGGGAGAATGACATTGAAACATGTAAAATATCATATAAGAAACGAGTTGCCAGTCCAGGTTCGATGCATGATACTGGATGCTTGGGGCTAGTGCACTGGGACGACCAAGAGGGATGATATGGGGAGGGAGGAGGGAGGAGGGTTCAGGATGGGGAACACATGTATACCTGTGGTGGATTCATTTTGATTTTGGCAAAACTAATACAATTATGTAAAGTTTAAAAATAAAATAAAATAAAAAAAAAAAGAAAATAGTGGAAACAGTGAAAAATCTTATCTTCTCTGGCTCCAAAATCACTGTGGACGGTGACTGCACCATGAAGTTAAAAATGCTTGCTCTTTGGAAGGAAATCTATGACAAACCTATACGGCATATTAAAAAGCAGAGACTTCATTTTGCTGACAAAATATCCCTATATCCAGTAGTCATGTACAGATGTGAGAGTTGAACCATAAAGAAGGCTAAGTGCCAAAATTGTTTTGATGCTTTCGAACTGTGGTGCTGGAGAAAACTACTGAGAGTCCTTGAACAGCAAGGAGATCAAACCAGTCCATCCTAAAGGAAATCAACCCTGAATATACATTGGAAGGACTGATGCTGAAACTGAAGTTCCAGTACTTTGGCCACCTGATGAAAAGAGCCGACTCATTGGAAAAGACCCTGATGCTGGGAAAGATTGAAGGCAGGAGGAGAAGGGAGCAACAGAAGATGAAATGGTTGGATGGCATCACCTACTCAATGGACATGAGTTTGAGCAGACTCTGGGAAATAGTGAAGGACAGGGAAGCCATGCTGCAGTCCATAGGGTCTGCAGACATGCCCCAGTGACTAAACAATAACAGCAACAGCAACAAAGAAAGCTCTGTGCCTCTGTAGGAGACCCGAGAACCTTCTGAATTGGTGCAGCCAGTTGGACAATAGCAAGTCTCAAAACGGCTTAGGAGTTTCTACCCATTTCCCAGGTGGGCAGCTGAGGCCAAAGGGAGGTTTGGCTGCTCATGAGCATTGCCCCACATGTTACTTGTTTTATTTTTTAGTAGCCAGAAGAGTATGTTATAGCCAAACTGTGTATAACTTTGTTTTATTATTGTTTTTTTAATACCATGATATGGTTTATAGAAATATGGGAAGCAGTATTTCAAAATTTAATTAATATAAAAGCAATGCAAAACCCCATTACCACATCCTTACTTACAGGGAAAGAGGTGGTATGTAGTCCATTACCAGACAATGTATTGCTAGCCAGGGAAGCACCCATAAAATCCAGGAAACATAGAAAATGGTTCTTTCCCTCAGTTTCAGCCCTATATCTCACCGCATCCAGAACCCACAAGAGGGTAGGTTTGGAGGAGGCTCCCTGAGCTAGTTGACCCATCCCAGCTCTTCGTCTATCACGAGACCCCCTTATTCTAAGCCAGGGAAAGTAAAGTGGACTCCACAAACTGAACCCAGCCCACTGCTTGTTTTTGTATGTGAGCTTAGAATGGTTACACTTTTAACTGGTTGAAAGAAATCAGAAATATTTGTGATACGTGAACATTTTATGAAATTCTAATCTCAGTGTCCATAAATGAAATTTTACTGATAGCTAGCTCTGTCTGTGACTGCTTTCATGCCAAATGGCAGAGATGAGTAGTTGAGACAGAGCATGGATGTTCCAGAAAGCCTAAGTATTTCCTCTCTGACCATTTACAGAGCAAGTTTGCTGGCTCCTGTTCTAACCCTGAGCACACCTGTGACATTCAGGTTGGCTAGCGAACCTCTCACCCAAGACACTGTCTTTCTCTCCTTCTCCCTTGTCTCCTAGGCCACTTGAACATCTCTTCTCCTTGACACAGCTGGTCCTTCAGTCAGTTTTAGCTGCCGTGGGGCCTGGATGGCAAGGATTGGGGATGGGGTGGAGAATGAGAAGACTTGTTTGGTCATAACCTGGAGTCACTGCAAGACCACCACGCCTTTTGTGCTATCAGGAGGGACTCTATATTTTCTTCTCTGGATTATAGTCTAGTAGAATATCTGAATCTTTTTTCACCTTGAGCTCCTTGTAGCCTCTTTTTATGCCTCATCTCAGAAAAGCAGGAATTTTGAGGAGAAAACAGTCTATCCTGCCCACATGCTGTACCTATGATGGGGAGGAGAATTTACAGTGTAGAGAGCATGCTAAAGATCATACATTCTTACTCTCAGCTGGTCTAGTTCTATGACCACTCCCAATATATCACTGCTTCTTTAGCTTTGTTCATTCCACTCCCTCACCCTGGAATCTGCTCCTCTTCTCCATCTGTCTTCTTTTGCTTTAAAGAAAAGATCACTGTCCCACTGTCCCAGACTCCTTTTTCTCCTGAACCCCAAGAGGTGACTCCTAACTGCAAATAGGCTCTCCTATTCACATCCTTCTTCTGCAAGTGCAGCTCTTCCTCTTGTCTGAAATGCTAAGCTGACAACCTTGACTCCTATCTCCCTGGCTTTAGATCCTACACTGGTCTCTGGATAAGATATATAAACCTTGCTATGAGCTGATTCCCATCTCTGCCTCTCATCTCATCCCTTGCTTCAAATTCCCAGCTCAGGCAGGTTCTCTAATACATGGTTCTTTATATTTTCTTCTCTGCTGGGATGTTTTACTACCACCCAACCCAGGCCTTTTACCTAACTGTGCTCACGTGTGCTCAGTTGCTCAGTCATGTCTGACTCTTTGGGACCCCCATGGTCTGTAGCCAGGCTACAGTCTGTCCATGGGGTTAGACTCCTCTGTCCATGGAATTTTTCAGGCAAGGAAACTGAGGCACAGAGAAGTTAAATGGTACTCCTTAGATCATACAGCTGTGTTGTGTGTGCTTAGTCACTCAGTCATGTCCGACTCTTTGTGATTCCATGGACTGGAGCCCGCCAGATTCCTCTCTGTCCAGGGAATTCTGCAGACAAGAATACTGGAATGGGTGGCCATGCCCTCCTCCAGGGGTTCTTCCCAACCCAGGGATCTAATCCAGGTCTCTTGCACTGCAGGCAGATTCTTTACCATCTGAGCCACCAGGGAAACCCATGAATACCAGAGTGGGTCAGTTCAGTTGTTCAGTTGTGTCCTACTCTTTGTGACCCTGTGGACTGCAGCGTGTCAGGCTTCCATGTCCATCACCAACTCCGAGAGCTTACTCAAACTCATGTCCATTGAGTCAGTGATGTCATCCAACCATCTCATCTTCTGTCATCCCCTTCTCCTCCTGCCTTCAATCTTTCCCAGCATCAGGGTCTTTTCCAATGAGTCAGTTCTTTGAATCAGGTGGCCAAAGTACTGGAGCTTTAGTTCAGCATCAGTCCTTCCAATGAATTTTCAGAGTTGATTTCCTTTAGGATTGACTAGCTAGATCTCCTTGCTGTCCAAGGAACTGTCAAGAGTCTTCTCCAACACCACCGTTCAAAAGCATCAATTCTTCAGTGCTCAGCTTTCTTTATGGTCCAACTCTCACATCCATACATGACTACCAGAAAAACTGTGGTGGTGGTGGTGGTTTAGTCGCTAGGTTATGTCCAACTCTTTGGGTCCCATGGACTGTGCCCACCAGGCTCCTCTGTCCATGGGATTCTCCAGGCAAGAATACTGGAGTGGGTTGACATTTCCTTCTCCAGGGGATCTTCCTGACCCAGGAATCAAACCCAGATCTCCTGCATTGCAGGCAGATGATTTACCAACTGAGCTATGAGGGAAGCAGCTTTGACTATATGGACCTTTGTCACTAAAGGAATGTCTCTGCTTTTTAATATGCTGTCTAGGTTTGTCATAGCTTTTCTTCTAAGGAGCAAGTGTCTTTTAATTTCATGGCTGCAGTCACCATCTGCAGAGATTTTGGAGCTCAAGAAAATAAAGTCTCTCACTGTTTCCCCATCAATTTGCCAAGAAGTGATGGGACCAGATGCCATGATCTTTATTTTTCGAATGTTGAGTTTTAAGCCAGCTTTTTCACTCCTCTTTCACCTTCATCTAGAGGCTGTTTAGTTTTTCTTCACTTTCTGCCATAAGGATGGTGTCATCTGCGTATCTGAGGTTATTGATATTTCTCCCTGCAATCTTGATTCAAGCTTGTGCTTCATCCAGTCCAGCATTTTGCATGGTGTACTCTGCATATAAGTTAAATAAATAAGGTGACAATAAACAGCCTTGATGTACTCTTTTCCCAATTTGGAACCAGTCCATTGTTCCATGTCCGGTTCTAACTGTTGCTTCTTGACCTGCATACAGATTTCTCAAGAGGCAGGTAAGGTAGTCTGATATTCCTATCTCCTTAAGAATTTTCCACAGTTTGTTGTAATCCACACAGTCAAAGGCTTTAGCGTAGTCAATGAAGCAAAAGTAGATGTTTTTCTGGAATTCTCTTGCTTTTTCTATGATCCAGAGGATGTTGGCAATTTGATCTCTGGTTCCTTTGCCTTTTCTGAATCCAGCTTGAACATCTGGAAGTTCTCAGTTCACGTACGGTTGAAGCCTGCCTTGGAGAATTTTGAGCATTACTTTGCTAGTGTGTGAGATGAGTGCAATTGTGTGGTAGTTTGAACATTCTTTGGCATTGCCTTTCTTTGGGATTGGAATGAAAACTGACCTTTTCCAGTCCTGCGGCCACTGCTGAGTTTTCCAAATTTGCTTGCATATTGAAGGGAGCACTTTAACAGCATCATCTTTTAGAATTTGAAATAGCTCAGTTGAAATTCCCTCACCTCCACTAGTTTTGTTTGTAATGATGCTTCCTAAAACCCACTTGACTTCACACTCCAGGATGTCTGGCTCTAGGTAAGTGATCACACCATCATGGTTATCTGGGTCATGAAGATCTTTTTTTTGTATAATTCTTCTGGGTATTCTTGCCACCACTTCTTAATATCTTCTGCTTCTGTTAGGTCCATACCATTTCTGTCCTTTATTGTGCCCATCTTTGCATAAAATATTCCATTGGTATCCCTAATTTTCTTGAAGAGATCTCTAGTCTTTCCCATTCTATTGTTTTCCTCTATTTCTTTGCATTGATCACTGAGGAAGTGATCAGTTGATCACTTTCTTATCTCTCCTTGCTATTCTCTGGAGTAGATAGCCTATCTCTTCTCCAGGGGATCTTTCTGACCCAGGAACTGGAGTCTCCAACATTGCGGTCAGATTATTTACCTGCTGAGCTACTAGCAGATCATACTGCTAGTCATTGTCAAAACTGGGATTTGAATCCAGGTCTGTCTGGTTGCAAAAGCTTTGATATTTCCATATTATCTCTTTTTCCTACCTATCACTTATATTTTAGCAACATCAACAGAACTATAGAGTAATAAGAAAAAGAAAGAAAGAGAAAAAGGGAAATTTTGGCCATACACTTGCTACATGAAAATAAAATCCAGCTGTTTAAATTAAATTTACCCATCGTCTTGTCCTATACCTATCCTGTCCATATATATGTACCAAGTGAACATGGGTAGACATGCCATTTGTGTGCTGCTTTTTTTGTTTTTAACCTAACATTACATTAAAAGCATTTTTCAGTGTCTGGTTATAGTCTTCATAATTGTAATGTTAAGAACTTGTACTTCGTTTCTGATCTCAGTATTAGTGACAAGAGTTTCCCAACTCCAGTGTCACCCTTGTCCCTTCCCTTTCTTCTTACTGCTCTATAAATGCCTCTGGCCTTTACTGGAGGCAGCTGTGAAGACAGTGCTGAACTTGGTGTCAGAAGAGTTGGACAGAGTCCCAGATCTGACAGTAAATAGTTGTGTGACCTTGAGCAAGTCAAATTTGTTCAACTCCAAGCTCCTCCCTTGATTTGTGAGCACCTTTAGGGCAGGAACTGTTTTATTTCTCCTTTGCAGGCCTTGTGTCTGGCACAGATTATGAGATCAATACATATTTGATAAAGGCTTTCAACTTCCTCATCTGTAAAATTGGATAATTAAGCCTATTCCATAAGGATATGGTAATTTTTTTTCCCATAAGGATATGGTAATTAAATAAAGGTTTTTACACACGTATGATTACATATATATGCACCCTGCGGTTGTAAATCATTATGGAAATACAAGTTGGCATAACTATTTTAATTGCTAGGTTTATACAATTCACATAAAAGTCTAGTCAATTATATGGAAGAAGTGAGCTTCCTGACTGATGTTGCATCTTCTGTCCAGATGTTTGGCATCCTGTAGGCTTAATAGGCCAGAAACTTAAAAGAATCACCATTCAGTGTTTACATCTAATTGTCTGTTTTCCTTCTTCATGATGTTCTCTGCTTTGACAACAGAGACTGCATGTGTTTAACTTGCTGGGTACAGCGCCTTGCTCAGTCAGGACCTTAATAACTATACTTTGGTAGTCCCTGGGAACCTAAAAGAGGCAGACCTGACTGGGTGACTAAACAACAACGGGAAGGCCTAAATAACAGCAACAACATCTATTCTGGGATCCCGGGTGGTACAGTGGTAAAGAACCCACCTGCCAATGCAGGAGACTTGGGTTTGATCCCTAGGTCGGGAAGATCCCCTGGAGTAGGAAATGGCAACCCACTCCAGTGTGCTTGCTTGGAGAATCCATGGACAGAGCAGCCTGGTGGGCTACAGTCCATGGGGTAGCAGAGAGTCGGACACAACTGAGTGACTGAACATGCACGGTATGATTAAAATGATGGTCCTGGAATGTTAATTATTCAAATATAAAGGACAGAGTTTGTAAGAACTCATTCTATTGATAGTCCTGTAGTCTTTTGCCTGGGGCAGAAGCTGCTCAGGTGGATTGGTTTTATCCTTGAGGAAATAGAGCAAGATTGTGGGAACAGTTTTCCATTCTCTACCTTACAGAAACAAAAAAACAGTGCAGAGAATTGTGAAGTAATTCCTGTTCAGCTGTTTTTATGATAATCCCCTTTTCACCACAGAGTCCTAAGAGTCATACTTTTATATCATTTACACCATATTAGCATTGCAGTTCTCAATCTTAACAAAGATTAAGTTGTTTTCAAGGTTAATGGTCTCAAGAAAACGGAAAACATGTTGGCTACACATAACACTGGGGAAAAAATAAAATGAAAATTAAAAATGACCCTGCTGCTGCTGCTAAGTCGATTCAGTCATGTCTGACTCTGTGCGACCCCATAGACGGCAGCCCACGAGGCTCCCCCATCCCTGGGATTCTTCAGGCAAGAACACTGGAGTGGGTTGCCATTTCCTTCTCCAAAAATGACCCTATATCTAGCTAAATTTAAAGATCAAAGAACAAAGAGATATAAAGCAAAGTATTTTTAAGGCACTTCTGTTTAAATGGTAAAATGGACTTAAATTGTACAGTTCATCGCAGCACTGTTTATAATAGCCAGGACATGGAAGCAACCTAGATGTCCATCAGCAGATGAATGGATAAGAAAGCTGTGGTACATATACACAATGGAGTATTACTCAGCCATTAAAAAGAACACATTTGAATCAGTTTAATGAGGTGGATGAAACTGGAGCCTATTATACAGAGTGAAGTAAGCCAGAAGGAAAAACACCAATACAGTATACTAATGCATATATATGGAATTTAGAAAGATGGTAACGATAACCCTGTATACGAGACAGCAAAAGAGACACTGACGTATAGAACAGTCTTATGGACTCTGTGGGAGAGGGAGAGGGTGGGAAGATTTGAGAGAATGGCATTGAAACATGTAAAATATCATGTATGAAATGAGATGCCAGTCCAGGTTCAATGCACAATACTGGATGCTTGGGGCTGGTGCACTGGGACGACCCAGAGGGATGGTATGGGGAGGGAGGAGGGAGGAGGGTTCAGGATGGGGAACACATGTATACCTGTGGTGGATTCATTTTGATATTTGGCAAAACAAATACAATTATGTAAAGTTTAAAAATAAAATAAAATTAATTAAAAAAAAACAATATTGTGAGAAAAAAAAAAGAATAATGATGTTAAAAAAAAAAAAAGGATAATGATGCTTTAGGAATGTCTGTCTAAAATAGTCTCTCCAGATTGGGGTAACCTGAAAAAAAAATATATATATATATATTCTGGTGTCTTAGAAAATAAAACCAAGTGTAAAATTACCAAGCATACTATTTTTTATAGAAAGTTGTTCGGGTGTGCAATATAAAAATATTGTTTAATCTTGTTCATGTAGTTTAAAAGAAGTTAAAAAGGAATATACTTCTAGTAGGGCTTCCCAGGTGGCACTGGTGGTAAAGAACCTGCCTGCTAATGCAGGAGACATAAGGGAACTGGATTCGATCCCTGGCTTGGGAAGGTCCCCTGGAGGAGGGCATGGCAACCCACTCCAGTATTCTTGCTTGGAGAATCCCATGGACAGAGCAACCTAGTGGGCTATAGTCCATAGGGTCACAAAGAATTGGACATGACTGGAAGTGACTTAGCACTCATACATTCTTCTAGTAATGATAAAGTAGCTTGTACTGTGTTAACCCCACTTCAGTTCAGTTCAGTTCAGTTCAGTCGCTCAGTCGTGTCCGACTCTTTGCGACCCCAGGAATCGCAGCACGCCAGGCCTCCTTGTCCATCACCAACTCCCGGAGTTCACCTAACCCCACTTACAGATAACAATGATACACTCTGAATTAAAATGTTAAAATCAACCATTTAAAGGCTCTGATGAGTGACCAAAAGATAGTGTGAACTGGAAGGATATCATGAAAGAGGGCAACTGAATGAGATTTTTATACCCAATCATTCTACCTGCATGGTGCAGGATGGCTGGACTTCATGCAGAAAGGTCCAGTATTACAGCCATATAGTGCCAGAGGACAGAATTTGAGGTTGCCAAAATTGTTGCAAAGGTAGGGAGGAAATCCTGGAAAGGAGAAAGCTGCAGAAGGGGAAGCCCAAATTCTGCATATAAGTTTTAGCCACTTTGTGGCTTATTACTAATTTATGCAACTGGAAGGGAAACTCCAGGGAATCAGGTAGAAATCAACTGCTGGAAGACTAAAGAAACTAAATGGATATTTCAGCTGTTGCCCTAGTTGTCTGTATCCTAGAAAAACAATTAATCCCTTTCTGAGGAAAATAATGTCCTCAGAGACTCTGAAGTATATCCTATACAATAATTATACAATAAAAAAGCACTCTATATGCCAATAAATGGGAAAATGTAACTCATAATCAAGATGAAAAATCAGCCAATAGAAGCCAACTGTGAGATGACTCAGACGTTAAAATTATCAATAAGAATTTTAAGTAGAAGTTATAAATATATACAGTGACTTAGAGGAATATATGATTATAAAGAGTGAGAATATGAGAAATCTCAACAAAGAAATGTAAATTATATAAAAGAACCAACTGGAAATCCAGGAACTGAAAAATTCCATATGTGGAGTAAAAAATTCAATGGATAAGCTTAACAGAAGATTTGGAATGACAGAAAAAAGAATCATTACATTGAACTTAGATTAACATAAACTTTCCAATCTAGAGAACAGAAAAAAAAAAGATTAAAGAAAATTGAATAGAACCTCAGTGATCCGTGGAAAAATGTGATCCATTTTTGGATCCAAGTGATCCAAAATATGTGTAGTTGGAGATCAGAAAGAGGAAATGAGAAAGAGTGAGACAGAAAAAAATTAAACAAGTAATCCCAAATTTGATTAAAAATGCATATATATATATATATGTACACACACATACATACAGATCTAAGAAGCATAATGATGAGTAAATAATATAAAACATGTCAGGAATAGTGGAAATAAAAGGTAATGGAGTAAAATCTTTAAAGTACTAAAATAATAATTCAAAAAAATCCTGTCAAGCCAGAATTCTATGCTCAGCAAAAGTATACTTCAAACATGAATGCAAAATGAATACTTTTTCAGATAAACAAAAACTGAGAGAAATCAATGTCAGCAGACATGACTACAGGAAATTCTAAAAGAAATTAGTCATACTAAAGGGAAAAGGTCCCAGATGGAAGTTTAGATCTTCAGGAAAGAATGAAGAGACCTCAAATGGTAAATATGTAAGATATATAAAACATGCTGTATTTTCCTTCTTTCAATTTCCTTAGAAGTTATCTAAGTTCCAGCTATGAAGGATTAACAAGAACCAGACTTGGCTTCCCATGATAAATGACCAGAAAACTGAACAAATATCTGAAACCCTGTTTTCAACAATAGACTGCAGGCAAGGTGAGCCTTTGATACCTAAAGATGAGAAATATATGAGATGAAGTCTGTGATAGACTGGCTTTCTCCTTGAAGACACACTGTAAACAAAGGTATAGGAAGGAGAATCTCAAGCAAAATATAGTAGTCTTGCTGCTGCTGCTGCTGCCACCAAGTTGCTTCAGTCGTGTCTGACTCTGTGCGACCCCAGAGATGGCAGCCCACCAGGCTCCCCCATCCCTGGGATTCTCCAGGCAAGAACACTAGAGTGGGTTGCCATTGCCTTCTCCCATAGTCTTGCTAGATAATGATATATAGTTCTAAGTTTAAGGAGGCTGAGGTGACTGGAACTTGGGGGCCAGAGTTTTATAATGGAGGGAGCTACACAGAAAAGCTGTCCAACAAAGCTGCCCAGCAACGGTGTCCAACGAAGGTCCATCTAGTCAAAGCTATGGTTTTTCCAGCAGTCATGCATGGATGTGAGAGTTAGACCAGAAAGAAAGCTGAGCACCGAAGAATTGATGCTTTTGAACTGTGGTATTGGAGAAGACTCTTTAGAGTCCCTTGGACTGCAAGGAGCTCCAACCAGTCCATCCTAAAGGAAACCAGTCCTGAATATTCATTGGAAGGACTGACACTGAAGCTGAAACTCTAGTACTTTGGCCACCTGATGCAAAGAACTGACTCATTGGAAAAGACCTTGATGCTAGGAAAGATTGAAAGTGGGAGGAGAAGGGGATGATAGAGGCTGAGATGGTTGGATTGCATCACCAACTCGATGGACATGAGTTTGAGTAAGCTCTGAGAGTTGGTGATGAACAGGGAAGCCTGGCATGCTACACAGTCCATGGGGTCACAAAGAGTCGGACATGACTGAGCAACTGAACTGAACTGAAACAGAAAAGGAAATCCACAAATCTGTGTGGGTGTCTCATTGAGTCTTTGCTGAATACTAAGCTGCACATGTGTAGAGTGAAGTTCCACAGGGATGGGCAAAGAAAGACTATGAAACTCTAAGCCAAACAATTACTAGACCTCATATGGGGCTGGGAGGCAGTCATGACCCAATCAGCCAGAATAGCATCCTTATTAATCACCCAGGGTACAAAGAAGAGACTCCTGCAGGGTCACACCTTATTAGTAAGGTGAAAATATTTGTAAAACATACTACTCTAGAGTCACACTAAGAAAGAGTTGAAAAACAAGTTCTGAAAAGATTATACTCTTCTGCAATTTAACTTCCTACAAAGGTAAAGCACAATCCTATTTTTATAAAAGGCAACAAATTGAGATACTCAGCAACATAAAATTCACAACGTTTACAAGTATTTTTTCAGCTTCACTGCGGTATAATTCACCTATCAAAGTGTAATTATTTAAATTGTACAATGATTTGATACATGTATATATTGTAAAAGAATTTCTACTATCAATTAATACATTCATCACCTCATATATAGACTTTTTTTCTTTAATGAAAGCACTTGTTTTACTCTCTTTGCAAATTTTGATTATGCAATACCATAATATCACAAAGAGTCGGACACGACTGACTGAACTGAACTGAACCATAATATCAATTATAGTCACCATGTTCTGCATCAGATTCTCAGACCTTACTCATCTTATTAACTGAAATTTTGTACCATTTTAGCAGCCTTCCCCTCTTTCTCCCATTCTCCAGCCCCTGGCAAACACTATTCTATTCTCTGTAGACATGCAGACATATTATTGTGCAGTATCTGTCTTCCTCTGTCTAGCTTAGTTCACATAACATAATGCCTTCCTCATTTATCCATGTTATCATGAATAGCAGGATTTCCTTTATTCAAAGGCTGCATAACATTCTATTATACACACATACACACAGAGTTGACCCTCGAACAACATAACTTTGAACTGCATGAGTACACTTATATGCAGATTTCTTTTTCAATAGTACATACTACAGTTCTACAAGATCCAGGGTTGGTTGAATCTGCAAATGCAGAATCTCAGAATTGGAGTAACTGAGTATTTGGAGGCAAAATAATAAGTAGTATGTTAATTATTGACTGTTGGAGGGTCAGTATCCCTAACCCCTTTGTTGTTCAAGAGTCAACTATGGGAGGAGGAGCCAAGATGGTGGAGGAGTAGGACAGGGAGAACACTTTCCCCCCACAAATTCATCAAAAGAGCATTTAAACGTTGAGTAAATTCCACAAAACAACTTCTGAAGGCTGGCAGAGGACATCAGGCACCCAGAAAAGCATCCCAAGTCTTCGAAAGGAGGTAGGAAAAAATAAAAAAGACAAAAAAAGAGACAAAAGAGGGAGGGATGGAGTTCTGTCCCGGGAAGGGAGTCTTAAAAAGAGAGAAGTTTCCAAACACCAGGAAACCTTCTCACTGCCGAATCTGTGCCGAGCTTTGGAAGCACAAAGGGCAACATAACAGAGAGGAAAAATAAATAAACAATTAAAACCCGCAGATTGCAATACCTACGGTAACTCCCCCAGCGGAGAAGCAGCGCAGACGCCTGCACCCGCCATTAGCAAGTGCGGGCTGGGCAGGGAGGTGCGGCGCGGGCTGCATGGCTTAGAGTAAGGACCTGGCCTGCATACCCTGAGCGCTATCTGAGCGAAATAATTTGGGCTAGCAAACCAGACTGTGGGATATCTACCACGTGAAAAGCCAGCCCTAACCTAAGACACCACCAGGCCCATGCACAGAACAAAGGACTGAACAGAGATAGCCGGCTGCAGACCATCCCCCTCCGGTGACAGGCAGCCAGAGCCGGAAGGGGACAATCGCAGCCCCAGAGAGACATTATCTATAAAACTGTAAGCAGGCTTCTTTGCTAACTAAAACTTCTTGGGGGTCTGGATGGTCAACATCTGCCTGAGAAGGTGTGCAGGTTGTACACCTAGATAACCGAGCGGCGGGGAGGCAATAAGTCCCAGCAATCGCGCGCGCCAAACACCTCATCACCTGAGCTGCTCGGATCTGGGAAGGGCACAAAACGCAGGCCCAACCGAGAGTCTGCACCTCTGAGGACTACCCGAGTGCCTGAACCTGAGCGGCTTGGACCTGGGAGGTGAAGGCAGCCCAGGGCCGGCCACAGATGGTTCTCGGCGGAGCAACCTAGAGCCTGAGCAGTGTGGGCAGGGAGGCTACAGGTGCCATGAGCGGGGGCAGACCCAGTGTGGCTGAGGCACTGCGAGCACAGGCCACTGTTATTTGTTTGCAGCATCCCTCCCTCCCCACAGCGCAACTGAACAAGTGAGCCTAAAAAAAAAAAAAAAAAAAAAAAAGTGTCCTCCGCCGTCCTCTTTGTGTCAGGGTGGAAACCAGACACTGAAGAGACCAGCAAACAGAAGAAGCTATAACAGCGGGAACTGCCTTGGAAGCTACAGGCAATAGATTAAAACCCTGTGGTTACTACCGACTACATAGGAAGGGGCCTATAGATCTTGAGAAATATAAGTCGGACCAAGGAACTAGCCAAAAATGAACTGAACCCACAATACTCACAACAAAACCAGAGAAAGTCCTAGATATATTTTTACAATTTTTACGATCATTCTTTCTTTCTTTTTTTTCTAAATTTAAAAAAAAATTCTAAGTCCTCTATTATTCCTTTAATTTTCACTTTTATAACCTATTACTTTGCAAAAAAAAAAAAAAGACCCTTTTTTTTTTAAAGCAAACTTCATATATATATATTTTTATAATTTTTTGACCTTGGTTTTTTTTTTTTCCTTTTTTTTTCTTCTTTTCTTTAACATTGTATTTTTGAAATTCCAAACTCTACTCTAGATTTTTAATTTTAGCTTTTGGGTATTTGTTATCAATTTTGTACCTGTATTTTCTTTATAATTTTTGCGACTTTGTTTGTTTTTGTTTTTTTCTCTCTTTCTTTTTCTTCTTCTTTTTTTTAACATTGTATTTTTGAAATTCCAAACTCTACTCTAGATTCTTAACTTTTGCTTTTTGGTATTAGTTATCAATGTTGTACCTATATATTCTTTATAATTTTCGTGACCTTGTTTGTTTTTGTTTGTTCGTTTTTTCTCTCTTTCTTTTCCTTCTTCTTTTCTTTAACATCGTATTTTTGAAATTCCAAACTCTACTCTAGATTTTTGAGTTTTGCTTTTATGTATTTGTTACCAATTTTGTACCTTTAAGAATCCAATCTTCAGTACCTATTTTTCACTATGGAGTGAGATTACTGGCTTGACTGCTCTCTCTCCCTTTGGACTCTCCTTTTTCTCCACCAGGTCACCTGTGTCTCCTCCCTAACCCCTCTCTACTCTACCCAACTCTGTGAATTTCTGTGAGTTCCAGATGGTGGAGAACACTTAGGGAACTGATTACTGGCTGGATCTGTCTCCCTCCTTTTCATTCCCCCCTTTTATCCTCCTGGCCACCTCTGTCTCCTTCCTCCTCCTTCTCTTCTCTGTATAACTCCGTGAACATCTCTGAGTGGTCCAGTTGTGGAGTGCACATAAAAAAGTGATTACTGGCTAGCCCACTCTCTCCACTATTGATTCCACCTCATCTCATTCGGGTCACCTCTAACTCCCTCCTCCCTCTTCTCTTCTCCATGTAACGTTGTGAACCTCTCTGAGTGACCCTCACGGTAGAGAAACTTTTCATCTTTAACCTAGATGTTTTATCAATGGTGCTGTATAGAAGGAGAAGTTTTGAAACTACTGTAAGAATAAGACCAATAACTGGAAGCAGGAGGCTTAAGTCCAAACCCTGTCTCCAGGGAACTCCTGACTCCAAGGAACATTAATTGACAGGAGCTCATCAAATGCCTCCATACCTACACTGAAACCAAGCACCACACAAGGGCCAACAAGTTCCAGGGCAAGACATACCAAGCAAATTCTCCAGCAACAAAGGAACACAGCCCTGAGCTCCAAGATACAGGCTGCCCAAAGTCACCCCAAAACCATAGACATCTCATAACTCATTACTGGACATTTCATTGCACTCCAGAGAGAAGAAATACAGCTCCACCCACCAGAACACCGACACAAGCTTCCCTAACCAAGAAACCTTGATAAGCCACCTGTACAAACCCACACACAGCGAGGAAATGCCACAATAAAGAGAACTCCACAAACTGCCAGGATACAGAAAGGACACCCCAAACTCAGCAATTTAAACAAGATGAAGAGACAGAGGAATACCCAGCAGATAAAGGAACAGGATAAATGCCCACCAAACCAAACAAAAGAGGAAGAGATAGGGAATCTACCTGATAAAGAATTCCGAATAATGATAGTGAAATTGATCCAAAATCTTGAAATCAAAATGGAATCACAGATAAATAGCCTGGAGACAAGGATTGAGAAGATGCAAGAAAGGTTTAACAAGGACCTAGAAGAAATAAAAAAGAGTCAATATATATTGCAATAATGCAATAATGAATAATGCAATAAATGAAATTAAAAACACTCTGGAGGCAACAAATAGTAGAATAATAGAGGCAGAAGATAGGATAGTGAATTAGAAGATAGAATAGTAGAAATAAATGAATCAGAGAGGATAAAAGAAAAACGAATTAAAAGAAATGAGGACAACCTCAAAGACCTCCAGGACAATATTAAACGCTACAACATTCGAATCATAGGGGTTCCAGAAGAAGAAGACAAAAAGAAAGACCATGAGAAAATACTTGAGGAGATAATAGTTGAAAACTTCCTAAAATGGGGAAGGAAATAATCACCCAAGTCCAAGAAACCCAGAGAGTCCCAAACAGGATAAACCCAAAGTAAAAACACCCCAAGACACATATTAATCAAATTAACAAAGATCAAACACAAAGAACAAATATTAAAAGCAGCAAGGGAAAAACAACAAATAACACACAAGGGAATTCCCATAAGGATAACAGCTGATCTTTCAATAGAAACTCTCCAAGCCAGGAGGGAATGGCAAGACATACTTAAAATGATGAAAGAAAATAACCTACAGCCCAGATTATTGTACCCAGCAAGGATCTCATTCAAATATGAAGGAGAAATCAAAAGCTTTTCAGACAAGCAAAAGCTGAGAGAATTCTGCACCATCAAACCAGCTCTCCAACAAATACTAAAGGATATTCTCTAGACAGGAAACACAAAAACGGTGTATAAATTCGAACCCAAAACAATAAAGTAAATGGCAATGGGACCATACTTATCAGTAATTACCTTAAACGTAAATGGGTTGAATGCCCCAACCAAAAGACAAAGACTGGCTGAATGGATACAAAAACAAGACCCCTACATATGTTGTCTACAAGAGACCCACCTCAAAACAGGGGACACATACAGACTGAAAGTGAAGGGCTGGAAAAAGATTTTCCATGCAAATAGGGACCAAAAGAAAACAGGAGTAGCAATACTCATATCAGATAAAATAGACTTTAAAACAAAGGCTGTGAAAAGAGACAAAGATGGTCACTACACAATGATCAAAGGATCAATCCAAGAAGAAGATATAACAATTATAAATATATATACACCCAACACGGGAGCACAGCAGTATGTAAGACAAATGCTAACAAGTATGAAAGGAGAAATTAACAATAACACAATAATAGTGGGAGACTTTAATACCCCACTCACACCTATGGATAGATCAACTAAACAGAAAACTAACAAGGAAACACAAACTTTAAACAATACAATAGACCAGTTAGACCTAATTGATATCTATAGGACATTTCATCCCAAAACAATGAATTTCACCTTTTTCTCAAGCACACATGGAACCTTCTCCAGGATAGATCACATCCTGGGCCATAAATCTAGCCTTGGTAAATTAAAAAAATAGAAATCATTCCAAGCATCTTTTCTGACCACAATGCAGTAAGATGAGATCTCAGTTACAGGAGAAAAACTATTAAAAATTCCAACATATGGAGGCTGAACAACACGCTGCTGAATAACCAACAAATCACAGAAGAAATCAAAAAAGAAATCAAAATTTGCATAGAAACGAATGAAAATGAAAACACAACAACCCAAAACCTGTGGGACACTGTAAAAGCAGTCCTAAGGGGAAAGTTCATAGCAATACAGGCATACCTCAAGAAACAAGAAAAAAGTCAAATAAATAACCTAACTCTACACCTAAAGCAACTAGAAAAGGAAGAAATGAAGAACCCCAGGGTTAGTAGAAGGGAAGAAATCTTAAATATTAGAGCAGAAATAAATGCAAAAGAAACAAAAGAGACCATAGCAAAAATCAACAAAGCCAAAAGCTGGTTCTTTGAAAGGATAAATAAAATTGACAAACCATTAGCCAGACTCATCAAGAAACAAAGGGAGAAAAATCAAATCAGTAAAATTAGAAATGAAAATGGAGAGATCACAACAGACAACACAGAAATACAAAGGATCATAAGAGACTACTATCAACAATTATATGCCAATAAAATGGACAACATGGAAGAAATGGACAAATTCTTAGAAAAGTACAACTTTCCAAAACTGAACCAGGAAGAAATAAAAAATCTTAACAGACCCATCACAAGCACGGAAATTGAAACTGTAATCAAAAATCTTCCAGCAAGCAAAAGCCCAGGTCCAGATGGCTTCACAGCTGCATTCTACCAAAAATTTAGAGAAGAGCTAACACTTATCCTGCTCAAACTCTTCCAGAAAATTGCAGAGGAAGGTAAACTTCCAAACTCATTCTATGAGGCCACCATCACCCTAATACCAAAACCTGACAAAGATGCCACAAAAAAAGAAAACTACAGGCCAATATCACTGATGAACATAGATGCAAAAATCCTTAACAAAATTCTAGCAATCAGAATCCAACAACACATTAAAAAGATCACACACCATGACCAAGTGGGCTTTTTCCCAGGGATGCAAGGATTCTTCAATATCCGCAAATCAATCAATGTAATACACCACATTAACAAATTGAAAAATAAAAACCATATGATTATCTCAATAGATGCAGAGAAAGCCTTTGATAAAATTCAACATCCATTTATGGTAAGAACTCTCCAGAAAGCAGGAATAGAAGGAACATACCTCAATAATAAAAGCTATATATGACAAACCCACAGCAAACATTATCCTCATTGGTGAAAAATTGAAAGCATTTCCTCTAAAGTCAGGAACAAGAGAACGGTGCCCACTTTCACCATTACTATTCAACATAGTTTTGCAAGTTTTGGCCACAGCAATCAGAGCAGAAAAAGAAATAAAAGGAATCCAAATTGGAAAAGAAGAAGTAAAACTCTCATTATTTGCAGATGACATGATCCTCTACATAGAAAACCCTAAAGACTCCACCAGAAAATTACTAGAACTAATCAATGATTATAGTAAAGTTGCAGGATATAAAATCAACACACAGAAATCCCTTGCATTCCTATACAGTAATAATAAGAAAACAGAAAGAGAAATTAAGGAAACAATTCCATTCACCATTGCAACGGAAAGAATAAAATACTTAGGAATATATCTACCTAAAGAAACTAAAGACCTATATATAGAAAACTATAAAACACTGGTGAAAGAAATCAAAGAGGACACTAATAGATGGAGAAATATACCATGTTCATGGATTGGAAGAATCAATATAGTGAAAATGAGTATACTACCCAAAGCAATTTATAGATTCAACGCAATCCCTATCAAGCTACCAATGGTATTCTTCACAGAGCTAGAACAAATAATTTCACAATTTGTATGGAAATACAAAAAACCTAGAATAGCCAAAGCGATCTTGAGAAAGAAGAATGGAACTGGAGGAATCAACCTACCTGACTTGAGGCTCTACTACAAAGCCACAGTTATCAAGATGGTATGGTACTGGCACAAAGACAGAAATATAGATCAATGGAACAAAATAGAAAGCCCAGAGATAAATCCACGCACATATGGGCACCTTATCTTTGACAAAGGAGGCAAGAATATACAATGGATTAAAGACCATCTCTTTAACAAGTGGTGCTGGGAAATCTGGTCAACAACTTGTAAAAGAATGAAACTAGAACACTTTCTAACACCATACACAAAAATAAACTCAAAATGGATTAAAGATCTAAACGTAAGACCAGAAACTATAAAACTCCTAGAGGAGAACATAGGCAAAACACTCTCTGACATACATCACAGCAGGATCCTCTATGACCCACCTCCCAGAATATCGGAAATAAAAGCAAAAATAAACAAATGGGACCTAATTAACCTTAAAAGCTTCTGCACATCAAAGGAAACTATTAGCAAGGTGAAAAGGCAGCCTTCAGAATGGGAGAAAATAATAGCAAATGAAGCAACTGACAAACAACTAATCTCAAAAATATACAAGCAACTCCTACAGCTCAACTCCAGAAAAATAAATGACCCAATCAAAAAATGGGCCAAAGAACTAAATAGACATTTCTCCAAAGAAGACATACAGATGGCTAACAAACACATGAAAAGATGCTCAACATCATTCATTATCAGAGAAATGCAAATCAAAACCACTATGAAGTACCATTTCACACCAGTCAGAATGGCTGCGATCCAAAAGTCTACAAGCAATAAATGTGGGAGAGGGTGTGGAGAAAAGGGAACCCTCTTACACTGTTGGTGGGAATGCAAACTAGTACAGCCACTATGGAGAACAGTGTGGAGATTCCTTAAAAAACTGGAAATAGAACTGCCTTATGATCCAGCAGTCCCACTGCTGGGCATACACACTGAAGAAACCAGAAGGGAAAGAGACATGTGTACCCCAATGTTCATCGCAGCACTGTTTATAATAGCCAGGACATGGAAGCAACCTAGATGTCCATCAGCAGATGAATGGATAAGAAAGTTGTGGTACATATACACAATGGAGTATTACTCAGCCATTAAAAAGAATACATTTGAATCAGTTCTAATGAGGTGGATGAAACTGGAGCCTATTATACAGAGTGAAGTAAGCCAGAAAGAAAAACACCAATACAGTATACTAACGCATATATATGGAATTTAGAAAGATGGTAACAATAACCCTGTGTACGAGACAGCAAAAGAGACACTGATGTATAGATCAGTCTTATGGACTCTGTTGGAGAGGGAGAGGGTGGGAAGATTTGGGAGAATGGCATTGAAACCTGTATAATATCATGTATGAAACGAGTTGCCAGTCCAGGTTCGATGCACGATACTGGATGCTTGGGGCTGGTGCACTGGGACGACCCAGAGGGATGGTATGGGGAGGGAGGAGGGTTCAGGATGGGGAACAAATGTATACCTGTGGCAGATTCATTTCAATATTTGGCAAAACTAATACAATATTGTAAAGTTTAAAAATAAAATAAAATTAAAAAAAAGGAAAAAAAAAGAGTCAACTATATATGTATTACACAATTTCTTTATTCACTCATCTATTGAGGGACAATTTATATTGTTTTCATACCTTTTTGTTGTTGTTCAGTCTCTCAGTCCTGTCTGCTCAGTCTTTGCAACCCCATGGACTGCAGCATGCCAGGCTTCCCTGTCCTTCACCATCTATTATTATTATTATTACTGGCCATGCCTTGTGACCTGTGGGATCTCAGTTCCCCGATCAGGGATTGAACCCGGGCCCTCAACAGTGAAAGCACCAAGTCCTAACCACTGGACCACCAGGGAATGCCTGCTGTGAATAATGCTGCAGCAATCTTTCAGATATCTCTGCAAAAAAGTGATTTTGTTTCCTTTGTGTATATACCCAGAAATAGACTTGCTGGATCTTATGGTAGTTCTATTTTTAATTTCTTGAGGAACCTGCATAGTGTTTCCATAGTGGTTGTACCAGATTACATTTCTACCACAGTATACAAGGTTTCCCTTTTCTCCATGCCCTCACTGATAATTGTTATATCTTTTTGATAATGGCCATCCTAACAGTTATAAGGTGATATCTCATTGTAATTTTGATCTGCATTTCCCTGGTGACTAATGATGTTGAACATCTTTTCATGTACCTGCTGGCCATTTGTGTGTCTTCTTTGGAAATGTCCTCTCTCCATTATTCAATTGAGTTACTTATTTATTTATGCTATTGAGTTGTATGAGTTCCTTGTATATTTTGGGATATTAGCCCCTTACTGAATATGTGGTTTGCGAATATTCCATCCTAGTCCATAGGTGCCTTTTCATTTTGTTGGTGGCTTTGCTGTGCCTTTTAGTTTCATGCTGATCCACTTTTTGTTTTTGTTGTCAAATCCAAAAAATCCAAGACCAGTGTCAAAGAGATCATCTCCTCTTCTTTACAGTTTCAGGTTTTACTTTCAAGTATTTAATCCATTTTAAGTTGGTTATTGTGTGTGGTGTAAGAGAAGGATCCAGTTTTAGTCTTTTCCATGCAGCTGTCCAGTTTTCTCAATATCATTTTTTGAAAAGACTGTTCTGCTGTATATTCTTGACTTCCTGTTGAAAATTAATTAACCATATGAACATGGCTCTATTTCTGGGATCTCTATTCTGTTCAATGGATATATGTATCTGTTTTTATACCCAGATAATTCTATTTTGATTACTGCAGCTTTGCAATATAGTTTGAAATCAGATAGTGTGATGCCTCCAGCTTTGCTTTTCTTTCTCAAGATTGTTCTGTGCTTTGGAAATTTTGTGGTTCCATATGAATTTGAGCATTTTTTCTGTATCTGTGAAACATGCCATTGGAATTTTTGTAGGGATTGCATTGGCTTTGGCTAGTATGGACATTTTAGCAATATAATTCTCCCAAGCCATGAATACAGAATATTTTCCTATTTATTTATATCTTCTTCAACTTCTGTCATCAGTGTTTTATACTTTTTAGTGTTTAAATCTTTCACCTTGTTGGTTAAAGTTATTCCTAAGTGTTTTATTATTTTAGATGCCATTATAAATTGGATTGTTTCCTTAATTTCTTTTTCTGATAGTTTATTGTTACTGTATAGAAACAAAACTGATCTTTTTTTTTTTGAAAAATACTTGGTATGTATGTAGTAATTGTTTTTATAATGCTTTAAATATAACATTTTAAATTAGTCAATTATTTATTTATTTTTTACAGTAGTTCCTTTTTGGTTATCCATTCTAAATGTAGCAAGCAGTATGTAGAAGTCAGTCCCAAACTTCCAATCTATTCCTCTCTGCCACTATTCCCCCAGTAACCATACATTTATTCTCTAAGTCTGTGAGTCTGTTTCTGTTTTATAAATAAGTTCATTTGTATATTTTTTTTAGATCCTGCATATAAGGGATATCATATAATATTTGTCTTTCTCTGTCTGACTTGCTTCACTTAGCATGATAATCTCCAGATCCAATCATGTAGCTGTAAATGGCATTATTTCATTCTTTTTAATGGCTGAGTAATATTCCATTGTATATATGTACCACATCTTTATCCATTCATTTGTCAGTGGACATTTAGGTTGCTTCCATGTCTTGGCTATTGTTAATAGTGTTGCAGTGAACATTGTAGTACATGTATCCTTTCAAACTATGTTTTTCTCCAGATATACACTCAGGAGTGGGACTGCTGGATGGTATGGTAGTTCTATTTTTAGTTTTGTAAGGAACCTTCATACTGTTCTCCATAGTGGCTGTATCAATTTACATTCCTACCAACAGTGTGGAAGGGTTCTCTTCTCTCCACATCCTCTGCAGCATTTATTTTTTGTAAGTTTTTTGATAATAGCCATTCTGAGAGGTGTGAGGTGATATCTCATTGTTGTTTTCATCTGCATTTCTCTGATAATTAGTGATATTGAGCATCTTCTCATGTGCCTCTTGGGCATCTGTATGTCTTCTTTGGAGAAGGCAATGGCACCCCGCTCCAGCACTCTTGCCTGGAAAATCCCATGGACGGAGGAGCCTGGTGGGCTGCAGTCCATGGGGTCGCTAGGAGTCGGACATGACTGAGCGACTTCACTTTCACTCTTCACTTTCATGCATTGGAGAAGGAAATGGCAACCCACTCCAGTGTTCTTGCCTGGAGCATCCCAGGGACGGGGGAGCCTGGTGGGCTGCCGTCTCTGGGTTCGCACAGAGTCCGACATGACTGAAGCGGCTTAGCAGCATGTTTTCTTTGGAAAAATGTCTATTTTGTCTTCTGCCCACTTTTTGATTGGGTTGTTTGTTTTTTGGATATTGAGCTGCTTGTAAATTTTGGAATCTAATCCCTTGTTGGTTTTATTGTTTGAAAATATTTTTTCCCATTTTGTGGGCACAACTGATTTTGTATATTAATTTTGTATCCTACAACTTTACTGAATTTATTAGGTTTTAGCTTTGTGGATACCATGGTGACAGTTTTTTTTTGGTGGAATCCTCAGGTTTTTGATATGGCATATTGTTGTATCTGCAAAGAGATAGTTTTAGTTCTTCTTTTCTGATCTGGATGCCCTATATTTCCTTTTCTTGCTTAATTCCACTGGCTAGGACTTCCAGTACTATGTTGAATAATAAAAAAATGTGATAGGACTTCCTTGGTTGTTCAGTGGTTATGACTTCACGCTCCTAATGCAGGCAGCCCAGGTTTGATTCTTGGTCAGGGAACTAGATTCCACATATCATAATTAAGGGTTTGCTTTCCGCAACTGAAGATCCCATGTATTGCAACTAAGAGCCGGTATAGCCAGATAAATAAATTCTTCTTTTACCCAGTTTGTTGTGAGTTTTTATAATGAAAATATATTAAATTTTATCAAATGATTTTTCTGCATCTATTGCAATGATCCTATGATTTTTATCCTTCATTCTGTTAATGCAGTATATCGCATATATTGATTTGCGTGTGTTGATCCATCCTTGAATCCCTGGAAGAAATCCCACTTGATTACAGTGTATAATCCTCCTATTGTGCTTTTGAATTTAGTCTGCTAATATTTTGTTGCAGATTTTTGCATCTATGTCCATTAGGGATATTGCCTTTAATTTTCTTATCTTTAGCGTGTGTTTGTGTGTGCTCAGTTGCTCAGTTGTATCTCACTCTCTACAGCCCCATGGACTGTAACCCGTCAGGCTCCTTTGTCCATGGGATTTTCCAGGCAAGAATACTGGAGTGAGTTGCCATTTCATACTCCAGGGGAATCTTCCTGACCCAGGGATGGGTGGGCTACAGTTCATAGGGTCTCAAAGAGTCAGACATGACTGAAATGACCTAGCAGGCACACACTGCTGCTAAGGTGCTTCAGTCGTGTCCAACTCTGTGCAACCCCATAGACGGTAGCCCACCAGGCTCCCCCGTCCCTGGGATTCTCCAGGCAAGAACACTGGAGTGGGTTGCCATTTCCTTCTCCAATGCATGAAAGTGAAAAGTGAAAGTGAAGTCACTCAGTTGTGTCCGACTCTTAGTGACCCCATGAACTGCAGCCCACCAGGCTCCTCCATCCATGGGAGTTTCCAGGCAAGAGTACTGGAGTGCAGTGCCATTGCCTTCTTCGAGGATAGTTGTTTATATGAGTCTTTTTCTTTCTTTTTTATTGAAGTATAGTTGATTTACAGTGTTGTGGAGATTTTTTTTTTTCTTAAAGTAGGCGTTTATTGCTGTAACCTGTCCTCTTGGAACTCATTTTGCCAGTCATAAGTTTTGGTATTTTGTGTTTTCCATTTTCATTTGTTTCAAAATATTTTTCATTTCTCTTTTGATTTCTTCCATGACCTATGGGTTATTCATAGGATGTTGATTAATTTCCACATATTTTTGAATTTTCTGTTTTTCTTGCTATAATTGATTTCATAACATTGTGGTCAGAAAAGATGTTTCATATAATTTAAATTTTAAATTTATTAAGAACTTTTTGTGGCCTAACATATGATCTATCCTGGAGATTGTTTCATATTTGCTTAAGAAGAATATGTATTGTGCTGCTGTTGGATGCCTGTTTTGTGCATGTCTATTGGGTCAATTTGGTCTCACGTGTAGTTTAAGTCCAGTGTTTCTTTCTTAATTTTCTATCTGGGTGATCTATCATTGTAAATGCAATATTGAAATCCTCCACTATTATTGTATTGCTGTCTCTCCCATTGGCTCATTAGTGTCTGCTTTATATATTTACTTGTTTTGATGTTTGGTGCATAGTTACAATTGTTTGCCAACAAAGGTCCATCTAGTCAAGGCTATGGTTTTTCCAGTGGTCACGTATGGATGTGAGAGTTGGACTGTCAAGAAAGCTGAGTGCCAAAGAATTGATGCTTTTGAATTGTGGTGTTGGAGAAGACTCTTGAGAGTCCCTTGGACTGCAAGGAGATCCAACCAGTCCATTCTAAAGGAGACAAGCCCTGGGTGTTCATTGGAAGGACTGATGTTAAAGCTGAAACTCCAATACTTTGGCCACCTCATGTGAAGAGTTGACTCATTGGAAAAGACTCTGATGCTGGGAGGGATTGGGGGCAGGAGGAGAAGGGGACGACAGAGGATGAGATGGCTGGATGGCATCACCGACTCTATAGACCTGAGTTTGGGTGAACTCTGGGAGTTGGTGATGGACAGGGAGGCCTGGTGTGCTGCAATTCATGGGGTTGCAAAGAGTAGGACATGACTGAGTGACTGAACTGACTGAACTTGATAAATTGACCTGTTTATCATTTTGTGTCTCTTGTTATAGTTTTTGGCTTAAAGTCTATTTTGTCTGATAGGAATATAGCTAGCTCTGCTTTCTTTTGGTTTCAATTTGCGTGGAATATGTTTTTCACTTTCAGTCTACATGTGTTCTTAAAGTTGAAGTGAGTTTCTTGTAGCAATGTGTAGTTAGTTGGGTGTTGTTTTTTGATCCACTGAGCCATTCTGTATCTTTTGATTGGAAAACTTAATCCATAAATATTTAAAGTAATTATTCATACATATGGACTTAGTACTGCCATTTTGTTCATTGTTTCCTGACTATTTTATAGTTCCTATTCTTATTTTTCCTTTCTTCCTCTCATGCTATCTTCCTTTGTGTTTTGATGATACTCTGTAGTGGTATGCTTGAATTCCTTTCTCTTTCTCTTTGGTTTCTCTATTAGTTTTTGCTTTGTGGATACCATGAAGTTTACATAAAGCATCTTATAACTATCCATTTTAAGGTGATCAATAACTTAACTTCAAATTCATAAAAAAGCTCTACATTTTTATATTCCCTCAGATTTACATTTTGAAATTACAGTTTACATCTATTTATATTGTAATCTACAACAAATTATTGTAGCTATAGTTATTTTTAATACTTTTGTGTTTTAACTGTTATACTAGAGTTGAAAATGATTTACCTTTAACTGTCAAGATATTAGCATATTCTAAATTTAACTCTATTTACCTTTTCTAATGAGTTTTATAGTTTTACATGTGTCATGTTACTAATTAGCATCCTTTTGTTTCAGCTTGAGGAATCCCCTTTAACCTTTCTTATAAGGTTGGTCTAGTGGTGATGAACTCCTTCAGCTTCTGTCTGGGAAACTCTGTCTCTCCTTTAGTCCCAAAGTATTACTTTGCTAGGTAGAGTATTCTTGGTTGGTGTCATCTTTCCCTTCACCACTTTGAATATATCATCCACTCCCTTCTGCCCTGCAAGGCTTCTGTTGAGAAATATGCTCTTTATCTTATGGGAGCTCCCTTGTATGTAACAAGTTGCTTTTCTCTTGCTGCTTTTAAGATTCTTTCTTTGTCTTTAGTTTTTGATAATTTAGTTATAATGTGTCTTGATGTGTATCCCTTTAGTTCTCCTTATTTGGTATTTGGGATTCCTAAATCTGAATATCTGTTTCTTTCTTCAGGTTAGGAAAATTTTCAGCTATCATTTCTTTTAATAAGCATCTGCCCATTTCTGTGTTTCTCTTTCTTTTCCCCAGGACTCCTATAATGCATATGTTGGTTCTCTTGATGGTGTCCCATAAGTCCCTTAACTAATCTTCACTCTTTTTCATTCTTTTTTCCTTTTGCTCCTCTGGTGAAATGAATTCCACTGCCCTGTCTGAGTTTGCTGATCTTTTTGTTCCTGCTTGATCTAGTCTACTGTTGAACCCCTCTATTGAGTTTTCACTTCAGTTAACTTATTCTTCAGCTCTATAATTTCTGTTTGGTACTTGAAAAAAGTATTTTCTCTTTCTTAAAATTCTTGCTTTCTTCATTCATTGCTCCCTGACTTTGGTGAGCATCTTTGTGAATTCTCTTTTGAACTATTAGATAAATCACTTATCTCCATTTTGTTTGGAACATGTTTCTTATTTCTTCATTTTCCTTGACTCTGTGTGTTAGTTTCTGTGTATTAGATAAAACAGCCACGTTTTCCAGTCTTAACAAACTAGTCTTGTGTAGAAGATAAACCTCATCAATAAGCTTGGCCATAGTTCCTGGTTGACTCTCAAATTTTTGTGGTTGTCCAAGTTGTTGTCTTTATTTTTAATGGCTCCCAGCAGTTGAGGGTGTGCTGAGACCTGGGGGCTTCCCTCATAGCTCAGTTGGTAAAGAATCTGCCTGCAATGCAGGAGACCCCGGTTCAATTCCTGGGTTGGGAAGATCTGCTGGAGAAGGGATAGGCTACTCACTCCAGTATTCTTGGGCTTCCCTTGTGGCTCAGCTGGTGAAGAATCTGCCTGCAATGCAGGAGATCTGTGTTCAATCCCTGGGTTGGGAAGATCCCCTAGAGAAGGGAAAGGCTACCTACTTCAGTATTCTGGCCTGGAGAATTCCATGGACTGTATAGTCCATGGGGTCACAAAGAGTCAGACATGACTGAGTGACTTTCACTTTCACTTTAAGACCTGCCAGTGTCCCAAAAGAGAGGGTCTCAGTCAGCACATAGATGCAGTGCTGATTGAATAAATGTTGGGACGTTAGATGTTGAGTCCACGCCCTTCACTCCTCAGGGAAAACAAAGTTGTGAGTTCCTTTCTACTGTGTGTTACCATGCCAACGGAAAGTTTATGAACAGACTGTTTATCAGCCTCTTCTACCTACTTCATTGTTTTTTCATTCTTCATTTGCCCCATATGTAGGATTTTCTCAGCTAGTTTCTGGATTTCTCTCCGCATGTAGCTGTATATTTGTTATTTCTGTGGAAGGAAGTTAGTTTAGGAGTCTCCTATGTTGCAATAGCGAACCAGAACTCTTTAGTATTTCTTTTCAACATTTTACTGGAGGCCACAAATAATAATCTTGCACATAAAAAACCCTAAGGAATTTACCAACAAATTGCTAAAAGTAATAAGTGAGGTTATCAAAATCACAGGATTAAACAGTCAATACACAAAAATATACACAGTTCTATATATTAGCAGTGAAATTGGAAAATGGAATTTTAAATCAATACCACTTCCAATAATATACAGAAACTTGAAATACTTAGAGATAAATTTAACAATCATGTGCCAGACTTGTACAATGAAATCTTCAAAGCATACTTGAGTGAAATTGAAAAAGACTTAAATAAACTGAGATAAACCATGCTCCTGTATCAGAAAACTTAACGTTGTTAAAATTGCAGTTCTCCCTAAATTGATCCAGGTATAATGGAATACTAACAAAAATTCTAGTGTGTTTTTTTCATTAAAATTTTTACAAGCTGAATTTAATACTTTATGTAATTGAAAAGGACTTAGGCCAAAATGCTTTTTAAAAGAGGAAGAAATTTAGTGGATTGAACTACTTGATTTGAAGACTTACTGGGAAGTTGTAATAAACAAAACAGTGTAATATTGATGTTAAGGATAGACATCAGATAAAATAGAGAGTTCAGACCCACACAAACATGGAAAATTGACTTTCATCAAATACGCCAAGGTAATTCAATGGGGACAGTACAGTTTTTTCAACAATGATGTTGGGACAACTGGTTGTCCATTTGGAAAAATGAACTTTAGTGCTTGACTGATTCCTTATACAACTATTACCTTGAAATGAATCATAGACCTAAAATTAGAGGCTAAAGCTATAAAACTTCTAAAAGGGAATGTAAAACAATATTTTGGCAAAGTTGGGGTAACAAAAAAATCCATAGATAGGACAAAAGAAAAAAACTTGATCAGTTCAGTTCAGTTCAGTCACTCAGTTGTGTGTGACTGTTTGCGACCCCATGAGTTGCAGCACACCAGGCCTCCCTGTCCATCACCAACTCCCGGAGTTCACTCAGACTCACATTCATTGAGTTGGTGATGCCATCCAGCCATCTCATCCTCTGTTGTCCCCTTCTCCTCCTGCCCTCAATCCGTCCCAGCATCAGAGTCTTTTCCAATGAGTCAACTCTTCACATGAGGTGGCCAAAGCACTGGAGTTTCAGCTTTAGCATCATTCCTTCCAAAGAAATCCCAGGGCTGATCTCCTTCAGAATGGACTGCTTGGATCTCCTTGCAGTCCAAGGGACTCTCAAGAGTCTTCTCCAACACCACAGTTCAAAAGCATCAATTCTTTGGCACTCAGCTTTCTTCACAGGCCAACTCTCAATCCATACATGACCACAGGAAAAACCATAGCCTTGACTAGACGGACCTTTGGTGGCAAAGTAATGTCTCTGCTTTTGAATATGCTATCTAGGTTGGTCATAACTTTCCTTCCAAGGAGTAAACGTCTTTTAATTTCATGGGTGCAGTCACCATCTGTAGTGATTTTGGGGCCCCCAAAAATAAAGTCTGACACTGTTTCCACTGTTTCCCCATCTATTTCCCATGAAGTGATGGGACCAGATGCCATGATCTTCGTTTTATGAATGTTGAGTTTTAAGCCAACTTTTTCACTCTCCTCTTTCACCTTCATCAAGATGCTTTTTAGTTCCTCTTCACTTTCTGCCATAAGGGTGGTGTCATCTGCATATCTGAGGTTATTGATATTTCTCCCGGCAATCTTGATTCCAGCTTGTGCTTCTTCCAACCCAGTGTTTGTCATGATGTACTCTGCATAGAAGTTAAATAAGCAGAGTGACAATATACAGCCTTGATGTACTCCTTTTCCTATTTGGAACCAGTCTGTTGTTCCATGTCCAGTTCTAACTGTTGCTTCCTGACCTGCATACAAATTTCTCAAGAGGCAGGTCAGGCGGTCTGGTATTCCCATCTCTTTCAGAATTTTCCACAGTTTGTTGTGATCCACACAGTCAAAGGCTTTGGCATAGTCAATAATGCAGAAATAGATGTTTTTCTGGAACTCTCTTGCTTTTCCCATGATCCAGCGGATGTTGGCAATTTGATCTCTGTTTCCTCTGCCTTTTCTAAAACCAGCTTGAACATCTGGAAGTTCACGGTTCACATATTGCTGAAGCTTGGCTTGGAGAATTTTGATCATTACTACCCTGTGAGATGAGTGCAATTGTGCGGTAGTTTGAGTATTCTTTGGCATTGCCTTTCTTTGGGATTGGAATGAAAACTGACCTTTTCTAGTCCTGTGGCCACTGCTGAGTTTTCCAAATGCGCTGGCATATTGAGTGCAGCACTTTCACAGCATCATCTTTCAGGATTTGAAATAGCTCAACTGGAATTCCATCACCTCCACTAGCTTTGTTTGTAGTGATACTTTCTAAGGCCCACTTAACTTCACATTCCAGGATGTCTGGCTCTAGTTGAGTGATCACACCATCTTGATTATCTTGGTCGTGAAGATCTTTTTGTACAGTTCTTCTGTGTTCTTGCCACATCTTCTTAATATCTTTTGCTTCTGTTAGGTCTATACAGTTTCTGTCCTTTATCGAGCCCATCTTTGCATGAAATGTTCCCTTGGTATCTCTAATTTTCTTGAAGAGATCTCTAGTCTTTCCCATTCTGTTGTTTTCTTCTATTTCTTTGCATTGATTACTGAAGAAGGCTTTCTTATCTCTTCTTGCTATTCTTTGGAACTCTGCATTCAGATGCTTATTCTTTTGTTTTCTCCTTTGCTTTTCGCTTCTTTTCTTTTCACAGCTATTTGTAAGGCCTCCCCGGACAGCCATTTTGCTTTTTTGCATTTCTTTTTCTTGGCGATGGTCTTGATCCCTCTCTCCTGTACAGTGTCACGAACCTCCATCCATAGTTCATCAGGCACTCTATCTATCAGATCTAGTCCCTTAAATCTATTTCTCACTTCCACTGTATAATCATAAGGGTTTTGATTAAGGTAATACCTGAATGGTCTAGTGGTTTTCCCTACTTTCTTCAATTTAAGTCTGAATTTGGAAATAAGGAGTTCATGATCTGAGCCACAGTCAGCTCCTGGTCTTGTTTTTGTTGACTGTATAGAGCTTCTCATCTTTGGCTGCAAAGAATAGAATCAATCTGATTTTGGTGTTGACCATCTGGTGATGTCCATATGTAGAGTCTTCTCTTGTGTTGTTGGAAGAGGGTGTTTGCTATGACCAGTGTGTTCTCTTGGTAAAACTCTATTAGCCTTTGCCCTGCTTCATTCCATATTCCAAGGCCAAATTTGCCTATTACTCCAGGTGTTTCTTGACTTCCTACTTTTGCATTCCAGTCCCCTATAATGAAAAGGACATCTTTTGGGCGTGTTAGTTCTAAAAGGTCTTGTAGGTCTTCATAGAACCATTCAACTTCAGCTTCTTCAGTGTTACTGGTTGGGGCATAGACCTGGATTACTGTGATATTGAATGGTTTGCCTTGGAAATGAACAGAGATCATTCTGTCATTTTTGAGATTGCATCCAAGTACTGCATTTTGGACTCTTTGTTGACTATGATGGCTACTCCATTTCTTCTAAGGGATTCCTGCCTGCAGTAGTACATCTAATGGTCATCTGAGTTAAATTCATCCATTCCAGTCCATTTTAGTTCGCTGATTCCTAGAATGTCAACGTTCACTCTTGCCATCTCCTGTTTGACCACTTCCAATTTGCCTTGATTCATGGACCTAACATTCCAGGTTCCTATGCAATATTGCTCTTTACAGCATTGGATCTTGCTTCTATTACCAGTCATATCCACAACTGGGTTTTGTTTTTGCTTTGGCTCCATCCCTTCATTCTTTCTCGAGTTATTTCTCCACTGATCTCAAGCAGCATATTGGGCACCTACTGACCTGGGGAGTTCCTCTTTCAGTATCCTATCATTTTGCCTTTTCATACTGTTCATGGGGTTCTCAAGGCAAGAATACTGAAGTGGTTTGCCATTCCCTTCTCCAGTGGACCACATTCTGTCAGACCTCTCCACCATGACCTGCCTGTCTTGGGTGGCCCACGGGGCATGGCTTAGTTTCACTGAGTTAGACCAGGTTGTGGTCCTAGTGTGATTAGATTGACTAGTGCTGGCTGCGATGGACCTTGCAAAAGCCTGGCTGAGAGGAGCTACCCCACATCCGAGGTCAGGGGTGGTGGCCAGGAGGAGCTACCCCACGCCTGAGGTCAGGGGTGACGGCCCAGAGGAGCAACCCCACATCCAAGGAGTGGTGGCTGCGCGGGTGCAGGAGGGCCGAGAGGGCACAGGAGGGCTTAGAGGAGACACTCCACGTTCAAGGTCAGGAGGGGCGGCAGTGAGTAGATACCCCTCATCCAAGGTAAGGAGCAGCGGCTGCGCTTTGCTTGAGCAGCCGTGAAGAGATACCCCACGTCCAAGGTAAGAGAAACCCAAATAAGACGGTAAGTGTTGCGAGAGGGCATCAGAGGGCAGACACACTGAAACCATAATCACAGAAAACTAGTCAAAAAACCTGATAAAAATTGTTAAAAGTTGTTTTTATAACATGAAAAACTTCTGTTCTTTGTCACCAGTAAGAAAAATGAAAAAGGAAGGCCTTACACTGAAAGATGTTTGTCTCACATGTATCTGACAAAGGAATTCTACCTGGAATATATAAGGAGTTCTTATAATTCTACAATAAAAAGACAAACAATTCAATATATACTTTGACAAAGAAAGGTATACAAATACACTCTGAGGCAAGTTGTATGAATAGAGAAGAGAGAGCCAAATTTGGATGATTTCATAATGAATTTATCATGAAAACATAATAATCGCAAATGTTTATTCACTTAATAGTAGTTTTTATATGTATGACGCAAAAACTGACAGTACTAAATGCTAAGTCGCTTCAGTCGTGTCCGACTCTGTGTGACCCCATATATGGCAGCCCACTAGGCTCCCCTGTCCCTGGGATTCTCCAGGCAAGAACACTGGAGTGGGTTGCCATTTCCTTCTCCAATGCATGAAAGTGAAAAGTGAAAAGTGAAAGTGAAGTCGCTCAGTCGTGTCTGACTCTTAGCGACCCCGTGGACTGCAGCCTACCAGGCTCCTCCGTCCATGGGATTTTCCAGGCAAGAGTGCTGGAGTGGGGCGCCATTGCCTTCTCTGACAGTACCAAGGGAAGACACAAGTACACATCACTGATGGGGTTTTTTAAAGTCCACCTTCAGAATTCCTCATGCTACCACATTTTTGCCCTCAGGTTTATGGGGTAATGAAGCACACAGATAAGTATGCCTCTCAGAGCCTCAGATTCCTTTTTATGCAGTTTGGGTAACAGCAACAATATGAAATCATCAAATAAACAATCATCGACATATGGGCACATCACTAGACTGTGGTGCCAGTGTGAGAGTTCCATAGAGCAGTGAAGGGATGGAGTAGAGCTAACTACCTTTATCAATATAGATAAGTAAGTAAAAAAATGCAAATTGAAGAAGGATACATTCATAGGATTGTTCATATATAGTTGTAAAATATGCAAAACAATAATAAATTATGGATACATATCTTTGTAATAAAAGCAAGAAATTATGCATGAGAATGATATGCTAAATTTGAAAAAGGGTCTGGACTTTTACGTTCAGAGAGCTCTTGAAAGTTTAGAACATAATGGCAGAAGTTACAAATTCAATAGAAGTCTTAGAATAAAGTTGAAGAAATCTTTCAGAAAGCATAGCAAAAATCCAGATATGAAAAATAAAAGTGAAAAGATATAAAATTGGAAGACCCATCAGTTCAGTTCAGTTCAGTTCAATCACTCAGTCATGTCCGACCCCATCTTTGCAACCCCATGAATCGCAGCACGCCAGGCCTCCCTGTTCATCACCAACTCCCAGAGTTCACCCAGATTCATGTGCATTGAGTTGGTGGTGCCATCCAGCCATCTCATCCTCTGTTGTCCCCTTCTCGTCCTGCCCCCAATTCCTCCCAGCATCAGAGTCTTTTCCAATGAGTCAACTGTTCGCATGAGGTGGCCAAAGTATTGGAGGTTTGGCTTCAGCACTACAGGAGGTTAAATAACTGAATAATTGGTGTTTAAGAAAAAAGCCAGGGAAAACTAAGGTAAAGAAGTTATAAATGAAGTAGAATTTCCCAGAACTGAAGGCTATGAGTCTTCAGGACCCAGTTACTAACTTGTATAATGGTTAAAAATAGAACCACATCAAGGCACATCCCTGTGCAATTTCAGAAGATTGGTGTGTATGTGAGGGAATTTAATGCTGGCTTCAGCAGCAGATAACTCTCAAAATTATTTAGTGGTTTAACAGAGCCAAAATGTTATCACTTATGCAAAGCCTGATGTACTTCAGGTGGTCCAACTCCAGCTTGTAAACATGTCACTGGATGTGGGTCTCCTGGAATAGTTATGGGAAGGGAAATTAGGGATGGAGGAGGCACACTGGCTTATAGCCTGGGGGTGACACGTGTCACTTCTGCTCTTAGGCCATTGGCCAGAATTTGTCACATGGCCTTATCTAACTGTAGTTAGGCTAGACAGGCTGGAAAGCCTAGAGGAGCTCATGCAATACTTGATGCTTTGCACACCAATAACTGGAAACAAAAAGAAGATCCCTCATCACTGCTCATATACACAAAATCAGGAAGCAAAGTGGCCTTGCACTTCTTAATGGTAATACTGGAAACTAGAATACAGTGGAGTAATGCTTTCAAAAATTTCATAGTTAGTGATTTATAACTTACAATTCTTTATCTAGCCAAACTGTCAATCAAGGGGCAGTGTAGAATAAAGCCATTTCAGACAACAATGTCTCAAACCACTTACCTTCTGTGTACCCCTTCTCTGGAAGCTGCTGGATACATACTGTGCTCCATTAAATTGGGTCTTCCCAGGTGACTCAGCTGGTAAAGAATCTTTGTGCAGTGTGGGAGACCTGGGCTTGATCCCTGGGGTTGGGAAGATCCCCTGGAGAAGGGAAAGGCTACCCACTCCAGTATTTTGGCCTGGAGAGTCCCATGGACTGTTTAGTCCATGGGGTCGCAAAGAGTCAGACACGACTGAAAAACTTTCACTTTCACTCTTCCATTACGTTGAGAGGGAAGCTAAGCAAGAGGAAGACAAAGAACTCAAGACACAGGAGATCCAATGCAGGGAAGACGTGAAGAGAATTCTTAAGACTACCGTGGAGAGAGCTCCTTTGATGTGGGCTGGGCACCTGGCACACAGGGAGAACAGAAACAGGTGAGAAAACTCCAGGAGAGCCTTCTTCAAGAAGATGTGATCGACAGACTACCTGAACTTCCTGAATATATTGAGAAACAAATTAAGAAATTGGCAATGAATTTATTGAACATAGTTACCTAGGAAATAAACAAAATGGAAAAAAGATAACTATTAAATACAGAGAAAACAAAAAGTTTTGTGGGGAAGGAATTCAATTATAACTTACTATACAACTCAGCCAATATGCCAGCAAATTTGGAAAACTCAGCAGTGGCCACAGGACTGGAAAAGGTCAGTTTTCATTCCAACCCCAAAGAAAGGCAATGCCAAAGAATGCTCAAACTACTGCACAATTGCACTCATCTCACATGCTAGTAAAGTAATGCTCAAAACTCTCCAAGCCAGGCTTTAGCAATATGTAAACTGTGAACTTCCTGATGTTCAGGCTGGTTCTAGAAAAGGCAGAGGAACCAGAGACCAAATTGCCAACATCCACTGGATCATGGGGAAAGCAAGAGAGTTCCAGAAAAACATCTATTTCTGCTTTATTGACTATGCCAAAGCCTTTGACTGTGTGGATCACAACAAACTGGAAAATTCTGAAAGAGATGGGAATACCAGACCGCCTGACCTGCCTCTTGAGAAATTTGTATGCAGGTCAGGAAGCAACAGTTAGAACTGGACATGGAACAACAGACTGGTTCCAAATAGGAAAAGGAGTACATCAAGGCTGTATATTGTCACCCTGTTTATTTAACTTCTATGCAGAGTACATCATGAGAAACGCTGGACTGGAAGAAGCACAAGCTGGAATCAAGATTGCCGGGAGAAATATAAATTACCTCAGATACGCAGATGACACCACCCTTATGGCAGAAAAGTGAAGAGGAACTAAAAAGCCTCTTGATGAAGGTGAAAGAGGAGAGTGAAAAAGTTGGCTTAAAACTCAACATTCATAAAACGAAGATCATGGCATCTGGTCCCATCACTTCATGGGAAATAGATGGGGAAACAGTGGAAACAGTGTCAGACTTTATTTTTGGGGGCTCCAAAATCACTGCAGATGGTGATTGCAGCCATGAAATTGAAAGACGCTTACTCCTTGGAAGGAAAGTTATGACCAACCTAGATAGCATATTCAAAAGCTGAGACATTACTTTGCCAACAAGGTCCATCTAGTCAAGGCTATGGTTTTTCCTGTGGTCATGTATGGATGTGAGAGTTGGCCTGTGAAGAAAGCTGAGTGCCAAAGAATTGATGCTTTTGAACTGTGGTGTTGGAGAAGACTCTTGAGAGTCCCTTTGACTGCAAGGAGATCCAAGCAGTCCATTCTGAAGGAGATCAGCCCTGGGATTTCTTTGGAAGGAATGATGCTAAAGCTGAAACTCCAGTGCTTTGGCCACCTCATGTGAAGAGTTGACTCATTGGAAAAGACTCTGATGCTGGGACGGATTGGGGGCAGGAGGAGAAGGGGACAACAGAGGATGAGATGGCTGGATGGCATCACCAACTCGATGGACGTGAGTCTGAGTGAACTCAGGGAGTTGGTGATGGACAGGGAGGCCTGGTGTGCTGCGATTCATGGGGTCGCAAGGAGTCGGACACGACTGAGCGACTGAACTGAATTGATACAACTCAGCTATGAACTGAAGAATAGTCACCATCATGTTTCTTGAATACTGATATAATCAGAATTGTGCTCTCAGTATTAATGTGTCAGGAGAATGAAATGGTGGGAAGAATATGTGTGGGAGAATGAGGTGGGAAGGTGGAAAGAGAGCCAAACTTCACTTTTTACTGTGTGAAATTAATTGATAATTCCTAAAACAAACACACAAACAAACTGGTGAGCATGTTATTAAGAGGTAGGAAGTCAATACCAAAAGAATCAGCCAGAGAAGTTGCAAGCGGCTGCCTATGGGAAGAAATAAATGGGACAGGGAAGCGGGGGAATCACTGTTTTGACTTAATAAACTTGATTGACCTAGATGACTCTTTGAATTATGTCTCGTATAACTTTGATAAAATTAAAAGTTAATAAAAGAAAAAAACAAGTCCTGGACTGATGGGTATAGCATGATGCAATTTTTTACAGTTGCTCTCACACTATTTCATAGGAACATGCAGGTGTGTGTGAATGATTAGGGCAAGTCTGGGATAGCCATCAGACTGGAAATGCTTATCTCTGGGGAGGTGAGTCTGACATGTGAGGCTTATGTATAGTGTTTGATGGAGAATTTTGCTTTATTATCATAAAAATGTGTTCATGTATTATCTGTGAAATTAAGTGTAAATAAACAATAAAAGGCAAAAAAGTGTTTTAGATCTGGAATGTAAGGGCTGAATTAAAAATCTGTTTCTGAACTTACCTCACTTTTGCAGAGCTGATGGTAAAAATGTCAGTAGAGAGAGTCAAGCTGAGAAAAGGGGCTGCCCTGAGAAAGTTACAAGAATGACAAATCTCACTGTATGTAACTGTGTGATACTTAGCCAGGTTAAGGCCCACAGCACAATCTGTACATTTTTTACCCTACATCCACCATTCACTATCCATCTTCACTAATCCATTCACCATCCATTTGCCATCCGTCCGTCTTCCTCTGTGATACTTTAAACCATGCATTTACCATACATCACTCACCACCTACCACCCATCCAGTATCACTTCACCATCTACCCATCCACCATTCACCTGTCATGAGTCCATTTTCTAAGATGTAGCTATCTGTCATTTAACCATCACTCATCATTTTATCATCTAACCATCATCTCTTCATCCACAATCCATCCATTCATTATCTATCCACCATCCACCTTCCATCTACATTTCCCATCTACAGTACATAACCTATTATCCATCCACCTAGCAACCATCCATTTATTTGCCATCTATTCCCCATTCATGCACCATCCAGCTACCATTTACTTGTCTGCATGTGCCTGTGTGCTCAGTCGCTTCAGTCATTTCTGACTCTTTGTGACCCTATGGATACTCTGTCCATGGGATTTTCCAGGCTAGAATACTGGAGTGGGTTGCCATGCCTTCATCCAGGGGAATCTTCCTGAGTTAGGTATCAAACTCGCATCGCTTATGTCTCCTGCAGGAGTAGGCAGGTTCTTTGCCACTAATGCCACCTGGGAAGCCCATTTTCTTGTCTACCATTTTCAATTACATATCATAGAAGCTATTGTTGCTATCCTTATATTCCAGCTGATGAGAGAAAGCTGGGATCAGGGTATAGATGAGGGGCCTGCCTGGTGTCAGGTACTGAATCAGGAAGAGTGCTGAGCTGCCCAGGAGTTTACTTCCTGGTTATAGCTTCTCCCTGCTGAATACTCTGGCAAAGCGACCTGGGTTTGAATTCTGAATTCCCTACTTATGGTCATGTGAGGTTCGCAACTTCTCTGAGCTTTAGTGACCTCATTTAAAATGGTAATAATGCATGTACAAATCCTTAAGTGACTATGTATTATATACCTGGCACATAGTAAGCACTCAGTAAATGTTGATAATGATAATTTTCAATCATACTTGCAAAGTCAGCCTTTGTTCTACCCTTCCTCAGAAATCAAATGGCATGTTCCAGACCCAAAGAGATAAGCTTAGCATTATCTGTTATTTGGATTATTTATACTATTGTAGAATTAACTGATTACAAGGATTAAAAAGTAATTATTTTTACAAGCTCAATGTAGCATTAAATTCTTTTATTTTGATGTATCTCAGGCATGCCAAAAGTAGAAATAATATAACAAACACCCCTGTGTCCACTAGCTCTTTCACTCCTGTACATAAAATGATAAAGCATTTCAGGTTGAATAAAAACTCCTGAGCACCCCTTCTGACAAACTCCTGAGTACACCTTCCAGTCCCTCTCCCGCCCTCCCTCCCCAAAGAGAAGTGTTCTTCTAGATTTGGCATATCATTCCTGTGCATAATTTCTTGCCTTTATTACAAATTTATGTATCCATAATTTGCCAACAAAGGTCCGTCTAATCAAGGCTATGGTTTTTCCTGTGGTCATGTATGGATGTGAGAGTCGGACTGCGAAGAAGGCTGAGCACTGAAGAATTGATGCTTTTGGACTGTGGTGTTGGAGAAGGCTCTTGAGAGTCCCTTGGACTGCAAGGAGATCCAAGCAGTCCATTCTGAAGGAGATCAGCCCTGGGATTTCTTTGGAAGGAATGATGCTAAAGCTGAAACTCCAGTACTTTGGCCACCTCATGCGAAGTGTTGACTTATTGGAAAAGATTGATGCTGGGAGGGATTGGGGGCAGGAGGAGAAGGGGAGGATAGAGGATGAGATGGCTGGATGGCATCACTGACTCAATGGACGTGAGTTTGAGTGAACTCTGGGAGTTGGTGGTGGACAGGGAGGCCTGGCGTGCTGCGATTCATGGGATTGCAAAGAGTCGGACACGACTGAGCGAGTGAACTGAACTGAATTTATTATGGCTTTGCATATTTCACAACTTTATATGAATAATCCTACTAATTTATCCTTCAATTTTCTTTTTTCACTTAACTTATTTATCTATATAAGTGTAGTTCTGATTCATTCCCTTTCACTGCTCTGCAGAATTCTCATACTTATGCCACAATCTAGTGATGTGCTCATATACTGATGTCATTTCTGATGTTTCTATATTGTTGCTGTTACCCACACTTCATACATAGGAATCTGAGACTCAGAGAAGTGTACTTAGCTGTGAGCTTCATTACCCCATAAACCTGAGGGCAGACTGCCTTTGGATTTCTGCTTCTAGGATCTCTCTGGCTCATTGTGAAGCTCAATGTCTGTTGAATAACTGAGTGACGTTTGTTCAGAGAAACATGGTGTCATATCCAGTCCCACAATTCAGACCTCCCTTTCCATTGTACCCTGGAGCCAGGCAGATATTCCCTGAGGCCAGGGAGGCTTGACTAGGGCTAGGCACACTATGTAGAAAGATGGTAAGGGGAGACATTCTGGATAAGGAATTCCTTTCCTTCCTGTACAAGATTGGGTCAGGACTTCTGTCATTCAGGACTGTCCAGACAGGACAGGCAGTATGGTTTCCTTTTTGACTGGAATTTGGTAAAGAAGGGGACTGCGGGAAGGACCTGCTCTACCATGAGGCAGCTCATGTGACTCTTGGCCTTGGTTAATTTCCTGGATTCCTGCGATTCCTGCCCTCTTGCTGCCACCAGGAGATGCCTATCATCTGGTGTGACCTGACCTTTTCCTAAAGAGTACAGGGAAACTCTCCATTCGGGTGGAACCTCCAGGGAGGTTACCCTTCCCACCAAAATCAGAGCAGAGGCTGGTACCAGCGCTTCCAGGCACAGCTATGTCTGTGACATGTCAAGGCTTAATTTACTCACCCAGAATTAAGACCCACTTAAGCTGGCCTATTAACAGTCTCTGCTTGTCCAGTCCTGCTGTGCCCCTGGGCTTCGAAGGGCAGCTCTGCCTCCACCTCCTGTGTGGAGGGCCTGGGTGGTTCACAGCAGGCCTGTGCCCTGTGGCCTCTTTGTGACACATCTTGCTGGGCTGGTGTCCTCTGTGGAAACCTCTTGATCACAAATGGCCCCTTTATGACAGAAACACGACAAGAACATTCCCCAAGGGTGCTGTTCGCTGCGGTAGTTGTCTACAGATTTTCCCACCAGGACCCTGGAGCAATTCCAGTGCAGAGTTGCCACTGTCATGAGAAGGGAACAGATGACCGTGGAATTAAATCTTAGCCCTTCCCCCTTCCCTCTCCAACCCTTTGATTTCAGAGGCTCTGCACTCGTTGTTAGTGGTCAGGAGTCCTGCACCTCCTTTGTAAACTAGGAAGACGTGGGAATGAGAGGTCTTCTGGGCCCTTAAAAGCAGCAACAAATAGCCCACAAAACCACCATCTGCAACTTGAGCAACCCTTGCTATGAACCCTCCTGGAGGACAGCCAGGAAAGCAACCAAGTCGGCCCCCAAAATAAGCTCCTCGCAGGCACTTTCTTAGAAAAGAGAGAAAAGGGGGGAGGGAGAGAGAGAGAAAATTGATTTCCTACTCAAAAGTAGTAATCATATCTATAGAATGCATTTTTTATTTTTTACTGTTGCTCACTTGGTTTAAGTCTAATTATGTATGAAAAATGTTATCAGCTGACATGTTATATGGCTGTCAAGAGATTCATCACCATTTTTCCTCAGAAGCAGCTGGTTTTAGGTTCAAGTGAGGGCTATGAAGTTAAAAAACGCTTACTCCTTGAAAGAAAAGTTATGACCAACCTAGATAGCATATTCAAAAGCAGAGACATTACTTTGCCAACAAAGGTCCGTCTAGTCAAGGCTATGGTTTTTCCAGTGGTCATGTATGGATATGAGAGTTGGACTGTGAAGAAGGCTGAGCACTGAAGAATTGATGCCTTTGAACTGTGGTGTTGGAGAAGACTCTTGAGAGTCCCTTGGACTGCAAGGAGATCCAACCAGTCCATTCTGAAGGAGATTAGCCCTGGGATTTCTTTGGAAGGAATGATGCTAAAGCTGAAACTCCAGTACTTTGGCCACCTCATGTGAAGAGTTGACTCATTGGAAAAGACTCTGATGCTAGGAGGGATTGGGGGCAGGAGAAGGGGACGACAGAGGATAAGATGGCTGGATGGCATCACTGACTCAATGGACGTGAGTCTGAGTGAACTCTGGGAGTTGGTGATGGACAGGAAGGCCTGGTGTGCTGTGATTCATGGGGTCACAAAGAGTTGGACAACGACTGAGCGACTGAACTGAACTGAATTGAGGGCTCTGTACAGTATAGATTTTGCTTTTACAAATGTTGTCATAAAAAATGTCTATGAGGTGTGGAGAAAACTTCTGAGGGTGATCCCCATATTTTTCTTTGCCTTTTTCTAGAGGGCTTTACAGATTGTATAGATCAGACACTAATTTACTGAAAGAGGCCTCGGTTGTGCAAGATAGGTAGTTTACTAGGCACCTTTGCAAATGTTGGCTTCTTTGATCCTCAAAACAACTCTTCTTGGTAGATGTCATCACTGACTATTTCACAGATGAGCAAAATGAAAATTGGATAAAGAAGATGTGGCACATATATTCAGTGGAATAGTACTAAACCATGAAAATGAAATTGTGCCATTTGTGGAGATGTGAGTGGACTTAGAGACTGTCATACAGAGTGAAGTAAGTCAGAAAGAGAAAAATAAATACTGTATATTAGCATATATGTGTGTGATCTAGAAAAATGGTATAGGTGAACCTATCTGCAGATTAGAAATAGAGTCACAGACATAGAGAACAAAACTATGGACACTAGGAGGGAAGGAGGGGTGTGATGAACTGGGAAATTGGGATTGACATATACACAATACTATGTATAAATTACGGAGAAGGCAATGGCACCCCACTCCAGTACTCCTGCCTGGAAAATCCCATGGATGGAGGAGCCTGGTAGGCTGTTGTCCATGGGGTCACTAAGAGTCGGACACGACTGAGTGACTTCACTTTCACTTTTCACTTTCATGCACTGGAGAAGGAAATGGCAACCCACTCTAGTGTTCTTGCCTGGAGAATCCCAGGGACGGGGGAGCCTGGTGGGCTTCCGTCTATGGGGTCGCACAGAGTCGGACACGACTGAAGCAACTTAGCAGCAGCAGCAGCAGCATGTATAAAGTAAGTAACTAATGAGAACCTACTGTATAGCACAGGGAATTCTACTCAGTGCTCTGTGTTTATATAAATAGGAAGGAAATCCAAAAAGATTGGATATATGTATCCATAAAGCTGATTCACTTTGCTGTATAGCAGAAACTGACACAGCATTGTAAAGCAATAATACTCCAATAAAATAAAAAAAAAAAAAATTGGAGGTGGGGAAGTGACTCACTCAGTGGCAGATGATTCTGGTCTTATAAGGCTGAGTTGGTGTTCTTTACTCTTCTTACAAAAACTACTCATTCATTTTATCATTTGACAACTTAATGAAAGGAGTTAATAAAATATTACACTGAATCATATCCATGTCCTGCTAACTTAGACTTGTACCTTGCAAACCTGAACTCACTGTCAAAATTCTGGACTCATTTCCAGCTGTCAGCTCAACACCTCCATTGGATATCTGATAGCTTTCTCCAACTTCATGAAGTCAAAACAGATCTTTTGAGTTTTACCACAAAATCTGCTACTCCCATAATCTTTCTTTGCTCTATAAATTTAGCCCCTGGTAAAAGCCAAGATCTCATCCATTGGAAATCCCATAGAAAAATATAACAAAATCAGTCCACTTCTTTCTTCTCTGCTGCTACCTTAATCCTGTCTCTCACAGGATTACATTAGTCTCTTTTTTACTCATTTTATTACTCTTGTCCTCAAGCCTCTTCTCCATTTTCCTTATAAAAATCAGATATGCAACTCTTTATTCAAAGTTCTTCAGTGGATTTTAGATTAAAATTCAAACTCCTACAATGCTTCCTTACCCGACTCTCAATTACCACTATCTCCCATCACCCATGAAGCTCCAGCTACTCTGGTATCCTCCCTGTTTCTTAAACTTACCAAAGGACTTCTGTGGACTTCCCTGGTGGCTCAGATGGTAAAGAATCTGCCTGCAATGTGGGAGATGCAAGTTTGATCCCTGGGTAAGAAAGATTCTCTGGAGAAGGGAATGGTTCTCTCCATGGTGCTTTCCTTTGTCTCCATGGACAGAGAAGCCTAGCAGGCTACAGTCCATGGGCTCACAAAGAGCTGGAGCTCTTTTAACCAAGAGAATTTTACTTTCACTTTTCGAGGGCTTCTATATCTCCCTTTTGCCCCTGATTTTTACATATTTTCCTCCTGCTATGCAGATCTTGACTTAAATGTCACTTCTTCAGAGAGGTCTTACCTGACCACCCAACTTGAAGAGACCACTCATTTTCTATTACACCACTCTTTCTTCATTTTTCTTTATAGAATGTTTTGCTATATGGTTGTATTCGTATACTTATGCTATATGGTTATATTCATATACTTACATATTTATCTCCCACCATAGAATGTAGATCTGGACTGATCTTTTTTGTTTATCTCTGACATCCAGAATAGTTGTTCTCAACATCTAGAATCATGCCTGGCATATAATAGACACATCATAAATATTTGATTGAATGAATGAATGTTTTTGTGAGTAGCATCAAGGGATGGTTTCCACTGGAAGATCTTTCTGTGTATCATCCGGGACCCAGACCTCAAAGGTAGAGATAAATAATGTTTTGTGTTATCCATGTCCAGATAAAAAGATTACAATCCCAGAGATCAGTGCTACATCCAAGAACATGAATCTAGTCAATGATAGAACTAAAACTAGACCAAAGTTCTCTTTTCATGAGACTATCATGTTTCTAATCTCATTCTGACTCTACAGTGCCATAGGTTTGCTTTGTGAATAGTGAAGTCTTAACTGTCATCAAATATAGATATTTATTTATTTATTCTTAGCTCAATTTATTTAGTTTGCTATGCATTCATGAAAAATATATACTTATTACTGAGTCCAAACTTGCTCTGCTTGCCACATGACAGGCCAGTAAAGTTGGAAACTAAGTGTGGAGGCAAGAAATATTTCATTTAGAAAGCCAGCGGACAGAGAAGATGGTAGACTATTGCCTCAAAATAACCATCTTATCTGGGTCTGAATTCCAGGTTCTTTTATAGGACAGAGAAGGAGAGGAGGTGAAGAAGTAGAATTAAAAGGCCATTTATCTTGCAAAGTAGGAGTGGATGTGTTAGTTTCTTCTTTTCTACAGCCTTTCGCAGGTGGGTCAGATTGTCTCTAACAAAGGCAGTTTAGTTTAACAGTCAAGCAGAGGGACAGGATTCCCTGAGGCAGGCCATTAAGTATGATTACAATAACAATCAGTCAGTTCAGTTCAGTTCAGTCCCTCAGTCCTGTCCAACTCTTCGCAACTCCATGAATCGCAGCACGCCAGGCCTCCTTGTCCATCACCAACTCCCGGAGTTCACTCAGACTCATGTCCATCGAGTTGGTGATGCCATCGAGCCATCTCATCCTCTGTCGTCCCCTTCTCCTCCTGTCCCCGATCCGTCCCAGCATCAGAGTCTTTTCCAATGAGTCAACTCTTCACATGAGGTGGCCAAAGTACTGGAGTTTCAGCTTTAGCATCATTCCTTCCAAAGAACACTCAGGACTGATCTCCTTTAGAATGGACTGGTTGGACCTCCTTGCAGTCCAAGGGACTCTCAAGAGTCTTCTCCAACACCACAGTTCAAAGGCATCAATTCTTCAGCGCTCAGCTTTCTTCACAGTCCAACTTTCACATCCATACATGACCACTGGAAAAACCATAGCCTTGACTAGACGGACCTTTGATGGCAAAGTAATGTCTCTGCTTTTGAATATGCTATCTAGGTTGGTCATAACTTTTCTTCCAAGGAGTAAGTGTCTTTTAATTTCATGGGTGCAGTCACCATCTGCAATGATTTTGGAGCCCCCAAAAATAAAGTCTGACACTGTTTCCACTGTTTCCCCATCTATTTCCCATGAAGTGATGGGACCAGATGCCATGATCTTTGTTTTCTGAATGTTGAGTTTTAAGCCAGCTTTTTCACTCTCCTCTTTCACCTTCATCAAGATGCTTTTTAGTTCTTCTTCACTTTCTGCCATAAGGGTGGTGTCATCTGCATATCTGAGGTTATTGATATTTCTCCCGGCAATCTTGATTCCAGCTTGTGCTTTTTCCAGCCCAGCGTTTCTCATGATGTACTCTGCATATAAGTTAAATAAGCAGGGTGACAATATACAGCCTTGATGTACTCCTTTTCCTATTTGGAACCAGTCTGTTGTTCCATGTCCAGTTCTAACTGTTGCTTCCTGACCTGCATACAAATTTCTCAAGAGGCAGGTCAGGTGGTCTGGTATTCCCATCTCTTTCAGAATTTTCTACAGTTTGTTGTGATCCACACAGTCAAAGGCTTTGGCATAGTCAATAAAGCAGAAATAGATGTTTTTCTGGAACTCTCTTGCTTTTCCCATGATCCAGCGGATGTTGGCAATTTGATCTCTGGTTCCTCTGCCTTTTCTAGAACCAGCTTGAACATCTGGAAGCTCATGGTTCACCTATTGCTGAAGCCTGGCTTGGAGAATTTTGAGCATTACTTTACTAGCATGTGCTGCTGCTGCTGCTGCTAAGTTGCTTCAGTCGTGTCCGACTCTGTGCGACCCCATAGACGGCAGCCCACCAAGCTCCCCATGAGTGCAATTGTGCGGTAGTTTGAGCATTCTTTGGCATTGCCTTTCTTTGGGATTGGAAAGAAAACTGACCTTTTCTAGTCCCATGGCCACTGCTGAGTTTTCCAAATGTGCTGGCATATTGAGTGCAGCACTTTCACAGCATCATCTTTCAGGATTTGAAATAGCTCAACTGGAATTCCATCACCTCCACTAGCTTTGTTTGTAGTGATGCTTTCTAGGCCCACTTAACTTCACATTCCAGGATGTCTGGCTCTAGGTGAGTGATCACACCATCTTGATTATCTTGGTCGTGAAGATCTTTTTTGTACAGTTCTTCTGTGTATTCTTGCCACCTCTTCTTAATATCTTCTGCTTCTGTTATGTCCATACTATTTCTGTCCTTTATCGAGCCCATCTTTGCATGAAATGTTCCCTTGGTATCTCTAATTTTCTTGAAGAGATCTCTAGTCTTTCCCATTCTGTTGTTTTCCTCTATTTCTTTGCATTGATCTCTTTGCTATTCTTTGGAACTCTGCCTTCAGATGCTTATATCTTTCCTTTTCTCCTTTGCTTTTTGCTTCTCTCCTTTTCACAGCTATTTATAAGGCCTCCTCAGACAGCCATTTTGCTTTTTTACATTTCTTTTCCATGGGGATGGTCTTGATCCCTGTCTCCTGTACAATGTCATGAACCTCAGTCCATAGTTCATCAGGCACTCTATCAGATCTAGTCCCTTAACTCTACTTCTCACTTCCACTGTAAAATCATAAGGGATTTGATTTAGGTCATACCTGAATGGTCTAGTGGTTTTCCCTACTTTCTTCAATTTAAGTCTGAATTTGCCAATAAGGAGTTCATGATCTGAGCCACAGTCAGCTCCTGGTCTTGTTTTTGTTGACTGTATAGAGCTTCTCCATCTTTGGCTGCAAAGAATAGAATCAATCTGATTTTGGTGTTGACCATCTGGTGATGTCTATGTGTAGAGTTTTCTCTTGTGTTGTTGGAAGAGGGTGTTTGCTATGACCAGTGCATTTTCTTGGCAAAACTCTATTAGTCTTTGCTCTGCTTCATTCCATATTCCAAGGCCAAATTTGCCTGTTACTCCAGGTGTTTCTTGACTTCCTACTTTTGCATTCCAGTCCCCTATAATGAAAAGGACATCTTTTGGGTGTGTTAGTTCTAAAAGGTCTTGTAGGTCTTCATAGAACCATTCAACTTCAGCTTCTTCAGCATTACTGGTTGGGGCATAGACTTGGATTACTGTGATATTGAATGGTTTGCCTTGGAAACAAACAGAGATCATTCTGTCATTTTTGAGATTGCATCCAAGTACTGCATTTTGGACTCTTTTGTTGACTATGATGGCTACTCCATTTCTTCTAAGGGATTCCTGCCCTCAGTAGTAGATATAATGGTCATCTGAATTAAATTCATCCATTCCAGTCCATTTTAGTTCACTGATTCCTAGAATGTTGACGTTCACTCTTGCCATCTCTTGTTTGACCACTTCCAATTTGCCTTGATTCATGGACCTGACATTCCAGGTTCCTATGCAATATTGCTCTTTACAGCATCAGACCTTGCTTCTATCACCAGTCACATCCACAACTGGGTATTGTTTTTGCTTTGTCTCCATCAAAGTTTAAGGTCAAAGAAACAGATCCAACATGGAGTCAGAATTGGCTCTTCCCTGTAACGTACTCAGTGTTCAGTATTTGCAAGCACTTTGCTATGATGGTAGAAGAGGGTCTGTATTTATGGTATGAGCTTTCTGAGGAAAAAAAAAAAAACATTGATTATACCTTCTGGGAGGATTCTGACCCATCAGAAGGAACACTTGACCAAAGAGGTGAATCAGCCCCAATGAGACTAAGAATTGACCTATGGGAAGGATGCTCAAAGACCCCATTGTCTCACAATATCTCCCTCAGTGTAATTATCCCCAACAGTAATGTGGGAACTACTGTGTGTAAATACCCATGGGACTCAAAGCATGGGACTCAGCCCCCATGGATCTGAACCTTAACAGTCTGGAATCTAATTGTGACTCTGCAGTTGTTTACAGATGAAGGCAAATAAAATAGCCCAGGGGAGACCTACAGTGGAGCTGGATTGGACTCTGATGTGTTTAGTCACCTGTTTATTACTTTTCCCAAGTGTCCTACCCTCCCCCATGTTATATACCCTAAAGCAAATAAACTGAACAATATATTTAGAGCAATGTCACATAAGGGAAGCCTTTGCTGACTACTGAATTACACTTGTAGCTTGGCTCCCCACCCTGGCACTCCCCATCCTCTATTCCCAATCTGCTTTATTCCACAGCATTTATTATTCTCTGACATAATAGATGATATACTTCTTTCCTTATTGAAGCCTCCCACTAGTAGAATGCAAGCTCCTCCAGAAGAACAGATAATTTTTGTCTGTTTTGCTCATTGCTGTATCCCCAGTACCTTTATGAGTGTATGGACCTTATAGCTGCTTGGCAACTATTTGTTGACTGAATGGATGAATCAATTAATCAGACACTTTGACATATGCAGTACTTTTTGACTCAGAAATTATGTCTAGTAATCTATTTTTCACATATTGGCTTGGATGAATGGAAAAATGTATGAACCAAGAGGGCTTATTCCCTCATTATTTATAAGCATGAAAAAAAAGGGGGGGTGGTGGAAATATTCCTTTAGCAATAAGGGATTATTTAAATTGTGGTGTATCTATACAATAGAATGCCATGAAACCACTAAATTTCATGTCATAGAAGGATATTTAATAACATGGGACTATGTTAAGGATGTTGTGTTAAATGAAATGGTATTATATAATTTGATTGTAAATTTAACATGACTATGTTGAAAAAATAGTGGAAAGGTAACAGTATCTGTGGGAGATAGGATTATCTGTGGTTATTGGTGGTAGGAAGGATTAAAGATTATTTGAATTTTCCTTTTATGTGTTTTCCTCTGTGTCAAAATTTCCTAAGAAGAGAGGAGGAGACTGGTGGTAGTGGTGGTGGGATATCTCCATGGAGGTTCAGGGTTTGGAAGAAATGGCCTCTTAATTACTTAGGCCCTCAGATAGATCTCTCTCAACTGACTCTGGGTTAGGCCATGTGACTTGCTTTGGCCACTGGGAGTTTAGACCTCAGTTGCCTGTCTAAAGTCTCAGTTGGGATGGCTATAATGGCTGGATGGCCAGAGCTTCTCTTTGCATTGCCTCTCATCCTCCAGGAGACCAGTCCAGATTTGTCTGCATGACAAAGGAAGAGTTTCTGTCAGCAAGAGAACCCCAGTGCATGAGTGAGGTCATTCTAGGCCTGCACGGTCCTAGACGGTGGCTGTAGAACCCTTGAAATATGGCTAGTATGAATTGAGATGTGTTATAAGTGTACAATGCACACTGGATTTTGAAGATTTGTCCAAAAGAATGTAAACTATTTCTTTAATAGTTTTCATATCAATTACATATTGAAATAATAATATTTTGCTTATATTGGGTTAACTTAAAATATATAGTTAAAATGAACTTCACCTGTTGAAGTTTTTAAAATGTGGCTACTGGAAAATTTCAAATTACAGACATGGTTTGTATTATATTTCTATTGGACAGCTCTATTCTAGACCATCTAGCCACAGACAAGCCATCCCAGACCAGAAGAACCACCCAGCTGACCCACAGAATTGGAGCAAATAAAATGATTGTTGCTTTAAGTCACTAAATTTTGCCATGTTTTGCTATGAAGCAAAGCCCATTTCTTGCCAGAAGCATAGTGTGATTTACTGATCCTACCAACTCAGCTCCTTGACCTTTATAGGAATGAGCCAGAGTCTCAGAGAAGTTTGGAAAGAAAGCAGGATATGACGGAGAACAATGACCAGTGGCCTGGTTCTGGGACTGGGGACACTGGTGAGAAGGTTGCAAGGTTAGGGGGGAGGGGATGTTGAGAGACCTTCACCTTCTGAGAGTCCCAGCCTGGAAGGCCGCCTCCTCAGCCTGCAAGCCTGGAGGACAGGAGCTTGGGAAACCCTAGAAAAGCCCTTCTTTTTCATCCCCCCTTCCTACTGCCACTCTTCTTTCCTGTGTTCTGTGTGTTCTCTGCTGTCCTATCCCACAGAGCTCTGTGGGAAAAACACTACATCAACAACAACAAGATAATGAAGGGCATGTCAATGAGAGAACAGGAGGCAGGAGGGGGGAAGGGTGATTTTGGCAGCAATACCTCATCATCTAGGGCCTCTGTGCTTCCCTCAACTCCCTCCTCCCTGAGCCAGATGGGATTGCACGTCAGAGCTAGAAGAAGCCTTAGAGATTGTCCAGCCTGGTCCCTCTCTGTCACATATGAGGAAACTAAAGCCCATAGATGTTAAATGACCTGCCTAGGGTCATACTAGAAACTAGTGGTGGTCAATATAGAATTCACTTTTCAGATTCTCAGTCTAGTGTTCTTTCTGCAGCTCCCCATGGTACCAACTCATTGGTATGTCATGCTATGCTCAGCCTGGGCTTTTGGAGGCTCATTCATGCCTAAGAGCAGTGTAAGTGCAAGGGTTTCTCTTTGCCTGAGCACTGTGTCTCCCTGTGAACTCATCCCTCCTCTACCTGCTATTGAACTTTTGCTCTCAGATGTGAGAGGTTCGGAGGACATTTACTTGGGGGTCTCTCTCCTCACTGTAGTGCTCTCCTTGGTTGGAGTAACATTCCTGTTCCCACTCATTTTGTGCTGAATGTCAGTTGAACAAAGCTATGGGCTCTGGAATGATTGTGGCTCTGGTCTTTGTGTAGCTGGCACCCAGAGGCAGTCCTGAAGCACAGGGGCGAGGATTGAGAGCTTTGCTGGAATCTCTTGGGTGGCAGGATACAGGAGTGGGATGGGTTGGAAATAAAGGGGAAGAAGGTGAGAAACCCTCCAGGCACCACTTCCCTCCCTCTGGATGCCCACGCTATGAGATTGGCTAGCATAGCCCTCACATCTCCTCTGCTTCTAGACCACCATTCCACCATCCTCTGAACCATAGCTCCTCTTTGGAAGCCCAGCTCTCTCATACGACCTCTTTTACTGATTTGTTGTTTTCATCATTTGACATCTTGTGCGCAATTTTGGCTGTTCTCCATGATTTGAGCACAGGTTGGTGTGTGATGATTATCCCAGGGACTTTGGCCTCCATGTGAAGGCATCTCTGCCCTCCCAGCTCTGTTCCTTGATAGGGTCAATTCCAATGACCTTTATCTCTGTTCTCTTTAGTTTTATCAACCATATCTTGTGACTGATTGCTACATGGTGACTGAACTCAGAATTGCTTATCTTTAAGATTTCAAAATCTGTGACCCACTGCCCCCTCCTCCCCCGACCGCCATCCCCAAACCTGAGAATTGTCTCCCTACCCTGCTGCTTCTGTGAAGTATTCTCCTAAGTCTCCTTTGTTCTGACTCACTCCCTTGCCAGGATGAAGGTTTTCAGTTCTTCCTTATAGAAGCTTGCCATCATTTCTTGGAACAGAAGAATGCTCACCTGGAAGGCTGTTTATTGTTGGCAAAGCAGCATGCAAAGAGGCATTGAAACAAATAACCCCAAAGGATTCTGAGTTTAAAAAAAAAAACCAAAAAACTTTTTTTGTTATGTGTCTGGAACCTTGTTGCCATGATGATTTTCTGAAAAGATTTTCTAATTTTCACCCAGATGTCCAAAGTCAGGAGGATGTATCAAGTATCATGGTACTACAAAGCTGCTTACTCTCTCAGGAGGCAAATGATGAGAATGTGGCCAAATCCAGGGAAACTGGCTGTGGCAGATAATGGCCATTGGAGGGCTAAGGAATTGGACTTTGGGTTGTTTCTGGTCCACATGACAAGTTTTCAAGGTGAGTGTCTTAGTTCGTTCTGACTGCTATAACAACATACCACTGGGACGGGGAAGCTTGTACACAACAGAAATTTATTTTCCCAGTTCTGGACAATGTTAGTCTAAGATCAGGGTGCCTGCATGGGCAAGTGCTGGTGAAGGCCCTCTTCCAGATTGCAGACTGCTGACTTCTTGCTGTGCCTTCACATGGTGGGAGGTGCAAGTGTTGTCTCTGGGGCCCCTTGACCTAGCCACCTCCCATTCACCTTAAGGATGATGATTTCAATGTATGAAGCTTGGGTGGGAGGTGGTGGTGGGGACACAAACATTCAGACCGTAGTGGTGAGGATGAGCAGAAAAGCTGCGTGAGGTGATGTGAAAGCTGAAAAGAGAAACATGTGATGCTATCCAGGAAAACCATCTAAGGGAAAAACTCTAGCGAGGCAGATTGAGAATTTTAAAACAACACTCTCCCACCCAACTGCCCCATGACATCTGTTAACACAAGAGGCAGAGCTATTTCCTGGAAAGGCTCTTTGTGTTTACAAGGGTGAGACCCTCTTGATGTTTTTGCAACTTTAATTAAAGAGCTGAGGGATGGATTCATATCCCCAGCGGTTCCCATGAGGGAACACATGGCCTGGTTGTACACAATGCTGCACAGTCAGATGAAAAGAGAAAAAAAGTCAGTCAAGTGCCCAGATGTTTTGGAATTTTACATCAATGAAGCCACAGTGAGGATTTGATTCTTGATAATGTATTATTCTTGCATAATGGTGGAGAAAGTGTTCTTGCAAAGAAGATGAGAGTGTTTTCCTAATACCCTTTTATTCTTTCTTCTTTTTGTGTTTATATTTAACAAAATCGAGCACAATAGAGAATGGAGACTGAGAACAGAGATCAGGAAAAAAAAAAACCAAACAAGGGTAGGACAGGCCTCCCCTTCCAAATTGCAGTAGGTGCTCCTGGTTAGGGCAGAATAACCTTCGTGTGGAGAGTAAGGTGGGGAACAGTACTTTAGCAGTCTGGCTATTCTGGGATGTGCAGACCACAGCATAGATGTGTACTCAGAAAACAATGACATTTAAGATAAGAGTTTCTCAAATTGTCTAAAATTCCACCATTAGAAATCTAGTTCTTTGACTTAAGAAAATGGTTTCCAGACATTAGTATATATAAGAACCATCCTAGTAATGAATTTGGAGAAGGCAATGGCACCCCACTCCAGTACTCCTGCCTGGAAAATCCCATGGACGGAGGAGCCTGGTGGGCTGCAGTCCATGGGGTCACTAAGAGTCGGACATGACTGAGCGACTTCACTTTCACTTCTCATTTTCATACATTGGAGAAGGAAATGGCAACCCACTCCAGTGTTCTTGCCTGGAGAATCCCAGGGACGGGGGAGCCTGGTGAGCTACTGTCTATGGGGTCGCACAGAGTCAGACACGACTGAAGCGACTTAGCAGCAGCAGTAATGAATTAAATTGCAGATTTCTGATCCCCACTCTCAGGTTCAGATTCAATAGGTCTGGGGTGGTGGCCAGGAATCTGGATTATGAGTGAGTACCCCAGTGGTTCTAGCATGTCTCTGCCTTGGGAAACAATTAAGGCATTTCCTATTCCAGCTGTTCTCTTTCAAAAGGAGACACGCAGGCTGAAAGTACAACTGTCCAGCCATGCGTGGGAACCAGGTTCTGGAACATTAGGATATAGTCCCAACTTCCGTCCTTCTCCCTCTGTGACTTTGGGCCAGACATTTCAACTCTAAGGATCTGTTTCCTCATCCATTAAACAGAGACAAAAGTTTCAGTCCTATGTAACCAATGGGCCAACGTTAGAAACATTATCATATGAAATGATTTAATGTAAAAGCCTTGAAAACTGATCAGTGCTTTGAACAGTATTTTATTCCATACCTATGTAAAGTGTTATTGTTATTTTCCATTATCATCCAGAAACACATCTGTATAAATTAGTTTAAGAAACTAAGAGATGAAGGAAGGGGGAACTTGCAGCTCAGGCAACTGCAGGAAGGGGGTAAGTGGTCGCTGTACCATGCCCACGGCTACCAGGAAGGCCCATGGTACCAGGGTGATAAGAGAAGCAAGCAAAGTGTGTGTGCTTGTTGGGGGCAGGAGAAGTGTCGAATGTTGGAGAAAAGCTGAACTTACTTTACAATTTTGTTTCAAGTTTCTGATTATTGGGCACTAATAACATGCCTGGAGTGACTTCTGTGTTTTTTATCCTCAAAAATTTTTAATAAGCCTTGAGAGGCACAAATAGGAGAATATAAGAGGATAGTTTTTCATGGAAAAATAAAGAAAAGGAACATTACAGAAATCGTATGGGAAAAGAATCAACTTCAATGTAAAACTTAAAGAATGTCTTCAAACCAGCCACAGACGTCCTCTCACCTTCTGGATATTCTCTCTCTCTTTTTGGACAACGGGAATGGTCAGCTATCTTCATATCCCTCAGGCTGGTTCAAAATAGCCACTTCCCTTGGGAATTCAAACCAAAAAAGAACGCTGCCTTCCAGGGAGGAGAACAGAGCTGTGTGTATACGCATTTGTCTCCCACAAACGTAGCAGGCGACGTCTCCATCTCCCTGCTGTTTGTGATTAGCAGATGTGGGAATAGGGGGATAATGCGTGTCCCTTTCTCAGCACAGAACATCAGAGACTCAAAGATATGATTCTTAAGGAGGAGGAGAAAGTACAAGGTTAGAGGTGGGAAGAGAGAGTTGCATGAAGGGCCCCTCTTCTGAGAGGTCGGAATGCATCGGCCTCTGGACGTGGTGGAATTGTATCTGGACGGTGAGACAGCACTCTAAGTGGGGACTGTGTTGTCAGCTCAGTACCCCGATTGGAGTTTGTGTAGTCACTTAGCATGGCTCCTTGGGTCCCTGCAGGGCATCCATCCCCTAGGGTGGGGAGTGCCAGCCTGTTTAAAAATTAGTGGGGACAGTGAAATGGGACATGAAGAGCAACACATCTTTCATTTAAAACTCAATGGAACAGGGAAACAGACAGAGATGGGATTATTAGCTTGGAATTGGGCCGGGAACAGCAAAGTCTGGAATGTGGAAAGGATGTGGTCCAAACTGTCTGCAGAACAAAATGCCAGGGAGGCCTCCTGTGGTCGGGGGTGTCGGCCCGGAGGCCTGGGTCGACAGGCTGGATGGAACCTCGCTTCGATAGAGAGGCCTCAGTGACAAGTCTCTGGTCCATCTGGAGGTTGGAGAACGGAAGGCGCCATGCAGATGGGGAGCCAGCTTCTCACCCCTAACACATCCCAGATTCGTGCTGCTGAAGGTCGGGTCCAGTTGTGTGAAATTCCCGCTGCTTTCCCTTTTCTAAAAAGAGCCACAGGATGAGATGTCAGAAATGTTTCTTTAAGCAAGATGATAAACTGTGCCCCAGTGCAGTTGACCCTAGGGGAAGTAAGGTGGATAATCTCCAGCTCTGGAGAAACCCCAAATCACCTGTGATTAGCTTTGGAATGTGTGTGTGTGTGTGTGTGTGTGTGTGTGTAGAGCAAGCGGGGATAGGGGAGAGAAAGAGAAAGGCAGGTTTAACTGAGTATTATGCTTGCTTTAGCTGATATTAAAATACGGAAACATTCCTTGGATCTTCACAGACTAATGACAGGAGCTAGGACACAACGCAGCATTTTGGGGCACAGGGGCTGGTGTCACTTTGTGATGGCAAATGAGGGAGAAAATTTGTTAAATAATGAAGTTACCATTGTGTGATGAATGAAGTGCTTACTGCACTTGAGGATTCTTTTAAAACTGAACATATAGTAAACTCGTGGTTAAGCTTCTGTTCCTCTGAGTTCTCCAGCTGATCTAGGAAGGGAAGGGTCTTTCTTCTGTATGTAAAGAAGAGTCCTCGAGGATAAGCCCTGTCCAGGAGGTGGCTGGTGATTAGCATGATTAATGTATGGATGTATTCCTGGGAAGGGAACCTTCCAGTAGGAGAAGTGCAGATGAACTTCTGAGAACTCTGGCAGAAGTCCCCAAAGGAGCACATATTTTATGAGCCCTGACTTGAGAACAGGGCCGTCATACCCCTGGGACCCAATGCTTGCTTCTTGCTACCAGCATCAGCATAGATACACTGTCATGTGTAAAATTGGAGAAGGATATGGCAACCCACTCCAGTATGCTTGCCTGGAGAATTCCATGGACAGAGGAGCCTGGCAGGCTACAGTCCATGGGGTCATAAGAGTCAGATACAACTTAGTGACTAAACCACCACCACCAACCAAGATACCCAAGGTGGCACAGTAATAAAGAACTCACTTGCCAATGCAGAAGATGCAGGCGTGGGTTCAATCCCTGGGTTGGGAAGATCTTCTGGAGGAGGGCATGGCAACCCACTCCAGTATTTGTGCCTGGAGAATCCCATAAACAGAGGAGTCTGGCAGGCTAAAGTCTATAGGGTCACAAAGAGTTGGACATGACTGAGTGAGCATGCATGTATAAAATGGATAGGTGGTGAGAAGTTGCTGTATAACACAGGGAGCCCAGCTTGATGCTCTGTGATGACCTAGAGGGGTGGGATGAGGGGAGGAGAGGGAGGCTGGAGAGGAGGAGATATATGTATAATTATGGCTGATTCTTGTATGGCAGAAACCAATACAGTGTTGTGAAAAAAAAAGACATTTTCCAGTACTGCAATTTTGGAGACTCCTGAAGGAGAAAGATCCTCTTTCTTTTACATTGTTTATTTTTTATATTGTTTTACATAGTATTAACTTTATCCCAACTTGGTCGACTATGGGATTGAATTCTCCAGCCTGTTAAAATGGTCTGTACCTGGCTTACTTAGACTCTTTTTAGCGTAGTTTTGTGCCCTCCAGTTTCTTATTTTACAGTTTTTTTTTTTTTGGACTATCTGAAATGATAAGCTGGAGTCTCTCCTAAACTTTCCTACAGCCCCCTCACTCAACCTATCCACCCATCCATCCATGGGGCTGGTTGTGTTTATGGAGATATCTGCTTTATATTCTCAATGGACAAGGCAGACATGAAGCATACCCTATGGGCTCTGCTCACCCAGAGATTATAATCCCATGAAGAGGATGATATATTTTGAAGAAATATAAATAATTGCTTTTACAAAAATGGCCACAATATACTGTAGTCCAAGGTAGAAAGTTAATAAATTTTGGATTTCCTCAGAACACGAGTGAGTTTTCTCACTCACATAGGAAGTTTTCATAGTAGACTGATGTAGTTACCATATCTTCTGGATATTCCACAGCCAACAGCATATAGATTTGGGTGCGTTTTAAAGAATTGACCCTGATAATAGCAACAGAGTAGAAGTCCCTGGGATTCTCATGATATTGGGAAGGTTATTAGACTTTCCAGAGTCCCCTGATGGAATTCTTTCTCTCCTAATTGTGGAATGGAAGGTGGCACTGCAAAGGTCTGAATCCTTACTCCATTATTTTTATTTAGACGATCTTAGCCTTACTGAGGGTCTTCGCCAATGGCTCAGCAGTAAAGAATCTGCCTGCCAATGCAGAAGACATGGGTTCAATCCCTGGGTTGGGAAGATCCCCTGGAGGAGGAAATGGCAACCCACTCCAGTGTTCTTGTCTAAGAAATCCCATGGGCAGAGGAGCCCGGTGGGCTACAGTCCATTGGGTTGCAAGGAGTCAGACACAACTGAGGATGCAGAGAAGGAAACTTACAGATTTATAAGATGAGGACAATACCACCTACTTGCAGGGTTGCTGTGAGAATTCGAGTTAGTAATTGTCCAAACACATGGCTCATAGTAGAGACTCAGTTGATAGCAACTATTACAGTAATTATTCAATCCTAGACTCTTGAGATAGGTAAATTCTCTGCAACGTGTCACAGAAATCAGCTAGAAAAGGTGATGGGGAATTGCTGCAGTAGAAATGAATGGTGCAATTTTATCACTTAATAACTCTGGGATTGAGAAAAATATATAACCTCTCCAAATCCAAACCTCTCATCTATATTACCTGATTTATAGGGCTGTTGGAAGCATTGAAACAGCCATCATGAAAATGTTTCCACTTTAAATGTAAGATCTCTGGATACAATTTGACTCAAATGTGCGCTGGTAGGGATGTTCCTTAGTGAAGATGAGGGAATCTGAGGTGTGCCTTCATAGTTCTGAAAGCAGTTCCTAGGCTAGGAAGGAAATGGTTTTTGCAGTTCTTTCTTAGATAAATAGAAAAACTGAGACTTAGAGAAGTTGTGACATGCCCAAGACTGTGACAAAGTCAAATAGTAACTTGGTTCTCTGATCTGGCAGTTTCTGTCGAACAACTTTAAAAGCAGGAGATGGCCCAATGTCATTGCCAGAGTGCTTCCCACCCCCTGACCCCCCAAGTTTTCACGAATGAGGCTAGTGGAGCCTGCAGTACCACTTTTGCGAGAATTTGTCAAATGGTTCTCTTGTCCCAGAAGGTTTACAGTATGTAAAGTTTCAAGCAATCCCAGGGATAGATTGTAGTCTCAGGTACTGTAAAGAAAATACTTTTAAGCTTCTTTTAAAAATAAAATTCCTCCGAGATGTTTGGCCTGTGGCTAATGTGTTTGAAACATATTTTCTGTAAAACTCAACCTCATCAATCTACTTGCAAATCCAGAAAGGCAGCTTTTATCACACACATCAGGGCTTGTCCCAAACTCTCCCCATTCACAGTGGGGGATAAAGAGAAATGAACCGCAGGCTCAAGGTGTCTCCATCCCGTTTTCCCCCAGTAGTTCAGCCACTGAGGATATGGGTCTAGTGCCACACTCAGCCTCAGCTCTGGAAGCCAGTGCTTGAGCCCAGACTCCAATAGAGAGACCATTTTCTTACCCTTGTTTTAGCATTTCTCACTCCCTGTGCCTAGATGGAGCTTGGAAGGGGCTGAAAGCTGTCACCCTCTTACCCATTAGTAGAGTCCTTCCTCTCCAAGAAAGGCTTTCTCCCCACTCGGAGTCCTGGTTATGTCTATGGCTCCTCAAGAGTCAGCCTGTGATGGTTCGACTATTCATTCATCAGAACTGTCAGACCTGTGCATCTCCTCTCCCTTCTTCTGGCTACCTCACTCTGAAACATCATCCTCCACAAATTTTGAAATCACTGAAGAAAGGAAACAACGTAAAAACTCGATTCCAACTAACACTTTGTAATTTATTGCTGTATAGCTGGAGGAGTTGCCATTTAATAAATGGAGGTGACTATCTCAAAAGGGAGTGAAGTAAGTCAGAAAGAAAAACAAATTTCGTATATTAACATATGTATATGGAATCTAGAAAAAAAATGGTACTGATGAATGTATTTGCAGGGCAGGAGTAGAGATGCAGACATAGAGAACAGGCTTTGGACACAGCGGGAGAAGGAGAGGGTAGAATGGATTGAGAGAGTAGCATTGAAACATCCACGTAAAAGAGATAGTTAATGGGAAGTTGCCGTGTAACACAGGGAGTTCAAGCTGGTGCTCTGTGACAATCTAGAGGGGTGGGATGGGGTGGGGGGTGTTGGGGGCAGGTTCAAGAGGGAGGGGATATATGTATACCAATGGCTGATTCACGTTGTTACATGGCAGAAGGCAACACAATACTGTGAAGTAATAATCCTTCAATTAAAAATAAACTTTTAAAAAAATAAGTGAAGTAGTCATGTCCTCAAGGACCATCACCTGAGTACTCACCGCCTCCCCCATTTTTTCTTAGTTTATGAGATTACCGGTCCAGGGATGGAGGGGAACATTCTCAGGATACAGATGGGTGTTGTGGGTCTCAGCAAAGTCCCAGATGTGTCCTAGGTGAACCAGGGTTGAGTCCCACGTTGGACAGACTTCTTTAGCTTTCATCAGCTTTCCTCAAGACACTCTCCTTTAATAGAATGCCTTGAACTGATGTAATTTCTTGTAATAAAAGGATTAAGGTCTGTCCTTCTTCATCTGCATATTCCATATGCCTACTCAGAGGGCTGTCTTAGGAGCAGCAGTTTTACATTGGGAAATCTGAGCCTGGATTATGTGTTTATGAGGCATTCCACAATGTCTAGATTTTAATTTTGCTTTTATTTCATTGTGACAAGATGTGTTGGACTGAGATGCCTTTGGGCTCTAGCCCTGGAATTTATGAACAGAGAATGCTGCAGGCTTATGGCATGGGTGAGGCTGGAAGATGTCACCTCCACACACGGGTTCATCACAATAACATATGTTAGAAGAATAAACTAACCTTGGAACAGTAAACACACACACACACACACACTCCTATGCATACACATGTGATCACGGCAAGGCCACTGTCAAATCCTGGACAGCTCTGTTTGGTTCTCAAGGCTGCCTTTTCCACTTAGAAAGCTGGGCAGCAGCTTCATGGGTATTCTTTTTATCTCCCTCTCGGGCAAAGGAATGTGAGAGGACAGGAGTCAGAAGTCACGTGTCTGGGCCCTTCTCAGCCATTCTTCATGTCCACTTATTCCTGGAAGTAATTCATCCTACTCTGTCCCCTGTCTAATCTCTCTCTGGAGCCTTCCCCTGAGCTGCCTCCAAGGTGGCAGGTGACAGGCTGGCCTGGCCGAGAACAAAGACAGTTATCCTTGGCTGCCACCTGTCTCCCTCTGCGTGCCTGCCCTGTCTTGTCATGCTCCCTCCACATGTCTAGTAGACACCGCAAGGCCTCTGGGCAGGGGCTTTTTTTATTATTTTTTCCTTTAAAAAATTCTCTGGTTTCTTCTGTGGTTAGATGGCTTATGTTTGATGTTTAACTTCTCTACACCCCCATTTTTCTTCATTCTTAAAAAATGCCAACAGAAAAATCTTTAAAATGAACACATTGGGTTGCTGTTCTATATACTGGAGGAAAAAAAAAAAGATAAAATGAGGCATGGAAGATGCCATGGTCTGAATGTTTGTGTCCTTCAGAAATTCATATGTAGAAATCCTGACACCCACCCCCAAGTGGTATTAGAAGGTGGAGCCTTTGAGAGGTGATTAGGTCATGAGAGTAGAGCCCTCTTGAATGGGATTGTGTGAGCTTAATCACATCTGACTCTTTGCGACCCTTTGGACTATCACCCACCAGGCTCCTCTGCCCATGGGATTTTTCAGGCAAGAATACTGGAGTGGGTTGCCATTTCCTTTCCCAGAGGATCTTCCTAAACCCATGTTTCCTGTGTCTCCTGCATTGCAGGCAGATTCTTTACTCACTGAGCCATTGGGGAAGCCCCCATGTGAATGAGATTGGTGTCCTTATAAAAGTGATTCTGCAGACCTCTCCAGCCCCTCCTACCATGTGTGGACACAGGGAGAACACAGCTATCTATGAATTAGAAAGAATGGTCTCCCCAGACATGGAATCTGCTGATGCCTTGACCTTGGACTTCCTAGTCTCCAGAATTGTAAGAAATACATTTCTGTTGTTTATAAGCCAACCAGTCTATGATATTTTTTTGTAGCAGCTTGAACTAAGACAGGAGGATTTTGATGGCCCCTGGCAAGTTTCTGAGAGCAGCTGGGGATTGCCGGGGAGAGGAGAGGTTAGTCAAGGAGGGGTCTCCCTGGACTTACTGAGAGTGGAGACCAGAACACAGCCCAGGCCCAGGTCAAGGTCCTTTGGTTGTTTTGTTCAGAACAGAATGATTTGGACCTTGAGGTTGGCAGTTTCCTATAGTAGAAAAACTGACTGGCCTCATGGCCAGAGAAAGATACCTTTCTTAAGTACTTTTATTAGTACTGTGCTCAAGATTCTTGTAGTAAATACAGGAATTTAGGGTTAGAAAAGGTCCAGGGCTTGGTGGAAATCACTATTTATTTCTTTAACCCACCCACCCATCCATCCATCTATACATCCATTCTTTCATCTATTTATCCATCTATCCAGACTGATTAACCACAGTGAAATGGAAGAAAGTTTTAGAAGATAAACATGGATCAGATCAGATCAGATCAGTTGCTCAGTCGAGTCCGACTCTTTGCGACCCCATGAATCGCAGCACGCCAGGCCTCCCTGTCCATCACCAACTCCCGGAGTTCACTCAGACTCACGTCCATCGAGTCAGTGATGCCATCCAGCCATCTCATCCTCTGTCATCCCCTTCTCCTCCTGCCCCCAATCCCTCCAAGCATCAGAGTCTTTTCCAATGAGTCAACTCTTCACATGAGGTGGCCAAAGCACTGGAGTTTCAGCTTTAGCATCATTCCTTCCAAAGAAATCCCAGGGCTGATCTCCTTCAGAATGGACTGGTTGGATCTCCTTGCAGTCCAAGGGACACTCAAGAGTCTTCTCCAACACCACACTTCAAAAGCATCAATTCTTCGGTGCTCAGCCTTCTTCACAGTCCAACTCTCACATCCATACATGACCACAGGAAAAACCATAGCCTTGACTAGATGGACCTTGTTGGCAATGTAATGTCTCTGCTTTTGAATATGCTATCTAGGTTGGTCATAACTTTCCTTCCAAGGAGTAAGCCTCTTTTAATTTCATGGCTGCAGTCACCATCTGTAGTGATTTTGGAGCCCAGAAAAATAAAGTCTGACACTGTTTCCACTGTTTCCCCATCTATTTCCCATGAAGTGGTGGGACTGGATGCCATGATCTTCGTTTTGTGAATGTTGAGCTTTAAGCCAACTTTTTCACTCTCCTCTTTCACTTTCATCAAGAGGCTTTTTAGTTCCTCTTCACTTTCTGCCATAAGGGTGGTGTCATCTGCATATCTGAGGTTATTGATATTTCTCCCGGCAATCTTGATTCCAGCTTGTGTTTCTTCCAGTTCAGCATTTCTCATAATGTACTCTGCATATAAGTTAAATAAACAGGGTGACAATATACAGCCTTGACGTACTCCTTTTCCTGTTTGGAACCAGTCTGTTGTTCCATGTCCAGTTCTAACTGTTGCTTCCTGACCTGCATACAAATTTCTCAAGAGGCAGATCAGGTGGTCTGGTATTCCCATCTCTTTCAGAATTTTCCACAGTTTATTGTGATCCACACAGTCAAAGGCTTTGGCATAGTCAATAAAGCAGAAATAGATGTTTTTCTGGAACTCTCTTGCTTTTTCTATGATCCAGCGGATGTTGGCACTTTGATCTCTGGTTCCTCTGCCTTTTCTAGAACCAGCTTGAACATCAGGAAGTTCCCGGTTCACATATTGCTGAAGCCTGGCTAACATGCCCCTAGACTTCATCTACCTACACTTGAGTCACTGCAATGTGACTAGAAGATTAGAGGGCTGAAAGTGAAAGGAGAAAGACAATGACTTAGGTGAGGAGGGGTCAACTTGGGAAATTTTCCTAGAGGATTAATTGGTTGAGATAGAAGAAAATCCATGTGGAAGAGGAAAAGCATTTCAGATTGGGAGAAAGATGTACAGAATGTTTGAAGATGGGGAGAAAGGGACTAGTGGACATGGTCCAGAGCCTGTAATGGGCTGTCCATTGGTTGGGCACTCAGTAACGAGAGCAGCAATGACAGCTGGGGGAGAGCTAGTAGAATAGATAAAGATGGTGGAAACTTCCAGGGTGCTGTTGCATGACCAATGAAGAAGTCATGTATTGCAGGCTTATTTAGGGAAGTGCAACAAGCAGAGGGATGGTCTTCAGTACAAGCCAGGATGAGCATTCCATATCAGTCTGTCTGTCCTACAACTGATCTGTGTCTATGGTGGAGGAAATGATCTGGTTGAGATAGTGACAATGTGTGATGTGTTCACGCCCAAAAGGCCAGAGGCCACTTCAGTGGCACCATGAAGGTAATGAGAGTCAACAGTCCCAGCGACTAGGTGCTCTAACTAGATGCCAAGGCTGAGAGAAACAAGAGCTGAGCGCTTGCCATCAAGGTGCAGAGAGCTGTGGTCTCAGCCCTCAGAAACAGCATCAAAAGGAGTTGTTCAGAGCAAAATGCATTCCATGTGTTGGTCCTGCCCATATGTTTCTTGTCAACGAGGCTGATCTTCCTGGATTTGGAAGGATTTCTGTTTGAAATTTTATGAGTCTTGGCTGGGAAGCAGCACTTACCCCCGAGTTGTGGGAGTTAATGGCCTTTTCTGGCGGCACGACTCAGGGGCCTGGGGGAGTTCCCAAATGCCAGGCAAGGAAAAACCTGTAGCCCATATTTCAACTTAAAATTGCACTTTATAGGTAGCCAGGGACCAAAGACTCTTCAGCGCCCTTCTTCAGCATCACCTCAGAATCTGATGTGGTGTTATCTGCCCTCACAGGGGCTTCCTTGGGTTAGCACTTAGAGCTCAGGCTAGCATTCTTATGAGGAATGTGCCCAAGTTAAGGGCCCCTCACTCCCCTGTGCCAAATAGAGACATCAGCCTACACCCAGGGCAGGATCTGCATTTGTGCCTTAGTCTTCCTACCTAATATTACATAAGTAGAGAAGAACTTAAACAGAGAAGTCAACACTAGCCCTCGACACACTGATGCCTACTTGATTGACTTCAAACAACATTTAGGGGGCAGAAACTGGGAGTTATTCATTGTATTGGGCACCATGATAAATGCAAAGGGACAGAATGGGATGGCAATCCAGAAGATCTTAGTTCAAGCCCTGCGCAACCATAATCCATCAAGTTATACCATGATTGCCGATCATCACCCTCTCTGGGCTTCTGTCTTGTCATTTGTAAAACAAGGAGCTTGGACCAGTTAGTACAAGTGCTGAAGAAATTCAAATGGAAAGATTCTTAAAATATTAGTTTAAGGAGGGTAAATGAAAGAAGATCTTGGAGTTCATTCAAATAATTGGTGTTTTGTATGAGTGTCACTTAACTGCCTGTTGTCTATGGTAGAGTATCTACTTGGGATATCCTAAGAAACAGTCCTTACTGCCTCCCAGCCTGGCCATCTGAGTGAAAGTGTTGTGAAACAGCCCTTGTGAAAGTGTTGGTCACTCAGTTACTCCGACTCTTCATGACCCAGTGGACTGTAGCCCATCAGGCACCTCTGTCCATGGATTTCTCCAGGCAAGGATACTGGACTGGGTAGCCATTCCTTTCTCCAGGGGATCTTCCCAACCCAGGGATCAAACCCAGGTCTCTTGCATTGCAGGTAGATTTTTTATCTTTGCCATCCCATCATCTCTATGCCAGCCCGATATCTCATATGCTAGTTCCCTACAGATGAACTGCTATTTACAGCAATAATCCTAGACCAGGTCCTTGATCTGTTTCCATTCTAGTGTTCTTTCTGCCTGGGCCTGACTCTTGGCCCTGGCTGCTGTTTACTGTCTCCTGTCCTTGGATGTGGGGTTGCTTTTTGTTCTTCTTGGCTTGACTCTTAGCTTCCCTTCAAGGTCTTGGCTGGGACCCACTCATGGACTCAACTCATTTCAAACTATCTCAGGTAGGATTTGAGTGCCCCATTTGATCCTTCATGACTTAATTCTTGTTGTTGGGCAGAAAAGAATGGAGACCAAGGGAACTTGAAACTCTTTAATAGTCCTAGCTGGGCAATAAATATTGTACTAGAATTTTACCCAAAAGGGGTATGTGTATAAAATATGGCTCCCTGAGGGCTCCAACCATCAGTCCTAGTTTTCTCTTTTGAGGTCACACATGAACAAGTTTAATTCCTTTCTTATCGGACGGCTCTTCACATATTTAATTACAATTATCAAGCTCTCAACCTCTGTTATCATCTTATACCCCTGCCAAGTCAGCTCTTCCTCAGGCAAAACATGTCAGATTTTCCAACATTCCTCAGATATTATGGTTTTGAATATTTGTGCCAACCTGACTGCTCTTCTTAATCCTGTCCAACTGACTGTATTCCTCTTCCTTTGAGGTGCCCAGCGCTGTACACCACACATTAGATTTGGCTCTGGTCAGCCCAGGGAGCTGGATTCCTTTGCTATAAGTCATACTTCCCAAAGTGAGTTCCATTCATCCCAGCTCCTGGGACATGCTCTGAGGTCAGGGATGGGAGTCAATTAGTTTCAGTCAAATATATTTGGGAAATCCTGCAGATTATCCTCCCCTCTTGGAGATTTCAAAATGCACATGAGAGTACTAAGAGATCGAAGTAGTCCTGTTTACCTTGACCTAACCTAGTGTTTCCCAGTTTTATTTGACCACAGGGCTGTTTGCAAAAGTATCACACATAAGCCTCCCTGGTGTGCCTGAAGATCTGGGAAGCACTGCTCAACTTCTGTTTTGATATCATTTTTCCCCTCTTCTTTCTCTTTCCCTCTTCTTCCCTTCACACCTACTTCTTTCTTCCTTCGTCTAGCCTTCTATAATGTCACATTGAGTGTGTGTGTGTGTGTGTGTGTGTGCACTCAGTGGTGTCCTACTCTTTGTGACCCCTTGGACTGTAGCCCTCCAGGCTCCTCTGTCCATGGTTTTCCAGGCAAGAATAGTGGAGTGGGTTGCCATATCTTCTCTAGGGGATCTTCCCAACCCAGGGCAAGACCCCACGTCTCCTGCATTGGCAGGCAAATTCTTTACCACTAGTGCCACCTGGGAAGCCCTTTGAATAAGATGATACAATTAATTGTAATTGTCCTAATTATATCGTCCAGCCTATATCATGGTGTCCAGCCTTTGTTTCTCTGTGCTTGTTCATAAGGCTGTCTTGAAATGCTCATCAAATGCTTTGCTGCCATTGTGTTCATTACCAGGTCAGATTACCTAATATGCCTGTGTAGAATAACCCTGTCCTAGAAGAAGATGAAATTGATATGACAGGACTTTGCATTTCAGAATCCCATGCAGAAGTTTAGAAATAGAGGTGAACATTAAAGGGCAGGTAGGATTTAAATAAGCAGAGAGGATCAGAAAGAGTAGAGGTAAGCATGAGTAATGTATTTTTCAGAGTTTACTGTTATAAGGCTCTAGGCAGGGAGCTGCAAGGAAGGGGATTGTGTAAGATGGATAAATAGCTAATAATTTAGCTTTATAATTACTACTTAAAGGATGAAATGTGATAAGTGTTAAATGAAAGGAATGAATAATACCATAGAACTTTTATTACCAGGAGAACTGGGGAAAACGTCACAGAAGAAGTGGGCCCGGAGCTAGTCTCCAGCAGGCAGGGATGGAGGGCCTCAAGTTCAACACTTTGGTGCTGACGCAGATCCCCTTGATCATTAATTCAGTGTCATTAAGGAGTGAAAAGGCTTGGTAGGGATGGAGAGTCACTGACATGCATGGCAGCATGGCGTGAGAGAAGACCCCTATTCTGCAGACAGGGTAGGAGGGAAGACATGGGTGGCAGGAGGGTCATAAGACAGATGCAGGGGGATGAAGGCCTGGGCTGAGGTTGTAGCCACATAGATGAAAGTCAGCATAAAATCAACGTAAACATTCCTCAAAGGAAAAAATAGCGGGATATAATGTCGTTGGGATCAGGAATAAAAAAAGAAAGAGTGAAAAATGCTTGTGAAGATTTCCATCTATGAGGCCAGAAGGGGGACCATGGGAGGGGATGTCACAAGAGAGGGGAAGGAGGGTGACAAATTCAGTCACAAGGAGGGGGCTTTGGCTGGCAAATACCCTTGCTACCCACAAGTGGGTGAAAAGCCTGGGATTAAACATTCTGAGTGATTAGAGCTGGTCCAGGGCCAACTCTGATTTTTATTTTGTTTCAAACATTTCTGGATGTGGTGAGGTTAATTCATGTCATTTATATGAGCCAGTTTCACAGAACAAAACACATTTTTGTGTTTGTTGGACAGGGGGCGGTGCAGGAAGTGATTCTGGCGTATGTTGCCCTGGAGCCAAATGGCACAACAGGGTCTTTTCTTTGGGGGTTTTCCACTGTGGGACTTTTCAAATGTTCAAACACTGTGACTCCTGTTCTGGGACTGAAGCGGGTCTAAGACCAACCCATATAGATCCCTGGAACCTCCACGCTGGTTCCCTCTTGCTCTTCTCCATTGATGCGTCTGGCGTCAATCTGTTGAAGCAAACCAGCTGGAATAATTGCAATTCATTGATTCTTTGATTGATTGCTTCTTTCATTTCAAAGATGCGTGTGTGTGTGTGTGTGTTAGTTGCTCAGTCGTGTCCGACTCTTTGCGACCCCATGAACTGTGTAGCCCGCGAGGCTTCTCTGTCCATGGAATTCTCCAGGCAAGAATACTGGAGTGGATTGCCATTCCCTTCTCCAAAGGATCTTCCACACCCAGGGATCGAACCCTGGTCTCCTGCATTGCAGACAGATTCTTTACCATTTGAGCTATAGGTTCTACTTCCCAATTTCATGTTGGTCCTTGTGGGAAAAAACAGCTCTTACTTCCTCCTGGTCAGTCCTTGCTCTCAGCTTCCCCACATCATATTTTGCATCTGTTTCCCCATTTGTTTCCATTTTCTGGATGAGGGCTGTCTAGGCGGAAGCTGTAGAACAGTGGTAGACCATCCACTGTCACCTGTCTTTCCACGCTGTCACACGCTTATCATCTCTCCACACCAAAGTATGCTTTAGGGTCTTTCAGGACCATCAGGGTGAGAGAGGGCAACTAAGAGAAAAAGAGGAGCCTGTGCAGCTCCCTCTAGTCCTCATGTCTCATGGACGTGTCTAGGGCAGTGTTTCATTCAGTAGGAGCACCAAGGGGCCAGGGAAGCAAGGGACATTGCCCGAGGGCAGCAGACCACTTGATCATGGTCACAGCAATTGTTCTTTAGTAGGAAGACACACTAGTTCAATGCTCTCTGTTCAGGGGCACTGGTCTTTGTGTATCCAACCTGTCCCACTTTAGCCCTTCTCCCCTTGGGGTCCCTGCCCCTAGACCTGCTCCTCAGACAAGGAAGCACTGTTGAAGTCACTCTCTGAGGACTCAGAGGGATTCTGCTTCCCCCATATGCCTATTGCACCTATTTCAAAGAAAGCAAGTTTTCCTCTGGTGGGAAATTGTTTGGTCTCAAGATTTATTTAAGAAAACTTTATATAAACTAAGCTGAATTTATCAAGCAAAAAAATATAGGCTTTGCAGCAGGACTCATCACATGTCCTCCAAACAATCATGGTTATAATCTAATAGTACTTACCACTTGAAAAGACCTTTGCACTATTTCATTTAATTCTTGCCATTAATTCTTAATTACAAGAATTATGTGACAACTGATTAGCTCCATTTTACACATCAGAAAAGATCAAAGACATGGGAAGAGATCGAATAGCTTTCCAGTGGCGAATGAAGGAGCTAGTTAGTTAAGGAGCCCAGATGCAAATCAGAAATAAGCCAATTCAAAACTGTGTTAGCTTCCACACTGTTGGAGAGCCCCTGGAAACCTAGAACGTTCATGTCTGTCTTCCCAGGAACCCATTCTTGAGGGGAGTCCCTCACTTGGAGAGAACTCCTGTCTCCCCTTTCCCCTAGGGTTCACTGTGGTGTTGGAGCAGTGAACACCTCCCAGCTCCATTTCCCACACCCAGGTCTGAGTCGCTGGTGGAGCCTTCTCAGGTGATTACTGGCAGCAGTGATTACCCTTGCTACTCCTGGGGAAGGTTTTGAATTAGTTCAGAGCATTATGGAGAAAACTAGAAGCTGCAGTACCTTCTGTGAGGTTCTCAAGGTGAGCAGGGTTCTGCAGGAACTGCTCTCCAGGGAGCCCTTGGCTCTTTCCATGGCCCATGCTGGCTTACTCTCCCAGGTGGGGTTGGAGTTGGGGAAGAGGTGAGGGAAAGGGCCACAAGCAACTATAGGCCAAACACCAGATGATGCCTTGCTCAGTCCCAGAACATTTAAGGATGTGAGGATTCCTCATGCCTTCAGGGCATGAATTGTTAATAACGGAATCTCAGAGGAAATAAATAGCAATTACTCTGATTTAATGTTACCCTGTGGACATTATTAAATTCAGCACTGCCCACTTGATTGTTGTTGAATGTACCTCTTAGAGCAGGGGAAGTGGGCATTTCTCCCAGCATGGATGGAACTGTATGTATAGGATGGAAGAGGAAGGGGAAGCTGAAGAAAAGCTCTTGGGAAAAAAGCTGCGCAGATCGATCTGGGAAGTGCTGATGTGCTAGGGAGGGGTGCCTCATGGATCCAACCTCTGGGGAGCAGTTCTCTGCTAGTGTGCTAGGCCCTGGGCATACACCAAATCACACTCCTAGAATGCAGACAGACAGTGTCTCCTTTTATCCATGAGTAGTCTCTGGCCCTTGGAAGTCTTTCCCAAGGTCACCCAGCTAGTAAGCAGCAGAATGATAGCTAGAATCCAGCTTTCCAGACTTCCAGATTCATGATCTCTTTCTTGGACCTGGGCCCTGTGGAACCTTAGACAGAAGTGGGTTTTACAGTCACACACACACACCTGTGATGAATCAGTCACCAGCAGTGTAACCTTGGTCTTCGCACCCCACTCTTTTTATCTGTAAAATGAAGCTAGTAGTACTACAGTGTTGTGAGGATTGCATAAATATTGTAGGCAAATTTTCTACCTACTGGAGGTGCTTAATGAACCTTCCTCCTCCCACACCGTTTAGCCTCATTGTATGTGGGCTCTGTGGGAAAGAGCTGGGAGCTGCTAAAGGAAGATTTCCCCTCAGCACTGACCCAGAGCAGAAAGATCCAGGCTCAGAACTCCTTCTCCAGCCTCACCCTGATGAAGCTGAATTCCTGTGCCCTGGCAGGAGGAGCAGCCTAGAGGCAAGGTGCACTGGCACCTCTTCGCCATAGACCACAATATCAATGCCTGCCTTTTGCTCCTGCACCTTCTCCTGGGGGGCTAGCCCTGGCTCACACCCCTGCCAAGTCCAGTGGTCACTGGGTGCTGGAAGGAAGGCTTTTTCTCATTTTCCTTAAAAAATGTATATATATATATATATATTTAATATATACATATGTGTACATTTGTAAATATACCACATGTACATGTATAAATATAATATAATGCATAATATATATGTGTGTGTTTGTGAAAGTGTTAGTTGCTCAGTCATGTCCGACTCTTTGCAACCCCATGGACTGTATTCTACCAGGCTCCTCTGTCCATGGGATTTCCCAGGCAAGAATACTGGAGTGGGTAGCCATTCCCTTCTTTAGAGGATCTTCCCGACCCAGGGGTCAAGCGAGGGTCTCCTGTATTGTAGGTGGTTTCTTTACCATCTGAGCTACCTTGGAAGCCCTTGTGTGTGAATATTTTTTTAATGTAAATAAATATATAGCAGAAAAATGAATGCACTTTACTCACTCCCCACCAAAAATCTTTTCCAACCGCTCTAATGAAGGAAGGACAGTCAAGGCTCTGATCTATTGACCCAAAGATTCTGGACCCAAACTTTCTTAGATCTTTCACTTCATTCATCTCTGACTGGTTTATTGGCATATTAAGCCTGTAATAATAGTCGGTAATAGTTGTTACAGCAGTAATAGCAATGGCTAGCAATTTGTGTTTTGTGCAGGGCTCTATGTTGGTGTGAGGTCGGGATTATTACTATCCTCCTGTTACAGAAGAGGAAACTGAGGCTTAAACAAGTTCAGTAATTTTCTCACAGTTACACAACCAGCGAGTGGCTGAGCTTGGATTTGAATTTAGATTTGGCTGATTCTGGAGGAGCCCCTCTTGGTCGTGGTGGTCTATACAACACACAATATATAGGGGAAAGTCTATTGTGATCCTGCCACCTTAAATCAGGCCCATCCTTCCCTACCCCAAGCCACCGCCCCCTATCCCTGCCCGCCCTCCCCACCGCCCCCAACAACTAACCCCTGGACTCAGATGTGAGGCAATTGAGCAGGCCTGGCAGAGTCAGCTGCCAGGAAGGACTTGTCTTCATTACTTTCACAGACTGTGACAGAAGCAAATAAAACATGAAGAGAAAGCTTCCCCCAAGTGGTTCCTCCAACCACTTGCCCTCCCTGAGTGGTTAGGCTGGCTGTTTTAAATCCTTCGGTCACAGCATGAAGGTCATAAAATGGGAAGGCTGCAATTTCCTCCCTTCCACACCAGCTCTGGCAGCATAAGGAACTGATGGAGGATGGGGATGTTGTAGCAGGTCTTGAATCCTCACTCAGCAGGCCTGGCAGGCTTCATAGGTTGTGCTGTAGTTGGGACTGAAAGGGCATTTCCAGCTCTGAGTTCAGAAAGTTGGGAAATGATGCCTAAAAGAAAATTACCATCATCACTAGCATTTTGTAGAGTTTTGTCACTTCAGAGCATTTCTGCTTTTTATCTTGTACCTGTGTCTCCTGTTTATTGCCCAAGTTTCCAGAACCACAGTTTGTGAGTGTTCTTGACCTTAAGTATTGAAGCTTTCAGTAAGGGTTAAAGAGTTTATCAAGAAAGTTATTAAATTATGTTGACCGTTTTGCCCTTGAAGGAGCACTGGATTCGATTTTGAGCCTTAATTAGGAGTCAGAAGAATTAAATTCTGAGCCTTAATTTTTTTCATCTGTAAAAGGTAGTTAACACTGACTTTGCCTGTTGTACGTGGATAGTATGAGTATCAAATGAAATGCATGTAAATAGGTATTGGAAATTAGGTATTTCCAATACCAAATCTAATACCAAAAATAGGTATTGGTATCTGTAAAAGGGAGATAACACTGACTTTGCCTGTTGTACATGGATAGTGTGAGTATCAAATGAAATGCATGTAAACAGGTATTAGAAATTAGGTATTTCCAATACCAAAAATATGTATTGGTATCCTGCTGCTGCTGCTGAGTCACTTCAGTCATGTCCGACTCTGTGCGACCCCATAGATGGCAGCCTACCAGGATGCCCCGTCCCTGAGATTCTCCAGACAAGAACACTGGAGTGGGTTGCCATTTCCTTCTCCAATGCATGAAAGTGAAAAGTGAAAGTGAAGTCGCTCAGTCATGTCTGACCCTCAGCGAGGGTATCCTAAAACTATATAAAATAAATGGAAGTTACTACTACTTATAATGCATGTGTTTAGCTTCATAATCATGCAATATACATTTCTCACTGTCTGACCCTGAAACCTATCTCTCCTTATTTTTCAATGTATTCAATTAACTTTTATTCATTGTTTAGTACATAAGTCTTTTTTTTTAAAGACTTTTATTTTTAGGGCAACTTTAAATTTACAAAAAAATTGAGAGGAATGTCTATGTACTTTTCACCCCGACACATATATTGCTTCTCACATTATCATCACTCATCAGAATGGTGTGTGTATATATATATATATATATATATATATATATATATATATAATTGTACCAAGGATTAACCTGTGTTGATACATCATAATAATTTAGAATCTATAGTTTACCTTAGAGTTCACTATTGGTGTTATACATTCAGTGGTTTTAGACAAATGTATGATGACATGAAGCCATTATTATTAAATCAAACAGAGTGTTTTCACTGCCCTAAAAATCCTTTGTGCCCTGCCTTGTTATCTCCCCTTGATCTCCTGAACCCTTGTCAACCAATGATATTTTCATTGTCTCCATAGTTTTGCCTTTTCCAGACTGTCATATAGTTAAAATCATACAGTGTGTAACCTTTTCAGGTTGGTTTCTTTCATTTAGTTATATGCATTTAAGTTTCCTCATGTCTACTTATGGTTTGATAGTTTATATCTTTTTTGCACTGAGTGATATTTCATTGACTGGATGTACCACAGTTTGTTTATCCATTCATCTACTGAAGGAATCTTGATTGTTTCTAGGCTTTGGCCATTATGAATTAAGCTGCTGTAAACATCCACGTGAAGGTTTTGTTTTTTTGTGTGTGTGTGAACATAAGTTTTTAACTCCTTTGTAAACCTAGACAGCATATTAAAAGGCAGAGACATTACTTTGCCAACAAAGGTCCGTCTAGTCAAGGCTATGGTTTTTCCAGTGGTCATGTATGGATGTGAGAGTTGGACTATAAAGAAAGCTGAGCGCCAAAGAATTGATGCTTTTGAACTGTGGTGTTGAAGAAGACTCTTGAGAGTCCTTGGACTGCAAGATCCAACCAGTCCATCCTAAAGGAGATCAGTCCTGGGTGTTCATTGGAAGGACTGATGTTGAAGCTGAAACTCCAATACTTTGGCCCCCTGATGCGAAGAGCTGACTCATGTGAAAAGACCCTAATGCCGGGAAAGATTAAGGGCAGGAGGAGAGGGGGATGACAGAGGATGAGATGGTTGGATGGCATCACCAACTCAATGGACATGGGTTTGGGTGGACTCTGGCAGTTGGTGATGGACAGGGAGGCCTGGCGTGCTGTGGTTCATGGGGTCACAAAGAGTCAGACACGACTGAACTGATCTGATTGAAATACCAGGAAGTGCGGATTGCCAGATTGTATAGTAAGAGTATGTTTACTTTTGTAAGAAACTGCCCATCATTCTTATAAAGTGGCTGTACCATTTTGCATTCTCACCAGCAATCCCTGTTACTCGATATCCTCACCAGCATTTGGTGCTGTCAGTTCTGGATTTTGGCTCTTCTCATAGGTGCATACTGGTATCTCCTTATTGTTTTTTTTTTCTTTTTTCACTTTTCTTTTTTTTCCTAATTTTATTTTATTTTTAAACTTTACATAATTGTATTAGTTTTGCCAAATATCAAAATGAATCCACCACAGGTATACATGTGTTCTTGTATTTCTTTGATGACCGGAATGTGGAGCATTTTTCCATATGCTCCTTTGCCATCTGTAAATCTTCTTTGACAAGGTATCTGTTTAAAGTATTTGGCCCACTTTAAATCAAGTTGCTTTCTTATCATTGAATGTTAAGAGTTTTTTGTATATTTTAGATAACAGTCCTTTATCATATATGTCTTTGGGAAACATTTTCTCCCAGTGTGGGGCTTGTCTTTTCATTCTGTTGATATTGTCTCTTGCAGAGCAGAAGTTTTTAATTTTAATGAAGTCTAGCTTATCATTTCTTTCAAGTATTCTGTCTTTGGTGTTATGTCTAAGTTATCAACATATCCAAGGTTATTTAGGTTTGATCCTATGTTATCTTATAGTAGTTTTAGAGTTTTGGGCTTTACATTAAGGTCTATGATCCATTTAAATTAATTTTTCTGAAAGGTATAAGATCTGTATCTAGATTCAGTTTTTGCATGTGGATGTCCAGTTATTTCAGTATCAGTTGTTGAAGAGACTATTTTCACTCCTATATTATCTTTGCTCCTTTGTCAAATATCAATTAACTATATTTATGTAGGACTACTTCAGGTCTCTCTATTCTATTTTATTGATCTATTTGTTTATCCTTTCACCATTAACATACTGTCTTGTTTACCATAGCTTTACCGTAAGTTCTGAGGTTGGGGTAGTTGTTGTATTCAGTATTATATTGGTTAATCTGGGTCTTTTGTCTCTCCATATAAATTTGTTGGTATCCATAAAATAACTTGCTGGGATTTTGATTGGGACTTCATTGAATCTATAGATCAACTAGGAATAACTAATATCTCAACAATATTATCTTTCTATCCATGAACATGGGATATCTCTCCATTTATTTAATTCTTTTCTTATTTCTTTATTCCATTTCTGATATCCTATAGCAATAATGTTCAGTTAGCAATAAATCATATATTGTTTCATGATATCTTAAATATTATTTTTAGCTCTTATTATACATCATTTTATGTAATAATAATGCATCCTTTTCCAATTATATTATAAATGCCATCTGGGTAGAAAATTAACTTTAAAAGGTTCAGTATTCTATTTAGTGTCACATGTGGCTCACCCAGGTAAGGATTATTTAATAGTGGCAGCTTTGCTGATCTTTCTTCTCTTGGCACTACTGTCTTCACTGCAAATGTCAGTGGGGTCAATTTCAGATATTTCTTTATTTTATTTTTTAAAAATTTATTTATTTTAATTGGAGGCTAATTACTTTACAATATTGTGGTGGTTTTTGCCATACATTGACATGAAGACAGCAAAAGAGACACAGATGTAGAGAACAGACTTTTGGACGCTGTGGGAGAAGGCAAGAGGGGGATGATTTGAGAGAATGGCATTGAAACATGTATATTACCATATGTGAAATAGATAATCAGTCCACGTTCAATGTATGAAACAGGGCACTCAAAGCCAGTGCACTGGGACAACCCAGAGGGATGGGATGGGGAGGAAAGTGGGAAGGGGGTTTGGGACGGGGCCCCAGTGTTCACTGCAGCACTGTTTACAACAGCCTGGACATGGAAGCAACCTAGATGTCTATCAGCAGATGAATGGATAAGGAAGTTGTGGTACATATATACAATGGAATATTACTTAGCTGTAAAAAAAGAATGCCTTTGAATCAGTTTTAATGAGGTGTATGAAACTGGAGCCTATTATACAGAGTGAAGTAAGTCAGAGAGAAAAACACCAATACAGTATATTAACACATATATATGGAATTTAGAAAGATGGTAACAACAACCCTGTATGCAAGACAGTAATTTCAGATATTCCTTAACATCATCTCCTCAAGCTCTTTTATACTGACTTCAAAGTTATAAGAAGATGAATTGATAGGAGCCGAGCTTACATTACAGAATGAAGTGAAGAAGTGAAGTGAAGTCCCAGTCGTGTCCGACTCATTGCGACTCCATGGACTGTAGCTTACAAGGCTCCTCTGACTGTAGCTTACAAGGCTCCTCTGTCCATGGAATTTTCCAGGCAAGAGTACTGGAATGGGTTGCCATTTCCTTCTCCAGGGGATCTTCCCCAGCCAGGGACCATGTAGAATTTATTAAGTAGTAAAATTAAGAACATGGTGAATGTACATGTTGTGTATCCCCAAACATGCAATTATTAAGTTAAAAAAAAAAGAGTAGTATGTTTCTGGTTCTGATATTTACTACAACAACCCCCCACCCCGCCCCGCCCCCATGCTCTGCAGAGTACTAGTGAAATCCTGAGCCAGGAGTGATTAAGAAGTATTTTTCTAGTATGGGGCCTCTATCTCTGTTCTCTTTTGGGTGTCATATTAATCCAGGTAACCATGATGGTGTGATCACTCACCTAGAGACAAACATCCTGGACTGCAAAGTCAAGTGGGCCTTAGGAAGCTTCACTATGAACAAAGCTGGTGGAGGTGATGGAATTCCAGCTGAGCAATTTCAAATCCTAAAAGATGATGGTGTTAAAGTACTGCACTCAGTATGTCAGCAAATTTGGAAAACTCAGCAGTGGCCACAGGACTGGAAAAGGTCAGTTTTCATTCCAATCCCAAAGAAAGGCAATGCCAAAGAATGCTCAAACTACTGCACAATTATACTCATCTCGCACACTAGCAAAGTAATTCTCAAAAAATTCTCCAAGCTAGGCTTCAACAATATGTGAACCAAGAACTTCCAGATGTTATACATATTAATATATCCACTCTTTTAGATTCTATTCCCATATAGGTCATTACAGAGTATTGAAGAGTTCTCTGTGCTATACAGTAGGTTCTTATTAGTTATCTATTTTAGATATAGCAGTGTGTATATGTCAGTCCCAATTTCTCAATTTATTCCTCTCACCCCTTTTCCCCTTGGTAACTGTAAGTTTGTTTTCTATGTCTGTGACTCTGTTTCTGTATTGTAAATATGTTTATTTGTAGGGCTCTTCTTCTTAAGACGAAAATGAATTCAGGACTGAATGATGCTACCCTCATTTTTTCCCATTTCTTATGTTTTTTTTCTGTGTGCCGTCAAGTCTTTCCTCTTCATCCGCTGAAGTAGGCTGAGTGTTTGTTGTTTAACAACTTCAATTCCGCTGTGCATCTTGCATATAAAACTTCCTTCATAAATTTTGTCAATGTGGTTCTTAGCTGAGTTTGATGACTTCTGTTTTACAGTGTGTCCATACAGAACTGACATTGGGCAAACTATAAAGGCCATTGCATTGGCCCTTGTGCCCTTCTACCTTCCCTTTCTCTGTCCTTTACCTTGGAAGGCAGTGGGGGCCGGAGGCAGGACACGCTTCCAGGTGTACAGTGACCTCCTGCTACCTCCCCAGATAATAGTTTGGGATTTAGGACAGTTTTCCTTGTAAATCTGTTCTCAGCTAGCTGTCACAGAGAGGTCATCCTCACTGATGTGGGCTCTATGTAAAACCATGTGCCTTGTAGGAGAAAAGGGCAAAGGACCTGAGTAATGCATCATTATGTCCCAACTTATTAAAAAGAATAGATGACTTCTATACTCTGACAGAAGACAGGATGGAAGGAGCAAAGCAAGATCAAAGTCAGAAAGGAATATATTCTGAGAAGGAAGACAGGGATCCAAATGAATGTTAAGGATCCCATGAATGAGATAGAAGATCCTTCTATCTCCCCCTTCTCCCTCCCAACATAAGGAGAAGGAGGGAGATAGAAGCAGTTCCTTTGGAGGTATGTATATATGCAACTGTGGGGTGTATACCCCAAAAGATGATGCTGAAACATCTGAAAAAGCAGAGACTCTGATCAATTCCAGTATTACTTTATGAGGTAAAATGAGGTAAAAGGTCATTTTGGACTTCATTTTTTTTTAATGTATTGTTTTATTTTTTAAAAAAATGTATGTGAAAACACCAAGAATCATCTAACAAAAATGAATGTACTGGCTAACCTCAGAATTATGAAGTATTACTGTTTTGAGATATTTGCTCTAGACATTTATGGGCAAAGTAAACTTTCCTTAGATCAAGTAAGTGAAGTGAAAGTGAAGTCGCTCAGTCATGTCCAACTCTTTGCGACCCCATGGACTGTAGCCTATCAGGCTCCTCTGTCCATGGGATTTTCCAGGCAAGAGTGCTGGAGTGGATTGCCATTTCCTTCTCCAAGATCAAGTAAAACTCCTTTTAAATCCCACCTCAGTTGTGTCCCCCGCTTTCCTCACACAGACCACCATGGTTTTGAATTTGGGAGAATTCTTCCAATCCCTAGACTCGAAGGTGATCAATAAAAAACAGTTGATCTTGAGGACAAGGAAATAACAGAAAACTTTGTGTGTGTGTGTGGGTGGCAGGGGGCAGGGGTAGGGTGGGGGCGGATATAGACTTAGATAGAAGTAGCCAAGGATGGGAATCCTGGTACCATCCCTAGATCTAGGGAAGCAAAGGTCATAAAAAATCAGATGTAAATGCAGGGCTCTGAAGCACTGATTTAAAAGACTGGGAGAATCCGAAAATTATAATTGTGACGATTCAACTACAAATGAACCCGATAAGGAAGAAAATAGGAAACAAACTTTAGAAATAATGTGGTTGTCATAGTAGCCCTCTTTGGGTTCAGTTTTCCAAGGGCACATCAAGAGACGTGCAAGGAAGTGATCTACCCAATGTTAGCAGACTTGTAACAAGAACGTCACAATTCCAAACTGCTGAAGGAAATGAAGTTTTCAAATAGTGCTGAGAACAAGAAGAAAAAAACAAACCTGCTTTTTAAATTATGATCAGAAGTAAAGGAAGATCAAATGAGCCACAGGCCACTTCTTGGGATGGCTGGTGAAATGTATAATAAACTATAGAAGGAACCCAGATTGACTCAGTTTCTATTTTTGTTCATTTTCTATGTTAAGGAGGGTGTCTTCTACATAGAAAACATGTAGGTCAATCACAGTTACAGCAGAGTCTGAGGTTTACATGCAGGATCTCCTAATGAATTGTCATCCCATAGGCAGATGAAACATGACCTGGGGATGGATACAATTGCAGATGTAGCTTCCTTAGTGCTTCACAACTTGGAATGGGCAGCTGTCCTAATTTTCAAAATGGTGGAAAAAGTATATTTAGGAATTTAGGAGACCGGACAACTTGCTTTCTTTCTTAAACAAAGTATTGGTGTGGTGTGGAGAGAAGCCTTTGGGGCAGAAATTTGCTCAGGTTTTCTCCACTCGAGGCCCATCAGTTCCTCATGGCAAGGAAACTAGAACTATCATCCTGAGGGGATAGCCCTCCCTCCAGGGGGAAAAGTTCAGGGTCGAACTCCAGGAACATAGGGAGTTCACACAGACCTTTGCTGCCCATCCCTTAGGGATTCGTCACCTCTGAGCCTCTTTCTAGAAGAGTTTCCAGAAGTCTTTTGTCAGGCCCTGAATTTGGCAGACATGGAAGCTTGGATGCCTGGGTTGGCAAGGTCCAAAAAGAGGAAGCAAACTGTTCAAATTTACACAACTATTAATGGCTGAGCTGGGATGAGAGCCAAATGGGCTGATTCACCACCTGGGGTCCTGCCCCTTTATGCCACACTTATACTGCCTGCATGCACTTTTCATTTATTCCTACGTATCTTCTACCTCCCCAATAAGACTGCATTCATTTCACACTTACTGAGCATTTATTGCAACGCAGGCACTGCTAGCTGCTCTGTGGCTGTAAAGATGATTAAAATACGGTTCTCGGGTTTTATGAACTTCTAGTGCAGTGATGGACATTAGAAGAAATGCATTTCAGTGTGAGACTTGATGGGAAGAGGTCAAGTGCTATGGTATGATGGTAGAAGGCGCTATTGTGATCTGGAGAGTTCGAGAAGCCTCAGCTATGAGGCTCAAGCCTTATGGGCAGGACAACTGCCTTACACAACTTTGTATTCACAGAGAATGCAGTGTGGTAGGGGCCAGGAGGGCTGCACTGGTACCATCGTTGGAGAACTTGCAGAGCTTCTTATTTTAGAATTTAGAGAACTAGTGCTACCTGTTCTTGACCTCTACTCTGAAGGATTCTGGAGACCAAGACAGTTCTCTTTCTCCTTCCTCTCTTATTATTATTTTTGTCTTTCCCATGCCAAAATGTCTTTCTCTGGGCCCTTCTTAAAAGATGTGATGAAGATTAAATATGGATTTTTGCACCAGGATGTGTCACTAACTAGGAAATGAGAGGCCAGTGAATCACAGCAAGAGGCCACATGAGTTTCTTGCTTGCCCTGGCTCCTTGGCTGGACTGCTCCCAGGACTGCCTGCAGGAACAAGAGGAAGTTATGGGGCAGGAAGCACTGCATCTAGGAGCCTTCTCTCTGAGGCAGATTGGAAGCATCTACAGCCCAGTCAGGAAGTTCAGAGAAAGGAATGGAATTGACGACATGGACATTAGGAATACATTCTTTCCCATTGAGCCCTGCTCCCTGGGGTGCAGTCCTGTGGAGTGGTTGGAACAGAGACAGCTCACTGGCTGCCTGAACTGGAAAGGACTAAAATTTAGCCTGGGGCTCCATCTGGTTTCAGAGGCCAGGGGTGAATACCAGGATACTAGGCGGGTAGTCTCTCAGGGTCTCTGCCCTCAAGGCCAGGCACCCGCTAACCTGTACTGGGTGTCCACAGCAGGAACCTGATCTAAACCAGGTGGATGGGGGTGAGGAGGGCAGAGTGTTAGAATCATTAGGTTTTAAAAGTCAACTCCATTCTTCTCTCAGTGGGTTGACCTTCAGACCCAGTGCACATACCTAATTCCTCAAGGCTAAGGACTTCATGCTGCTGCTGTGTGGTTGGACTCAAGAACCTCTAGAGTTCTTTCCAGCTCAGAGATTTTTGATTCCATAAAAGGACCCTGAGAAAGCCAACGTATCCTCTTTTGTCTCCTTGTCACTATGTTGTAATCCTCACTTTGTTGTTGTTTAGTTTCTAAGTCGTGTCCAAGTCTGTTGTGACCCCATGGACTGTAGCCCTCTAGGCTCCTCTGTCCATGGGACTTCCCAGGCAAGAATATTGGAGTGGGTTGCAGTTTCCTTCTCCAGAATTGAACCCACACCTCCTACATTGGCAGGCAGGTTCTTTTACCACTGAGCCACTTGGGAAGCCTCACTTACTTGCTGAGTAACCTAGGGCTCTTATTTTATCTAAGTGTCAGTATCTTTATTTGTAAAATAGGTATAATACTTTCTGTTGTCCTCGCTTGTCACAAGGGCTAAACGAAAATAATGTATGTGAAGATGCATGATTGCGCTTCATAGGATAAAATTTCCTCCCTTCCTTTGCTTCCTCTCTCCAATATCTTACTAAGATACTGGTGCACTCAAGCATGCAAACTGAAGCCAGTCTTATATAATGATGATATTGCCTAGGTGAAAAAGCACTAAGAATACCCTCCTTGCCCTACCCCAGACAAAAATTTTATCTCTCATTATACCCTGTGATAATGATGGTGATAAAGCATGGTGTGGTGTCATTAGTCATTGTTTCTGTCATCTGGTATCATACTATATATATTAGTCATTAAAATCTTAATGGGAAATAATTTTAAAAACATAGCTTCTTAAGATTGGAGGTCATTTAATCCAACTCTCACCACCCCCCCAAATTATTTTGTGGGGTTATCCAGACTCTTCTCAAATCATTCTAACAATAAAAAGCTCACAATTTTATCGAGGTAACCCATTCCATGTGATGCATCTGAAATTGATTTGACGTCCTTTTACAAGTTGAAGTAAGTGTAACTCCCCAAAACTTTGTTTCATTGGCCCAAGTTTTGTGAAATAGAACAGACAGAGATAAATCTGCTCCTTCTTTCATTTGTCAGCATTTTAAATATTGAAAGATAGAGATCTTCTCTTTTCCAACCATTCCTTTCTCCAGGGGATCTTCCAGACCCAGGGATCCAACCTGGGTCTTTGAGGATTGGATATAGGTGGCTTCTTTACTGTCTGAGTCACCAGGGAAGCCCTTTCCAACCTCTATAACATGGTTCATCTGATTGTTTCTCCTGTAACAATTTCTAGATAGTTTACAACCCAGATGCTGTTCTCTGAGGATATTCACGTTTTCCAGTGTTTTCCAAATGCATTACGTGGACGCTACCCTTGGAAGGTTCTAATAGTGTGGAGGTCAGAACTTTAAAAATCTCCCTTTGTCTGGATTTAGGCTGATAGCATTACAGATTAAAAAAAAAAATCAGATTACATAAGTGATTAATATTTAGTTTCTGATAAATTAAAACTTTAAGACATTTTCACAGAAACTGCTATCAATTAGGCCTTTCCTGGATTAGACTACTATATCAAGCAATTAAATATTTTAATCTAAATGCAAATCAATTTATTATTAGTTAAAATCTCTCTCCTCCTTTTGTTTGTTTCGGGCCATTGTTCTTGTTTCTTCGCTGAGACATAGTTTGTCAATCCACAAATTAGTGGCTCTTTCTAGTTTTGAATCATCTGAAAGTTTGAATAAGCAGGTCCAGTGACAGAATCCTTCAGCCCAACACTGAAGACTTTCCTAAAACTGGCATCTATACAATCATCCCTAAGTTAATTTGCTAAACTAAAATTATTAAGTTCTGTCATTTAGCATACAATCTTGAGAGCACCCATACCTGGCTGCTTCCATAGTTATTTATTTAGTAAAGAAAAGTTCATTTGTTAATAATCTGAGTGGGGTACTTAAAATGTGTGTGCTTGGCAGACAATATTAATCATTATGAGGATTCTGGATGCCTGTGATGCTATCTGTCCCAGTGGACTGATGCAGGAATCATTGCTCTGGCCTGGAGGCAATGCACTCATTCACTGAGTAGTAGAAACATTGTGAAATGCACACGAGAAATCTTGATTTGCCTTGTTGTCTCAGAAGATTGAAGAAGAGCTTACTGGGCTTAATTCTGACGGCAAAAGGAAATCTGACCCACCCAAAGGCTATGCTCAGTCTTCAAGGGCTTCTCTGTTTTTGCTTTGTCCCATAATCCAGCAATTGTATGAGAGATTTCTGAAACTATGAAAAATTGATAAGAAATTCAAGGACTTCAACAATAGGGGAAGGAAAAGGAATAGTCATTGGGAGGAAACCTAATATAAAGGGAGTTTTGAACACTGGGATCCATGTTGAGGGAAGTGGACCAGGGGTTGAGGGTAGAGGGAGAAGGGAGTTGTTCCATTCAGTTCAGTTCAGTTGTTCAGTTGTGCTCAATTCTTTGCGACCCCATGGACTGCAGCACGCCAGGCCTCCCTGTCCATCACCAACTCCCAGATGAGTTGAGTTACTCAAACTCACATCCATTGAGTCGGTGATGCCATCCAACCATCTCATCCTCTGTTGTCCCCTTCTCCTCCTGCCTTCAATCTTTCCCAGCATCATGGTCTTTTCAAATGAGTTAGCTCTTCGCATCAGGTGGCCAAAGTATTGGAGTTTCAGCTTCAACATCAATCCTTCCAATGAACTTTCAAGACTGATTTCCTTTAGGATGGACTGGTTGGGTCTCCTTGCAGTCCAAGGGACTCTCAAGAGTCTTCTCCAACACCACAGTTCAAAATCACCAGTTCTTCGGCATTCAGCTTTCTTTATAGTCCAACTCTCACATCCATACATGACTACTGGAAAAACCATAGCCTTGACTAGACAGACCTTTGTTGGCAAAGAAATGTCTCTGCTTTTTAATATGCTGTCTAGGTTGGTCATAACTTTTCTTCCAAGGAGTAAGCGTCTTTTTATTTCATGGCTGCACTCACCATCTGCAGTGATTTTGGAGCCCCCCAAAATAAAGTCTGCCACTGTTTCCACTGTTTCTCCATCTATTTGCCATGAAGTGATGGGACCGGATGCCACGATCTTAATTTTCTGAATGTTGAGCTTCAAGCCAACGTTTTCACTCTCCTCTTTCACATTCATCAAGAGGCTCTTTAGTTATTCTGCACTTTCTGCCATAAGGGTGGTGTCATCTGCATATCTGAATATTTTCCCAAGACCACAGACTTAGCTTGGACAGTTGAGCTGATTCTTTTCCCCTTCAATTGGTATGCATTATTGCAAGAGACCAGGACAAAGCAGTTACCACTCTCAAATATGACCCTTAATATTTGGACTTCTTCAGCATACTAGGGAAGCCAGTTACAAGGGTCCTAGCCTCCTTTGGAAAAACTTGCCAACTTACTAGAAGTATGGAAGATGGGAGCTTTGAGTTAAAGGATCATATTTCAGGTAATTTGTAAAAGCCAAGGAAGGGCACTTTTTGTTGAAAATGTGTACACGTCCCAATACAGCTTTTCAAAGTATGCCAATGACAGAAATACCACTGGAAGACCAGGAAAAGTGCCCCAACTAAACTAAAACTAAAGATGATGGACAACCTAAACCCACTCTAAGAAGAATCCTTAAGTATCAGGGAAATGGAACAAAATAGGAGGAATGAATCCTGTGTAGTTTTCTTTTCACAGCATACAGGTTTCATTTAACTTCATGAAATAGAACACCTACAGAAAAAGTCACATCATAATCCCTTGATCGATCGGAGGCTGAGAGTTTTCATAAATCAGAAAATAGGAAAACATTCTTTTAGAGCATGGAGTAATACACTTTGAGATTTCCTAAGAAACTGTTCTAAATTCAACCATCTTCCTCTATTCATAGAAAGGCAGATATAGTTTCATCAGTTATGAAAATGGTATCTGTGAGTATATTGGGAAAAGCTACTGAACCCCTAAAAAAAGTTACAATGACAAAAATGGACAGGAAAGGAGGATGAGAATAAAGGGGAGATTTGGGAAAATCGGTGGTAGAATATGAATTTAAACAGGTGTTCTCATAAGTAAATTAGGTATAGTCAGAGAGGAAGAGACATGTTGAAAACAGCGCATGCCAGAAGAAAACGTTGAAAACAGTACATACATGCCAGAAAAATGATAGATTTCCTTGAACCATATTTAAAGTATTAGAGCCTTGGACAGTGATTATAGGTGAAAATGCCACTGAAGCTGAACTAGATGAAAGTCTGTTAAAAATTGTAGCAACTTGAATTGTGAATATCAACCTCCTCTTAAGCTATAAAACTTATTAGAGGAGTCATCCGTTAGCCTGGGGGTCAGAGTATAGCCAGACAATTCATATACCCTGTTGTTTGCAAAGTTTCGGAATATGTATCTCCTGCCTTATATGAGAATGAGTGAAGGAGAAGTTGTCCATGGAGATTTTCTAAAAGAAATAGTAGAGAACAGAGAAAATTTAACACAACTGTGGAAATGCAAGATAGAGGACTTCTGTTTCCCATGACATGGCAGAGATTAGAGATACTCTCCAAGTTTAGAATGCCTAAAGATGCTGAATAATTTATTTAAATGCTTTGCTGAGTTAGTGGGAAAGTAAAAGAAATAATCAGAAGCTAGAAATGACAAGAAAGTTTTGGACAGCATTTTACACAGGCATATGTGTATCCCTAGTTGTCTAGAGCTTAGACTTTCACTGAACAGAAGACTGAGCCCATGTAAGTTGGGAGGCAAGTCAGATCTGAAACTCCTGTACAAACCAAGCATCACTGAAGGACAACATTCTGAGTGATAAATTAAGGGAAAAAACAATACCACAGGGGATCCTTTCATGTCTTGGCTTTGATTCTGAGTATATGGCATAAATCTTCTGCAAGAATTCCTAACCCCAAGCTTACCTTTACCTATATCTGGGACCAGAATTAGCAACAACTGTAAGATCTGAAAACCAACCTCCAGGTTAAATACCTGCTCTAAAGCGCTGTCAAGATTAGTTGTCCAATCAGGTCCCTGAAAGAATCGAATGAAAATCTTCTCTATGGGATTTTATTAAAAATTTCAGAACCCAAAAATTACTGTAAATAAATCCCAAGGAATATGAACTTTTAAACACACACACACACGTGCACACAAAGAAACCACCATGTGCTAGTATCAGAAGACACAAGAACCACAAAACAGAGGTTAAAGTTTGAGTATATTGGCAATGTCAAAAATAGAATGTAAACATTTTTTCAGTAATTGATAGTCAAGCCAACAAAAATTAAGTAAGAATACGAAATATTTTAATAACAATTAGCAGTACACTCTAGAACTACAGAGTGGTTATTTATTTTCAACATTCATGACACATTTGAAAATTTGATGACATAAAGCAAGACTCAAAAAGGATAAAAGGATCAGCATTCTAGAGAACACAATCTAAGAACAAAATAATTTAGAAATCAATAACTAATATCATTTATTCTGGGGGAAAAAACCCATGACCAAAGATAAAGAGGAAATTAGAAGTTACTTAGAATTGAATAATATTGAACTAATACACATTCGAACAAAAGAGTTCGAAATGCAGTACTTGGATGCAATCTCAAAAACGACAGAATGATCTCTGTTTGTTTCCAAGGCAAACCATTCAATATCACAGTAATCCAAGTCTATGCCCCAACCAGTAACGCTGAAGAAACTGAAGTTGATGGGTTCTATGAAGACCTCCAAGACCTTTTAGAACTAACACCCAAAAAAGATGTCCTTTTCATTATAGGGGACTGGAATGCAAAAGTAGGAAGTCAAGAAACACCTGGAGTAACAGGCAAATTTGGCCTTGGAATACAGAATGAAGCAGGGCAAAGACTAATAGAGTTTTGTCAAGAAAATGCACTGGTCATAGCAAACACCCTCTTCCAACAACACAAGAGAAGACTCTACACATGGACATCACCATATGGTCAACATCAAAATCAGATTGATTCTATTCTTTGCAGCCAAAGATGGAGAAGCTCTCTACAGTCAACAAAAACAAGACCAGGAGCTGACTGTGGCTCAGATCATGAACTCCTTATTGCCAAATTCAGACTGAAATTGAAGAAAGTAGGGAAAACCACTAGACCATTCAGGTATGACCTAAATCAAATCCCTTATGATTATACAGTGGAAGTGAGAAATAGAGTTAAGGGACTAGATCTGATAGATAGACTGCCTGATGAACTATGGACTGAGGTTCAGGACATTGTACAGGAGACAGGGATCAAGACCATCCCCATGGAAAAGAAATGCAAAAAAAGCAAAATGACTATTTGAAGAGGCCTTAGAAATAGCTGTGAAAAGAAAAGCAAAAAGCAAAGTAGAAAAGGAAAGATATAAGCATCTGAATGCAGAGTTCCAAAGAATAGCAAGGAGAGATAAGAGAGCCTTCTTCAGCGATCAATGCAAAGAAATAGAGGAAAACAACAGAATGGGAAAGACTAGAGATCTCTTCAAGAAAATTAGAGATACCAAGGGAATATTTCATGCAAAGATGGGCTCGATAAAGGACAGAAATGGTATGGACCTAACAGAAGCAGAAGATACTAAGAAGAGGTGGCAAGAATACACAGAAGAACTGTACAAAAAAGATCTTCATGACTCAGATAATTATGATGGTGTGATGACTGACCTAGAGCCAGACATCCTGGAATGTGAAGTCAAGTGGGCCTTAGAAAGCATCACTACGAACAAAGCTAGTGGAGGTGATGGCATTCCAGTTGAGCTATTTCAAATCCTGAAAGATGATGCTGTGAAAGTGCTGCACTCAATATGCCAGCAAATTTGGAAAACTCAGCAGTGGCCACAGGACTGGAAAAGGTCAGTTTTCATTCCAATCCCAAAGAAAGGCAATGCCAAAGAATGCTCAAACTACTGCACAATTGCACTCATCTCACACGCTAGTAAAGTAATGCTCAAAATTCTCCAAGCCAGGCTTCAGCAATATGTGAACCGTGAACTTCCAGTTGTTCAAGCTGGTTTTAGAAAAGGCAGAGGAACCAGAGACCAAATTGCCAACATCCGCTGGATCATGGAAAAAGAAAGAGAGTTCCAGAAAAGCATCTGTTTCTGCTTTATTGACTATGTCAAAGCCTTTGACTGTGTGGATCACAAGAAACTGTGGAAAATTCTGAAAGAGATGGGAATACCAGACCTCTTGACCTGCCTCTTGAGAAACCTATATGCAGGTCAGAAAGCAACAGTTAGAACTGGACATGGAACAACAGACTGGTTCCAAATAGGTAAAGGCGTACGTCAAGGCTGTATATTGTCACCCCGTTTATTTAACTTATATGCAGAGTACATCATGAGAAACGCTAGACTGGAAGAAGCACAAGCGGGAATCAAGATTGCCGGGAGAAATATCAATAACCTTAGATATGCAGATGACACCACCCTTATGGCAGAAAGTGAAGAGGAACTAAAAAGCGTCTTGATGAAGGTGAAAGTGGAGAGTGAAAAAGTTGGCTTAAAACTCAACATTCAGAAAACCAAGATCATGGCATCTGGTCCTATCACTTCATGGGAAATAGATGGGGAAACAGTGGAAACAGTGTCAGACTTTATTTTATGGGCTCCAAAATCACTACAGATGGTGACTGCAGCCATGAAATTAAAAGATGCTTACTCCTTGGAAGAAAAGTTATGACCAACCTAAATAGCATATTCAAAAGCAGAGACATTACTTTGCCTACAAAGGTCCATCTAATCAAGGCTATGGTTTTTCCAGTGGTCATGTATGGATGTGAGAGTTGGACTGTGAAGACAGCTGAGCACTGAAGAATTGATGCCTTTGAACTGTGGTGTTGGAGAAGACTCTTGAGAGTCCCTTTGACTGCAAGGAGATCCAACCAGTCCATTCTGAAGGAGATCAGCCCTGGGATTTCTTTGGAAGGAATGATGCTAAAGCTGAAACTCCAGTACTTTGGCCACCTCATGTGAAGAGTTGACTCATTGGAAAAGACTCTGATGCTGGGAGGCATTGGCGGCAGAAGGAGAAGGGGATGACAGAGGATGAGATGGCTGGATGGCATCACTGACTCGATGGACGTGAGTCTGAGTGAACTCCAAAAGTTGGTGATGGACAGGGAGGCCTGGCGTGCTGCAATTCATGGGGTCACAAAAAGTTGGACACGACTGAGCGACTGAACTGAACTGAACTGAATATACATTAAAATGTGTGGGTCGAGGGGATTTAGGGGAATTAATGGCTGTAGAGTCTTAGGACACTGAACACTCGCATAAAAGAGCAGAGAGAGAAACTGAAGAGTAAAACCAAAAGCCCAGGGATAATGTTTGTAACCAAACTGAACAATATTTCCCCAAATCCTGAAGTACAAGTACCACTACTCCAACCACAAAATGAGGATGGTATCAGTGGCTATCTAAAAAGAAGAAAAAAACCCTCAAGTTTGGCTAAGGTCTGAAAGAGGTGGAGCAGAACTTTCAAAGTAGACCTGAAAGAGCTCCCAAGACGGGCCCCATGCGCAGGAGGAACTGCTAGGACTGCAATCAAAACTGAGCAGGAGAAAGGCAATGGAGATAAAAGAACGAGAAGGCTCAGACAAGAGAGAGGAGACAAATGGATCCAGAAAATCTCTCAGAGCAAGTTACCGTATTTTTAACCACAACATGAAAATAATAAAAGAGGAAGCTCTTTAAAATGAGAAAATCTACCCTGAACCATATCTTCTGAAACTGAACAACAGAAATGCACTGAGGTTTAATTCCAGAACATAAAAATGAGCAGCAGGCAAGTAATGAGCTCAAGACTCACAGAAAGTTATTATGTGAAAATATAGAAAATAGAACAGAATAGCAAACCTACAGGCACTGAATGCACACTTGAGTGATGTGCCCATGAAATAAAACCAAAACTACAACCTACCATTAGCTAATGTATCAACTTTAATTTCCTGATTTTGATGGTTATACTGTTATACTGTGGTTATATTTAAAAGGAAGTACAATGCAATGAATTAAGGCATGCTGAAGCATCAGGTTGTCAACTTACACCCAAATTTCTTTGGAGAAAAAAATCTTTGTACAGTACACACAACCATTTTGTAAGTTCAGAACTATCTAAAAAAAAAAAAAAGAACAAGAGGAAAAGAATTTTTTGACAAATACTGAAGCTGTACAAAGAAGATACAACATATTAATAATAGCAGTCCCTTAAGAAGAAACCCAAATCATGGATGCAAATAAATATTAAAAACTGTAAATCAAGAAAATTTTTCTGAAAAAAAATTGAAAACATATATGAGAAGAGTAAACCATGTTTTGAGAATATTAACCTAGAATAACCAATGCTGAGACATATACAAATACAATCATTATACTTTAAAGAATAATCTTTTAGGTATCCAGACAAAAACAGCCTATGATTTATAATGAAAAAGAGTATCATCAGAATTTTTGACAGCAAATCTTTATGCTGATAAAAGAATAACATTTAAGATACCATTTAGTTTTATAGAAAGGAAAATATGAAGGAAGGGTTTATATCCAGCAAAACTGACTTTCAAGTAAAAATACTAAAAAAGTGTTATAAACACACAAGAACTCAGAGAATATTGTTCTTATGAGCTCTTCCTGAAGAGTCTTCTAGAGGAAAATCTAAATGGTTAGAGAAACACTGATAGAAGTGCTGCCACGTGGCTTCTATTACATGAAGGTCCTATTGTCTTCATTGCCATCAGCAAGCTCAGCTCCACAAGAGCCTTTTACTATCAGTCCTGGCGTCAGAGAAGAACCTCCAGTGAACTTTATGTCTATTCTGGTGCATTTTTCGCAAGTGTATTCCCTATGGCCTTTGTCAAGAATATGTAATGTTTCAGTGGAACGTAATCATCTAGCAGGCCTTCTAGTTGTTCAAAGCATATCCATTCCAGCTTGCCTGATTCCTTGAAACTTCTAATTTCTTTGTCTGCCATCTGTCATGGCAAGTCTGGCATTTCAGCAGCTCAGCTGGTGAAGAATTCTGCAGGAGACCCTGGTTCAATTCCTGGGATGGGAAGATCTGCTGGAGAAGGGATAGGCTACCCATTCCAGTATTCTTGGGCTTCCCTTGTGGCGCAGCTGGTAAAGAATCCAGTATATTGTCCGCAATGTGGGAGACCTGAGTTTGATCCCTGGGTTTGATCCCCTGGAGAAGGGAAAGGCCACACCAGTATTCTGGCCTGGAGAATTTCATGGTCCGTATAGCATAGTTCATGGGGTCACAAAGAGAAGGACATGACTGAGCAGCTTTTACTTTCATGTGAACTACTGCTTTTTCAGAGCTTCTATCCCTTCTGGGTTTCCCTGGTGGCTTGGTGGTAAAGAATCCACCTGCCAATGCAGGAGACATGGGTTCAGTCCCTGGGTTAGGAAGATCCCTTGAAGAAAGAAATGGCTACCCATTCTAGTATTCTTGCCTGGGAGATCCCATGGACAGAGAGGAACCTGGCTGACTACAGGCCATGGGGTTGCAAAAGAGTCAGACATGACTTAGTGACTAAACAACAACAGAAGCCCTTGTAGTAAGGAGTGTGGAACACCTCCTGAAGTCCTTGCCAGTATATTTAAGTCCTGTGTCTCAGCAGAATGCTTCCAAATCGTTGACTCATTCCCTATTCAGTTTTATATTCTAGACTCCTGAACAATACTCTCAGAATCCAGTCCCACTTAAGCTTCTTCTGGAATACTCTGGCTAGATCTTGAAGTTCCCCTTCCTCCCTTACCAGGCCTAGCACATCTAACCCCTCCTGGGTTTTGCCTGGTGGCTTAGGCAGTAAACAATCCACCTGTAATGCAGGAGACCTGGGTTCAATTTCTGGGTTGGGAAGATCCCCTGGAGGAAGAAATGACAACCCACTCCAGTGTTCTTGCCTGGGAAATCCCATGGACAGAGGAGCCTCATGGGCTACAGTCCATGGAATCGCAAAGAGTTGGACAACGACTGAGCAACTAACACTAACAATCCTAGTTCTAGGCATAGTGAATGGCTAGCAGAGGAGACAGTGCAGGCAGCTACTGAGAGGCATGTGTGTTACTTTGCAGTTAAGGGCTCTGTACCCTCTTCCAGCAAGAGGGTGGGGAAGAAGCTAAGGGCACCGTGCTGACTTTTAATATGAAGGAGTGGTCTATATTTGCAAGCTCAGAAACTTCAGAGGAGTCTTGAGTCAAAATCTTTAGGCCCACCCAATAACTCAGATGTCTCTACCCCATGTTTCAAGCCCCAGATTTTCCTAAATATGGCTTTAATTTTGTCATAATAGATCTACCTGGTTATGTATTTAGCTATCTTTGAAATTCAGCATCTCTGACTGTTAAGTGATAAGAAGAGATGAGAACTTCTTTGTAAGTGTCCAAAAAGGCCTTCTCACTTTTATGATTGATTTTCAAGTGTCTGTTACCCTCAGCTGTTCCTTATTGTTATGGACCATTAATGCTGTAATCCAATCCTGTAATGCTATCCAATTAATGCTATCCAATACTGTAATCTTACAGCTATTAATTTCTCCATAGGTCTCAAACAACTGATACATTATTAGCCTAGTACATTCTCTTTCCTCAGGGCATGCGTGTGTGCTAAGTCACTTCAGTCATGTCTGACTCTTTGCAACCCTAAGAACTGTAGCCTGCCAAGCTCCTCTGTTCATGGAATTCTCCAGGCAAGAATCCTGGAGTGAGTTGCCATGCCCTCCTCCAAGGATCTTCCAACCTAGGGATCGAACTTGTTTCTCCTGTACTGGCAGGTGGGTTGCTTAAGACTAGTGCCACCTGGGAAGCCCCCATTTCCTCAGTACATTTTCCCAATTCATCACAATTGAAAATTCTTAACAAGTGGATTATCACCTGTGCCAGGGGCTGTTGGTATAAAACCTACCATCAGTGATGGGATCTTCATTGCCAGATTAGCAGTGAGTGATTCAACTTCAGAGTATCGTTTTCTTGCATGCTTTCTCTGATCACTTCTAATACTAACTTTTGTAGCTTGGGTTCTTCAGAAGCATAAGCAGACACTGAGATAGAGATTGGGGTACAAAGTACTTGTTAGGGATCAACACCTGTGAAAGGAAGTGAGAGAAAGCAGAATTGGGCGTACAAAAAAGTCTAAATATGCAAGCCCAACAAAGTCTTGCTCAACTTGGCAGGAAATTCTGGTGATAGGAAATTCTGGAGCTAGTCCTGACCATCAGAATGTCTGCCATTAGGTCAGAGGCCAAGGCTTTGTATCCAACCTCGTATAATGCAGGTTGAGCCTGCATTTTTTTTTTTTTTGTTGTGTTGGCAGGCAGATTCTTTACCACTGAGCCACCAAGGAAGGCCCAAGCCCTCATTAGGAAGGGCATAACTTTAGGAAGGCAGCTCTCTGCAGCTGAGGCAGATCCAGCTGTAGGCTGTCTATAATCCAGCTCCCTGCAGCTGGGCAGCAAGTCCTTCCTTGAAGGGAATCTGGGTCATAGATCTCTGTGACTACACAAATATGTAATGGCTATAGCCTTTGACAATCGATATTTAGGATGACCACAACAATTGGGTTAGAATGATGATAGCATTGTTCAGTTGCTCAATTGTGTCCGACCCTTTGCAACCCCATGGACTACAGCACACCAGGCTTCCCTGTCCTTCACTATCTCCTGGAACTTGCTCAAACTCACATCCATTGAGTTGGTGATGCCATCCAACCATTTCATCCTCTGCTGTCCCCTTCTCCTCCTGCCTTCAATCTTTCCCAACATCAGGGTCTTTTCTAATGAGTCAGCTCTCCACATCAGGTGGTCAAAGTATTGGAGCTTCAGCTTCAGCATCAGTCCTTCCAATGAACATTCAGGGTTGATGATAGCATATGAAAATATATTTTAAAATCATAATTGCTGGTAGTAATATTTTTATTCTGAGGCAAGTATGTGTGAAATATGAGATAAAGCAAGTGAGTAGTACTGAGATGTTGTAATTATATTACTGTCTGTATCCTTTTTAAAAAAGTAATTTATTTTAATTGGAGGCTAATTACTTTACAATATTGTAGTGGTTTTTGCCATACATTGACATGAATCAGCCATGGGTGTACATGTGTCCCCATCCTGAACACCCCTCCCACCTCCCTTCCCATCCCATCCCTCAGGGTCATCCCAGTACACCAGCCCTGAGCACCCTGTCTCATGCATCAAACCTGGACTGGTGATCTATTTCACATATGATAATATACATGTTTCAATGCTATTCTCTCAAATCATCCCACCCTCGCCTTCTCCCACAGAGTCCAAAAGTCTGTTCTTACATCTGTGTCTCTTTTGCTGTCTTGCATATAGGGTCATTGTTACCGTCTTTCTAAATTCCATATATATGCGTTAATATACTGTATTGGTGTTTTTCTTTCTGGCTTACTTCACTCTGTATAATAGACCCCAGTTTCATCCACCTCATTAGAACTGATTCAAATGAATTCTTTTTAATGGCTGAGTAATATTCCATTGTGTATATGTACCACAGCTTTCTTATCCATTCATCTGTTGATGGACATCTAGGTTGCTTCCATGCCCTAGCACTGTAAACAGTGCTGTGATGAACATTGGGGTACACGTGTCTTTTTCAATTCTGGTTTCCTCGGTGTGTATGCCCAGCAGGGGGATTACTGGGTCTTATGGCAGTTCTATTTCCAGTTTTTTAAGGAATCTCCACACTGTTCTGTATGGTGGCTGTACTAGTTTACATTCCCACCAACAGTGTAAGAGGGTTCCCTTTTCTCCACACCCTCTCCGGCATTTATTGTTTGTATACTTTTGGATTGCAGCCATTCTGACCGGCGTGAGATGGTACCTCATTGTGGTTTTAATTTGCATTTCTCTGATACTGAGTGATGTTGAGAATATTTTCATATGTTTGTTAGCCATCTGTATGTCTTCTTTGGAGAAATGTCTGTTTAGTTCTTTGGCCCATTTTTTGATTGGGTTGTTTATTTTCTGAAATTGAGCTATTACTCTCTGTATCCTTGAGCAGAAAAACGATTCATATATATACATATATATTATGATGATTGGAATTGAAATTAATGCAATTAGAAATTAAGAGAGTAAATCAATAAAGCTTAAGCTTAGTTACTATAAAGAATTATAATATTTAAAAATCTCTGACAAGACTGATCAAGAGAAAAGGAGAGATGATATATGTGAGTAATTCTGCTTTATTGACTATGCCAAAGCCTTTGACTGTGTGGATCACAATAAACTGTGGAAAAATCTGAAAGAGATGGGAATACCAGACCACCTGACCTGCCTCTTGAGAAACCTATATGCAGGTCAGGAAGCAACAGTTAGAACTGGACATGGAACAATAGACTGGTTCCAAGTAGGAAAAGGAGTATGTCCAGGCTGTATATTGTCACCCTGCTTATTTAACTTATATGCAGAGTACATCATGAGAAATGCTGGGCTGGAGGAAGCACAAGCTGGAATCAAGATTGCCAGGAGAAATATCAATAACCTCAGATATGCAGATGATACCACCCTTATGGCAGAAAGTGAAGAGGAACTAAAGAGCCTCTTGATGAAAGTGAAAGAGGAGAGTGAAAAAGGTGGCTTAAAGCTCAACATTCAGAAAACGAAGATCATGGCATCTGGTCCCATCATTTCATGGGAAATAGATGGGGAAACAGTGTCAGACTTTATTTTTTGGGGCTCCAAAATCGCTGCAGATGGTGATTGCAGCCATAAAATTAAAAGACGCTTACTGCTTGGAAGGAAAGTTATGACCAACCTAGATAGCATATTCAAAAGCTGAGACATTACTTTGCCAACTAAGGTCCATCTAATCAAGGCTATGGTTTTTCCAGTGGTCATGTATGGATGTGAGAGTTGGACTGTGAAGAAAGCTGAGCGCTGAAGAGTTGATGCTTTTGAACTGTGGTGTTGGAGAAGACTCTTTCGAGTCCCTTTAACTGAAGGAGATCCAACCAGTCCATTCTAAAGGAGATCAGTCCTGGGTGTTCTTTGGAAGGAATGATGCTGAAGCTGAAACTCCAATACTTTGGCCACCTCATGCAAAGAGTTAACTCACTGGAAAAGACTCATGCTGGGAGGGATTGGGGGCAGGAGGAGAAGGGGACGACAGATGGCTGATGGCATCACCGACTCGATGGACATGAGTTTGAATGAACTCTGGGAGTTGGTGATGGACAGGGAAGCCTGGCGTGTTTGCAATTCATGGGGTTGCAAAGAGTCAGACATGACTGAGCGACTGAACTGAGCTGAGCTGAATAACATAAAAAGTGAAAGTACAATTCAAAATGTTTCTAATAAAATTTGAAAACATATGTGAGTAGGAAAAAGTCCTGGACTAAATGTGAAAACTTACCAAAACTGATTCAAGAAAAAAATAGAAAATATGAATGTTCTTATAACCATTTAAGGAATTAAGTTTAGGGAGTTTTCCTAAAAACATCACTTTCAGTCTATTTTATAAGCAAGTCCTCTAAAGTTGCCTCTATCATCACTTCTTTTCAATATTTTGCCAGTGCCTAGCCAGCAAATCAGAGAAGGTGATGGCACCCCACTCCAGTACTCTTGCCTGGAAAATCCCGTGGACAGAGGAGCCTGGTAGGCTGCAGTCCATGGAGTCGCAAAGAGTCGGACACGACTGAGCGACTTCCCTTTCACTTTTCACTTTCGTGCATTGGAGAAGGAAATGGCAACCCACTCCAGTGTTCTTGCCTGGAGAATCCCAGGGATAGGGAAGCCTGGTGGGCTGCCGTCTATGAGGTCGCACAGAGTCGGACATGACTGAAGTGGCTTAGCAGCAGCAAAAGCCAGTACATGGGCTTCTCAGGTGGCTCAGTGGTAAAGAATCTGCCTGCTAAGCAGGAGATGCAGGTTTGATCCCTGGGTTGGGAAGATCCCCTGGAGGAGGAGATGGCAACACACTCCAGTATTCTTGGCCTGGGAAATCCCATGGACAGAGGAGAGTTTGGCAGGCTATAGTCCATGGGGTTGCAAAGGGTTGGAGACAACTTAGTGACTAAATAGCAGCAGCAGCAGCCAGTAAATAAGACATTAATTATAAATGAAACTTATGAGGTTTAGAAAAGAACATGTGAAACTATTTTCAGATGATAATATTATCAATATAGAAAACTAAAATATATAATCTATAGGAAAAATATTGAAATCAATAAAAGATTTATGAAGTTTGCCAAAGAGTCAGACACAACTGAACGACTGAACTGAACTGACTGACTGTGTGTCTATACAATGGCAATGCCATTGCAGACAGATTCTTTACCAGCTGAGCTACCAGGGAAGCAGTATCCAGTTAGGAAATGCATTGAAGTTTGAAGGCAGACCAATTCATTGCACCTTTCTTCCCAACTTAGTTCTGAACCAGGCAAAAAGAGTAGGCAGATAAATGCTGAAACACTATTGTAAAAAATGTTGATTGTGGAAAATATGGTTTATATCTGTGTATATGGAGAGATTCATAACCCTGAATTCCAGAATTAGACAGCCTTATCCAGTTAGTCACTAATAGCATAGGAACTCCAAAGGCCTCTTCTATATGAGAAGAGTTATTTCTGTTAAGCTTTATGCATGGCTTAGGGTAATCAAGACCACATGTTCTCATAGATAGAGCGGCTCCCAGGAGCAAGAGAAGGGACTGGGAAAAACAAGCTAAGTTTATCTTTCCAAATCATTAATCAGATTATGTTGCTTCTTCTCCCTCAGGCCCAGCATGAGTGAGGGGTGGAGACAGGCCAGGATTATTTCACAGGTGAAGTTCCTTCCTCATAGAAATTCTCAGAGCAAGAAAGGAGTTGCTCCTTCTTCCCCACAAAAATGATTTTATAATATTTACCCTTTCTGCATGCACCAAAAATGATTTTATAATATTACCCTTCCTGCATACACCAAAAAAATTTCAGCCCCTAGAAGGAGATTTAGTGAAAGATATGCAAAATCTTTATGTAGAGATGTATAAAAATTTGTTGAAAGACATTGAGGAATACTTGAATAATTGTCCATATTTATTTGACATGAGACATATCATGTTCACAGACAAGAAGACTCAACATTATAAAGTTGCTAATTTCCTTAAAAATGAATCCACGGGTTCAATGTAGTTGTAATGAAACTATGGACAGGGGTTTGAGGAATTTGAAAAGGTATTTCTAAAATTAATGTGGATACACTAAAAGTCATAAATAGCGAATACACGCCTGAAAAAAAAAAAAATGACAAGGTAGGAGAACTTGCTCTACCAGACCAAGTCTTATTTCAAACTATGAGACAAGCTCCTGAGGCAGAATGGTTTGGATAAAGGGATGGGGAAATAGCCCAAATGGAACAGAAAAGAGACTCCAGGAAAGGAAAGGAAAGGAAGTCCTCAGTCGGGTCCGACTCTTTGTGACCCCATGGACTACACAGTCCATGGAATTCTCCAGGCCAGAATACTGGAGTGGGTAGCCCTTCCCTTCTCCAGAGCATCTTCCCAACCCAGGGATCAAATGCAGGTCTCCTGCATTGCAGCTGGATTCTTTCCCAGCTGAGCCACGAGGGAAGTCCTGACAAACGTTTACGTATCTGATTAAAAAAATAAACCATTATATGACAAGTCGGCATTGAAGATCAACTGGGAAAAGATGAACCATTTAAGAGATATCACTGAGACAACTGTTATTTATGTGGAAAAAGAACTGAATCTTATCACATATACACAGATGCAAGACTTCAAAGGAAAACTAAAATTGTTAGGGAAAAATAGAGAAAAATGTTTTTTGACTTCGGAAATAACAAAGCATTTCTTAAAAGAGATTCAAAGGAGAAGACTTTATAAAAATTAGATTGATCAATTGGACTGCATTATAATGAATTTTTTCTTTCAAAAGAAAGTTAAAAAGTCATAAATTGTTAGAAAATAGTTGCAGCTTATCAACCAATAAAGAATTAGTATCTAGCTTATATCATATACTGGAGAAGGGAATGGCAACCCACTCCAGTATTCTTGCCTGGAAAATTGCATGGATGGGGAGCTTGGTGGGCTACAGTCCACGGGATTGCAGAGAGTTGGACATGACTGAGTGACTAACACACACACTTATAAACATAGCACATTAGAAAAAATGGATGGAGGACATGAACAAGCATTTCACATTAAAAAAATAACACTAGTCAACTAGCTCAACTTCATGAGGAATGTCACAATTAGGAAGCATTATCACCCAGATTTATAAAATTAATAAATATTCCAGTAGTAAGTACTATCAAGGATATGGAAGAATGGAAACATTCAGACACTGCTAGTTCTAGTATAAATTGATGCAACTTTCTTGGAAAAGTCTTTGGCATTCCTTGGTATAAAGACATGAATATGTTGTGATGTAAGAATTTCACATCAGTATATATTTCCTCTAGAACTTGCACAAGTGCACCAGAAACCATGAGAAAGATTATAGCCTTATTTGTAACAGTAAAAACTGGAAACAGTGCAAAGTCCCTCCACACTAGAATGGATGAATAAATTGTTATACATTCGTGTAATGAAATACTATACAAAAGTAAAAATAAGTGAACCGAAACAATATGCACTACATAAATTTCATGTTGAGTTAAAATTAAAAGTCATCAGTTCAGTTCAGTTCAATCGCTCAGTCGTGTCTGACTCTTTGCGACCCCATGGACTGCAGCACGCCAGGCTTCTCTGTCCATCACCAATGCCTTGAGCTTGCTCAAACTCATGTCCATTGAGTCAAGGATGCCATCCAACCATCTCATCCTCTGTCATCCCCTTCTCCTGCCTTCAATCTTTTCCAGCATCAGGGGCTTTTCCAGTGTGTCAGTTCTTCACATCAGGTGGCCAAAGTATTGGAGTTTCAGCTTCAGTGTCAGTCCTTTCAATGAATATTCAGGACTGAAACCAGGATTGACTGGTTTGATCTCCTTGCAGTCCAAGGCACTCTGAAGAGTCTTTTCCAACACCAGAGTTCAAAAGCATCAGTTCTTCAGCACTCAGCTGTCGTTATAGTCCATCTCTCACATCCATACATGACTACTGGAAAAACCATAAAAGTCATGAAAGAGTACAAATACTTTGATTTAGTTTTCATAAAGATAAAAAGACCCAAGACTCTAGGTTGCCATTAGTCCTGGTAAAAGAATTACATGTACCAACTGGACGTGCTGGGGTTCCACATTGGGGTTTGAGGCCAAAGCCTCAGAGAAGAAATGCACATTCCTTCATTCATTCATTACTGAGTTCCTACTCTGGGTCAGGCACTGAGGGGAAAAGTGACAAAGTAGGCTAGATGTTTGTCCTTATGGGTCAATAGGAAAGACAAAATTAAATGATTATAGAAATACATATCGGAGAAGGCAATGGCATCCCACTCCAGTACTCTTGCCTGGAAAATCCCATGGACAGAGGAGCCTGGAAGGCTGCAGTCGTGGGGTCGCTGAGGGTCGGACACGACTGAGCGACTTCCCTTTCACTTTTCACTTTCATGCATTGGAGAAGGAAATGGCAACCAACTCCAGTGTTCTTGCCTGGAGAATCCCAGGGACGGGGAGCCTGGTGGGCTGCCGTCTATGGGGTCACACAGATTCGGACACGACTGAAGTGACTTAGCAGCAGCAGCAGCATAAATACATATATAGTGACAAAATGTGCTAAGTGCTGTGAAAAGAAAACAAGCAATGAGAGTGTAGTGAGAGCCCTTCACGGAGGTTTCATATAAACTACTTAAGTTGAATGTTACTAACACAGTGCCTGCCACATGGAAAGTACCTAATGTGTAAGTTTTTTGAGCGATTGCTACTTCTGCCTTCTCTGTTCATTCAACAATACGTATCAAGGATATTCTCTGTGCTAGGTATTATTACAGATCCTGGAGACACAGCAGCATCTCCTTGTAGAGGTATGGCCATAAAACCAATCAAGTAAGTAACTTACATACTACATTGAAATGCATTGAGATCTATTGAGAATGGTAATGCAGCAAAGGAGGAGTAGAGAGTACTGGGAGGGTATTGGAATTTAGAGTAAGGTATTCAGCAAAAGTTTTGTCTCCTTAAGAATGTGACATTTGAGTAAGGTTCAAAGGCAATATGAAAGTGAAAAGTGAAGTGAAAGTGCAAGTTGCCCAGTTGTATCTGACTCTTTGTGACCCCATGAACTATACAGTCCATGGAATTCTCTAGGCCAGAATAATGGAGTCTGTAGCCTTTCCCTTCTTCAGGGGATCTTCCCAACCCAGGGATCAAACCGAGGTCTCCCACATTGCAGGCAGATTCTTTACAGCTGAGCCATGAGGGAAGCCCAAGAATATTGGAGTGGGTAGCCTATCTCTTCTCCAGCAGATCTTCCCGACTCAGGAATTGAACCAGGGCCCCCTGCATTGCAGGTGGATTCTTTACCAACTGAGCTATCAGGGAAGCCCAAAGGTGGTATAGGAGCCACACACACACACAATTATCAGTCTACAAAGGAAAGTGTAGATACAGGTAAGGGGAAATTGAGGCCCAATTTAGTTAAGAAGAAGTAGTTACTTTCAGTTCAAATTTCCAAGCCTAGAGAACATTCATCCTAGAATGTATACAGAATCACTCACACTGAAACAGAAACATATAAATATCTGTCTCTTAAAAAATAGGAAAAGGTAGATTCTGGCTTTGACCAACAGTTGAAATTTCTCTGTGTCCTTGGTGGAATTTTAGAATGCATAACAAACAGGTCAACGAAGTGGAAGTATATGTTTTTCTGAAATTCTCTTGCTTTTTCTATGATCCAACAGATGTTGGCAATTTAATCTCTGGTTCCTCTGCCTTTTCTAAATCCAGTTTGAACATCTAGAAGTTCTCAGTTCACATACTTTTGAAACCTTGCTTGGAGAAGTTTCAGCATTACTTTGCTAGTGTGTGAGATGAGTGCAAGTGTGCGGTAGTTTGAACATTATTTGCATTAGGCAATTTCTTTGGGATTGAAATGAAAACTAACCTTTTCCAGTCCTGTGGCCACTGCTGAGTTTTCCAAATTTGCTGGCATATTGAGTGCAGCACTTTAACAGCATCCTCTTTTAGGATTTGAAGTTGCTCAGCTGGAATTCCATCACCTCCATGAGCTTTGTTCGTAGTGATGCTTCCTAAGGGCCACTTGACTTCACACTCCAGGATGTCACACCATCGTGGTTATCTGGGTCATGAAGATCTTTTTTTGTATAGTTCTTCTGGGTATTCTTGCCACCACTTCTTAATATCTTCTGCTTCTGTTAGGTCCATACCATTTCTGTCCTTTATTGTGCCCATCTTTGCATAAAATATTCTGTTGGTATCCCTAATTTTCTTGAAGAGATCTCTAGTCTTTCCCATTCTATTGTTTTCCTCTATTTCTTTGCATTGATCACTTAGGAAAAGGTCAGTTTTCATTCCAATCCCAAAGAAAGGCAATGCCAAAGAATATTCAAACTACCACATAATTGCACTTATTTCACATGCTACCAAAGTAATGCTCAAAATTCTCCAAGCCAGGCTTCAACAGTATAAGAACTGAAAACTTCCAAATGTTCAAGCTAGATTTAGAAAAGGCAGAGGAACCAGAGATCAAATTGCCAACGTCCATTGGATCAAAGAAAAAGCAACAGAATTGCAGAAAAACATCTACTTCTGCTTCATTGACTATGCTAAAGCCTTTGACTGTGTGGATCACAACAAACTGTGGAAAATTCTTAGAGAGATGGGAGTATCAGACCACCTTACCTGTCTCCTGAGAAATCTGTATTCAGGTCAAGAAGCAACAGTTAAAACTGGACATGAAACAATGAACTGGTTCAAAATTGGGAAAGGAGTACGTCAAGGCTGTATATTGTCACCCTGCTTATTTAACTTATATGCAGAGTATATCATGAGAAATGCTGGGCTGGAAAAAGCACAACCTGGAATCAAGATAGATGGGGAAAATATCAATAATCTCAGATATGCTGATGATGCCATCCTTATGGCAGAAAGTTAAAAGGACCTAAAGAACCTTTTGATGAAGTGGAAAGAGGAGAGTGAAAAAGCGGGCTTAAAGCTCAACATTTGAAAAATGAAAATCATCACCTCACACCAGTCAGAATGGCCATAATCAAAAAGTCTACAAACAATAAATTCTGGAGAGGGTGTGGAGCAAAGGGAACCCTCTTGCACTGTTGGTGGGACTGTAAATTGATAGTCACTATGGAAGACAGTATGGAAATTCCTTTAAAAACTAGGAATAAAAGCATCATATGACCCAGTAATCCCACTCCTAGGCATATACCCTGAGGAAACCAAAACTGAAGAAAGACACATGAACCCCAATGTTCATTGCAGCACTACTTACAACAGATAGACATGCTGCTGCTGCTGCTAAGTCACGTCAGTCGTGTCCGACTCTGTGCGACCCCTAGAAGGCAGCCCACCAGGCTCCTCCGTCCCTGGGATTCTCAAGGCAAGAATACTGGAGTGGGTTGCCATTTCCTTCTCCAATGCATGAAAGTGAAAAGTGAAAGTGAAGTTGCTCAGTTGTGTTCAACTCTTGGAAGCAACCTACATGTCCATCGACAGATGAATGGATACCAAGTTGTGGTGTATATACACAATGGAATATTACTCAGCCATGGAAATGAATGCATCTGAGTCAGTTCTAATGAGGTGGATGAACCCAGAGCCTATTATACAGAGTGAAGTAAGTCAGAAGAGAAAGATAAATAACATATACTAATGCATATATGTGGAATCTAGAAAGATGGTACTGAAGAATTTATTTGCAGGGCAGCAGTGGAGAAACTGACATAGAAATAGACTCATGGACATGGGGAGAGGGGAAGAGACGATGAGATGTATGGAAAGAGTAACATGGAAACTTACATGACCATATGTATAATAGACAGACAGTGAGAATTTGCTATATGCTTCAAGGAACTCAAACAGGGGCTTTTTATCAACCTAGAGGTGTGGGATGGGGAGGGTTATCGGAGGGAGGTTCACAAGGGAGGAGACATATGTATTCCTATGGCTGATTCATGTTGAGGTTTGACATAAAACAACAAAATTCTGTAAAGCAATTATTCTTCAATTAAAAAATAAATTAAAAGAAAAAAGAAAACAAAGATCATGGCATCCGCTCCCATCACTTCATGGCAAATAGATGGGGAAACAATGGAAGCAGTGGAAACAGTGACAGACTTTATTTTCTTAGGCTCCAAAATCACTGCATATGGTGACTGCAGCCATGAAACGCTTGCTGCTTGGAAAAAAAGCTACGATAAATCTTGACAGAATATTAAAAAGCAGAGACATTACTAAGCCAACAAAGGTCCATCTAGTCAAGGCTATGGTTTTTCCAGTAGTCATGTATGAATGTGAGAGTTGGACTATAAAGAAAGCTGAGCACTGAAGAATTGATGCTTTTGAACTGTGGTGTTGGAGAAGACTCTTGAGAGTCCATTGGACTGCAAGGAGATCAAACCAGTCCATCCTAAAGGAAACCAATCCTGAATATTCATTGGAAGGACTGATGCTGAAGCTGAAACTCCAATACTTTGGCCATCTGATGCAATGAGCCGACTCATTGGAAAAGACCCTGATGCTGGCAAAGATTGAAGACAAAAGAAGGGGGTGAGAGGATGAGTTGGTCGGATAGCACCACCGAATTGAGTGAATGAGTGCTCACTCAGTTGTGTCTGACTCTGTGTGACCCATGGACTGCAGTCCACCAGGTTCCTCTGTCTATGGGATTCTTCAGGTAGGCATACTGGAGTGGCCCTCCAGTATGCTTTCAATGCCCTCCTCCAGGGGATCTTCCCGACCCAGGGATTGAACCTGCTACCTGTCCTCTGCCATCTGTTAACCGAGTGACCTTGGGCAAGTTACTTAACCTCTCTGTGCCTCAGTTTTCTCATCAATAAAGTGGGAATACTAATCTTACTTATATATTAGATAGATGTGACGCTTATATATATTAACTCATGGAAAGTGTTTTGAACAGAGCCTGGCACATGCTAAACATTCAATAAACATTGTTAACTGTTGTATATTCTGTCCTGGGCTGTATGTATATATACATTGTAACCTGGGGCTCTGATTAATATGCAGAAGTCACTTTCCTCATAAAGCCTGGAGAAACAGATGATATGTTAAAGGACAAAGTCAAGATTCAAAAAGATTTCAATAGGCTAAATGAAGTCTTGAAATTGCAAAGATAAAAATTTCAGAGGTAAATGTCTAGATCAGGTCTATGCTTCAAAGAGTCATTAAAGTCCAGGATGAGGTAAAGTGACTTAGAAGCCAATTAGTGTACACACACACACACACACAGATTATACCATAAAATGCTATGATTGTCCCATTTTTTAAGGAACAAAGGATACAAGAGGTAATGATTCCAGTGTCCTCTGTACTCCACAGACCACATCCAGAGGATTTTATTCCTGTCTGAGAGCTCCCTGCCTGCCTGCAAGACATCTTCAAGCAGAAGCATGTCCACTGGGGCTGCTTGAATGGGGAAAAGCTTCCCAATTCCATTGGGTATGGGCCAGGTTCAGGAAACTGGGACTGTTTAGCCCAAAGAAAGGCCTGACAACTGTCTGAACATATTTCAGTGTCTGCCGTGGAAAAGAGAGATTTGATTTATCCTTTAAGGCTTCACAAGTCTGATGGCTTGAGTTACAGGGAAGCAGTTTGGGGTTAGTATGTGAGAGAGAATTAATAAGAGGTGGCAAGTGCCTGTCATCGGAAGACTCCCCCACCCCTCCCCACACACACATATAAGAGAGAGAGTTCCTCCCCGCCCCCACCTCCAACCTAGAGGGCCTGGTGATGGAGGAAATTCCTACACAAGGAGGAGGATCTCGCTAGGTGGCCTCTAAGGTCCCTGCTGACTCTGAGAGTTGCCGTTCTGGAAATAGGGTCTGGTGGGTTTGGGAAAATTTTCTGTGAAGAAAAACATCTTATGAGTTTCTGTCTAGAGGGAAATGCATGGGGACATGGGGAAGCTTGTCTGTTGGTTCCTGGAAATATGGCCATAAAAGAGGCCACTGCCTGCCTTTACATGCCAGCCTGCTCGCTGGGAGTCCATCTCTTTTCATATCGGGGGAAATGCCTTGGAGACAAAGCCATTTTTGGAAAAAGTAAAATAAAGAGAAGTGAGGCTAGTGTGTGTGCTGTAGAAAGGGATTGCTTGTTGGAGAGTTTGTTTTATTCTTCTCCTGTGGTTGTTTTCTGAATAGCCTGCCAGCAGACCTACTGGAGACGGCTTCTATGCCCTCAATTGAAAGTTTCCTAGCACTATAGGCCCAGATGTTTTGGAAATCTAAACAGGCTGTCTGAAGCTGCTTTTTAAAGTGAAGAACTGTTTTTAAGTAATGTGGCAATCCATTTGAATGGAGTATTTTAAAACAGTCCATGTTTCTATAAGGAACAGTTTTAGCTCCGTGGCCTGAGATGATCAGAGCTTCTGGACCATTGAAATTTGGGGCCACAGAGAACTGATTCTACAACAAGGCAGGACTGGCTCACAGCAACCCTTTGTTTCCACCCTGGAGGATTTTTCTCCTGCCTTCTCTTGTTTCTGGGTGGATTTAATTAGGCGTCTATGTTCCTGGTCCTGAGTAATAATATAGTTGAACCAAAAAAATGGGACCTAGGTCTTCACCAAGCTTAAAATTAAAATTGGCAAATAGTTTTAACCCACATGAAGTGGCTTGAGAATAATTGTAAAGCAATCAACAGATGAGCAGGGACTTCCCTGGTGGTTCAGTGGTTAAGAATCTGCCTTGCAATGCAAGAGACACTAGTTTGATCCCTGGTTGGGGAACTAAAATCCCACATCCCATGGAGCAACTAAGCCTGTGTGCAACAAATTAGTGTAGTATCAAAAGATCTTGCATGATGCAGCGGAGACCTGAGGCAGTCAGATAAATAAAGAAACAAAAACAGATGAGCAGTTCTGACCATGGCCAGGACAGAGGCAAGCCATGCTTACCACTGCACATGCCAGCGCAATGCAATTTTTTTTTTTTTTGGTAACACAACTAATATTACAGCAGCTTCTTAGGAAACACAGTTCAGAGAGAGGTGGTTCCAAGTCTGTTACATAAATCTCGAAATGCCATAGCTAACACAACTGCTCTACTTGGCGTCTGTCCTTCAGGAGGCAAATTAGAAGGGAATATCAAGGAGGAACTTGGGATGAACTTGCTGGCAGGAGATTGTGTGTGTCTTCTACTTGGCTTTGAGCAGAGATGGAAAGTAAGAATAGTTCAGACAACTGCATTCAGTAATCCTGGTTAATTCATGCTCTTCAGATGAGATGATAGATACTGTCATTCAAGATGCAATTTTTTGAGTCCCTATCACTTATAGACCTAACATCTCCCAAGTGTGTACTACCTGATTGCAAAAGGGATCTTATTCCTGTGGAGGAGACAGATTTTTGAACCAAAATTCCAATATGCTAGATGTATGGAATTAACCAAGGCATCCTATTTTCCAAAGGACAAAAGGAATTCTCCAGGACTGCTTTGCTTGTTACGTGTTCCAAATGGAATCTTAAAAATGTCTTTATTTTTTTTTTTTTTTGTACATGGTGATTTTTTTTAAAGGACAAAAAGGGAGAAAGATGATAGGAAGTGATAGACACTGTTTAGGAAAAAAAAATCTCTTCTTTTTTAATAATTACCCATATGAAGGGACTATGTCATTATTTGCCCAATATCCTTAGGAACCTCGCTACTATGCTTTCAACATAGTGAAAATTATGTAATGGTGTGTGTACTGGGGGCAAATTGGACATTAACACTCACCCCCTTAACTCTAAAGGCTTCCCTGCTGTGTCCACTGCTTAAAAGACAGGGGTTGCAGAAAGGAGGTTGGGTTTGCATGTATAATCGTTACATTTTGTTATTAACGATTGCAACATTGTGCTGCTTGCTGCTATTGTTCCTCCTCTGTCAGGATTTTTTCCCCCATGACTTTCATTCTTCAGAAGGTGTTAGGACCACAGTCCCTGGTTTCAGGCTGGACCCACATCCTTCTCTCAGAGCCTGCTGATTGGTATTCTAGAGGACACTGTCCCCCTAATGGCTGAGTATGTACATCTCGTCCAGTTTTAAACAGGGAGCCCAAGTTACCTGGGTCCTTCCTCCCAAACTTTTCCCCTTAAATTAATAAATTATACCTGCTACCTAAATTTCTTTGCTCCCAGCCATCTGCCTGCACAATGAAAATTGATGATCAAAGTGAAAAGAGGGCTTTGGGGTGAACAATCCTGATCTGAGACCCTTTGAGTCTTAGTTGGCTCATTTGTAAAGTAGACTGAATGAATTTAATGGATGCAAATTAGAAATGGTTGTTGTTGTGTTAATCACTAACTTGTGTCTGACTCTGCTGCGACCCCATGGATTATAGCCTGCCAGGTTCCTGTGTCCATGGGATTTCCCAGGCAAGAATATTGGAGTGGGTTGCCATTTTCTTCTCCAGGGGATCTTCCAGACTCGGGATCGAACCCACGTCTCTTGCATTGGCAGGTGGATTCTTGGCCACCTCCCCACCACAGAAGCCCTTAGAAATGGAAAAGGGTTGTAAAAATACAAGGTGCTGCTTACTACTGATCCCAGCAATTCTACCTCTTCTTTCTAGTCTACAATGCCTACCATCAATATTTCTTAGAACCCTACTTGTCACCTCAGGTCTCCTGATTCATTTACATGCATTCCTTGCTCTTAGAAAGAAAATATATTTGCCACTGCAGCAATCTGATTTCAATTGTCTGGTTTCACATTCCTTTAACCCTTTCAATAAACATTTATTAATTTTTCTGTGCCAGGCATTGTGCTGATGAGGTCTGTAAAGATCTATAAAAGGTAGTCCTTAGTCTTAAGGTAATACTATAGAGAATGAAAGATCTGGGTTTGACTCTTGGCTCTGATGTTTACCAACTGAGTGATCTTAGAGAAGACGCATAGTTTTTGGACCTCAGATTTCTCGTCCAGTGTTGTAAGGAGTAAAGGCAATAACATGCCTGACTGATCCATTTTGTTGGTCTTCTGTAAATGTTGGATGTTGTTGTTGTTATGCCAGCTCAGCCACCTCCTGAAATTCCTTCATTGTAAACACCTAATGCAGGAAAGGAGCCAGTGTCTCTGTCTGTGGCAGACAGGAGGACTGTGTCTGAGAAAAAAGGTGAATTACCCACTGGTGATGTCATGAAATAACTGAGGAGAATCTGGTGGGCAATACCAGTTCATTCTTGCATTGGGTCTTATTGTGGCTGGTATGGCTGGGGAAGCACAAATATACTTCAGGGTATGGCCATTCTCTGAATCACCCGAGGATATCAGGCCACCTGTCTCCCTTTCTTCCCTTGCCACCTCCACCTACATTTACAGTGTATTTCCCATCTTTACATTTTGTCCTTCTGTTTCTGCTGTGAAACAGCGGATTATGCCTGTATTACAGTATAACTTTTACTTTCTAAAATTTTGTTAGTTCCTAGAAGACAGGGAATGTTTAACCAGTATTTAAACCTCCTGCAATATTACAGGAGTAAGTGCTCCAAAAGTCTGTCATATATACTTAAACTGAACTTCAGTGAGTCCCCATTGATTGTCTTATCAAATTTAGTTCCAAACTCAGCTCACAGTCAAATCCTCCAAGAACATCATCTTTCACTATTCTTCAGGGCTGCTTTAGACAATTTTTCTTCCCTTCCCATTTTTCTCTGTTCTTCTCATCTCTTCTGAAGATGCTGTTTTCCTCTTTACTGCATACTTACTCACTAACTTCAATTTTAATGCTGTGTTCAAGTCCTACTTGTGACACAAAATCTTTTCTTATTATCCAACTCATTTGGATTTTTCATTCATTCGTTAATTAATAGGTCATTTAGCACTTTGCTCATTTAGTCTTTATTGTAATACATACTCTCTTATATTGTTGTCCAGTTGTTGCATGCATTTGTGATATGATGGGCATTAGTCCTGCTCAGCAGTGTTTCTGGTTCTCTTCCTTGTGGGCCTTACAGGAGGATTGCACTTCCCTAACTCTTGTTAGTCACACCATGTGACTAGCTTTAGCCAATCCAGTCAAGCAGAAATGGCACATGTCATTTGCAGACAGAAGCTGAAGAGTCAGTGTGTGACTCTCTCTCCTTCTCTTGCTGCTGTTGTAGTGACCCTGACACCCCACACAGTCGACCTCTGTCAGCCTGGATCCCTGAGGATGATATGGAGCAGAGTCCCACCTCCATGACTTATGAAAGACATGGACCATATGGGAGAATGTAAGCATTGCTTGTTTTAAGTTTCTGGAGTTAGCGTAACTAGGTGATCCTAACTGACACAAGTGTCTTGTCTCCTGAGCACAAGGCTAAGCACAAGGACTGGGTTGTCACTTGTTTCTACATGTCTCGTGAGACCTTAAAGAGCACACATACCAGCCTCTTAGTGAGTGAACGTGTTTTAATTCCATCACATCTTTCACTGGAAAGGGATAACTAATGTCTTCTAATACATTCATTTGTTTGAATCTCTTCTATAACTTTTCTGCCTGGGGTTTAGTCTGTTTAAACAATTCCAGTGACAGCAGACTCACTCCATCCAACGCCATTTAATTTTTTGGAAAAATTATGCCAGAAAGCTCAGCCTTATATTGATTCAAAATCGATCTCAGTGTAGCATCCTGTCCTGGTCTGAACTACCTCTCAACATGTAAGGAAAACATTGGCCTGAGTCCTGCTCCTCACTGTGTCGGTATAGATCTTATCTGGGAGAATTTACGGCAGTGAATTCTGTGTCCCAGACTGAATTTTCCTCCCTATTCAAGAAAAGCCTCAAAAGCCCCCAGGTCACTTGCAGAGCAGCTTTTAAACATATTCTATCACATGAAGGAAGATCTTTTCTTTGGCCACCCTCAAGTTGCACAACACGTTGGCGGGGGTTGGAGGAAAATCAGGAGCGCTCTGTGATCATGAATTGTGAGGACAAGCAGTCACTATGTGGGATTCCACTGATATTTCCCTCAGACATGATAAAGCAACCCCAACTGTTGGCCACGAAACCATTCAGAGACGTTCATCTCACCAACCCTGACCTCAGCTGCGTTGTGTCTGGCCACAGACCCTACGCTTTCTCTCGGGAAAGTTCTGTGATTAAAGAGCCACGGAAAGGTCCACTTGCAGGGATGTTGCTGGAAGGATCTGAATAGAAACCTGGGGGGTAGTGGTTTATTTCTCTGAGATGCATATCCAGGCTCTGCAGCCATTGGTGGGCTCTGCAGAGGAGCGGGGGGTTACCCGTCCCCTCAGCCCCCAGCAAGAGCGCTCCCAGCCCTGGAGCTAATCCAGCCTCAGAGGGGTTTAGAAAGTTGAAAGCTCAGCAGAGGAAATAATATCACAAATGAAATGGTTTTGAACCATAACAAAATGAGTTTTCCTTGGAAACGGTTCTGTTTCTTTAAATAAAAAACAAAACCTCTCAGACTGCAGAAAAACACGACCCAGAGACTGAGGCAATTTGGAGAGCTTACGCACGCCTTCCCACCGGCCCTGGGCCCTTCTCTCCGCGTGTGGACATTTGTGAGAAGCAACTTATTTGACAACCAGACCATTCCCAGAAGAGCCTATGAATTTCTAAGGCCGAGAGATTGAGTTTTCTTCAAGAGGATAGAAAGAAGGGACTAGAAACATGTGATAAAGGCATTCAGTTCCTCCCCCAAACAACTTTTCAGGCAGTCTGCTTTCCAGGCACTGGAGTTGTGAGGAGGAAGAAAACTCAGTCCCTCTCTTCCAGGTGGGGGAAATACCCATTCAACAAATAATTGTAAAAGTTGAGATTATATATTGTGCTGCCCATTCAATAAATATAAAATTTGAGATTGCATATTACATACACATAAAAAAATAAACAACCTAATATGTATAAAACAGCTTTCTAAGGAATAATTAACATTTGTTGAGTGCTGCTGTATGTGAAGAATTCAGTATTTTTTTCACTAAAATCCGATCGAGGTAGGCACTATTCTCTCTTTATAGATGGAGGAATTGAGGCATATAGTGTCTAAGTAACACGTTCAAGGTCACACAGCAAATAAGAGGTGACATCATGGTCGGTACCAGATATGTTTCTGTCACCTGTGGATTTATGCTTATGTACACATGCTTTATGTCATTTACCCCTCTCCACAGACCTGGTAAGTATGAACAAACATCCTTGCTTTACTAAATGAAGACATGGAGACAGAGAGATTAAGTAATATCTTGCCTGTGGTTTCACCCTGTGTAATCATAGACATTCTTGTGAATGGCACAGCCAGGGCTTGACCCTGGGTTTCTTTCCAGCTGTGAGCTCTGGAGGACAGTCTTAGGCAGCTGGTTAAGACAGACCCAGAGCCAGTTGTAGAAAAGGCTTTCCATATCAACTAACACCCAGCATGGTGGATGGTACTTACTGTCTGTAGGGGTGTGTTGAATAAAATTTAACTTAAGCTCTACATCAACACTCTCATAAATGAAGAAACCAAGGCTCAGAGTGATAAGTAATTTGGTTGAGTTTGCATAGCTAGTAAATGCAATGAACAAACCTGGAATATAAGAAGGCTTTTCCAAGAAGACAAGAGCCTGGTTTTGTAACTGAAGCATGGCAGTATATCGTTATCTATCAGCACAGGCTAAGTTATATTGTGTGTGTGTTTCTATGTATCACCAAATCTCAGTGGCTGAAAGTTTTCATAAAACAAAGGTTTATTTCTTGTTTATCCTTCAACCCTGAACGTTGATGGGGGACTCACTGAAGCAACTTAGCATCCATGCATGCAACTCTACCTGGCCACTCAGGCTCTAGGCAGACAAGGGTTCTGTCCTTTTACGATTTCACTATCTCAACAGAAAGCTTTGGAGTTCACTGTGGCATGGGAGGAGAGCACAGATAATTGCACACTGGTACTTAAATGTTTCCACCAGAACATGAGCCCAATCACTTCCACTCACTTCACTTTGAAGCAAGTTAGGTGACCTCTCTTAACTTTAAAAGGGGTGAGCAGAGAATTGGGGGGAGCAAAGAACTGGGAATTTTTGTGAGTATTAATGATGTCTTCTTCAGTGGCAAACGGTTAGCTGCTTAGGCTCTGGAGTAGGACGGTTAGATCTTTGAACTCCGTCTAAGACACTTACTGGCTATGTGATCTTGACTTAGCCTCCCTCGACTGTGGATATCTCTTCTGTTAAGTGGGGACAGTAGTAGTAACATGGTAAGCACTTAGCCCAGGGTCTGGCACCATGTAAGCCCTCAGTAAATCTCAGCTACATCTCTGCGGTCACAACCACTTGGGACGTATTAGAGTAGTATTTGTTTTACATAGTATGGGCTGAACCTATTTGCAGGGCAGCAGTGGAGACGCAGACATAGAGAACAGACTTGTGGGCACCGTGGGGAAAGGAGAGGGTGGGGCAAACTGAGAAAGGAGCATTGGAACATGTACATTACCATATGTAAAACAGACAGCTGGTGGGATTTTGATGCATGGTGAGATGGGGTGGGAGGGGGTTTCACGAGGGCGGGGATATATGTATACCTATGGTTGATTTATGTTGATGTATGGCAGGATGAATGCAATATTGAAAGCAATTATCCTCCAATTAAAAATAAATTCATTTTAAAAATTAAAAATGAAATCTACATGAAAAAAATAGTGTAGGCTGGGAGGGAGAGGAGGGCAGGTATGAAGGCCACAAGACTGGACACAGATACGTGAGTGAGGGATCGACTGCAGTATTCCAGGCAAGAGATGATTATGGCCTACAACAGGGCAGTGGCTGCAGGGAGAGAGAGGACAGATCTGAGAAAACCAGAAGCTAAAACTGTCAGAATGAACAGTGACTCTGAGCTGTATCTTAAGGCTGCTTATATTCGTCCCATGATCATGAGAAGGAGCAAGCATCATGGCCAAGGCCTAAATGGGGAGAGACTCATAGGAAATGGGAGCAATGATGGGAGCCTGAGGCCACTCCCTGTCTGTTCCCATCTTCACCTGGGATGCAGGGGGAATGGGAGAAGGAGAAACCCAGAGAGGGTTGGGGGTGGAGATGGTGCCTCAGGGAGTGTCAGACTTCAGCTTAGGCCAGCAGGGAAGAGTACAAAGGAATGAGGTTTCTGAGGATGCAAAGGGATAAGAGAAAGGCACTGTGCTGGTAGGAACCCAGGATGAATAAGACAATGGCACTAATATTTGCCAATGCATTGGCTTGGAGCCAGTGCCCTCTAGGAGAGGCTCTAGACTCCTCCTAGGAGAGCCAGAGCCTGCAATCCTGAGGGCTGAGGGCTGGCAGTGCTGTGACCACAGGATCTTACCTGATTTCTCCTAGTGCTCCCAGAATCTTACACACACACACACACACACACACACACACACACACAGTCCCTGGTTAGTGTTTGTTAAGTTGGAAGGGAGACCACCTTTACAGAAGAGAGAGGGCCTGAAGAGCCCTCTTCCCAGCCAGACCTGAGATTGTCCTGTCACTAATGTTAGACCGAGGACCTCAGGCAGTCAGTGTCACCCACACCTGAAGCTGGAGTACTTGCAAGTCTATTCTTGTGAAATCCTCTTCAGACATTAAGCCCTGTTACTTTCGTCACTATCTTTGAGCAGGACAAGGAATGTCCCTGAGCTGAGGATTCTTTGCACAGCCTCCCTGACATGGAACGCATAGAGTTTCTGTGGATAAAACCCTGCATGTGAGCATGTGGAAGGCTCTGCCTGTCACTGGGCTCCAGGACACCTCTGCCCAGACCCTGCCCACATGCATGGGTCAGGGGAGGAGAGAGCCAGCAAAAATGAGCATCAGTCAGCCTTGGAGGCAGTGCAGAGACAGCCCAGGCTTTCCACCCAGTGGTGGCCCGATTCCTGTCCATTGGCTCTGCAGATCACATGTGGCCAGTGGTTGCCGGTAGTTCTCTCTGAGTACTGAGTACTGAGTGCTGAGTACGCCCTGCAGCATTCCTTCTCTTGTGTTGAATGGATAAGGTAAACATAAGGTAAACCACATAACCATATCTCATAAGATGCTCTGAGCTACCCATCTCCGTGCGTGGAGAAAGGCCTAGAGCTTTCTGTTTCATTCATTTCTTGATCCCAGCCTCCTACACTGTCTCTGTATTTTCTTGGGACCTGATCTCTTGTTGGATCTTCTCAAGCCTAGGCTTGCTGTCAGACTCAGAGTCTTTATCCTGATACTCAAGCATTCTTCTGTGGTCATGGTTTCATACTCATATCCTGGATCTCTGCTCATTTTTGACTCTGGCCATGCCTTTTTATGATTTAGGCTGGCTCATTGAACCTCCTCCTTATCTTGATCAGCCTGGCTGGTACCACCTGCCTCACCTGACTCCTTTTCCAAGGGAAGGTTCCAGAGCATCACAGTCCAGCTCTTGAATTACTAATTCATTTCTCCCTGCTGCCTGGCTGAGGCTGAAGCTGCATTCGTCCTCTTACTAGTAGCTGAGTGCTCAGGGAGAACCACTGTCAGCCCATTTTAGCACAAGTCCAAAGGAAACATCACAAAAAGAGAAGCAAGTGATTGTGTCTGTGGCTGCCTGTTATTTATTTTCTTTGATATTTCTTGAAGAAACACAGAAATACTTTCTTTGCTTTATCTCATTTGGGTTACCTATAAGGTAACTCTACTTCCTATGGGTAGTAACCTAAATATAATTGGCAGACATTTCCCCCTCTACTTAACACCTATTAACACCCCTTTGGACTAGTGTTCTATAGAAAACATTTTGGGAGAAATGGAGCTCACTCCATCTGTCTTTCCAGAGATCTTGTGATTGTAATTAAGGTTTAGATTTTTCTGTTAAAGAAATCAAGGTAACATCATCTGTAAATCACCAAATGTATATGGACCAACTAGTCATTGATGTCAGATGTGTTAAAATTTTCTTGGGCTCTTCATGATTACAAATTATCCTCCATGTAACTGTCCCAGTGATCTTTCTAAAAGTGAAAATTGAAGCTTTACAGGCTTACCATTGCCTGTGCAACAACATCTAAATTCTGAAGAGCAACATTCAAAGCTCATCATGAATGACTCCTACCTGCTTTTCCAGTCGTATCTCCCCTGGCTCCTGTGGACATCATGGACTCTGTCCAAACCACTTTCTTATGGTTACACACTATTCCATTCTTTCCTTTGCCTCTGTGCCTTTGCAAATGCTGTTTTTCTCTGCTTGGAATTTCCATTTGTCCTTGTATTGTTCTCCAAGCCTCAGCTCAATGCTCCTCCTGTAAAAGCATGGCCCCTGCTCCTGCCCCCTGCCTGCAGCTTGCCTCTATAGGCAGAGCTAAGAGCTTTGTCTCACCTCACATAATCATTTATCATATTCATATCTATTCCATTACTTACTCAATAATTGGATCATGCCTGGTTTTTCCACTTGACTGTGAGCAAATACTCTTGTCTTATTCATATTTTTTTGCTTTCAGTGTCTAGCACAGAGTAAAAACGTAATATATGTTTGTTGAAAGAATGATGATTAAATTAAAGAACAATAAAAGTAGAGGCTGTTACCACTTGGTTACAGATTTGTAGCCAGTGTTAAATAGTACTGGAATGAAAGGAAAATGGGCTTAAAATTGCATGGTCACCAGTTGATTTCTTACCGGTAAGGAAAAACACTGAGCAAATGAAAAGCATTGCTGAACGATGTGACCCTTAGGGAATGGTGAAACTTATGTAGAGAAAGATGTCAGGGAGGCAGCTAGTGTTTCCTCACAAAGGACTTTAGTTTTTCACCCACATCAAATCTTCTCTAGCACCTACAGTTTCTTCTTCTTGCTTCCTTATGCTTTTCTGTAGGTTCAAAACCTCCATGTTAAACAAGAAAATCAAACAAAAACCATCTATTACGCTTGAAATTCTATCTTGAAGATCCGTGATAGACCCAATCAGAGTCATTGCACATGATGTATTTTGATTTCCTCAAGGCATTGACAGTGTAGCTCATGAAAGCCTTGCAGACAGGATGGGGAAAGGTGGACTAAGTTATCTGACAAGCAAGTTTAAAGAAAACTGGCTGTAGACTGGACTTAATCTGGAGGCAGGTCTTGGTGACAAGCCAAGAGACTCTCTTCCATTGCCTCACCTTCCTCCTGTCTCCTGGGCTCTATTCTAGCCACACTGGCCTCTTTTCAACTACCAGGATTTCTGGGCTCTCCTCCACCAGACCTTTCTCATAAGGCCATTGTCTCTGCCTGGAAGTTTCCTCACTTTTACCCTCACCTGGTTGATCCCACTCATCCCTCACCTCACACATGACTTTCTTCTCCCCAGCAAGATCAAATCCCTCTGTGGGGGTGCTTATGGTCCCACATACTTCTATTTGTAACTGTCATCATGAATGCAATTTCATTTATATGTGGGCTATCTTGCTTCTTCACTAGACCATAATGTAGTTTTGTGTTTTTTTCCATATCTGATGTTTTTCCCCACTGTATTCCCAGCTTCTATGCAGCTGTTGGCTTAGGTGAACAACTTTATGAATAAGAAAGTTAAGGTCCAAGTTAAGCAAATGCAAGCATGTGGATTTGCTTAACTTGCAAGTCTGTGGAAGTCTGCCTGGGATCCAAAGCTAACAGGAGCCAGCAAATAAACCAGGTGAGGGAATCAGGGCTCAGACCAAGAGAGTTTGCAATTACTTCTTTGGACTAAGGTCTCATTTGTTGGTGTTTCTTTAAAAGCTCCAGATTGGCCTTACCCTTCCTCATAGATAAGAGGATCAGTATGGTGCATTATGAAATTAAGATTCATAAAGAACACAAATGATCAGTGATCAGTCCGAGTTATCGAGCATCTCTTATTAGTCTTATGCTCTAACCTCTAGGGGGAGCTCAAGGCTTCCCCCTCCTCTCACAAAATGGAAGGGGTGGGGCTCTTAGTGAGAGGAATAATGCAATTATAAATGGAACTAGACTGAGCAATTGCTATTTTTATTCACCCCTTTCCAGTTTGCTCTCATGTTCTTTTCTTTTTCTTCCCTGCTCTGCTTATCATTAGATGTGCTTGTTTCAGTAAGTTCATAAACGTTCTACAAAGATCAGAGGTGCTCCTATTCAGGTTGCTGGAGTGGGAGACATTATACGGATTTGGGAGCCAATGCATAATTAGAAGTAAAGATCAAGCTTATGCCTGGTGCGTTCTTGGTGCCTTTATTCCTTAGGCTGTCATCATAGTGGGAAGCAGCCGGCAGAAGGTATAGCTAACACATCCCTGAGCCAGACACTGTGATAGGCTCTGAAATTCCATAATGAGTTAGACACAGCTCCTGCCCACAAAGACTTAAAGTCTCACCATTCAGTAAACCACATGTCTGTGTTTAAGCTAAATAATCACTGGCAAAAATGGGAGATGGAGAAGTCCTGGTTTAATAACAGTAAGAAAACAACAAAACAAAACAAAACAAAAAAACCCAAGCAGTTATAATTTACCATAAACTCAAAAGGAAAATTTAGAATGATGTGGCAACTGAAAAAGGTTGTGTAATTTTAGACGCCATTAATAGACATATGCCATGTGGATCAAAGGAGTTAATAGTCCCATTGTAATTAGTGCTGGTCAGTCCACATCTGGAGTATTGCGTTTCCTTCTGGACACCACATTTGAAGAGGAACATGGATAAATTAGAGTGTGTCCAGAGAGGGCTGGCCAGGATGGTAAAGGGGCTGAAAACCCTTTCATACAGAGTTGATTGAAGGACCTGGGAATGTTTAGCCTGGGAAATAAAAGACTTAGATGGGGGACATAATAGCTATTTTCAAAGATTTGTCATATGGAAAAGAGCATGTGCCAATTCTATGTGTTGTTCCAGAGAACACTTCCTAGGGATAATACTTGGGTGAATGGGTATAAATGTTGGGGAAATATTTTTAGTTCAATATGAGGAGAAACTTTCTAACATCTAGGCTGTCCAACAGTGGAATGAGAATCCTCTTGTCTTAGCACTTGACTTTCTTGTCTCCTTTTCTGCCCCTCCTTCTCAAGGTCAGAGCTGGTTTATAGGTTCCTGTTTCTTCTCTAAGAGTCTCAAATCTCTGATCCTTTTTGGTCATTCTAATGGAATGGAGTCCAAGAATTCGCTTCTATATGAGTGAAACTAGCTTTTGACAACTGAGTATGCTAAGTGCTCTAGAGAGATGATAATGCTTATTGCAAAGGCGTGAGGTAGATAAAATTATCAATTATATATAATTGTCTATTTTAAAAGCAGAGAAATAGCTTAAACAATGTGCTCAAAGCCAAATACCTAATGCTACAGACTGAATGGTATGCCCACAGGGCTACCCTGGAGGTTCAGTCAGCAAAGAATCTGCCTGCAATGCAGGAAACCTGGGTTCAATCCCTGGGTTGGGAAGATCCCCGGAGAAGGAAATGGCAACCAACTCCAGTGTTCTTGCCTGGGGAATTCCACGGACAGAAGAGCCTTGTGGGCTACAATCCATGGGGTCCAAAGAGTAGGATATGACTTAGCAACCAAACCACTGCCAACAACAATCAAAATTTAGATGTTCAAGCCCTAACCCGCAATGTGACTGTATTCAGAAATGGGGTCTTCAAGGAAGCAATTAAAATTAAATGAGGTCATAAGGGTGGGGCCCTTACCCAACAGGATTAGTGTCCTTATGAGAGCTCTTCCTCACTGTCTTTCTGTCTTTCCCACCATGTGAGGACACAGTGAGAAGGCAATCATCTATAAGCCAGTAAGAGAGCCCTTGGCTGGAACTTTGATCTTGGACTTCCTGGCCTACAGAACTGTGAGAAAATACATTTCTGTTGTTAAAGTCCATTTATGGTTATTTTGTTATAGCAGCCTGAATTGGCTAATACAGCCAGTCAGTGGGAAAACCAGGATTTGAACCAGGAATTCTACTTCCATAGCCTACTCTAACCACCCTGCTATGCTTGCCTCTTCCCGACCAAAATATAAATTCTTAAAAAAAAATAAATAAAAGAATTTTGGTGGATTAGGAGTTTGGACCAATGTGGACTATTGGAGCAGGGTTATTGTTGTTGTGTGGTTTTTTATGGTTAATAAGGGGCAAAGATAAGCATGTAGCTTGTATGGGTGTGTCAAGAGCAGAGATGTTCAGTGTGTTCCCCTGGACTTATCATTATTTGCCGCTTGAGCTGTGCACAGTGTCTTTGTTAAAAGAAAGCAGTACTTAGATCCACTCCATCACCCAGATGGTCTGCACATGTCACCAGGCTGAGAGCCCTCTTCATTCAGTGGCACAGTCAGGACTCTGATTTAAACGTTGCCCTTCTTTTTTTGACACTCTCCCCTCATTCCACTGGGATCTGGGTATCCCATTTTCATTGCATATTTATTGCTTTACATAGGACAAAGCCTTTTATAATGAATAAGAAAATGGAAAAGCCTTTTTTCCTCCTAAAAGCCTCTATGACTCACCCAATACACACAAACCACAACCCAATAAAGCCATGATTAAAGTCTATGTAGAATAAATCTCTGAATGAGTAGAGTTTCGAATTCTGTTCCCACAAGTCATCCAAACCCTTTGATGTATGTTGGGCCCTCTTGCTCATAGAACTCTGCCCCTATCATCACTTTCCCCAGCCATGAATCTTAAGCCTGTGTGATTTCTCAGTGGATGAGAGTCTTGTTTAACAGGAGGCACATAGGGAGGGCTTCCCGGAACACATGCTGAAAAATCAGGAAAATGCCCCAAGTGAAAGGTAAATCCAGAAGAAAAGAATAAGCAGCAAACAGATAGCTTTCCCAGCTGTAATCCTTGTCTGTACTGAATCCAGAGGCTGCCAGGATAAGTGAGCAAGACTGATTTAGAGGAAATATTGCCCACATTTTCATCTTCTGGCTCTTGTTCTGTGTAGAAAAAAAAAATTTTTAAACCCAACAGCAATAACCACAGCTCAAACAATCTCTGAAACAAAATATTTTCCAGATAAATTTATATTTATTGCCTAGAGCTACAAATCTCTGGCACTGAATGATGCCAGCCAAAGAACTTCATTGAGTTATATAAGTATATGATTTCTGATATATGAATACAAAATTCATTTGGTTTTATTGCTTCCATCAAATATTAATTCAGAGAGAACTAGGTGGCCATCTGTTCTGATAAACTTTAAGTAGCTTGAAATCTTCACAATTGCTTCCAGCAAAGTGTCTCTTAGGACAACTAAAAGCCACACTCTTTTGTGTGTGTCCATGATATTTTGCTCAGAATAGTGATATTTTTACTTAATGGATAGAAGAGAGATTATAATGGCAGCAGTAACTGTTGTAGACACAGAAGGGACCTGACTAAATAGAGAAGAAATTGAACTGGTTGTTATTTTTAAATTACATTCTTCAAATATAACAAACCATAAATAAACTGTATATCACCCTTTAAGGATGAGAGCCAGAGGTGGAAACTCTACATATGGCTACCAAGGGATCTAGTTTGAGATTTTCAAGTGCTTCAATGACTCCTGATGTGGTTTGGCTATGAAATTCATCTACTTGAAGCTGATGGGTGACAAACTCTGATATGGAAAAAGGCTACTTGTTTTACACATTTAATTGTGACTTTTTTTTTTTACAGCTGTTGCCAATAGTTATATCAAGTGTTATGTAAACTGTCCTCAGTGCAGTAAAAAACAACCCCTCTGGGAAGTTTTAGGACAGTTCACAGTGTCTAAGGCTGATGAAAATGATTTTTCATCCCTCTGTTATCAAGACAAGGAAACTACAGGTCAGAGAGGAGAGGAAGCTATGGTGTTTGCTTGTCACTAACTTTTTTACAACTAGGATGAGCCTGGTGTTGTGTGGCTGGTGCCTTTCTTTCTGTCTGTCTCAATACCAAATATGCCTTCGAGGTCTGACACTTGCAGCCCTGCCTCTGCCCCGGGTTTCTCTTTGCAATAAGTTTCTGCCTCCTCAAGACTTGGTTGTAGCTCCCATTGCATTCTTCCCAGCATGATGTAAATTGGGTCTGCCCTTTCTGACTTCTCCCTTCTCAAGGGAAGATAGCAGCACTGACCTTGTGGGACAGCAACTCAGGAGCATAAGGCAGAGGTTGAATTCCCAGGGACTGGAGCAGAACCAGCACTGTTGTACCCAAAGCCAGTTTGGACTCTGAGAACTAAAGATGTGTCTGGTGAGAGTTCCCAAGGGGGAGCTGAGGTCTAGACCAAGGGGAGGCCATGTGTGGTCTATGACCTTGCTACTCAAGCATGTGGTCCCCAGAGTAGCCTTATGGACAACATCTAGGGACTTGTTAGAAATTCAGGATCTCAGCCTCCTACCCACTACATGTTGCATCAGATCCCCAGGTGACTCAGGTGAACATCACAGTTTGAGAAACACTTCCCTGAAAAGCTCAGGTCAGGATCAGGGTCAGGGGCACAAGGTCAAGGGTTTAGAACTCAGTGAGGATGAGATACGAGTGAGAGGAAGTCAGGAACAAGCAAGTGGAGGCCAAGGTGAGGGGGCAGGGTGATTGCTGCCAATACCAGGGGGTATTTGATGTGCTATGGGTGTGTGGCTGTTGATATATTTGGACAAAAAGTTGAAAGAAAGATCAAAATTCTGTGTCTAGCCTACAATGCAGACATAGAGTCCTGGAGGCCAAGGAGCCTCATTTATCTTCTGCCTGCTTAGGGCCCAGCCTGGCACCTGCTTTTCATTGTTGTGCAGTTGGTCTCTGCTCATCCGATTAAGTCCCCTCAGCCTCTCCTGGCAGTTAGACAGCTGTTGCTGCTGCTGCTGCTGCTAAGTCGCTTCAGTCGTGTCCAACTCTGTGCAACCCCATAGATGGCCTCCCACCAGGCTCCCCCGTCCCTGGGATTCTCCAGGCAAGAACACTGGAATGGGTTGCCATTTCCTTCTCCAGTGCATGAAACCAAAAAGTGAAAGTGAAGTCGCTGAGTCGTGTCCAACTCTTCCAGACCCCATGGACTGCAGCCGACCAGCCTCCTCCATCCATGGGATTTTCCAGGCAAGAGTACTGGAGTGGGGTGCCATTGCCTTCTCTGAGTTATACATCATGGGTGATTAAATGGAGAGTTACCACAGAGATTGGAGATACAGAGATTCTGTTTCTCTGTCAGGAGTTTTCTGATAAGATTAAAACATTTTGGTATATTTTGTAGCAAAAATCACGCTGATAAATCAGAAAGGAAGCAGCATCATATCGCTTGAGAGTCCAGGCAGTGTCCAGAAGACCCAGGCTCCCACTGGGGTGTTGACTCATCAGTGTGCCATTTCTGCAAAGAGGAGAATGGGGCTGCTGGTTCTTGCTATTATTGTTGAAAAGTTCCTGCCTAGATGCCAAATCTGGAGCCTCATTGCATACCTGTGAATTGTTATTGCCAGCCTCTGTAGAGCCTTTGGAATGAGCTCAGCTTGCAGCAGCCTTCTCCTGGCAAGAGTTAACGCTAAGGTGCAGCTGAAGGAATGTGAAGGCTGGAAAGCCAGCTTGGGGGATTGCTATTGCAATCAGAAGACGGCCCAAGTCCGAGTTCCAAAGTCCTTTGAAGGGATGCCAGCTCGGACACATGTTTCCAATTATCATATGCAATCTCGAGACAGTGGGCAAGTTGCACTTTCATTATTCCTTTCAAAGTGAAAGGAATGGTGAGGGCGAGATAAAGGGGGAGAGGCCGCCAGGCCAGAGACTGCTCCTGGCTGTGGCTCGCAGTGTCAGCCAGGGCGTTGAAGCTGGCCTCCCACCCACGTCCATCCCTGGAGCCAGGGCAGCACAGTGCCCACTCTGAGGGCCCCTCTTCTTCCTATTTACTTTGAGCGTCAAGGAAACCAGCTGATAAGGCTGGAGGAAGTCCCATATTCAGAAGCTATTTGACTAGCCCATTGGCATTTGATTGAATACAAAGATTGAGTGGACAGTATGCAGGGAACTTGCATTCACCAGTAGGATTTCACACTGTTATTATCTGAGTTTTCTCATGGTCTGTGTTTACAGGTGAAGCTGGTTCCTTTGCCAGTTTGCACCAGGTTGGCCAATAAGTTCGAGTTTTTCTGTAAGATGAGATGGAAAACCCAAAAGAATTTATTGGCTGACCCAATCATTCAGACCGAGGTGAGAGCACAGGGGCAGCTGTTCCCTCTGTGTCATCAAGAGCTGGGCAACCTCATATCTGGGTTTTACCTTGTTTGTAAATCTGGAAGAAGTCCCAGCACAGACAATAATTTCACTCAACTTCTTTTTCTAAACACACTTCAGAAGCTGTTTCCTTCAGGAAGTCTTCCTGGGTTTACTATTTCCACCTAATTGCCTCTTATCACTGTGGCCATCATTCAGAATCTTATCACTGTGGCATCACTGCAGTGATTTGTCTGTTGTTCTGTGATTTTAAGTCAGTGTGTGGGTGCGTATAAGCATAGAATGTACACTTCCTGGCTGCTTCATAGCTCGCAAGGACTCTCTTTGTGAGTGTATCTATGTGTGCTCCTTCGCGTCTGACGCTTTGCAGCCCCATGGACTGTCGCCCATCAGGCTCCTTTGTCCATGGAATTTTCCAGGCAAGAATATTGGAGCAAGTTGCCATTTCCTACTCCTGGGGATCTTCCCAACCCAGGGATCAAACCCTGGACTCTTACATCTCCTGCATTGGTAGATGGATTCTTTACCACTAGCGCTATATGGGAAGCCCCCCATGTATATGAATATTGTGTCATTAAGTGGGCATTTAGGAATATATAGATGTGTATATCTTTACATATGGTTTATACATAATAATTTACTATGTGCCAAGCACTGGACAAAGTGCTTTTTAACTCAACAAAGTAGGTGCTATTGTCATCATCCATATTTTCCATATAAGAAAACTGAAGTGCAGAGAATAAAGGTAACTTGTCTGATATCACTCAGCCCAGCTAGTGGTGAGGCCAGGGTTTGACTGTGGTGGTCTGATCGTGCTCTTCATTAGACACCAACCTCGGAAAGCTGCTCGGATGTTTCCCAGGCAGTGGCTTCTGGAATGACCTTCAGTTCAGACCATTAACCCATTTCCTGCTGATACAGTGCAGACAGAGAGGGTGGAGATGGTGGTGGTGATGATGGTGTTGGAGAAAAAGATGGGCATTAACTTCTGTCTTAATTATCTTAAGACACTGGTGGAGTGCCTGCCACATGCAGGGTTGGGCCAGGTGCTGAGGGGACACAGATGGAGCACTTCCTTCATTTTAAGAAATAGCCCTGGGTTGGAGGGATTCTCCTCAGGAGACTGCTGCAGGAGGACCTTCCCAACTTCATCTTGGACCCAACGTCTCTGAGTCATTTCCACAAACCCAGGTGAACTTTGAGAAGGCCAGAGCTTTCCAGTTGCAGACCCAAGTGAATTGGAATAAAACAGAGCCCACGTGCTTGACACGTGGAAACTCTCAAAGCCAGTGGTTTATAAACTTGCCAAGGGATGGGGAAGTAAACACATCCCAGATAGCCAGGGAGCAGTTCTCTGGCAGGGATGCATAAAACAGAAAGCACAGCCATCCGTGTTCTCCTTAAGGTGGTCTTGGTTTTAGAGCCCATAGACTTGTTCGGAGCTGATTGACATGAACTACTAAATGCTGTGCTCATATAGAACAAGCTCTTAGTAAATGCTGATGATCACTATCAGCATTGCTTGTCATGAAAGGGGCCTGTGATACATCCTGCAGAGCTGTCCGTTCATGAACCTCCTTTGCCTTGTTGAAAGCTGTCCACTCCATTCTAACAAACTTTTAGACTTTCTCTACCAATTCTACTTTTCAACACTAAAATTTATTATACACTAGGCACACACACGCACACACACAGATATACACACACATGCTCAGTTGTGTCCAATTCTTTGCAACCATATGGACAGTAGCCCGACAGGCTCCTCTGTCCGTGGGATTTTTCCGGCAAGAATACTGGAGTGGGTTGCCATTTCCTCCTCCATGGGATCTTCCAGACCCAGGGATCTAACGCATGTGTCCTGCATTGCAGGTAGATTCTTAACCGCTGAGCCACCAGAGAAGTATTGTTATGGCCATTTCACAGATGAAAAGTTGAAACTTAGAGAAGTGAAACAACCTGCCTGCAGTCACATAGCCTATGCAGAAGTAACTTGCTTGTCTGATTCCAAAGCCCGTGCTCTTAACCATGACACTAGAATCTCTAGAATCTAGGTGGCCTTCCTGAGCCCAGATTCAAGAAGAATCTGAGCTGAAGAACTGCTGTTTTTGCTCTTGCCCTTTGGGGCCTGGCTGTGCCGCACCTGTATTCCACGATGTCCACTAGCCAGATTCCCTTTACCCAATCTATGTATCTGACAGCAAACAGATATCTACTGAGGACCAGCATTATTGTCACTCTCCTACAATTAACACAGAAGTTACTAAGTTTAGAACAAATTACTTTGCCTTGCACTTGTATAGAACATGACTGTTTACTTTCAAATACTTGGTTTGGCTTCACTCTCACAACTCTGGGATATAGGAATGATTATTTTCATTTCACAGCTGCAGGAACTGAGGTCAAAGAGGAGCTTGCCAAAGTTGAACAGATAGGAATGGGGGAGCTGGGCCTAAAAGCTAGCTCTGCTGACACCAAGCCCAGTGTTCCAACCATCATGCTGCTGCTTCCTCAGCACCAGGGCACTGGGGCTCCCATAGCTCCAGTCAGGCTTGTGAAAGAAAGACTGTGCCGGTAGCAGGAGCTCCGCCCATGGCAAAGGTCATGAGGAAGGAGGCTCAGCATACGTAAAGGTGGGATCGAGCCTCAGGAGTCCCCCTGGAAATTCTCGAGCATCTACCCCCAAAACCAGAGTTCTGCCTACTTTCTGCTTTGTGCTCTCACCTACACCTCTGACTTTACGGGGGGCTGTCCCCCACTACCTCTCTCTAAAAAAAGAGTTAACTTACAGCTCCAGTTAATAAAGTTCCTGGGTGTGACAGTGTTTCAACCTACAAACTCCTTTGGAAGTCCTCTAGCCTGCCTGAATAGGTTTTTCCGGCCACATGTGATTGTTCAGAGCCTCCCAACTGTCAGAGGCAGGAGATGTTCTAAACTGTCTAAACACAGATTCCTTTGAGCAGTTAAAAGATTGATTAGAAATTGTATTGGTGAAGGGTTTTTCCCTTGTTGGGCCAATGTTTGCTGCTAAGTTTCCATATCCCTTACCTGCTGCGTCCCTGGCAGTGTATTGATTAATATAATTGGTGTAGGTAGTAGCTTTAATGTTTGTAACCGTGGACCCTTGAGTTAATTCTTTTTCTTGTTATAGCCCACCACACCTTTGCCCTATAGGAATGCAACTTTCATGCTTTTGCAGGGTGGCACCTGACTAATCACCTTTAGAGAAAAATAAGTTTTCTGAAGAAAGGGTCTTAAGATGTTAAGAGGCCTCCGGGCCAGAAGATGATGCAAATCACCTAAACTTTTGCATATGATAAGTTTGCAGGAAGAAAGCCTGGATTACTGCATGACTCTACCCCTTCCCCCATTATCCTCTATGCATAACTTAAGGTATAAAAACTACTTTGGAAAATAAAGTGCAGGCCTTGTTCACCAAAACTTGGTCTCCCCATGTCATTTTTTCTCTCACCTTCTGGCTGAATTATTCAGCCTCTTTTCTCCACTGAATTTCCTCACTGAGCTATCCTCATTCTATTACTCTTTATATCTTTGATGAATATTTAAATAAATAGGTCGCCAATGCCATCTCTCCTTCAAATACCCTGGATCAGCTGGGGCTGGACCCCAGCAAGTGGCACCTGGACAGGCTTTTCGAAGGTAGGTCCCTCAGAGCAATTAGGGTCATCAGCCCTATTGCCCCCACCTCGGGACAATCTGGGTCATCAGCCCTGTTGTTCCCCCCTCAGAGCATTTAGGATCATCAGCCCTATTGCTCCCCCCTCGGAACAATTAGTGTCATCAGCCCTATTGTTCCCCCTGTGTTGAGTTTTTGGGATGGCTAGGACCCCACTCAGGGTGCCGCAGACCCCCCCTATAGGATAGACAGGGCGAGAGGAGTGGGAAGTATTGAAAGTGTTAAAGGGTTAGAGAGAAAACCCAGTTTCTAGAGTTAAAAGGTTGAAGGAAAACCTGATCTTTGAAAACTAAAACTATATCTTCTACCATACTTAATTTTCTGACATGGGTAACACTGAATCAAATGAAAGACAGCTCTTTATAGGAGTAATTTTGCAGTTATTAAGTAAGAGAGGAATCAAAGTTAAAAAATCTACCATTCAAACATTTTTTTCATTTGTACAAGAATAGTGTCTTTGGTTTCCAGAAGAGGGTACTGTTAATTTAGAAACTTGGGTGAAGGTAAAAAAGCAACTAAAAACTTATCCTATAAGTATGATTAAAAATGTTCTGGACCCCCGTCATGAGGCTGTTGCATAGCCTATGGGAGAGGCTATAGCGGTGGATGGTAGTGGGTCTCCACCTTCTGCGCAGATCATATTTTCTGCCATTGACGAAGAAAAGGAGGGAGACTGTGCTCTACCTCCGGAGGAAGGAGAGGGCTTACAGGATGCAGTAGCTGGGCACCCTGGTGAGCCCCCTCCCCCTCTACACAAACCTTTAAAAATTTATCCAACAATTTCTGATTTAAGGCGACTACCCCACCTCTGCTTGCACATCCCAGGGCCTAGGAATCCCCCAGTTTACATCCAAAGACTCCCAGAGCATTGCCTAAGGCTGAAAAAGATTTAAAAAAAAATTCTTTTAAACAAAGGGGCTTTTAAAGAATACAAAATATACAGAGCCCGCTCCTTGCAGAAAAACCCCTCAGGGGGGCCTCACCCAAGCCAAAAAAAAAAAAAAAAAAGGGAGAAAAATAAAAAGAAAAAAGTGAAAAAGAAAAAAGGAAAGAAAAATAATCATAATAGAAAAGGATTCTACAAATAAAAGGTGTTTCTCTTATGACCAAGCAGAACGGTAAGGGGATTTAGCAACAGTATTAACCCCTGACGTGCTGGTTGCTCAATTCCAATGGGAGTGGCTGGCCCCCACCTGAGGGCATTGTAGGACTTGTGCTAGGGCGTAGCTCGCTTTCTTTTCAAGAAATTTCGGTGGTGTATGATGTAGTAGATTCTGATTATATTGGAGAAATCAAAGTTTTGATCTCGCCGCCTACCAAAACTGTGCAAATTAATAAAGGTCAAAGAATAACACAGTTTTTGCTTTTACCTTATCAGACAGGAAAAAACTTGACTTCTCAAGCTAAGAGCCACAGAGCGTTTAGATCTAGTGATCTAGCCTTTTGGGTACAGGACATTACAGCTTCTAGACCTTTAAATTTTTTTTTTTAATTCAAGGAAATAAAATGTCAGGGCCATTAGACACAGGAACAGATGTCTCTTAACATTTCCGGGAAAGACTGACCCAGCTCCTGGCCAACACATACTCCTGAAAATGAGTTGGTGGGATTAGAGAAAGTGGTATGCGGGGTGGGAATGCTGTAGAGAAAAAGGTGAGGGAGAGTTTAAAACCTTGAAGAATAGTGAGTTCCCCATTGCTGGAAGTATTCAAGCAAAGATTAGATGGTTGCTTGTCATCTAAAAAGCTGTAGACCAGATTTCGGTTACAAAACGATAACTGGAGAAGCTTATCAAGATGTTGTGCAACACCTCTTTACTTGCTTCTCATATTTAGGTCTGCCAAAAGTTTTGAAAACTGATGATGCCCCTTTGAAGCTGCGGAGAGATTGTTTACTAACTCTAAATGATTTCCAAAAATTATTAGGGGACATTAATTGGATACGCCCACGTTTAAAACTGACTACTGCAGATTTAAAGCCTTTTTTTGATTGCTTAAAAAGCGACCCTAATTCCAGTTCTAAGAGAAAGTTAACTAATGAGACAGAGTCGGCTCTTGTTAAAGTAGATGAAACTTTAAATGATCAGTTAATTAGGATTAATATTACCAACAGATGAGATTAAATTATTCTTGCCATAAAACATACACCTACAGGGTGCTTGTGACAAAAAGGCCCATTGGTTCCATCTACCAGTGACCCCAAGAAAAATAGTTTTATCTTATCCCAGCTTGGTGGCACAATTAATTTTAAAAGGAGGAAAAAAGAAGTGTGGAACTTTTTAGAAAAGAAGTAGCAAATATAGTAATTCCATTCAATAAGGATCAACTGCAAGTCTTTTACAAAATAGTGATGATTGGCAAGTTGCCCTGATAGATTTCAGGGGTCAAATTTTGTTTCATTTGCCCTCAAGCCCCCACAGTAGTTAAAAGTTCAAAAATGTTAGATTGGCAGTTTGAGGATACCTGTGGAACTTTCCAACCCTATGTAGTTCCTACGCTCCCCTTTACCCTATGGGGGAGGGACATGCTGTCTCAAATAGGAGATACTCAGAAAAGGGTTTTCTCAATTTCTTAGTTATCAACAGGTGGTACAATTAACAATACTTTATATATTGTTATAAATACATAATATAAATATATTTGCCTAATTACAGTTCACCTAATTAGGTATGGGTATAAATAAAATATAATAAAGGTATATCTAATTCTATTTATAGATCTATACTTAATTTGTATATAAATTAATATGTATACTATATATGCATATTATATATATACTGTATAATTAAATATATATTGCAGTAATATAATGTGTGTGTGGCTGATACTTATTGGTATGGATTGATGTGCTGTGATGATATATGTTCTACATACTGTATAATTATATTATATATGAGTGACATGTATTATTACAGTACCTTGGTTTGTGTTGGTTGGTATTAGCTGTGTACGTGCTGTATTGCTGTAATATATATTAATTAATGTATTAATTATAAAATTAATTCAAGTATACTAATTATGTCAGTAAGTTTATACTTGTTGCCATATATAAATACATTTATAAACACAGTTTGCATTTAGGTATATCTGTATACCAAAATGAGATAAGGAGGTTATCCATTTATTATTTAAATTTATACAGAGACCTAAACTAAACATTAGACCTAAATTAACATATCTCTAAATTTATGTTGTTAAAATGTAAATTTTAAAAATTAAAAAAATTAAGTTGACAACTGCTTGACAATTCCTTTGCCATAAAACCCCCATAGGTGTAATTGGGGTGGCCAGACAAAAAATTGGTTTTATGGCAAAACGGCCCCCTAGAGTGGGTCCATCTTCCTGCTCAAACTAAAAAAGTAGCAGCTTCTTATCCAGGATTGATAGCTACTTTCATATTAAAGGGAAAAAGTGGAGCATTGAATTATTTGGTAAAGAGCCATCAGAAATTGTAATTCCATATAATAAGGAACAACTTGATGTTCTTTTAATGTTTGATGAGGATTGGCAGATTGCTATAGGAAACTATTTTGATCAAATTTTTGCATCATTTACCTTCACATGTTTTGCTGAATTTTATATCCAGACATCCAGTTATTTTTCCTGTCAGATGTAAACAGTCTCCTATTCCAAATGCTCAGATAGCCTTTACTGACAGGTTGGCAAATGGTAAAGCCTCCATAGTTACTAAAAATCACCAAAAGGTTTTAGAAACACAGGAAACTTCAGCTCAAAGAGCTGAAATAACAGCAGTCATAGAGGCTTTTGCTGTGTTTGCAGATGAGGAATTTAACCTTTATTCTGATTCTCAATATGTAGTCAAGCTGTTTCCACACGTTGAAACTGCCTGGTTTTGCCTGAAAATAAGACTACCGTATTTTATTTGTTAAGTAAATTACAGCAACATATTTGGAAAAGAAATAAAATATTTTTCACTGGACACATTCGGGCTTATTCCGGATTGCCCGGCCCTTTAAATGCCTTTAATGATTTGGCTGACTTGTTAACCAGAAACACAGTGGCTACTGTGATTGAGGAGGCCAGAGCCTCTCACTCGCTTCATCATCAATATGCTACTGCCTTAAGATATCAATTCCATATCAATTCCATTCTCCATAGAGTTAAAAGGTTGAAGGAAAACCTGATCTTTGAAAACTAAAACTATATCTTCTACTATACTTAATTTTCTGACATGGGTAACACTGAATCAAATGAAAGACAGCTCTTTATAGGAGTAATTTTGCAGTTATTAAGTAAGAGAGGAATCAAAGTTAAAAAATCTACCATTCAGTCATTTTTTTCATTTGTACAAGAATAGTGTCTTTGGTTTCCAGAAGAGGGTACTGTTAATTTAGAAACTTGGGTAAGATAAAAAAGCAACTAAAAACTTATCCTATAAATATGATTAAAAATGTTCTGGACCCCCGTCATGAGGCTGTTGCATAGCCTATGGGAGAGGCTATAGCGGTGGATGGTAGTGGGTCTCCACCTTCTGCTCAGATCATATTTTCTGCCATTGACAAAGAAAAGAAGGGAGACTGTGCTCTACCTCCAGAGGAAGGAGAGGGCTTACAGGACGCAGTGGCCGGGCACCCTGGTGAGCCCCCTTCCCCTCTACACAAACCTTTAAAAATTTATCCAACAATTTCTGATTTAAGGCGACTACCCCACCTCCGCTTGCACATCCCAGGGCCTAGGAATCCCCCAGTTTACATCCAAAGACTCCCAGAGCATTGCCTAAGGCTGAAAAAGATTTAAAAAAAAAATTCTTTTAAACAAAGGGGCTTTTAAAGAATACAAAATATACAGAGCCCGCTCCTTGCAGAAAAACCCCTCAGGGGGGCCTCACCCAAGCCAAAAAAAAAAAAAAAAAGGGAGAAAAATAAAAAGAAAAAAGTGAAAAAGAAAAAAGGAAAGAAAAATAATCATAATAGAAAAGGATTCTACAAATAAAAGGTGTTTCTCTTATGACCAAGCAGAACGGTAAGGGGATTTAGCAACAGTATTAACCCCTGACGTGCTGGTTGCTCCGATTCCAATGGGAGTGGCTGGCCCCCCACCTGAGGGCATTGTAGGACTTGTGCTAGGGCGTAGCTCGCTTTCTTTTCAAGAAATTTCGGTGGTGTATGATGTAGTAGATTCTGATTATATTGGAGAAATCAAAGTTTTGATCTCGCCGCCTACCAAAACTGTGCAAATTAATAAAGGTCAAAGAATAACACAGTTTTTGCTTTTACCTTATCAGACAGGAAAAAACTTGACTTCTCAAGCTAAGAGCCACAGAGCGTTTAGATCTAGTGATCTAGCCTTTTGGGTACAGGACATTACAGCTTCTAGACCTTTTTTTTTTTTTAATTCAAGGAAATAAAATGTCAGGGCCATTAGACACAGGAACAGATGTCTCTTAACATTTCCGGGAAAGACTGACCCAGCTCCTGGCCAACACATACTCCTGAAAATGAGTTGGTGGGATTAGAGAAAGTGGTATGCGGGGTGGGAATGCTGTAGAGAAAAAGGTGAGGGAGAGTTTAAAACCTTGAAGAATAGTGAGTTCCCCATTGCTGGAAGTATTCAAGCAAAGATTAGATGGTTGCTTGTCATCTAAAAAGCTATAGACCAGATTTCGGTTACAAAACAATAACTGGAGAAGCTTATCAAGATGTTGTGCAACACCTCTTTACTTGCTTCTCATATTTAGGTCTGCCAAAAGTTTTGAAAACTGATGATGCCCCTTTGAAGCTGCGGAGAGATTGTTTACTAACTCTAAATGATTTCCAAAAATTATTAGGGGACATTAATTGATACGCCCACGTTTAAAACTGACTACTGCAGATTTAAAGCCTTTTTTGATTGCTTAAAAAGCGACCCTAATTCCAGTTCTAAGAGAAAGTTAACTAATGAGACAGAGTCGGCTCTTGTTAAAGTAGATGAAACTTTAAATGATCAGTTAATTAGGATTAATATTACCAACAGACGAGATTAAATTATTCTTGCCATAAAACATACACCTACAGGGTGCTTGTGACAAAAAGGCCCATTGGTTCCATCTACCAGTGACCCCAAGAAAAATAGTTTTATCTTATCCCAGCTTGGTGGCACAATTAATTTTAAAAGGAGGAAAAAAGAAGTGTGGAACTTTTTAGAAAAGAAGTAGCAAATATAGTAATTCCATTCAATAAGGATCAACTGCAAGTCTTTTACAAAATAGTGATGACTGGCAAGTTGCCCTGATAGATTTCAGGGGTCAAATTTTGTTTCATTTGCCCTCAAGCCCCCATAGTAGTTAAAAGTTCAAAAATGTTAGATTGGCAGTTTGAGGATACCTGTGGAACTTTCCAACCCTATGTAGTTCCTACGCTCCCCTTTACCCTATGGGGGAGGGACATGCTATCTCAAATAGGAGATACTCAGAAAAGGGTTTTCTCAATTTCTTAGTTATCAACAGGTGGTACAACTAACAATACTTTATACATTGTTATAAATACATAATATAAATATATTTGCCTAATTACAGTTTGCCTAATTAGGTATGGGTATAAATAAAATATAATAAAGGTATATCTAATTCTATTTATAGATCTATACTTAATTTGTATATAAATTAATATGTAGGAGGAGCCAAGATGGCGGAGGAGTAGGACAGGGAGAACACTTTCTCCCCCACAAATTCATCAAAAGAGCATTTAAACGTTGAGTAAATTCCACAAAACAACTTCTGAATGCCGGCAGAGGACATCAGGCACCCAGAAAAGCAATCCAACTCTTGAAAGGAGGTAGGAAAAAATATAAAAGACAAAAAAAGAGACAAAAGAGGGAGGGACGGAGCTCCGTCCCGGGAAGGAGTCTTAAAAAGAGAGAAGTTTCCAAACACCAGGAAACCTTCTCACTGCCGAATCTGTGCCGAGCTTTGGAAGCACAGAGGGCAACATAACAGGAAGAAAAAAATAAATAAACAATTAAAACTCGAAGATTGCGAGTCCTACGGTAACTCCCCAGCAGAGAAGAAGCGCAGACGCTGCCTGCGCGCCATTAACAAGCGGGGCTGGGCAGGAGGCGCAGCGAGGGCTGCATCGCTTAGAGTAAGAATCTGGCCTGAATACCCTGAGCACTATCTGAGCGAAATAATTTGGGCTAACAAACCAGACTGTGGGATATCTACCACGCGAAAAGCCAGCCCCAACCTAAGACACCGCCAGGCCCGCGCACGGAACAAAGAATTGAACAGAGATAGCCGGCTGCAGACCCCCTCCGGTGACAGGCAGCCAGAGCCAGAAGGGGGCAATCGCAGCCCCAGAGAGACATTATCTATAAAACTGTAAGCAGGCTTCTTTGCTAACTAAAACTTCTTGGGGGTCTGGACGGTTAACATCTGCCTAAGAAGGTGCGCCGGTTTTTGCGCCAGATAACCGAGTGGCGGGAGGCGATAAGTCGCAGCATTGGCGCCGCCAAACACCTCATCACTTGAGCTGCTCGGACCTGGGAAGAGCACAATACTCAGGCCCAACTGAGTCTGCGCCTCTGAGGACCACCCGAGTGCCTGAACCTGAGCGGCTTGGACCTGGGAGGTACATGCAACCCAGGGCCAGCCTCGGATTGTTCCCGGTGGAACAACCTAGAGCCTGAGCAGTGTGGGCAGGGAGGCTACACGCGCAGTGAGCAGGGGCAGACCCAGTGTGGCTGAGGCACTGCGGCGACGCCAGTGTTATTTGCTTGCAGCATCCCTCCCTCCCCTCCCCACAGCGTGACTGAACAAAGAGAAGAAATACAGTTCCACCCATCAGAACACTGACACAAGCTTCCCTAACCAGGAAACCTTGACAAGCCACCTGTACAAACCCACACACAGCGAGGAATAGCCACAATAAAGAGAACTCCACAAACTGCCAGAATACAGAAAGGACACCCCAAACTCCGCAATTTAAACAAGATGAAGAGACAGAGGAATAGCCAGCAGATAAAGGAACAGGATAAATGCCCACCAAACCAAACAAAAGAGGAAGAGATAGGGAATCTACCTGATAAAGAATTCGAATAATGATAGTGAAATTGATCCAAAATCTTGAAATTAAAATGGAATCACAGATAAATAGCTTGGAGACAAGGATTGAGAAGATGCAAGAAAGGTTTAACAAGGACCTAGAAGAAATAAAAAAGAGTCAATATACAATGAATAATGCAATAAATGAAATTAAAAACACTCTGGAGGCAACAAATAGTAGAATAACAGAGGCAGAAGATAGGATTAGTGAATTAGAAGATAGAATGGTAGAAATAAATGAATCAGAGAGAATAAAAGAAAAACGAATTAAAAGAAATGAGGACAATCTCAGAGACCTCCAGGACAATATTAAACGCTACAACATTCGAATCATAGGGGTTCCAGAAGAAGAAGACAAAAAGAAAGACCATGAGAAAATACTTGAGGAGATAATAGTTGAAAACTTCCCTAAACTGGGGAAGGAAATAATCACCCAAGTCCAAGAAACCCAGAGAATCCCAAACAGGATAAACCCAAGGCGAAACACCCCAAGACACATATTAATCAAATTAACAAAGATCAAACACAAAGAACAAATATTAAAAGCAGCAAGGGAAAAACAACAAATAACACACAAGGGAATTCCCATAAGGATAACAGCTGATCTTTCAATAGAAACTCTTCAAGCCAGGAGGAATGGCAACACATACTTAAAATGATGAAAGAAAATAACCTACAGCCCAGATTATTGTACCCAGCAAGGATTTCATTCAAGTATGAAGGAGAAATCAAAAGCTTCTCAGACAAGCAAAAGCTGAGAGAATTCTGCACCACCAAACCAGCTCTACAACAAATACTAAAGGATATTCTCTAGACAGGAAACACAAAAATGGTGTATAAATTGAACCCCAAACAATAAAGTAAATGGCAACGGATCATACTTATCAGTAATTACCTTAAACGTAAATGGGTTGAATGCCCCAACCAAAAGACAAAGACTGGCTGAATGGATACAAAAACAAGACCCTACATATGTTGTCTACAGGAGACCCACCTCAAAACAGGGGACACATACAGACTGAAAGTGAAGGGCTGGAAAAAGATTTTCCATGCAAATAGGGACCAAAAGAAAGCAGGAGTAGCAATACTCATATCAGATAAAATAGACTTTAAAACAAAGGCTGTGAAAAGAGACAAAGAAGGTCACTACATAATGATCAAAGGATCAATCCAAGAAGAAGATATAACAATTATAAATATATATGCACCCAACACGGGAGCACCGCAGTATGTAAGACAAATGCTAACAAGTATGAAAGGAGAAATTAACAATAACTCAATAATAGTGGGAGACTTTAATACCCCACTCACACCTATGGATAGATCAACTAAACAGAAAATTAACAAGGAAACACAAACTTTAAATGATACAATAGACCAGTTAGACCTAATTGATATCTATAGGACATTTCATCCCAAAACAATGAATTTCACCTTTTTCTCAAGTGCACATGGAACCTTCTCCAGGATAGATCATATCCTGGGCCATAAAAGCTAGCCTTGGTAAATTCAAAAAAATAGAAATCATTCCAAGCATCTTTTCTGACCACAATGCAGTAAGATTAGATCTCAATTACAGGAGAAAAACTATTAAAAATTCCAACATATGGAGGCTGAACAACACGCTGCTGAATAACCAACAAATCACAGAAGAAATCAAAAAAAGAAATCAAAATTTGCATAGAAACGAATGAAAATGAAAACACAACAACCCAAAACCTATGGGACACTGTAAAAGCAGTCCTGAGGGGAAAGTTCATAGCAATACAGGCACACCTCAAGAAACAAGAAAAAGTCAAATAAATAACCTAACTCTACACCTAAAGCAACTAGAAAAGGAAGAAATGAAGAACCCCAGGGTTAGTAGAAGGAAAGAAATCTTAAAAATTAGAGCAGAAATAAATGCAAAAGAAACAAAAGAGACCATAGCAAAAATCAACAAAGCCAAAAGCTGGTTCTTTGAAAGGATAAATAAAATTGACAAACCATTAGCCAGACTCATCAAGAAACAAAGGGAGAAAAATCAAATCAATAAAATTAGAAATGACAGTGGAGAGATCACAACAGACAACACAGAAATACAAAGGATCATAAGAGACTATTATCAACAATTATATGCCAATAAAATGGACAACATGGAAGAAATGGACAAATTCTTAGAAAAGTACAACTTTCCAAAACTCGACCAGGAAGAAATAGAAAACCTTAACAGACCCATCACAAGCACGGAAATTGAAACTGTAATCAAAATCTTCCAGCAAACAAAAGCCCAGGTCCAGACGGCTTCACAGCTGAATTCTACCAAAATTTAGAGAAGAGCTAACACCTATCCTGCTCAAACTCTTCCAGAAAATTGCAGAGGAAGGTAAACTTCCAAACTCATTCTATGAGGCCACCATCACCTAATACCAAAACCTGACAAAGATGCCACAAAAAAAGAAAACTATAGACCAATATCACTGATGAACATAGATGCAAAATCCTAAACAAAATTCTAGCAATCAGAATCCAACAACACATTAAAAAGATCATACACCATGACCAAGTGGGCTTTTCCCAGGGATGCAAGGATTCTTCAATATCCATAAATCAATCAATGTAATACACCACATTAACAAATTGAAAAACAAAAACCATATGATTATCTCAATAGATGCAGAGAAAGCCTTTGACAAAATTCAACACCCATTTATGATAAAAACTCTCCAGAAAGCAGGAATAGAAGGAACATACCTCAACATAATAAAAGCTATATATGACAAACCCACAGCAAACATTATCCTCAATGGTGAAAAATTGAAAGCATTTCCTCTAAAGTCAGGAACAAGACAAGGGTGCCCACTTTCACCATTACTATTCAACATAGTTTTGGAAGTTCTGGCCACAGCAATCAGAGCAGAAAAAGAAATAAAAGGAATCCAAATTGGAAAAGAAGAAGTAAAACTCTCACTATTTGCAGATGACATGATCCTCTACATAGAAAACCCTAAAGACTCCACCAGAAAATTACTAGAACTAATCAATGATTATAGTAAAGTTGCAGGATATAAAATCAACACACAGAAATCCCTTGCATTCCTATACACTAATAATGAGAAAACAGAAAGAGAAATTAAGGAAACAATTCCATTCACCATTGCAACGAAAAGAATAAAATACTTAGGAATATATCTACCTAAAGAAACTAAAGACCTATATATAGAAAAAAAACTATAAAACACTGGTGAAAGAAATCAAAGAGGACACTAATAGATGGAGAAATATACCATGTTCATGGATTGGAAGAATCAATATAGTGAAAATGAGTATACTACCCAAAGCAATTTATACATTCAATGCAATCCCTATCAAGCTACCAACAGTATTCTTCACAGAGCTAGAACAAATAATTTCACAATTTGTGATCTTGAGAAAGAAAAATACAAAAAACCTCGAATAGCCAAAGAAGCGATCTTGAGAAAGAAAAATGGAACTGGAGGAATCAACCTACCTGACTTCAGGCTCTACTACAGCACAGCAGGATCCTCTATGACCCACTCCAAGAATAAACAAAGCCACAGTTATCAAGACAGTATGGTACTGGCACAAAGACAACTCAAAATATAGATCAATGGAACAAAATAGAAAGCCCAGAGATAAATCCCAAAGAAGACATACAGATGGCTAACAAACATCACACCATCAGAATGGGCAAATAATAAAATGCTTATCTTTGACAAAGGAGGCAAGAATATACAATGGATTAAAGACCATCTCTTTAACAAGTGGATATAAATTTATTAATTATAAAGATTAATTCAAGTATATTGATTATGTCAATAAGTTTATACTTGTTGCCATATATAAATACATTTATAAACACATTTTGCATTTAGGTATATCTGTATACCAAAATGAGATAAGGAGGTTATCCATTTATTATTTAAATTTATACAGAGACCTAAACTAAACATTATGTTCTACATAGACCTAAATTAATATATCTCTAAATTTATGTTGTTAAAATGTAAATTTTAAAAATTAAAAAATTAAGTTGACAACTGCTTGACAATTCCTTTGCCATAAAACCCCCCATAGGTGTAATTGGGGTGGCCAGACAAAAAATTGGTTTTTATGGCAAAACGGCCCCTAGAGTGGGTCCATCTTCCTGCTCAAACTAAAAAAGTAGCAGCTTCTTATCCAGGATTGATAGCTACTTTCATATTAAAGGGAAAAAGTGGAGCATTGAATTACTTGGTAAAGAGCCATCAGAAATTGTAATTCCATATAATAAGGAACAACTTGATGCTCTTTTAATGTTTGATGAGGATTGGCAGATTGCTATAGGAAACTATTTTGATCAAATTTTTGCATCATTTACCTTCACATGTTTTGCTGAATTTTATATCCAGACATCCAGTTATTTTTCCTGTCAGATGTAAACAGTCTCCTATTCCAAATGCTCAGATAGCCTTTACTGACAGGTTGGCAAATGGTAAAGCCTCCATAGTTACTAAAAATCACCAAAAGGTTTTAGAAACACAGGAAACTTCAGCTCAAAGAGCTGAAATAACAGCAGTCATAGAGGCTTTTGCTATGTTTGCAGATGAGGAATTTAACCTTTATTCTGATTCTCAATATGTAGTCAAGCTGTTTCCACACATTGAAACTGCCTGGTTTTGCCTGAAAATAAGACTACCGTATTTTATTTGTTAAGTAAATTACAGCAACATATTTGGAAAAGAAATAAAATATTTTTCACTGGACACATTCGGGCTTATTCCGGATTGCCCGGCTCTTTAAATGCCTTTAATGATTTGGCTGACTTGTTAACCAGGAACACAGTGGCTACTGTGATTGAGGAGGCCAGAGCCTCTCACTCGCTTCATCATCAATATGCTACTGCCTTAAGATATCAATTCCAAATTCCCAGAGAGACTGCTCGAGAGATTGTGCGTTCTTGCTTACATTGCCCCACTGTTTATAATAGTCTACCTATGGGAGTTAACCCTCGCGGTCTCAAAACTAATGCACTCTGGCAGATGGATGTAACTCATGTCTCTTCATTTGGAAAACTGTCCTTTGTTCATGTAACTGTAGATACCTTTTCTCACGTTATTATTGCAACTGCTCGTACCGGAGAGGCGGTTAAAGATGTAATACAACATCTCTTTACTTGTTTTTCATATATGGGCCTTCAAAAGCTTTGAAAACTGACAATGCTCCTGCTTACACGTCTAAGTCTTTTCTGGAATTTTGTATAAAGTTTCAAATCAAACATAATACAGGCATCCCTTATAACCCACAGGGATAAGCCATTGTGGAAAGAGCACATCAAATATTAAAAATACAAATTCAAAAATTAAAAGAAGGGGAGTTTAAGTATAGTTCTCCCCATCAAATCTTGCAACACGCACTTTTCGTAATAAATATTTTAAATATTGATTCAGCCGGAACTACCGCAATGCTTCGCCATTGGTGCCCAGAGCAACTGAATGCAAAACCATTAGTCAAATGGAAGGACCTCCTCTCAGGACAATGGAAGGGTCCTGACCCATTATTAACTAGCAGTTGAGGATGTGCTTGTATTTTTCCATAGGATGCAGATTCTCCAATTTAGATCTGGGACAGGCTGATTCGCCGTGTTGCAGTCCCCCAGACATCCGGTTCCCCCATTGCTTCAATCACAAAAGAAGCCCGCCGCAAGGGGAGGCAAGATAAACATCGAGATCCTGGCTAGACCGACGGGGCTGCTGCAGCGCGAACTCCAACCAGAAAATAATTCTACTTATTCTGTTTTGGCTTGTCTACCCTCTCCTTATGTTTTTCTCTTTACCAACGATTCTGGAAAACTTAATGTACATATGACTTTCACTGGTGGACCCAATGTAGTGACTTGTGAACAATGCATGCTCTCATCTTGTTTAAACCCTCAATATAATGTTTGCTCCTTTGTAGTGTTACAACGTCCACCTTATCTTATGATGTAACCACTTGTTGATATGATAATTGTTGGTCTTGCTGTACTACAACAACTACAAGATTTAATGCAACAACGGCGATTTGTGGGCTTACTTATTTTAGGAATATCAGCTTTAATAGCAGCAATTACTTCTGTTACTGTGGCAGCAATATCATTGACTCAACAAGTGCATACTGCCCAATATGTTGATACCATGTCTAAAAATGTTTCTCTAACTCTAGCAACACAGAAAACTATAGACAGAAAGTTGGAGATGAGGGTAGATGCCTTGGAAGAGGCAATAATGCATATTGGGACTGAGTTACAGGCTTTAAAAGTGAAAATGGCTCTGTCTTGCCACGCTGATTACCGGTGGATATGTGTGACATCTTTAAAGGTAAACGAGACAGATTATGAATGGGAAAAAATAAAAAATCATATCTCAGGTGTTTGGAACAGCTCTGACATTGGCCTGGACTTAGGGAAACTTCATAATCAAATACAGACCCTGGAACACTCTCGACTGGATTTTACCACCGCTGGAGCAGCTAATGACTTTTTTCACACTTTCTCTAACTTCATTTCAGGAAAAAACATTCTGTCTAATCTGTTGGTGCTTTAATTTTGCTTCTCATAATCATTCTTCCTTGTATTGTCAGGATTCTTTGGCAGAACACTCAGAAGCTCGCACCTGAGCTGAATCTGGCTGTTTTAAGAAATAAAAAAGGGGGAGATGCCGGGAGCAGGAGCTCCGCCCATGGCAAAGGTCATGAGGAAGGAGGCTCGGCATACGCAAAGGCAGGATCGAGCCTCAGGAGTCCCCCTGGAAATTCTCGAGCATCTACCCCCAAAACCAGAGTCTGCCTACTTTCTGCTTTGTGCTCTCACCTACACCTCTTACTTTATGGGGGGCTGTCCCCCACTACCTCTCTCTAAAAAAAGAGTTAACTTACAGCTCCAGTTAATAAAGTTCCTGGGTGTGACAGTGTTTCAACCTACAAACTCCTTTGGAAGTCCTCTAGCCTGCCTGAATAGGTTTTTCCGGCCACATGTGATTGTTCAGAGCCTCCCAACTGTCAGAGGCAGGAGATGTTCTAAACTGTCTAAACACAGATTCCTTTGAGCAGTTAAAAGATTGATTAGAAATTGTATTGGTGAAGGGTTTTTCACTTGTTGGGCCAATGTTTGCTGCTAAGTTTCCATGTCCCTTACCTGCTGTGTCCCTGGCAGTGTATTGATTAATATAATTGGTGTAAGTAGTAGCTTTAATGTTTGTAACCTTGGACCCTTGAGTTAATTCTTTTTCTTGTTATAGCCCACCACACCTTTGCCCTATAGGAATGCAACTTTCATGCTTTTGCAGGGTGGCACCTGACTAATCACCTTTAGAGAAAAATAAGTTTTCTGAAGAAAGGGTCTTAAGATGTTAAGAGGCCTCCGGGCCAGAAGATGATGCAAATCACCTAAACTTTTGCATATGATAAGTTTGCAGGAAGAAAGCCTGGCTTACTGCATGACTCTACCCCTTCCCCCATTATCCTCTATGCATAACTTAAGGTATAAAAACTACTTTGGAAAATAAAGTGCGGGCCTTGTTCACCGAAACTTGGTCTCCCCATGTCGTTCTTTCTCTCACCTTCTGGCTGAATTTTTCAGCCTCTTTTCTCCGCTGAATTTCCTCACTGAGCTATCCTCATTCTATTGCTCTTTATATCTTTGATGAATATTTAAATAAATAGGTCGCCGGTGCCATCTCTCCTTCGAATACCCTGGATCAGCTGGGGCTGGACCCCGGCAAGACTGAGCTTACCACTGAGGGGGATCCTGTGGTCTCGATCGCCCACGCTTCTGGTCAGGTCTGCTCAACAGCTGTGTCCCCATTGTAAGTTTTCTGTTAGGAGGGAACGCAGGTCCAGGGGAGGCTGGTGCTGTGCTTGAGGGAGAGGGAAGTCACGGGGACAGACTTGAAATGTAAACTAGAATCCACATGTCAAAATGTGGCTCTTGTCCCCCAGAACTGGGAATCTTGCCTCAATCCGAGGGGAGCACGAGCCTCAGCAGGAGGGCTGGGCCATGTCAGCCTGTGGACAAGCCACGGTCTGCACTCATTTGGGGGCAGGCGTGCTGGAGGGAAGAGGGATCTGGGCTTTTGTGGACCCCAGTTAAGAAGACCTCAGTGAGGCAAGTAAAGTGGAAGTTTGCGGAATTTGCAGGTGTTGTGCTTGGGCAGGATATAATGGGCAGTTTTGAACTGTTTTTTCAACATATTCAAGTGTCTGGGGCTCTGGTGACCAAGCAAGCCCCTGGGGGGCAGCTTCTGGTCTGGAAGCCAGAGCTCCCTGCTGTGTGGCTCTTGAGGGGTGGATACAAACTATAGAAGCCACCAGGCTCTGGGTTGCTTTTGGACCTTTCTGAGTCTTTTCAGCCAAACTCACATCCCCTCTCATTGTGTGAAAAGTTTGGCTCCCACGCTGGGACTCCAGAACTCAGCCTAGAGCAAATGTTGCCTTTGGGGGAGGCCGTACTGTTAGTGGAGAGGGGGCGCCTTCTCGTACCCAGCTGCCAGCCTTGGTTTCCTCAGCAGTTGGACACTGCCTTCCCTCCATGCAGGCAGTGGGGTCCCAGTCACCCCCAGGGTCCTACAGGGCTGGTGGTGGCTCTCCAGACTCTCCACAAGGTGCAGCTGCTCACAAACATAGACTTGCTTCCCTTTGGATGCTTCCTGAATGCCCCCCTCTCTCCCCACATTCAGGACCCAAGAGGCCTGTCTGGCCCTCAGAGGAAGGGCTCCCCCCAGAACTGTTTGTAGGAAGGGCCGGGAAGGCCAAGGCCACTGGCTTTGGAGCCCAGGAGAAAGCCACAGTCACAGGTCAGCGGGAGGGCTGCCTCCCTGCAGCCTTTATCTGAGCAAGTATCTCAGCACAGAATGTTCTGGTTGGTGTTTCTTGTACATAAATCTTTATTCCAATTGCAGTAGCTTTGATAGGAAAAATAGGGCCCATTTCATTATGCTTTCACCCTAATCAAATGTCTCTCATGCCAAAGCTCACTATGTTTCTAATTTGCCCTGTTTGGATTGGGTTGAGGATGGCGGGCAGGCAGGGGAACAGGGAGAGTTACAGATGAATGGATACCACCATTTACTTTTCTTTTTTTTTTTTTTAATCAGAGGGGCCGTTTGGGCCTGTTACAAAAACTAGATCAGCCTTTTACCCTGGGGGGAAGAGGAAGGGTAGGAAAGCAAAATTTTCATCCCTATGTAAGTGCTCTAAGTGAAAAAATTCTGTGCCTTTGGGGAAAAAACAAAACACAAAACAGACAAAAATGTTGCAGGGGAGAGTGGTACCTTGAGGATGGACAGAGCCCTGCTCCAGGCTGTACCTGGAGTCCCTGTCACCTCCAACCATCTCTAGGACTCTCCTGATACAGCCAGTGTGGATGAGAACACCCCCAGCTTAAACACACACACACACACACAATCCAAAAAGCCAAAACCACCCAGGAAACTACCCAGGGTGTTGGATTTCTTAGAGGCCCAGGGATCCTGATGCTGGTAAAGATGACACACCTTCCTCCTCTGCTGTGCTCCCCATCATCAGACCCCCTGACCCCCTGTCTTTCTCTTGTCTAGTATTCTCTGTCAGGGAGGGGCAGAGTCCTCACCCCTCCTCTGCCCCTTACCCCACTGTTTGTATTGGTTCTCACTCATCTTTGTCATCTTCTCCGCAGGTCCCATGACCCCATCCACCTTTGGTCACTTGTGGAAGTCACCCAGGTAGGAATTAAAAAGTTCTTTTTAAAAAAAAAAAAATTATTTTTGGTCTGGTCTCTGGCTCCTGTGATTCTGGACTGATGCTGGGGCCACTGGAAGTTGCTGTGGGGCCATGAATGGGTGGCAGGAGTGTTAGAGGTCATCATGTTTTCTGGGGGAATGGAGTCTTTCTGCAGGAAGCCACCGGGGGATAAATTGAGGGCCAGCTATTAGAACTAAGGCAATCTTAACATGTAATCAGATCTACCTTGACAGGCCTCCTGAGATTATTTTGTTACAACTCTTTGAGAGAGCTTTTCAGCAAAAAAAAAAAAAAAAAAAAAAAGCAGATCATCCTCTCACAAAAAGAGCCTGCCTCATTAGTCTTTGGTGCAAGTCTCCTCCTATCCATCTAGTGCAAGTCTCCTCCTATCCATCCATCCTTCCAGGACCCAGCCTGGGCCCCTCTGAGGTGGGAGGTAGCTCTGTGCCCGGCAGGGATCTGCCTTCTAATGAGGCTCCATGAATTTCCCCCAGTGAAGCAATCAAGGCTCAAGAATCTGGGCTGGTAATCCAAGGATTAGGTATCTTTGGCTCTGGAATGCAGAACAAAGTTGCAATCTGACAGATGTCCCTTCCTAATCATGCCCAGTTTAGGCTAATATCTGAATCCAGTTAGCTTTCCCCGAAGTGGCACGGCTGGCTGGGAGTGACGGGTGGGTGAGGGTTACAAGTGTGTCTGCGAGAAAGAGTAAGATACTCCAGGTGGCGCAGTGGTAAAGATCTGCCTGCAATGGAGGAGGTACATGAGATGGGGTTTCAATCCCTGGATTGGGAAGATCCCCTCGAGGAGGGCATAGCAACTCACTGCAGTATTCTTGCCTGGGAAATCCCATGGACAGAGGAGCCTGGTGGGCTACAGTCCATGGGGTCACAAAGAGTCAGACATGACTGAGCACACTCACACTGAGAGAAAGCCAGGGGGTACTGTGGACCCTCCTCCCTGCAGCCTCCGAACCAAGACTTGTGGATGGTCAGCCTGGGCAGAATGACTGGAGGGCCAGCACACAAGCTGCTTCCAAAAATTTAATAAATAATGATTTTTTAAAACTGTATAAACTATAAATTATCATGCAGTCCTTATAATTTAAAATAATTTACAGGTTGAGGTAGGGAGGGGCGCAGGAGAGTGTAGAGGGGAGCTGGGAAGGGTTGGGGGCTGCGGCAGGTCAGGCTCTCTGCCCAGTCTTCCTGCTGAGCACACACACGCAGGCCGTGTCGATCCGGATGAACCGCCAGGCGGCCTGCTTGCCGTCCATGGTCAGCGCCTTGACGAAGGTGTGGGTCGTGGTGCAATACAATTCCAGTGCTTCGCGTCGATGCCTCGGCACCCGCTGTCCACGGGGTTGGGGTCCCGGCACTTGGTCTCAAAAAAGTACTGTTTGAATACACTGTTGTTGATGTTCACCTCTCCCAGCACCATCACCTCCTTGCCCTTGATGTCCGTGGCCGTTGTCTTGTCCCCCACCCACACGCTGATGCTGTCGCACACCGAGAACTCCCCCCGGTGAAAGACGGGGTGGGATGACGACCGCTTGCTCCTGTGAGTCCTGTTGAAGGAGGCGGCCCGCCCGCCTCAAAGTCCAGATCCTGAGTGTCTGCGGCCACGGGTGGGGGTTGGGTGCTGAACAGCACGCGAGGTGAACGCAGTCGCCGCTTTTTAAAAAGTTTGGGGTCCACAGTGATGTTGTGGGTCTGCCCTGCCACCCTGGCAGCTATCGGCCCAGCCGGGCGCTGTGGGCTCTGCGGAGGACTGTGTCAAGGGAATGCTGAAGTTTAATCCAGTGGGCTTGAGGGATGGCGTGTCCAGCTGGGACATTGCTCTCGGTGTGCGGTGCTGCCTGTATGCCGATCAAAAGAGCTGTGATCAGAGTGTAGAACAACATGGACATTACGCTATGCACCTGGAATGAAACAGAAAGGAGGATTATTCCACCAGGCGCTGAGTGCTGATTGAGTGTGGTTTCTGGGTCCCTCGGAGTTGACCTTCCCAGAGGATGACAAGGAGGCTTCCCCTGGTGGCTAAGGGTAAGGTGACCCTGGAATTTCAAACTGGGGCCCTTCTGAGAGTGAAAGGCGATGCTACGACTGTTACACTAGGATGACAGACTTAAACAGGGCTGGCTCAGACAACCTGGCCATCTGGGCACCTCATCCAGAAGGGGTGGGCTTTTCTAGGAAGGGACGCACAGAGTCCCAGAAATTCTGCCCAGTGGTGTGGTATGAACTTGGTAGCACTGCTTAAAGAATCGTTTGAGTTCTCCACCTCCCAGTGAGGCAGTCACCATGGGCAGGTGGTGTGTGTGCAGCAGAATGGCTTGGGGAGGGTGAGTCTGACACCTCTCCCAGCGCTGTGCCCTGCCCAATGGTTTGAACCCCTGTGAAGGCAGTGGGAAGGGCTGCTGGGGATTTGTCTTGAAGCCTCAGCCTTGAACCCACCCTCTGCAGGTAGGAGCACCAGGTCAGCTCTGAGATTTGATGATTGAAAATCCACAAACATGCCAATCCATGCCTGGCAAAAAAAAAAAAAAAAAGTATATAGCTCTGGGACGTCTGAGCCAGTCTAGCTATTCAGCCACCGGTGCATGCTTGTAAGCATGATATTGATAATGTTTTCTCTTTTCATGAGTGATGTTTCTCAGCTTTTCAAATGCATTCACTTCAAGTTTCTTGTTAGCTTGTGATTTAGATTAGGATTTATCATCTATCTCCCTTTCATATGCAAGGAAAGTGATCCACAGAAATGAATTAATAGGCCGACAGTTACAAAAACTGAACCAGAAGTAGAATCTAAACCTGACCCCCTACTAAGCCAGTCTACCCTTCCCCCCCTTCCTTCCTCCTCCACTTTCTCTTTCATTCTTAAGTGTGTCTTTTCAAAAATCATTTAATCTTAAGTAAGAATAGACCAAATAGTGTAAATCATCTGTCCCTGCTAGCAGTGCAGGCCCCTTTGAGCTCCTGCCAGATGGGACTCTGCACCCAACTGCACTGACTTGCCTACCAGCGACCACCCCCAGGGCAACCTGCTGTGAAACTAGCTCTGTTCTTGAGCACACTTTTGGTGAGCTCCTACACACACTTGCAGATGTGTATCAGATGTCACTTCCTCTGGGAAGCTTCCCCAGATCTTCCTGGTAGGGTTAGAGGCACCCCCTAGACAGGGTGTTAAACTTCCAATGCACTCCCTTCCCATATCTCTCCCCCAGGTCATTCTGCTCTCTGCCCACTCTACCAGCCTGGCACGGGTACCATTGCTTCCTTGAGACTTTCTCAGATCACCCAACCAATAGCCATCTCTCCCCATTCTCAAGTTCAGAAGTGTGTGTGTGTTCTTTTCTACTAAATCAGTGTAATGAAAAGAACTCTGCACTGGATCTAGGGTTAGGAAAACTCATTTGGATTCCTAGTCCTGCTACTTGTTAGCAGAAAGCTACTTAATCTTTCTGAGCTCTGATTTCCTCAATGATGAAAAGCAGGCAATAAACACTATTTCAGGGCTTTTCTGGTGGCTCAGCAGTAAAGAATCCACCTGCAGGGCAGGAGGCATGAATCCATGGGTTTGATCTCTGGGTCAAGAAGATCCCCAGGAGAAGGAAATGGCAACCCACTCCAGTATTCTTGCCTGAAAAAATTCCATGGACAGAGGAGCCTGATGGGCTACAGTCCATGGGGTTGCAAAGAGTTGGACATGACTTAGCAACTAAACCACCACAAACACTAACAACAGGGCTGTTGTTAGGATTAAATAGGTGCTTATACATCTGAGTCATTCCAATGTCCTGTGATCAAGGATTTATTTTCTTCAGTTATATTGCTGCTAATTCATTCTTGAAGCACACTCCATCCACGTCTTTTCATAGCACATAGTTTTATTTCAGTCAGGCTTCTTTTCAAGCCTAATGATTTGAGACTATCTCCCCACCAGTTGTATATAAGGTCCTGGAGGACAGAGCCTGTCTCATCCACCTGCATGGCTAGTGGATGAGATTTAATAGATTTACTTTTTTTGATGGAAACGTCATGAGAGGCATCAAAAATGAGAAAAATACAATCACAGGGTGTTCCTGCTGAGGGCTCCCCATCTGTTCTCTGTAATCGACTATTGTTAAGCTAATATTCAACTGTGTAAGTCTTAGAAAAATGATATAAATGTATGTGATTGTCCGGGGTTGGAGGGGGCGATTATTGTCTGTTCATGATTGTCTCTGGCTGCTGTCCAATTTTGTAGCATTTCAGCAAATTCATTTCAATATTCTTTAGTGTTTACATTTACATGTCTATTCTTTGAATTCTCCTTGGACTTGGTCATAACATCTTACTGGTTCTCTCGTCAGTTAATTTAATTGAATAAAAGTTGATACTTGTTCATGAAAAAATAAACAAACAAAAATATGGTTTTTTCTACCCCTTTTTGCTCTAATGGTTTGGGCCTAACCCTACTACCCCTCCTTGTTTTGTGAATCATGGTTTACTTGTCTGTTTCCCTCAGAGCACTTTGGAAGTGGTGCCATCTGAGTTTACTGGGGCCATGTGCAGTGCCTGGCATGTAGAAGGTCCTCAAACTCTACAAGGAGAGTGAGTGAGAGAGTGAATGGGGATGTCCTCAGTAGCTCACCATCTGCCTTCTTTCCACCACGACGCCTGGTTTCTTTTGGATGCTGTGCATATGACCACATGGTGCATTCCTAATCTGTTTTAAAGCAGTGCATTCTTCTTCTCGGTAATGTGCTTCTCTTCAGCTGCTAGACAGCTCTTTGGTAAGATACCAAGAATAAAACCACCAAATTCTTTTCTCTTTGGTTACTTCAAAAAATGTTTGTGTTTGCTCCAGTTCTCCAGCCAGCCATGCAGAGGAGGTAGTGACACATCTGGCTTTTTGACCGTCACTGGTTCTGCAGGCTAATGGTCTTCCAGATAAATGTCCAGCTGATTAGTCAGTTGGCTGCTAATTCAAGTCTTTGGCTTTTGCTCCCTTTCTTGTTTCATTTCTTTCTGCTTCTCAGAAATGTTATCTCTTATCAGGTAGATGGAGGGAGAAGAAATGAAATGGAAATTCATCCCTTCATATCCATATTAGTAATACTTAAGAGTTTGGATAGGGAAATGAAAAGACTACAATGTAGTCATCAAATTTATTTAATGATAATAAGGGACATCAGTTCAGTTCAGTTGAGTTCAGTCGCTCAGTCGTGTCCAACTCTTTGCGACCCCATGAATTGCAGCACGCCAGGCCTCCCTGTCCATCACCAACTAATAAGGGACATACCTCTCCCTATTTCCCATTACCAGAGGCTCTCACCTCATTCTACAGTCTCCCCTTTGCTGAGCTCATCCTCTTCTACAGAGTCAACTGAAATGTCTGTGCAGCTGATGCCCATGCCAGGATCTTCGGTCCAATTTCTCCTTTGAAAGCCAGTTCTGAACTCCCAGTTTCGTGATAAGCAACTCCCCACGGGTGTCGATGTTTTAAAACCAAGCCGTCCAAAACAAGAACCTTCATTTTCAACGTCCCCACTAGGACCACCATCCTCTCCTTTCTCCTCTTTACTCAAAAGCTGCTGCTAAGTTGCTTCAGTTGTGAACGACTCTGTGCGACCCCATAGACGGCAGCCCACCAGGCTCCGCCGTCCCTGGGATTCTCCAGGCAAGAACACTGGAGTGAGTTGCCATTTCCTCCTCCAATGCATGAAAGTGAAAAGGGAAAGTGAAGTCACTCAGTTGTGTCCGACTCTTAGCGACCCCATGGACTGCAGCCTACCAGGCTCCTCCATCCATGGGATTTTCCAGGCAAGAGTGGTGTGCCATTGCCTTCTCCCTTACTCAAAAGCAGCTTCCCCATTTTGGGCCACTTGATGATTTGTGAAAGTAGTTTCACAGCTACTATCTCTTGTGAGCCTCTCTCCCCATCCTCCTAAACATGTTTCTCTGCATCTCTGTTTTCTATTACTGGAACCACCATTTGCTTCATTTGCCAGCTCCCGGCCTCAGCTCCTCACTGGACTCTGCTTTTTCCTCTCTGCCTTTCATCCAGCCCTTGTTGTCTGTTTTAGTGTCATCTTTTGAAACTGTGCTTTTTGTCCTCACCTCTGTGTTTCTGGTTCAGGTCATGCAACAGTCTCCCAACTTATGTCCTGGTTGCCTACCATCCCTGGTTGCTCCATTTAACTTGCTAAAGCACTACTCTGATCACATCACCATGCTCAGGAGATCCAGAGGTGAGCAGTTGTCTAGGGAGCCACTAGGACCGCTCAGCCTGGCAGATAGACCCTGCCTTCCATCTACTCCCTCCACATATTTTGCATTCCTGGCAAACAGATCTCCTCACAGGCTGTGCCGGCTCTGTGCTTCCCCGCCGCTGCCCTCAGTTCAGGCTCTTCTGTGCCAGGCATTCTCCCCTTTACCCATCCCCCACCAACCAGTGCCTTTCCTGCTCCCCGCCTCTGCTGGTCAGAGTCCTTCCTGTTGGCCGCAAGAGTCAACTTAAATGCCACGTCCATTGGGGAGCTTTTCCTGTTTTCAGAGAGACCAACTCTCTTCCTTCTCCATAAAGGAGAAGCATTTCCTTAAAATTCTCTTACAGCATTATATTCTACTCTTATCCTCCCCTTTAAAGGGCAAAGTCCCTAGAGGCAGATGCGCATCCCGTCCATCTTTTCCCGTGCAGGTGACCTAACCCTCACAAGAAGCTCCACCTCTAAGAGTCTGAATGTGTGAACAAGTCTCTTCCTTCTGTGTCCCTTCATTTCTCCATCTGTTTATGGTATCTTCCAACTTTGACACTGAGTGTAAGCAATCATAAAGTTTTCTGCTCTGCCTAGAATTCTGCTGGTTCTACTCAACTGACTACACAGAGTTCTTAAAGTCTAATGCTGCTCCTCAATACACTGTCAAGGTAACCCGTGGTTGTGGTTGTTGTTTATCTGGTAAGTCATGTCCAACTCTTTTGCAACACCATGGACTGTATCCTGCCGGGCTCCTCTGTCCATAAGATTTCCCAGGCAAGAATACTGGAGTGGGTTGGTCATTTCCTTCTATAGGGGATCTTCCCCACCCAGGGATCCAACCTGCACCTCCTGCATTGGAAGGCAGATTCTTGACCATTCGGCCACCTGGGAAGCCCCTAACCTGTACTCACTGGGGGTATTTGAACACAATGGAGATTTGCATCATGAAGAGATTGCTTTATTATTTCATTAAGATTTTAAAATGTTGCAAATATATCTCTCCTTTAGGCCTTAGAGCAAAAGGATTTTTTTTTTCTAAATTGACTTACTCATAATAGTATGCCCCTATAATCTTCTTTAAAAAAATCTTTTGTTTAAAGAATAATGAGTAGATAAGAAAGAAAAGAAAAAATTAGTATGTATTTTATTCTAGTGATTTAAAGTACAAGGCACAGTTCACAAAAGAATATTCTGTCCTTGGTTGATGTGAACCAGGGAGGGGTTTATTTATTTACTTTTAAAAACAAACTTTGAAGCCTTACTTCTGACGTGGTGACAGCCCTCACTGGGGTTTCACTAAGCAGAGACCTGTGAGTAGAATGATTACCTGGGGAAGATGCAATTAGGGGCTTGCAGGATGGAACATGTTCTGTTTAATGTGTGAATGTCTGTGTTTGTCCTGCTCCCACGAGAATGGAAGATAAATGACGAAGAGTGGGGGGACCCGCCGGGGGCCTTCTTCCATCTATTCAAGGCCCACCCAGCTTCCTTGCCCTCTTCTGGGCTGGAGGTACATTCTGTGGTTTTCCAGTCATTCACATACTCCAGTAATAAGAGAAATTTCCTGCACCACGTGATTGCAATCACATAGATGTTCTCACCTGAATAGGTGGTGAAGCTGCTGGGCAGAGCTAAGTAACTGGTCCATCTCTGTGGCCAGGACGGCCAACGGCGCTGGAAGGCCTGCTGAGCATGCCTTTGGACATGCCTTGTAGAGGGAGTGAGAGAATCCTTGCCTTGGCTGGAGGAGTGCTGAGAGGGAGCTGTTAGTGATTCTTAGACTAGCGATTACATTGGTGAACCAGGGTCACGAAATGCTAGCTGGAGAGGAAATCCTTGTGGCTGAGAAAATCCAGCCTCCTTCTCCATCTCATTCGCCACATTAGAGTGTGGGTCAGGAGTCATTTCGTGTTTTACACTTGGCCTCCACTCCAAATGTAAACTGACTGCTGTCTTCAGCTCTAAAGACTGGGACACAGTTGGTTGTTGGGGCCTGCGTGGAGTGAGAGAGGAATTCTAGGGCCCCTCAGCTTCCCAGGGAGAAATCCCTGAGGCTGCCGCAGAGAAAGGCACTGACAGTATAAAATCCAGCTCCTCTGCTAGTGTCTCCCAGGCTGAATTTATTATGGGGAAGCATGAACTGGAAGGCATGTGGGAGCTGATCAAGTCCAGAGGTTCAATGCATTAGAATCTGCATTGATTTTAGGTTTATTAAACTATAGACTGGATGGCCCATCCCCAGAGTCTCTGATTCAGTAGGTTTGATGTGGGGCCTGAAAACTTGCATTTCCTGCAGTTTTTCTTGGAAGAAAAGCCATGACAAACCTAAACAGCATATTAAAAAGCAGAGGTATCAGTTTGCTGACAGAGGTCCATATAGTTAAATCTATGGTTTTTCCAGTATTCACGTACGGAGGTGAGAACTGGACCATAAAGAAAGCTGAGTGCTGAATAATTGATGCTTATGAATTGTGGTGCTGGAGAAGAATCTTGAGAGTCCCTTGGACACAGAGATCAAACCAGTCGATCCTAAAGGAAATCGACCCTGAATATTTATTGGAAGGACTGTTGATGAAGCTAAAACTCCAATACTTTGGCCACCTGATACAAAGAGCTGACTCATTGGAAAAGACTCTGATGCTGGGGAAGATTGAGGGGAGGAGGAGAAGGGGTGGCAGAGGATGAGATGGTTGAATGATATCAATGATTCAATGGACATGAGTTTAAGCAAACTCCTGGAGATAGTGAAGGACAGGGAAGCCTTGCATGCTACAGTTCATGGGGTTGCAAAGAGTTGGACACAACTTAGTGACCTAACAACAACATCCTGTCCAATCCTTGAATCTTAGAGAGGAGAGAAATGGACCTCGGAGAGGCACGGTGACCTGGGGTTATGCAGCTGGTGAGTGGCAGGCTCTGTAGGCGGGCACTTAGCATTGCTCTGCCTCAGCTGTTCTGGAGGCGAGAGGGCTGAGGCTGCACACACACTATAACTGATGGATCCTGGGCTGCATTTATTCAGCCTCCAACATCAAAATGAAAATTCCGTTCAGCAGGCTATAAGTTTTACCTTCCTGAAGCCATAAATCCAGATCCAGGGAGTAATTAGATACTTAATTATTTTATCTGGTTTATCAGGTTTTCTCAGCATCATGCAGGCTTGATCCAAAAGCACTTACAATGTCCATGACAGAAGAATGCAGTCAGAAACCACTAGCAGGTGTGGGCACCTGTGGATTTATCGTCTACTTCAGGGCAGAATGGAAACAGAATCTACTTGCCTGAATTCTTAGAGACATCTCAAAATGAATGAGGAGAGATCATAATTACATCTTATCGGTTTATTGGGCATAATTGTCTCATTACCCAGCACAACAAATCTGGCAGGTGGGTTTTATTCTTCCCATTTTATGGAGAAGGAAACTGAGACACAGTAAGAGTAAATATCTTGACTGCAGGCAGAAGCCTCGTGGAAGTGGAGATCACCCTTGTTTCCAGACTTGGAGCTCTCCCTACCCTCCACTCCACAGGCAAGGGCATGAAGAGTGATCAGGGACCTTCAGTCTCCTAAGATCACTTGTTCAGACAGATCATGAGCTGTGTGGAGGGTCTGACTGGTGCTGTTTGTCTATTGGAGGTCCTGTGTTCTGATCCTTTAGACAGGGTGGCTCAGTCTCTAATCATGTCCCTGAAAACTGTGGGACCAGCCTGAAAGCAAGAGTGACATTCTCTCCAGACAGGCTAGGAGGGCCACATGTAGGGCATCACTAGAAGCCACCCGGGCCCCTTCTGATTGACAGCTAGCACCGAAGTCCCATCCTCAGCCACAGGCTTGTTTCCAGCTACCCTGGCATCTCTAGAACTAGGAACCTTGGTGAGCCAGATGCCCTGCAGGTGCTTACCTTAGTGTGGCCAGGACAGAAAGCTGTTCCCTTGGAAAAGCCGTTATTGGGCCCAGACGCTGAGCTGAGCTTGGGTCCAGCATGCCATCCAGCCCCTTGGACTGCACGACCCCAGGCCAGGACTCTGTGGGAGGAGAGAGCTGGCATTAGATGGTTGCTTCAGTACATTGTCTAGCAGATGGGTAGCTGTGCCCCAAGCAAGAGGATAAACCTCATTTTCCTGAGTGCTGGGACTCTGCCAGCATCAGAGCCAAAGAAGCCAGAGCTCAGCTACCAAAATTGCCAGGGGCCTGACCTTGCCCAGATTTGGGGCGGCACCCACCTCTCAGTCTGGTGCCAGAACTCTTGGTTTCTCCCTGGACACAGTCTATGGTTGATCTTATGCCCTGTGTAGGTGCTTCTAGTCCCACATCAGAGTCTGGCTTAACAGGTCCCTAATCCAGCATCAAAATGGAATCCTTCTGTACATCATACACACAGATATAGCATACCCAACTCTGGACCAGTATATCTAAGGTAAATTATTCAGAAGATAAAGTCCTGACAACGAAGAACAAGCTGGTGCCTTGATGAAACTCCAGACCAAGTCATGGTAGAAAGCAAGACAACCACTTGACAGATAACAGAGCTCTTACAGAACTAGGATGACAATCTCAGAGATCAAAGTTTAGCAAAGACACATTTTAGGAATCAGGAGCTAGGGAGCTTGTACAATGAGAGAAAAAGTTCTATTCAGTTTTAGGTTGTAGTTCTTAGAAGCAATGGTAGGTTTCTATTCCCTTAGGGATCTCTTCAAGAAAATCAGAGATACCAAAGGAACATTTCATGCAAAGATGGGCTTGATAAAGGACAGTAATGGTATGGACCTAACAGAAGCAGAAGATATTAAGAAGAGGTGGCAAGAATACACAGAAGAACTGTACAAAAAAGATCTTCATGACCCAGATAATCACGATGGTGTGATCACTGACCTAGAGCCAGACATCCTGGAATGTGAAGTCAGGTGGGCCTTAAAAAGCATCACTACGAACAAAGCTAGTGGAGGCGATGGAATTCCAGTTGAGCTATTCCAAATCCTGAAAGATGATGCTGTGAAAGTGCTGCACTCAGTATGCCAGCAAATTTGGAAAACTCAGCAGTGGCCACAGGACTGGAAAAGGTCAGTTTTCATTCCAATCCCAAAGAAAGGCAATGCCAAAGAATGCTCAAACTACTGCACAATTGCACTCATCTCACACACTAGTAAAGTAATGCTCAAAATTCTCCAAGCCAGGCTTCAGCAATATGTGAACTGTGAACTTCCAGTTATTCAAGCTGGTTTTAGAAAAGGCAGAGGAACCAGAGATCAAATTGCCAACATCCGCTGGATCATGGAAAAAGCAAGAGAGTTCAAGAAAAGCATCTATTTCTGCTTTATTGACTATGCCAAAGCCTTTGACTGTGTGGATCACAATAAACTGTGGGAAATTCTGAAAGAGATGGGAATACCAGACCACCTGATCTGCCTCTTGAGAAATTTGTATGCAGGTCAGGAAGCAACAGTTAGAACTGGACATGGAACAGACTGGTTCCAAATAGGAAAAGGAGTTCGTCAAGGCTGTATATTGTCACCCTGTTTATTTAACTTATATGCAGAGTACATCATGAGGAACACTGGACTGGAAGAAACACAAGCTGGAATCAAGGTTGCCGGGAGAAATATCAATCACCTCAGATATGCAGATGACACCACCCTTATGGCAGAAAGTGAAGAGGAACTCAAAAGCCTCTTGATGAAAGTGAAAGTGGAGAGTGAAAAAGTTGGCTTAAAGCTCAGCATTCAGAAAACGAAGATCATGGCATTCTGTCCCCTCACTTCATGGGAAATAGATGGGGAAACAGTGGAAACAGTGTCAGACTTTATTTTTCTGGGCTCCAAAATCACTGCAGACAGTGACTGCAGCCATGAAATTAAAAGACGCTTACTCCTTGGAAGGAAAGTTATGACCAACCTAGATAGTATATTCAAAAGCAGAGACATTACTTTGCCAACAAAGGTTCGTCTAGTCAAGGCTATGGTTTTTCCTGTGGTCATGTATGGATGTGAGAGTTGGACTGTGAAGAAGGCTGAGTGCCGAAGAATTGATGCTTTTGAACTGTGGTGTTGGAGAAGACTCTTGAGAGTCCCTTGGACTGCAAGGAGATCCAAGCAGTCCATTCTGAAGGAGATCAGCCCTGGGATTTCTTTGGAAGGAATGATGCTAAAGCTGAAACTCCAGTACTTTGGCCACCTCATGCAAAGAGTTGACTCATTGGAAAAGACTCTGATGCTGGGAGGGATTGGGGGCAAGAGGAGAAGGGGACGACAGAGGATGAGATGGCTGGATGGCATCAGTGACTCAATGGACGTGAGTCTCAGTGAACTCTGGGAGTTGGTGATGGACAGGGAGGCCTGGTGTGCTGCTATTCATGGGGTTTCAAACAGTCGGACACGACTGAGCAACTGATCTGATACGTAGGCACTTCATTCATTCATTTAACAATATTTCCTGAGCATATATTTCTACCATGTACCAAATACTGTCCTAGGTGCTAGGGACCCAGCAGTGAGTAAGATCAACAAGGTCTATACTCCATGGGGTTTACAGTCTCATATAAATCAACATAACGTCTTATATTCTCCACATGCCCTGCAGGTAAGCAGGATAGGATGATAGAGGGTGATGGCAGGGTGTAGTGAGGGGCCACTGAAGACAGGATGCTTAGTGGAAATGGTCTTCCATCTCTGAAGAAATGATCTTCAAGTTGAGATCTGAAAGATGAGAAGGAATTGGGGAGATGGCATTTCAGGCAGAAGGAACAGTAAGTGCAAAGGTCCTGGGGGGTAGAAACAAGTCAAAGATGCTAAGCATGTAGGAAAGAGACCTAAGAAATGAATTGGAGAGAGAGAAGAATGTAGTGAGCAACTCTGTGTGCAGGAGTGTAGTGACAACTACGGTTTTACCCTATAGGCAATGGGAAGGGAGCAGAAGGCTTTAAGCTGGAGGGTGACATGAGATAGTTTTACAAATGAGCGAGTGAAATATTAATGTCTACTGTAGAATGTTATTGTAGGTGGGGAGTTCCAAATGACACCTTTATCTTTCCTATCTAGATTATCTTTCCAACCCCTCAACCCCCATTTCCCAGCATGCCTTTTCCCAGTGTGGACCCCCTCCTCAGTCTCCCTGCAACACCCACTCTCAGCTTGTACTATCGAAGCAAAGGTCAGTGAAGCCACCATGGCCCCCAAATCGCTGATCATGCAGAGGAGCTGGATGACAAGGTGGTGGAAAGGGCCTGGAGTGATTTTCCTGTGGCTGCAAATTGTGAAATTAAGGACTGGGATGTTATCTTTTCTCTTTCTTACCCACTCTACTTAAAATATCCTTTTTCTTCAGAAGTACCAGAAATAGCTTCCAAACCTCAACTGGGGTTCAGACCTAGAGATGAACACTTACTCAAACACTAAAAAATGTTAGATTTTGTAGCAAAGGCCTGAATCACAGTTGAACTGAGCACAGGAGGGGGAGGACAGCAGGTCCTCCAGGTAGGAGGTGGGCATTCTGGGATCTGGTTCCATCGCTCACCGGAACAGGATCTGATCAACCTGGTCCACAAACCCTTCAACTGGGTGTTTGGCCAAATCTGACTGATCACCAGACTGGAAACTACAGAACTTTGTCCTGGCCCAAGTCGCCAAGTATCTTTAGGCATCTCTGATCTTTCTCCACAGATGAGGAACCAATAGGGATGCTAGCTAAGGTCCCTTCCAGCTCTGATTGCCATGATTTTATGGGCACTAATATTTCCAGCCTGCATCCATACTGCACATCTAAGGAATGCTTTCCTTTCTGTACAAACACTGGGATTCATTTATTTCATTGATTAAACTCTAAACTTGCAGGCACTGCACCAGCCACTGTGCTAGGTACTAGGGACACAGAGAAGAATGAGACATAAGCACAACATACAAGAGCAAAGAAGCTAGAGGTGAGGAAAGCAAATACATGAGCAGCATTTAGAGCACAATGTGCTAAGTATGATAGATAATTCTGACATGATGTGGGAAACAGCAGAGGGAAGAATTTGTTTTATCTGGCCAGGTCGTAGAGGAAGTAACATCTGAGCAGGGTTCTTAAGGATGAATAGGAGTTCATCAGGGAAGAAGGGAAGGAAAGCTATCACAGAGCCCCAGAAGCTCCACATGGCTTAGGAGGGGGTGTTGGGGAGGGTGAGAAGAGTATGTGGTGGTCTTATACAGCAATAGCAGAAACTTGTGAGCTTGCAGAACTCACTGCTGTGGCCTACCTGCTGACTATACCTTCCAATGTGACACAAAAGCCCCTACTTTAATCTAGGGAACAATCAGGGAAGTAACAGTGACTCTCTCTGAAAACATTCTATATATTCCACTATATGCCAGGGTGGCCTCCAATCTAGCTGATTTGAAGGGGAGGGATGGTCAGTCTAAATCAAACATTCCACAACTCCTAGGCAGAACTGCCTTCTTGGGGGATGGGCTGTAGATCAACCACAATAGCCCCCTTTGCATGCCAGGGTCCTCTGCCAACCACATCTAGATGTCTGGTTGCTATCTTTGAGAGCCTGTCTTGCATCTCCTCTGGTATTCTCTTGTTCAGTGTAGGTACAGGTAGTTTGCTACTGGAGACAACAATTTCCTGCCCAGAATACTGAAATACTAAGTGATTGCCATAGATATTATTGTCATTGTTTTTAGTCTCATGCTAGTGAAGGTTGGGGCTCTAAAATTAAATCTGATTTAAATATTACCAATTTCTAATGCAATGATATTAGGAACAAACAGCCCCAAATGCATATCTATTTTTAAAGCCTTGTCTTTTCTCATGCAGTAATCACTTAATCAGAGAGCTTTTTCACTTTTATAAATGCATGGAAATAAATGCCAGCTCATCTCAGGACCACATTCTATTCCTTCTTCAGGGCATGAAGGAATACTGCTGTAATCTGGTATTCCTTCTAGACCAGGATAATGCTGGGTCTCAGACTTTAAAGCAGTGTTTCTCAAAGTGAGGTCTACCATAATACTAGCAATATCTCAGAATTTCTTAGAAATGTATATGCTTAGGCTCTACCATAGGCCTAGCCATGTTTAGTGAAACCCAGCAAATCTGAATTTTAATCCCTACTGCTGATACTGATGCATACCTAAGTTTGAGAAGCACTGTTTTGGAGGGTTCCACTCAGGACCCCCCTCCAAATGCAATCTCCCCCTGGAGTGAGGGAACCAGGGCTGAGAGAGAGTGACGACTCAAGAGTCAGAGTACTTCTGCAGGCTGCCTGCTTGACCATAACTTTCCATATCACAATTAACATTATGTCTAGATCATGCCTCGAAACCCAAGATCAATCAGCCTTGAGTCAGCTGGAGCTAAAGGTTCTTCTGAAGACTCCCTGAAGTTGAGCATGTTTGTATGGCCCTCTCTGTTGACACTTGTCTCAGCCTCCCTTTCACTCTCATAAGGTCTCAATGATATTTTGGTCAGTTTTGAAATACAAACTATATTTTGTAAAGCTTCCAAGGTGACCCCAAGGAAAACTCAGGGCTGAGAGTCATGGCTGCACAGGATGAATGGAAAACTTGACATTGGCTTTGATGAGCTAGCAATAAAGAAAAATGATCAAGAAATGAACATATCTCACAAAATATAAAGTACAGGTATGGTCACACCATAGGCAACAAGAATGTGTGAGCATACAGCTCACAGACTCTTGAGGGGACGATGTCCCTGTCTTCCCTTCCCACACTCCATCCCCAGAATTATCTAGGTATAATTGACATTTGTGAATTTTGAAAGTTTTTTTTTTTAACTCCTTGCATGCCACTTAAAATGGTCTTTGGTGTTGGAGCTATGATTAACTTATTATCAAGCCCAAGGACTATTTGCTGACATTTTTAAGACCAAAAATTGGAGGATGCTTGACAAAAAGACTTCTTAGACCACTCATCCCTCACAGGTGCTGGGACCCAACGGCTAGTCCTAAGACCAGCTTACATCACATCAAAATGCAAGAGTAGATGGCGTGAGCTTCAGCCCCCTCCCTCCTGAATTCCACCTGCTGGAGTTCTGTGAGCTGGGAAAACTCACTAGGGAGGTTGGGCAGCAAGAACATGTTGGTGAGGGTGTAATAATGAGTGTTGGTGCTGTCGCTGTGGTTTTCATTGCTGTAACTGTTCCCCTTAATTCTTCCCTCTCTCTGTTAGTTCTCACTCTGAGCCTATACACAAAGAAAATCTGAAATCTTTTACATTGAAAGTCTCTTTTTATAATTTTTAGCCTAATCAGACATTTTTTAGTATGGAATATGACTGTGAGGTTTGCTGACTGGGAACTCTTTCTTTGGGGAAAAAAATTCAGTTTTGGCCGTTTCGAGATGATTTGACATGTTTTAACTATTTAGTGGTTTTGGCACAACCAATAGGAAAATAGAGCATCTGGCAACAGGACTTAGGAAGATATTCAGGTTCAGCAAAACCGCTATTCTTTTTTTTGACTGAAAGTTTCAATGCTGACAATTCTGAAGTGTCTTGCCACATTTCTCTAAAAGAGTAATGGTCCTATGGCTCTTTTGGAGATTCGCAGATAAATTACAAACTCTTCCTAGCAGTTGCCCAGAGAGGCAGCTCAAGGAAGAAATCATCATGGTGCTGACCCTGAGGTTCAAAATCAATTAGCATTTGCTACAAATGTGTATAGCCTTCTGGGGTATGTGGTGGGACACGGTTGTCATGGTACTTGCCCGACTGGATCTATAAGTTGTGGATTCACAAACTATGCAATGTCAGTGCCATAGAGAGGTTTTCATAACATGGGTAATCACAATGACACGAATGTGGTAGAAGGTAAGACATCTAAGCACACAGCAGCTTTCCATAACAGAGCTGAAGCCAATACATTTTTGCAAGAATGTGCTACTAAATAACACTCCTTGTAGTGTATCCCATCAGCTTAGTAATACTAATGATATATCTATGATCTACATTTGAGCGCCAAAAACAATCCAATAGTTTTTCATACTTTTCTGCAACCCTAAGAAAATATCTCCTTAGTTCCAACTGGCTGATTCTTAAACCACAAGAAAAAGATCCATTTCAGTTCTGTGCTGGGCTTTTCCTGGCTATTGTTTGCATACTTGGGACTAAGAGCAGACAGAAGTTTTGGGGAAAAGGGGGAACTCTAGGGTTGGTTGGAATCAAGGTTTACATCTAATAATATCAGTGCCTACCAAGGCCCCCAGCCTACTGTAGATTGAGATGAACACCTGGGATGGAATACATGAATGAAAACAAAACACTGCCAATGAGAGCCAACTGGGATCCAAGCTCTTTATTCCATTTGCTTTATCAGATTAACTATCCTCAGCTCTTCTTGAGCTGGCCTTTTCCTCTCAGTGTGCGGTACGTTTTCCAAGCAACAGGTCAAGCAATGTTACAATACATAAGTCTATAATGCAGTTCAGATGTAACTTCAGAAATTAAGACCAGCTAAACATCCACAGCCCTGAAAAAGACCTGGGAAAAATCCTGACTAAACAGACACAGTGTTCTAGGGCTTTAAAAAAGGCAGGCAATTCATCCTTCCATGAAAAAGGGATAACGGACAAGCTGTGGGACTTGAATGTAAAAATCCCTGTAGAAGGCCACCCTTACTCATTAAAGAGTCCATGAGATGTTGCTGTTGTTTAGTCGCTAAGTCATGTCTGACTCTTTTGTGACTCCATGGACTGTAGCCTGCCAGGCCCCTCTGTTTATGGGATTTCCCAGGCAAGAGTACTGGAGTGGGTTGCCATTTCTTTCTCCAGGGGATCTTTCCAACTCAGAAATTGAACTTGCATCTCCGGCATCTCGTGCATTGGCAGGAGGATTCTTTGCCATTGAGCCATCTGGTTGAAAATCCATGGACGGAGGAGCCTGGTGGGCTGCAGTCCATGGGGTCACTAAGAGTCGGACACGACTAAGCGACTTCACTTTCACTTTTCACTTTTATGCATTGGAGAAGGAAATGGCAACCCACTCCAGTGTTCTTGCCTGGAGAATCCCAGGGACGGGGGAGCCTGGTGGGTTGCCATCTATGGGTTCGCACAGAGTCGGACATGATTGAAGTGACTTAGCAGCAGCAGCAGCAGCATCTGGCTATTTCTATTGAGCAGCTGGACTTCAATTTCACTGCAAAAACTGTTGCACCCCAAACACCCTGCTTCCAAGAAAACATGGATCACAGGCAGCCAGCACATTCTGGGGATACCGAGTCCCAAGGGCACATCAGATGCCATCCCACTCCATACCCCTCGAGGGAGCGAGTGACAGCTCCCTCGCTCTTCTGTGCTGACATTTCCTGGCTTGTCTGCTGACTTCACACTCAGAAAATCTGACTCAAGGCATGAAAGAGATAACGCAGCCCAGCTTTGCCCAGGCATGCAGCACATGCGAATCCTAGGTAACCCGAGGCTAAGATAAGAGCTGGAAATGAAAAATTTATTTGCATGTATGTGTTTGCCAGGAGGCTTTGGGCTATTTTAGCTACTTCCTGTGTATGTCTTTAACAATCCCAGCCCCAACTGGGCACTTATTATACAGATCATATACGCCTGATGGAGACTGTCAGAATGTCAATGGGCTGGTTAACTGTTGTTTAGTCGCTCAGCTGTGTTCAACTCTTTGCGACCCCATGGGCTGTAGCCTACAGGCTCCTCTGTCCTTGAAATTTTCCAGGCAAGAATACTGGAGTGGGTTGCCATTTCTTTCTCCGAGGGATTTTCCCGACCCACGGATCAAACCCGTGTCTCCTGCACTGGTAGGATTCTTTACCATTAAGCCACCAGGGAATTCCCAGCTAACTGTAATAAGGGGCTGACAGGCATTAAAGCTCTCTTTAAGGAGTTTCATCAAGCTCTTTCATTTCCTCAGGAGGAAAGATCAGGGGAGATGAAAACCTGCTGTCTCCCTAAAGTCACTTAATTCTCATACAATTATATTTCGCAACATTCTCAGTCTTCTAGTGTTTCTTCTTTTAGGCCTTATTTGACCATGACATCATGAACAAAAGCAAAACCCCGCGCTGAGGAAATTTACTCCAGAGCTAACAAAGGACCCACAGAGCGCACCGTCTCCAGGGCCCAGAGCACTGTGGGTAATTAGGAATTCCAAAGATGAAGGCGGACAGTCTTCCCTGGTCTATCACTGTGCACGCGAGTGCACACACACACACACACACACACACACAGAGAGAGAGAGAGACCAGGCACTCAGTCACTCAAGAGGCAAGTTTAGACTATTTATTTTAGAATCTCAATTATTATTTTACAGAATTATAAGCTGTTAGAGCTGTAAAGAGAGTGACTCTGCATGTCCCTTGATGGCCAAATTAACCAAGGCCCTGAGGCCTGGCTGCTTATATTTTAGCCTCACCACTTATCAGCTGTATGACCTTTAGCAAGCGACTTAACCTCTCTTTGCCTCAGTGTCTCCTCTCAAAGGTCAGAATTGAGTTGTTGAGAGGCTTAAAAGAAATAAGCATTTAGCCCAGGGCCTGGCACCTAGCTGGTGCTGCATAAATGCTAGCTCTTCTTATTAATACCATTAAAGACATTCAGCTATAATCTGGCAGTGGGTTACTGGCAGGCTGGGTGCAGAACAGAAAGTGATGCCCCCCGTCCATCCCATGCCATTGTCCGGCTGTCTCTGGCAGAAAGAAATCCTGTTTACGTTACAGTCGTTGTTTATATCCCAATCTTTTTGGAATGGCTGGCCAGGCACATGCTCAGTGGCCCCGTCTGAGCAAGTGCGGGAGCATGGTCTGCAGCTGCAGGATGATTATCTGCAATCATTTGCTGACAAAGACGCTGAGTAACGAACTAAGATATTTGTTTTTGAAATAATCCATCTTCTTCAGCCTTACCAAGTCAGAGGAAGGAAGCTACTCCAGCTATGACTAAAACTTGCCAGGCCCCATAGAGTTCATAGCATCTTTGCCGATGGTGATTGCTGCCTTACAGGAAAAGTAGATCACAAGAAGAATATCAACACAAAGGTATCTTCATAGTCAAATTCATGCTCACTTATCCAGGGACTCGGAGAAGGCAATGGCACCCCACTCCAGTACTCTTGCCTGGAAAATCCCATGGACGGAGGAGCCTGGTGGGCTGTAGTCCATTGGGTCGCTAAGAGTTGGACACAACTGAGCGACTTCACTTTCACTTTTCACTTTCATGCATTGGAGAAGGAAATGGCAACCCACTCCAGTGTTCTTGCCTTGAGAATCCCAGGGACGGGGGAGCCTGATGGGCTGCCGTCTGTGGGGTCGCACAGAATCAGACACAACTGAAGCAACTTAGCAGCAGCAGCAGCGGCATCCAGGGACTGGGGACAGATTTTGGCATCTGCTGGATCATTAACTTCTTGAGATCTTAGGTGTTTTTCTTTTCATGGGGCTGTCTCAGAGTAGGCCCTTGTGTGTGTGTGTGTGTGTGTGTGTGTGTTAGTCGCTCAGTCGTGTCTGACTCTCTGTGACTCCGTGGACTGTAGCCTGCCAGGCTCCTCTGTCCATGCGATTTTCCAGGCAAGAATACTTGGCTGAGTAGCCATTCCCTTCTCCAGGGGATCTTCCCGACCCAGGGATCAAACCCCACGTCTCCTGCACTGCAGGCAGATTCTTTACCATCTGAGCCACCACCAGGGAAGCCCTTAAAGAATGTTTATGCAACAGAATTGAAAATTCTTCCCACAGCTGCACCAGACTATTCAAAGTAAATCATTTTTTAAAATATTATATTGATTAATAACAAGAGGTCCCAATTTATATTCCTGGATTACTGGGTGAGCCCCCCCTGTCATGTTGACAATGTGGTGTTTTATTTAGGAAGGAGAATGCCCCATGGCTGGGCTGACAGGTGCACTGCTAAGGAACCAACTGTCTTAGCTCTGAGCAAAGCCTCATTCCACCTTCATTACCAACACTAAAACACACAGGTGTCAGGCAAAACAAACTCCTTATTTCTGGCTTGCTTATTTTTCTTGTCCAGAATTTCTTTGGAGAAAGCTATGCTCCAGTCCAGCCATCGGTTCCCTTGTGCAATCCACTGGGATGGCAATCACCTCATTGTTTAGTTACAACCCAGGAAAAGATGAAAAGAAAGAAAAAAGCAGAGCACACACATACAGAATGAGGGTGGAGGCCGCACAATGATAATGAAAACCATTTGTTAGCATTTCACTCCTTTCTTTGTGAATCAGCTGAGTTCCTGGCACCACGCCTCTGTCTGTGAAAGGGAGCTGCACCTCCAAGGCCTTCCAGGGACTCATGCCACCATGTCCGGGCTAGAGTGTCACCCTTTGTCCCCAGGCAGGTGCTTGACTGGCAGCCCCAGCTCCCTCTGGGCCACAGCCATTAAGCCTGGCTCTGGTCCTCACCGTCTATCCTGGGGCACCTACTCATCCAGTGCAGCTATGCGTGGCTGTGGTGACCTCTAAGCTCTGCCTGAGCCAGATATGGTCCACTTTGTGTACAAAGGGCTCTCCTCCTTACCTGCAGTATCCACCCATCTGTGTCCAGGATTGCAGCCTCAACTTTCTTTTTAATTATTTCTACTTTTCTTTCTCTCCACAGACCTGATTTCCCTATTCCCAAAATAAAGATTGAAACATTTTTAATGATAAAAACCAAAAATAAATAAAATAAAATAAAACAAACAAAAAGCTTTCAATAAGCAAAACTTCCCAAAATTTACAGCCAGTAGAACAGTATATGTGCTTCCCTGGTGGCTCAGTGGTAAAGAATCCACCTGCCAATGAAGGAGACGGGAGTTCCATCCCTGGGCCAGGAAGAGCCCCTGAAGAAGGAAACAGCAACCCACTCCAGTACTCTTGCCTGGGAAATCCTATGGACAGAGGAGACTGGCGGGCTACAGTCCATGGGGTATAAAGAGTCAGACATGACTTATCGACTAAACAACAACAACAGAACAGCAGTCTGCTTAAGCATCTTTGTATTGCTTGCATTGTTCCCAAGAAAGGAAGCGTCTTGAAACACATACATTGTAGTTACACGCCGAACCCAGCACCAAATGCTCTGTGCATTTGTGCTCATGAAGGCCTAGTACCTAAGTGTCCTGTGGCTCTCTGCCCACCTTTCAAATAGATCACAGCATTTATACAAGTCAGGTCTCTTATTCAGATCCATAGAGCACAGCAGCATCATTTCCAACCATCACCTCCACCTCCATGACTGTCACTTCCACCACCGTCGCCACTAAGATCACCACTACCATCACCACTACCATCATTCCCTCAATACTTCCTCACCACCGCCAGCCTATCATTCACCCATCACCACCACCAGCGTCACCACTGCCACCATTTTACTGTCACCATTATCACCCCCACTATCAATACCACCGTCACCATTACCACCATCACTAACGGATTAAATAACTTTCCGGAGTCAGGCAGGGAAGTCTGACCAATGTTTCTCAAGGCTTCCTCTTGCTGAGCCAGGAGAGGGCCAAGCTGGGGGTCATTTAGTCCCTTGCAAGTAGTTAAATGAGCTATTTATGTTCCATATAACTCCCAACTGAGTGGTGAACAGAGCTGTGTCTAGAAATATATATTCCTGCTTTCCATCTACATATTCCATCAGACTATTTCCCAGCACTCATTCTGGAAGCTTTTTTTTTTTTTCTCTCCTGAGTTTTGTTATTATTGTTAACTTTGTATTTCTAATAATGTTGATAACAGTAGTTTAGACCTTGATAAAATTCTCTCAAAATAGGAGTATCTGCAACTATCAAGGACATTGTAAATAAACACATGTACACTTCCAAAGGTAAAGAAGGAATTACGTGACTTGTCTTCCAAAATGAGGCCGGTTCTTCCCTCTGCCTGTGAAATGTTTGAGGATCGGTGCACTACTGTTAGGAGAAGGAAATGGCAACCTACTCCAGTGTTCTTGCCTGGAGAATCCCAGGGACGGGGGAGCCTGGTGGGCTGCCGTCTGTGGGGTCGCACAGAGTCAGATACAACTGAAGCAACTTAGCAGCAGCAGCAGCAGCATAAACCTTGGGCTAAAAGTGAATACAACTACTACCACTAATAATAAGTAACATTTATTGTGCATTATTTGCCACACATTCTACTAACGGCTTTCTAGAGATTACCTTTTAAAGTACTTATTAACAATCTTCGGAGATCAATATTATCCCCAGTTTCCAGATAAGGAAACTTCCACTTGAAGTGGGGAAGTGCAAGTGCTTAGTGGGTGGCAGGAAGGACAAGAGCACAGGGCTCCTGCTCTGTGGTCACTGCTCATAACCCTTCTCCAGACACTCACTAATCTGATGGTTTAGAGGAGCAACAGCTTTGTCCTCTGGGCTTTGTACTGACAGTGGGTTTCTGTTTCTGTGATATGGATAATGTATAGGTGGGATCCTGCATATCCTCTGTTCTTGAGTTTACCTAATCACTTAAAAATTGAATGGGGATCTCCTGATTTATGGAATGCCTTGACTTTGCCACTTTTCTGTCATGAGACTCCTTATTTACTACCTTGAGGGAGTCCACAGACACTGAAATACCCTCCTCACTTAAATACTCTAACCACCAAGAAGTAGAGTCTGGATGGACCCATTATTCTGACAGTAATGTAGGCATAGAAGACAGATGTTTAGTATGCTCAGTTGTTACTTACTGAGCAATTTATAGACAAGGGAATGTGTCTATTCCATGTACTGTCATATTTTGTGGATAAGACTTCCTCTTAATTGTGAAACTGTGAAAAAAGCCAAAAAACCACAACAAGAACGAAACTACTCACTCTGGGCTAGGATGTGATTCTCTCTTGGTTGGCTTTTTGGGTGTGAAGACCAAGCCAGAGCCTGATGGAGCCAAGTGGAGTCTGTTAATATTTCCATTCATGGACATGCAATAGAAAACTATCTCATACATTTACAGGAAAACATCACATACAATATCTTTGTTGTGCTTAATCAGAACCAGAGTAAAATTCCAGTCACCAAGAATAGAAACTTACCCTAATGATTTCATTTTTATTCCAAAATATACAGTGTTTTCTCTGCCTGTTCTGTTTGTCACTTTCTAAAACAAGAAATTACCGAGCTATGACTTTGGTTTGAGGGATGGGCGAAAGCAGTAAACACTGAACAGAAAGTCAGAGTGATCGGATGTCAAGGGTCCTCGGTGGATGAGCATCCAGAAGTGGATTCAGTTTGTGGATTGTTGACTTTACTTCCCAGAACCGTGTAAATTACTCAATCCGGGTTCAATTATCCAGGCTTCATGCTCTCAGCAGGGAGCACTTCATGTATATAATAGGAGGGAATCAAAGGCAAAGAAGAGGGTGAGTCACCATCAGTGATTTTTTTTTTTTTTTAAAGAAGACTTGGTTGTTTTCATTGTTAGCCAATTAAATGGTCTTTTCCAAGAAGAATGAGAATCTCATCCTATGAAAAACAGACAGGACACCTAGACAAAAAAGAAGCATTTCCTTCTGATTTGCCACATTGAATTATACTGAATTGAGTAAATGGCTTGCCACTAGGAGTCAGGCTGCTATGTTGCAGCAGATTAATGGTTTTCATTTTAAGTTCTGGAGTGAAAATCTGGCAATTTCTTTGGCCCCCCAGTCTACAGCCTTCAGAAACTTCCATTGAAGGAGACGGGCTTGCTGTCTTCTAACTTCTCAAAATAGTGTGAGCAGAAAGAGTGCAAATCACAAGAAGGCTTTTCACCAGTGAGCAATAGCTGTCACCTACAGGCTGACATTTTGGCAGACACACCAGAAGCACACACACTGGCCATGAATTATGTGGCTTGGCCCCATCCCCACTGGGCGCCATGGGGCATCTGAGTAATGCTGGCATTGACGATGGCTCTGGCTCTGGTGCTCAATCTGCTGCTTCCAATTAGGGGCCAGCCTGGGGCCGGGGCCAGGTCAGGGACAGAGGGAGAAACGCCCCTCTCGTTTCCCATCAGCTTGGAGCTTGAAGAGTGTTTGTGGCACGAATGAATGAGTTCTGAACAGATGGAATCAGACCAGCCCAACACCTGCAGGCACTGGGACAAACTCAGTGAGCTGGGGTTCGCCCTGCCCTTAGGAAATCTGATGTCATCATAGAGGGAAACTGAAGACATGGAATGAGCACGATGGAAATATAGTAAGAAGCACTTGAAAGAGGAGGAGAGTGGGAGGAAGTGCAAGAGCAGAAAAAGTGAGCAGAGAGAGAGAGGGCAGGAAAATGACCCAGGTTAGGGGTGGGGGGCAGTGGCCAAAGTGGAAAGAGGTGGGGGGACCCAGAGGGCAAAGGAGCAGTAGCAAGGAGAGGGGAACCAGAGGGAGAAAGAAATGAGAGAAAGACACACAGACTGAGAGAAGACTTTGAAGATGGCCTTGGCCCCAGCTCCAGTGAGGGCAAAGAAGTACTCGCACAAATCATAAACAGACATGCTCTTCATCCTGTGCTGACGAGATGTGATTCCTGGATTTCCCTGGAGAAACAGTCCAAGCAAAGGTAATCAGAGCCACTTCTAATTAGCAGCTCCTTCCCTCAAGAACCCAGATTTCACTGAATTGGCTTCTGGTGACTGTACAAGATAATCCTGATGATGTTTCAATTAACAGTCTATGAGAATACAATTTCTGCTGGAAAAATTCCAAATCTGAGCCCAAACCCAATGATAGCATTGCCTTGGCAGCATGACACGATGATTTCATTTCACAGGTTAGGGTAAGGCCATATCCCAGGGTACACCATGCCTTGAACACAAAAGTTCCTCATCACAGAGCCGCTGTGCTGGGTGTGCCAGACTGACCCCTCAAAATAAATGTGATCGTGACCTCAGCATTATCAGATGCAGAGAAAATGCCTTGGAAGAGAAATTGTGAGTGGAAAGGACAAAAGGACAACAGCAGGGGAACTGGGGCTTCCCCTTGATGAGAGATCCAGCTGGAGTCAGTTAGAGCATAAACTTTGTTTAATCAAATCCTCACTGATAAACTCCCTAACCAAATCCTAACACAGGTAAATGATGATGCACTTGGAATTCACATTGAGCTTGCATCACTGCTTCACCAGGTGCCATGCATAAATCTGGGATGCAGGCTTCTGGGGCTGGAGCTGCAGAGACGTTGTCTTGGGGGTATGCTCCCACCACTAGACTTGTGCCACTGCCATTTTCTGGTTACTGCAGCCCAGCCAGTCAGTGAAGGAGCTGAGGGCAACCACAGGCTCTGCCCAAGATCCACCATGCTTCTGTTCCCAGTGTGGCAAATGATAAAGGCAAACCAGGAAGGCAGGACATCCGGAAATCATCCCATAATAAAAATGACGGGATGAATTAGGGGTGTCACAAATTTAGGAACACTTTCACAGGGAGGGGAGAAGAGCTGCTCTCCATTGTTCCAGGAGACACAACTGGGGAGAATGCACAGAATTGGAAGAGAAGTGGTTCCTACCTTGACACGAGGTTGCCAATGATACCAAGCAAACGGGAACTACTACTGCTGCGGTAGAATTCCCTGTCATGAGCCATATTCAATTCAGGCTGAATAAAGATAATAGCCTCTCGGGACTTCCCTGGTGGTCCATGGCTGAGAGTCTGCCTTCCAAAACAGGGGACACAGGTTTGATCCCTGGTCTGGGAACTAAGATCCCATATATGTCAGAGCAACTTTGGAGCCCAAGTACCACAATAAGAGAAGCCTGCATCCCGCAGCAAAGAGCCCGTGTCCTGAAACTAAGACCTGATGCAGCCAAAGAGAAAATAAAATAAAAAACATTTAAAACATAACAGTCTCTCATTCTGGGGCTTCCTTTGTAGCTCAGATGGTAAAGAATCTATTTGCAATTCACGAGACCTAGGTTCAGTCCCTGGGCTGGAAGATCCCCTGGAGAAGTTTCTCATTCTGGAAGAGTATTAATCTTGTGTAAATTATCAATAATTAGAACAAATAAAAGGAGGGAGAGAGAAAAGGAAGAGTAAGAAGGAGGGCATGATAGAAGGAAAAGAGAGTAACGATGTAACTAGTGAGGGTGATTCTTCTTGTAGTCCTACCAAGCTAGCACAGGAGGTAGAGACACAATTCTTCCATCACTGTCCCTTTACATCAACCTCTCCTTCTGTGAGCCTGTGTGGATTTAGTATGTTTTAAACAATATGGCCCCTTTGAAGCCAACAACATCCGGTGCTCCACCCAAGAAAGAGCAGTCTGTTCCCACATTGAAGGAAAATCCAGCTGGTTAAACTTACTGAGAGGCATTGTTATTCTTCAGCACAGGGCCTTCCTAAGGGGCTTTTGAAGGTAAACTTGGCTTGTACATTGACTTTAGAACACAGACCTGCTGAAGGGCAGATAGATGGTCTTAAATAGAAAGTGGATGATGTGGAGGTAGCTGCAGGTGTCCTATTGAGCTCATGGTAGCCATTTCTTTGCACGTTCACAAGACCCCTTGCTATGCTGACTAGAATTACTCATCTGTCTTAGTTGACCTAGGGACTGAATTTGCATTTCCTGCATTGGCAGGCAGATTCTTTACCATTGAGCCAACACGGGAGCCCTTTATTATTTACACTTTGTGGGTGGGTTTCCCTGGTGGCTCAGTTGTAAAGAATCCACTTGCAATGCAGGGGATGCAGTTTCAAGATGCCAGTTTGGTCCCTGAGTCAGAAAGATCCCTCGAGAAGGGAATGGCAACCCGCTCCAGTATTCTCGGTTGGGAAATCCCATGGACAGAGGAGCTACAGCCTGTGGGGTTGCAAGAGTCAGACATGACTTAGCGACTAAACCATCACTATTTTCTAAATAGTTTTCAGTGAGCCATGAAGAATTTTTTATAATCACAATAATGTATTTTAAAACAATTTGACAGTTGTATACGTAAAACTCTGAAATGTCCATTGAGTTCACCTATTAATCCCACTTTTGAGACTTTATCCCACAAAAATAATTCTGAGGAAAAATCTATACTTATGACTTTCCCCCCTAAATTATTTATAATTGCACAATCAAAAGCCAAGTGTCCTCAATAATGGGATAGGTCATTAGTTACTTGGTGGAAATCTTTTTCTAGAACCTCTGTGAAATATGAAAATATGAAAACTGCAGAGACAGTAAGAACCTGGAGGAATGCTTATACTGTAGTGTGGGATGAGGGGTGGGGTGTGGTGGTGGCAGAAACAAGTTAGGAAGACTATGTATGAAATCTTTGCAGCCAAGGGAACTCACATGTGCACAGGGGCCAGGCCAGGAAGTAAATATCTAAAATAAAAAGTTGTATTCAGTGTTAGAACTTAGGGTGATCTCTTTCCCTTATCGTCTATTTCCCAAATGAATCGTAATATCACTGTAATGCCTTTATAATAAAAATAAGGTCCATAGACCTTTCCATATATTCTTTCTGGAAACTTGTCAGGTTTCAGGTGATACCAGTTTCTGTCTGTCTCTTAATGTTCCCCTCAAGGAGCCCAGCCTGGGCTTCTGCACTCTGCGGTGGGGCAGCTAACGTCACTAAGCCAGCAGGTTTACTCTTGGCTTTGGGTGGCTGCAGGTGGGGGATGTGCTTAGTCTGTGAGCAGCCTCTCTTTACTCAAGTCACAGTTTCATTGCTTTGAACAGAGAATGAGAAACTGACAAGTGGTTCCAGGGCCTATGGACAAGCTTTCTATACTTGGAAGATGTGATGAGACTTGGATTCTCCTTCATCTATTGTTGACTTAGGTGATTCTGTTCCCCAAAAGCTCACATAAGGTTTGGATATAATGGCAGCTCCTGATTATCTGTTCTATGGAAGGAAAATATTGGGAACACACAACCAAGCTATTTGTAGCGCATATCTTTTGGTTGTGTTCACCCCTGGCTTTGGGGAAGGGTGTGGGGAGAAGGAGGGTAGGAGGAGTGGGAGGAAGTGGAGGAGGAGGGAACCACTGACATTTGAAACATGCCTGACCCTCTCCAGGAGTAATTCTAGGGGCTTGCTAGCGTGTGGTTCACTTACACGTCCCAGACAGACAAGGGAATGGAGACTCAGAAGTTAGGTAACTTGTCCCAGACCACACAGGCTAGAAAAAAGGAATTATTTAGTTCCAAAGCACAGTAAGCCTTGATTTCCATGCTCTGTGCACAGACAAACAGATAATCCACAAAATGAAGAAAGAAAAAAAAGTCTAGAACTGACTTTAATCACCAGGGACTCTTATAGTAAATGGCTCTCAAGGAAGGGTGATTTTGACCCCCAGCCCCACCCCAGGGGATATTAGACAACATCTGGAGACATTCTTGGTGTCATAATGGGGTGGGGAGAGGCTACTTGCACCTCAGAGGTAAAAGGCCGTGAATGCTGCTAAATATCCTACGGTGTGTAGGGCCACCTACCACAGTCAAGAATCATCTGGGCCAAAATGTGAATAGTGTTGAGGCTGAGAAACCCTGCCATATCATAATAGAACCCAAAGTAACTTAACCCCCTACATTCACTTCCTTGTTCACTTTTGAAATGAAGTTTCTCTGCTTCTGAACACTTCTCAAATATATAAAGCATCTGAGATGCTGTCTGCTTACTGATCATATGATTAGGAACCACTCAGCATACGTAAATCAAATAAACATGCATAAAATCTAGATGACAATGCCAAGTTCAAATCTGAAATTTATTAAGGGAGTATATAGTGAAATTGCTAGCAATAAATTAACAGCTCCCCAAGTGTTACCAATTGTGGCTAACCTAATCTGTATTAAATTCTATAATGAACAGCTAAATGTTCTCTTGAGTCTCAGGATTCCCATTTGGAAAATCAGAGACTTGGCTGTTCTCCGATAACAAGGTCAAATCACTAAGTTTTAACACTTAAGCTGTATCTATAAGCAGAGAAAATTGCTTTGGTTTGCTATGGCTTGCCCATTTGAAGGGCAGCACACATTAATTTTGTTACTTCAATAGCATTAAAATAGCCCCTGGATAACTAGAGCTAATGAATTATTTAATGCTTTTGTGGTTCACCATAATTTTGCAGGCATAAAATTGTACCAACATTTGAGAAAAACTCTTAGAAACTCTGCAAAACTAAAAAGGACTCAGGGATCATCTAGTTTAGTCCTGAATTTATCAACTAATTTTCTCTGGATGACCTACTATATGTCCAATTCCATGCTCAGTATCAGAGAGAATACTAGACAAGCATAAAGCACAAGCTTTATATAAACAGTATAGGGGAGGAGATGAGACCAGTACACAGGAAATATTTAGTGAATAACAGGTTCTAAATTGTGTCGTGCAGACTGTTAGCAATGACAGGGTTCACATGAAATTGTTGATATTTGTCCACGTGTTTACTGCTCCTGTTACACTGACAGTTACTAAGAGTACAGGGACCTTGACACTTTCTTCTTGTGTCTATCTTGATGTCTAGACAGAGCCTGGTCCATAGAAGCCAACAAATTAATGTCCATGTAGTAAATGAATGAATGATCTCAATAGGAAGTGGACCTTGAAATCACAGAAATGTCTAAACCAGTGTTTCCTACCCCTTGGGTGTCAAAAGAGATTTGGTAAAACAAGGGTTCCATGGTCAGATGCATTTGGGGATTGTTGGGTTAGAAACAGTTTTTTTTTAATCAGAGCTTTCTATATGCCAGTATACACTGGGAATCTCTAGAAGGATTCACTTTTTTGAGGTCAAACTTATTTGATCATGGAAACATTTTTTTTTTTTGACTGAGGATTTGGTAACATAAATTTGAATCAATACACTTAGAAATTTGAGAATAAATTATCCAAAGAAAATGGTTTCTTGAATTGATCAATGCTTCAAAAACAGTATAATGGAGCCATAAAATTATGATTTGGGGAATCTTGAGAAAGAAGAGAAAAGAAGTCCTGTCCTTCTAAACCATGCTGTGTGAAGGGAAGACCAGAATAATTTTTATGCTGCCCTTGAGGAACTCTTATAAGTGGCCTCTCTGCATCTCTGGTTTACAGAGTCCAGTTTTGGCCTACTATAATGGCTTAAGCCTTGGATGGACATGCTTTAAAAATTTGGATGAGTCTTTTCTTAATATTCCCAGTGGGCTTGTACTTTTATTTTCTTAAATGTCTTTTGCCCTGAACTGCTCAACTGGGCTTGATAAATTCTCAGCAGACTGATGGCTCCAGAGCCCTAGAAGATATGGGACAGCTGCCGTTTGTTTTCCTGTAAATCTGCACTTGCTTTGATTTTGGTGGGTTTCCTTACATAGTTTCCAATTATAAGGATCACTTATGGGCAGCAGTCTACAAAAAGGTAAAAGCAAAAATACCTATTAAGTTTCTTTACCTTATTAAAAGCTTCTTTTATCTAACTTTAATATAGCTTTCAAGTGTAGAATTGTTTTCCCTTTTCTAATTAACTTTTGAAACAAGTCTTCCAGATCCCAAAGGGTTTTTTATTAAAAGACAGAGGAGTTTCAAAATAATTGATGGTGAACTGGGGAGTTGAGTAACATTCTATTGCCATTGGGGGAAAACACAAGCAGACAAGTGACATTCTGTGAATTATTTCTATTTAAACATTTGAGCCTGAGGATACAGTTGAAGGCAGTGCTAAATCCATTTCTGCACGTTGCTTTGTGGTTAAGGTAAATTTGTAAAATGATTCCTAGTACATTGTGTCATGTGCTAGCCCAACATATAGCCTGGAATTTTGTACTTGGACTTTCTAAAGGAGCGAGTTATTGAGAATGGGCCTCGTTATAGCTCATCCTCATCTATACCAGGGCCTGGGGGCACGGATCCTGAGGATGACACTGCAGAAAGACCCCAAGCCATGTGTGGTTTCCAGGTGGCGCAGTGGTAAAGAATCTGCCTGCCAACGCAAGAGGTGCAGGAGACTCAGGTTCAATCCCTGGGTTGGGAAGATCCCCTGGTGGAGGAAATGGCAGCCCACTCCAGTATTCTTGCCTGATGAATCCCACGGACAGAGGAGCCTGGCAGTCTATAGTCCATGGGGCTGCAGAACTGGACATGACTTAGTGATTGAGCATACTGCAAACAAATGGATGCAGCACCTAAATTGAGGAACAAAGTTGTCAGGTCCTATAGAAGTGTAGCAGAATGGGACAGGAACAAAAATCCTGGTGTGTCCAACTCACCAAAGTTTGTCTGCATGGTGCTGTGGCGGACTTATGGTTCACCCTTCCCCCCAGACAAACCCTTGACCCCGGTGGCTCACAGCCAGTCAGCCCTCTGGTCACACTTGCTTCTGCTGCTTCCCTCCGAGCTTGGCTCGGGAGGCTGGCTCTACTGTGACTGCACCTCTGTTTCCCCAGCACACAAAGCTCCGTTTGTGCTACTCCTTCTCCCCAGAGTGGCTGCCTAAGTTCTAATAAAATACTGGGACCATCGCTCAGAAACATGAACAAGCCATCTGGGCACAGTGCCCCTTATAGATGATATGAACTGGATTTGAGTCACATAATTTGTGGCTAGCAGTTAGTAACTGTTCAATTTAATTCAACACCCATGTGATGAGCACCTGTTCCATGCAGGTGCACCATGCTAGGAATAGTAGGAATTACAAAGAGGAACAGGACTGGTCTAGTTGGAGTAATAAGTACACAAACAGCTAATCTGAAATGCAGAATGAAAGCATATTGTTAATTCACTCATTTAGCAAATATATGTTGAGTACCTACTACCTGCCAAGGCACGAATCAAGATATAGGGAATCAGTGGTGGACAGGGTGCAAAAGTTCCCTGCATTAAGGGATCTTAAATTTAAGGGATATGGACAGAAAATAAAGCACAAATAGGGACTTCCTTGGCGGTCCAGTGTTTAAGAATCCACCTTCCATGCAGGGGACATGGATTAGATCCCTGGTTGGTAACTAAGATCCCACATGTTGTGCGGCAACTAAGCCTGCAAACCCCAACTACAGAAGCCATGCACCGTGACAAAGAGCCCATGTGCCACAATGAGACCCAGGGCAGCCAAATTAAAAATTTTTAATAAAAAAATAAACAACTTGATGTTTAAAGAAAAATAAAGGACAAATAACCAACAAAGTGTCAATTGAGGGTAACTGCTGGAGAAAACAGATGGTAAAGGATTTGGGAATTACAAATTGGGGAAGTGCTACTTTGTAACAGGAAAGTCCCATGAGGTGATGTTTACAGAGATCTGATGAAGAGTGGCAGAGAGCTATGCAGAAATGCGGGAGAAACATTCTAGGCAGAGAGGATGGCCAGTGTGAAGGTCCTGAGGCAGGAACGTGTTTGGCTGAAAAGAGTAAACATTACCCTGCAGCTGGGGCAGACAGATCCCTGGGGAGAGCAGCAGAAGATGAGATGTCAGAGGCAATGGAGACAGCCCTTGCAGGACATTCTCAATCATAGTGAGGGCTCCGGACTTTAAGGACAGAGGGAACCATTACAAAGCTTTGAACAGGAAAGTGACCTGATGTGATATATTCTGAAAGGAGCACTCTGACCGAACCTGCACAAAGCAGACCAAGTAGAAGCAGGAAGATCAGTGAGGCAACTCCTGCGATAACCTGGCAAGAGGTGGTGATGATCAAGACTAGCACGGCAGTGGGAGGACACGGTGAGAGGGGGATGTTGAAAGAACAGGGTGAACAGGATTCCCGCACGGACTCTGATGTGGGAGGAGGGAGGAAGAGGAGAATCAAGAATGATTCCAAGGTCTAAGCATCCAGCAGGAGGGGGCTGTAATTCACTGAGATGGAGAACACCAGGGAAGGCGCAGGTTTCAAGGGCAGAATCAAGAGTTTAGGTATGGACGTGGTAAATTGCGATCCCTATCGGATGAGAGTTCGAGTAGGCAATTGATAACAAAATTTGGCGTTAACGGGCGAGGTCAAGAAGTGTAAATATAAATTTTGGAAATATTGAGATTTGAAAATGTCTAAGATAAGGAGCCTGGAGAGCTAACTCACTGAGGTTTAGTATGTGATTCAATTTCTGACCTTCATTCTTCTGTAGATGAAATTAAGTCTTCCTGCCCTGAGACTCCCTTGTCCCCTTTCTGTGCCTTCCCTAGTCAGTCTCTGGAAGCTTCTTGAAATCAGAGACTGTCTTATTTAGCTTCCTATTCTGTATACTGCCCAGCGTGCGCCTGGCATGTCAGAGGCTGCAAACCCTTGTTGAGTTGGGCTGAGCGAACCATTTATCAAATACCTGCTATACACCCAGGGCTGTGCTGTGTGCTATTATCAGTAGTATAGGACACCAGTAGGGAGTCAGTACCATTACACATCAACCAGGAAAGAAACCAAGAGGCCACCTGGAAGACTGAAAGGAGATGCATAGTCGGAAAGTGGTCAGGAACCTAGAGTCTGGTTTGGTCTTTGTTACTTTCTGACATTGGCTAAGTCATCACAAATCAAATATTGCATTTGTAAAATGATCTGGACTGATTACCTCTAAGAGTCCTTCCAGTCCTAAATTTCTGCCTCACCAAATTATGCACTATTTATAGGAGTAAAACTGGAGAATCCCAGGGACAGGGGAGCCTGGTGGGCTGCCGTCTATGGGGTCGCACAGAGTTGGACATGACTGAAGCGACTTAGCAGCAGCAGCAACAGGAAGAGATCTAAGACCAGATGGTTGTTGTTTAGTTGCTAAGTTGTGTCCGATTCTTTGGACAGTAGCCTGCCAGGTTCCTCTGTCCATGGGATTTCCCAGGCAAGAATATTGAAGTGGGTTGTCATTTCCTTCTCCAGAGAATCTTCCTGACTCAGGGATCTCCTTCATTGGCAGACCAGTCTTTCCCACTGAGCCACCAGGGGAGCCCTCCAAGACATGATGAAGGTTAGGAAATTCAAGTTGGGCTCTAGATGTTTTTTTCACACTCATGTATCTCAGATCAGATCAGATCAGTTGCTCAGTCATGTCCGACTCTTTGTGACCCCATGAATCGCAGCACACCAGGCCTCCCTGTCCATCACCAACTCCCGGAGTTCACTCAGACTCATGTCCATCGAGTCAGTGATGCCATCCAGCCATCTCACCCTCTGTCGTCCCCTTCTCCTCCTGCTCCCAATCCTTCCTAGCATCAGAGTCTTTTCCAATGAGTCAACTCTTTGCATGAGGTGGCCAAAGTACTGGAGTTTCAGCTTTAGCATCATTCCTTCCAAAGAAATCCCAGGGCTGATCTCCTTCAGAATGGACTGGTTGGATCTCCTGGCAGTCCAAGGGGCTCTCAAGAGTCTTCTCCAACACCACAGTTCAAAAGCATCAATTCTTCGGCGCTCAGCCTTCTTCACAGTCCAACTCTCACATCCATACACGACCACAGGAAAAACCATAGCCTTGACTAGACGAACCTTTGTTGGCAAAGTAATGTCTCTGCTTTTGAATATGCTATCTAGGTTGGTCATAACTTTCCTTCCAAGGAGTAAGCGTCTTTTAATTTCATGGCTGCAGTCACCATCTGCAGTGATTTTGGAGCCCAGAAAAATAAAGTCTGACACTGTTTCCACTGTTTCTCCATCTATTTCCCATGAAGTGATGGGACTGGATACCATGACTTCATTTTCTGAATGTTGAGCTTTAAGCCAACTTTTTCATTCTCCACTTTCACCTTCATCAAGAGGCTTTTTAGTTCCTCTTCACTTTCTGCCATAAGGGTGGTGTCATCTGCATATCTAAGGTGATTGATATTTCTCCTGGCAATCTTGATTCCAGCTTGTGTTTCTTCCAGTCCAGCGTTTCTCATGATGTACTCTGCATAGAAGTTAAATAAACAGGGTGACAATATACATCCTTGACATACTCCTTTTCCTATTTGGAACCAGTCTGTTGTTCCATGTCCAGTTCTCACTGTTGCTTCCTGACCTGCATACAAATTTCTCAAGAGGCAGATCAGGTGGTCTGGTATTCCCATCTCTTTCAGAATTTTCCACAGTTTATTGTGATCCACACAGTCAAAGGCTTTGGCATAGTCAATAAAGCAGAAATAGATGTTTTTCTGGAACTCTCTTGCTTTTTCCATGATCCAGCGGATGTTGGCAATTTGATCTCTGGTTCCTCTGCCTTTTCTAAAACCAGCTTGAACAACTGGAAGTTCACAGTTCACATATTGCTGAAGCCTGGCTTCGAGAATTTTGAGCATTACTTTACTAGCGTGTGAGATGAGTGCAATTGTGTGGTAGTTTGAGTATTCTTTGGCATTGCCTTTCTTTGGGATTGGAATGAAAAGTGACCTTTTCCAGTCCTGTGGCCACTGCTGAGTTTTCCATATTTGCTGGCATATTGAGTGCAGCACTTTCACAGCATCATCTTTCAGGATTTGGAATAGCTCAACTGGAATTCCATCACCTCCACTAGCTTTGTTCATAGTGATGCTTTCTAAGGCCCACTTGACTTCACATTCCAGGATGTCTGGCTCTAGGTCAGTGATCACACCATCGTGATTATCTGGGTTGTGAAGATCTTTTTTGTATAGTTCTTCTGTGTATTCTTGCCATCTCTTCTTAATATCTTCTGCTTCTGTTAGGTCCATACCATTTCTGTCCTTTATCGAACCCATCTTTGCATGAAATGTTCCTTTGGTATCTCTGATTTTCTGCAAGAGATCTCTAGTCTTTCCCATTCTGTTGTTTTCCTCTATTTCTTTGCATTGATCGCTGAAGAAGGCTTTCTTATCTCTTTTTGCTATTGTTTGGAACTCTGCATTCAGATGTTTATATCTTTCCTTTTCTCCTTTGCTTTTTGCTTCTCTTCTTTTCACAGCTATTTGTAAGGCCTCCCCAGACCTCATGTATCTCAGGTAAGTTCAAAAAAGAAGACACTTGATATATGCTCATTGCCTACCTATTGTTTTTGCAGAGCCTGGGTGTCATCTTAAAAAGAAAATGAAATATATGTATATAATGATAGCTGTGTTTTATCAAATCTCTCATATGTGCCAGGTACTGTTGAAAATACTTTATTTATTTATTTGGTTGCACCAGGTCTTAAGGTGCAGCACGTGAATCTTTAGCTGTGGCATGTGGGATCTAGTTCCCCTACATTGGGAGAACAGAGTTTTAGCCAGTGGCTCACCAGGGAAGACCTTGCTGGAAATACTTTACATGGATTATCTCACTTAATGCTCAGAATAGGTCTATGAGTAGAGTTGTTTTGTACAGAGGAGGAAACCAAAGCCATACACACACACACACACACACACACACACACAGATAAATCTCAAAAACCAATCAACCAACTCACTCTAACCATGTTTTATTCAGATTATAGAATTTTAACCTAGAAACCTCATCACATACTAAACCTCTCACATACTAAATCACATACTAAACCTCTCCACACTCAAAGAGAGTCAATATAATTTTGATTTAACTTTTAAATCTTAGACCAATTGAAAGAGTTTATTAACTAACTAGCCTTTTAAGACATAGTTTTCCCAAATGACACTGCATATTAAAAGAAAAGATTTCCCCATAACCTCAAGAATTGTTTATAACAAGTGGAATATTACTTGTAGATTGAGTCTAATTTTCTTGAACAGGCATGCACAATTCCAGATAGGCCGCTGTGCTTTCTATTCCAATCCCACTACTCAGAGATAACTAATGTCAACATTTTGGGTACACCATGTTGACATCATGCTGACAAGGAATTGTCTTTGGTATTCAAATTTTCATACCAATTTAGTTTCTAGAAGTACTTCATTGTGACACAGGCCTGGCCCCTCGGAATGTGTGATGGAGAAAGGAGGGGTTTCGTCTTGCCCAGTTGGTAACAATGTAGTCTTGCACAGGGGTGAGGCAATGGAGCCATGGCTTCTGTACTTTTCCAACGTGATGGCACTTGCATGGAGCCACCATCTGTTTGCAGGGCAGCTCTGATGGCTGGGCATCTGATTTCAATAAGAACAGAGAGTGGCTCCATCCCACAGCGCATTAGCAGGCAGGCACATCTGCTCTGTCTCCACACTCCACAAACCAATGGAAAGTTGGTCTCGTGGAGCCTGTGGTCCCGCTTGACAACAGAAGACAGTAATTGCTGTTGGAGCCTGTCCAATTGTTATGGAGGTCAAGTTTTGACCCAGAGCCTTTCAGAGCTTAGAAGCCCGGCTGGTATTGTTCTTTATCATTAGTTGTGTTGTCTCAATTAGGAAAAAAAAAAAAATCTATGAAGTCTGGATGCAGAATTCTCAAGTCTGGAATTCCTCCCACATGTGGAAAATAAGACTCACTCAAGGAAACAATGCCACTGTGTCTGGCACCCACATGCTTTGGGATCTGACCACAGAGAATAATTTGCACTTTATCCAAGCTCTCTTCACCTGGGGCTGATAAAGAGCTTCCACCAAGCAGAGCCACAGTCTGGGGACTGCAGTCGGGGGACCCCCGTCAAGTGACTCCTGTGGTGCAAAGTAAGTACTCGGTGCTTGTTGTCTTACTGGTGACCCATCCCTGCACTGGCAGGAGTCCTGTGTCACTGAAATGTTTGGGTAATTATTGGCATTAAGCCATTTTATTTAACAATGTTTAGACAATGCATGTAATAACATAAACTAGTTAATTGTTTCGATGTTAATAAGGAAAACACCCCCTTGATCTTCAGACCATGTGGGTTTCAGTAGAGTAAACAGATGGTCTGTGCTGCTCCAGGAGATGCTAAGTGGGCAATGTGAGTCTTCACCCTCTCAAAGGCTGTCTCTCCCCTGGCCCCTGGTACACAACTTTCCCCTTCTCTGGGCTTCCCATCCCCTCTCTGGCCTCTCTTCTAGGACCCAAGGGGACTTCCCAGGGGCAGGTTGCACCCTGATCATGTGTGAATTAGTGGAAGATGAGCCCCCACTCACCACCTCAGCTGGATGCCCGAAACAGCAGGGGTCCCCAACCTCCAGGATCTAATGCCTGATGATCTGAGGTGGAGCAGATGTAATAATAATAGAAATAAAGTACACAATAAATGCAATGTACTTGAATCATCCCCAAACCATCCACCCTCACTAAGTCCATGGAAAAAATTGTCTTCCACGAAACCACTTCCTGGTGCCCAAAAGGTTGGGGGCTGCTGTGATACAGGACACAACCTGCATGCCTGCAGTCCCTCTACTGATGGGTGCATAGGACTCCCCTCTGGACTTCCTCACTGACTCACGAGATCTGCGCCAGGACCCTGGAATTACTGCACATTGCCAGAAGGGTCACTAGGTACCCCTGGCCTTCAGGTCAGTGGCAGAAGATGGATGGGGAGGGGATGCAGCTCCTCTGCATGGCAGCCAGGAGCTGTCTTCACATCCACCTGCCTCTTGTCTGCATCACTGTGGGCAGCTCACCCTGTGCCAACCTCCTTTGGCACATCTTCTTTGACCTCTAGCCACCCTCTCTCCTTCATCCTCTCCTCCATGCTCTAATACAGAGCACCCACAGACAGCCACTGCTCCAGCATCACCATGTCTCTGCCACCCTGGCGGTCCACCTGCTGGTCTGCCAGCTTCATCCTGTTTGGGGAGCCTCAATCCCTCAGCACAGCCCCTGCCACCCTGTGTGTGCAGTTTGCTAATCAGATAATCAAATTCAAGACTGGGTGTCAGTAATGCTGCCCTGATCACTTTGGGTTTTGCTTTTAAGGGAAGCTTGCTGGAGACTCACAGTCCACTAAGTGGCTGATGCCCACAATGGGCTATGGGAAGATAATGTTGAATGGCTTCATAGGACCCCATAAGTTGGTCCTTGCATATTCATGCCTGGCTCTGGGCAGAATCCTAGCCAGACTCGCTGGTTGGTGTCACCCAGCTTTTACACCTGACTAGAGATTAAGCTAGAAAAATGGTTGAGTTTCCACAGCACAAAGGGTGCCTTCTCCAACATGAGCCAAGTGTGATCATCACGGGCTCCCATCCAGAAGCTGGGAGATGATCAGAGGGAATCAAGTAGAGTGTCCAGCTTCTTTTCCCAACCAGACCCTATGGCCAGTATTTTCCTTCAAGATTCCCCATCTTACAGCCCTGCTTAACCTCCTCCTCTGCACCTGCACCACCATTCACAACCATTGTTTGTTCCCCTATATTCTGTATGCACAGCAGACATCACACACACACACATACACACACACAGGTGCACACATGCCTTGGGAACAAAGGTACTTCCACTGCAAAACATCCCCTCTGTGATGTCCACCTGCCTTCCTGCCAGTCTTTGTTAAGAACTCAAAACTCACTTTTTCTTTTGGCAAATCCCTTTAGAAAACTGGGAGGACATTGGAGGGTACAAGGATGGGAGAATTGACTGACTTTTAAAAACATCACCAAATCATATATTCCGTGAACTCTGACTTGCACTTACTTGGTGTTTCCTGTACCTAGAAGCAGACTGGGGAAAACAGTAGTGGTGCCATCTCCTAACCTCGTGCCCTCGGCTGGGCTTTCAGCCCCTGGTTCTTGTGCCCCCAGCAGCCTGAGTTATATTAAGGAAGAACAATGTCAGCCTAGCAGCCTTAGCCAGGCTCCGAATTCCTGAGGGGTCACAGCCTGATTGAGATCTGCCTGCCAAGTGTCTCACACAGCACTGGGCAGGCGTGGGTGGTTGATAAATATCATTAGATGGCAAGGGGGTGACGAAGACCACAAGAACGGGCTCTTTCTTAGAAGCCACATGGCCCCGGGTCTGATATAAACAGCCCCAAGGCCTAAGTCGCTTGTTGACAGTGCCTTTCTGGGAACAGGCTCTTGGTAGAGACTCTGCAGGCAGGGGACAGGCATTTGGCTTAAAGGGAAGGGTTTGTGCTGCCCACAGCAGGAAGCAGGTGGAACGTAGAACCATCTAGGTAAAGATGGTTCTCCAAAGGAAAGGGACCTTGATTTGTAGCATCTTCTGCTTTCTGGGGTGTAAATACTCCCACCACAGCCAATAGCAAGATACTGGCATGACTTCACTGAGCGTGAAGTTGGGAAGGGAAGTTTGCAGTGGAGTAGGTGCGAGTCTGCTTGAGCCCAACTCCAGCACACCACTATCAAAAAATGCTTCCTGGATGAGGTAGGAAGCCTTCCCTTCATCTTGGGGACATCCCTCCTTCTCTTTCTCCTGCCTGCCTTTCAGATCGCAAATGAATCATGCCTTTCTCCAAGAACCTCCCCTGCCTTCCTAGGACCCCTCCCCTCTATGATGGCACATGGATCTTTCACATGAGAATTCAGAGTGGAAACTGCTCATTCCTTTCTGTTTCTTGCCACTGTCTCCCTTTCTGGTCTGTAGCCCTAGGAGGGAGGAACTTTGTACAGTTTTCATCCACCTGGAATCACAGGTGCCTCACACAGCTCCTCGCGCAAAGTTGGTGCTTATGAAATAGCTGATGAAAGAGTGAGAAAAAGAAATGAGCTAAGACCTGAGCTGGACTTGCCTGCTAACCTTGAGTTTAGACAAGGCACTTCACCTGCTAGCGTTCTGGCTCTTTTTCCTTTCTTTTAAAAAATGTGTATCTATATATAAAGACTGCATGATTTTGCATGATTCTTTCAATGCTAGGAGTTTATGGATATTTGAGTCAGAAACATAGAGCAGTTTTTGAATGTTGGCAGCTGCTTCAGCAATATCTCCACTTTTGTGTGTGTGTGTGGGGGTGGGGGGGTTGGTTATAAGTGTCTGTGCATGTGTGTCTATGTGTGTGAATGTGCGTGTGTATGTATGGTGTGGAGGGTAGACAGGGGCAGACAACAGAAGCCTGAGAAAAGGGAGAAGAAAATCTCATAATAAAATGTTTCCATTTCCTTTTCGTGTCCAAGGCCACTGGGTCATAGAAGAATCCATATGACAGCCAGCCCTGTGGTATTAGATTCATCCCAGTGATTCTTTTTCCCAAAGGCTGAAGGCTTTCTTGGAATTAAAACGAAGTAAGAACTTCCAATCAGTTCCTAAGTCCCTTGTAGGCAGGTCCAAGTCTGAAACATCCTTATATCCTGCTAAAGCCCCGAACAGTGCAGAGAGAACCCAATGACACCTGCTGAATAGTTAGCTTTAAGCAGACCTCACCTTGGCAGTAAGAGTTAGTCCTAATCACCAAGTTTGTTGGGACTAAAATGTTCCTCCATTTTTCTAGGTTTGCCCGGGAACATATGGGCAGAAACATCCTCAGGACATTTTATAAATTTTGGTAGCTTTGATCATAAATGAGGCAGCTTAAAATTTATTTCCCCTTGAGTCCAAGAAAGCTAAAGGACCCTTGTCTCCAGGATTTCTTTTCTGTCCCAGTCTAGCAAGAAAGAATGGCAAAAGCTAAATTCTGGGCCCTGGGCTTCCCTGGTGGCTCAGCAATAAATAATCCTCCTGCCAACACAGGAGACACGGATTCGATCCCTCATCCAGGAAGATCCCACATACTGTGGAGCAACCAAGCTCGTGCACTAGAACTATTGAGTCTGTGCTCTAGAGCCTGGGAGCTGCAGCCACGGAGCCCACACGCCACAACTACTGAAACCCTCATGCCCAAAGCCCATGCTCCACAATAAAAGAAGCGACCTCAATGAGAAGCCCGCACACCACAACTAGACAGGAGCCCCCACTGGCCGAAAGTAGAGAAAAGCCTGTGCAGCAACAAAGACCCAGCACAGTCATAAATAAATAAATAGGTAAATCTATTAAAATTATTTTTAAAAAACTCTGGGCCCTTTTCCTAATTGCTGCAGAAATTCATTTCAAGGGCTACGGGCCCCTTGCTTTTGTGACTATCCCAGAGATGAATGGTGAGAGCCAGGTGGCACCACCTCCAAAGCCCTGTAAGAAAGGAAAGGAGCTTCCCCCCTCCATGCATAGCATGGCATCACCTTTCCTCATGATGAAGCCACGTGGTGGCAGGGAGGAGAAGATCCCAGAAATCTGTCGGAGTGACTTTCAGCTGGCTGTAAATGCCCCGAAACAGGGACAGACCCTTGCACATGGAGGAAGGCTGCTCCAGGGTAAATCCTGGAATAGTGCTTAGGTTGTACGTGTCATATATAAGCTTGACCTGAGTAAAGAGTTGAGAGAGGACCTGGCATGTAAAAGACAGGCTGTGATAACAAAAGCCGTGACAACAAGAAGGGTAAAACTTTTGAGCCTCAAGTGCTATGTTAACCACCTACAAACATTATTATATTTAATCATCACCGCAACTTTATTACTCCTATTTGATAGATGGCTTAACTGAGGCTTACCTCCACAACTGAATAGTAGCCACAGTGATACCACGATGTTGAACTTCTGCCTTCCTCAGCTAGGGATTTTATCCCAGTGTTTTAAACTCCATCCCCTTCTCCTCTCACTTCACAAAGACCTTAAACTTCAAAATATTTCCATGAGTCATTGACTGAAGTCTGAAATTTTACTTTCCAAGATTTTAATAACGTAATGTGAGTAGCTGCCGTTTGTTGAACAGCTTTTAGGTGCCAAGTACTGTGCTGTTACATGTACGCTCTCATTTAGCTCCTGCTTTATAAAGGAGGTATTGTTATTATTCCAGTTTTACAGTTCTGCCAGGCTCCTCTGTCCATGGAATTCTCCAGGCAAGAATACTGGAGTAGGTTGCCATTCCCTTCTACAGGGGATCTTCCTGACCCAGATATTGAACCCGGGGCTCTAGATTCTCTACCATGTGAACCACCAGGGAAGACCTGACAAAGGAAATATTGTTATTATTCCAATTTTACAGTTCAGGAAACCAAGAATCAAAGAGAGTTTCTGTAATGTATGTGAAGTCACACAATCAGCAGGAAAGAAGGGCCAGGGCTCTCCTTTTGCTTGCTCTGTTGTCTGTGTGTGGTTCACTGCCTTCTGACCAAGGGAATCTGATGGCCGCTGAGAGCATCTGCCCCTGGAATAAGCATCCGTCTGAGTCTTTGTCAGCCACGTATCTCTAGCGTGAGTGAAGGGTCAGAGATCACCTTTTGACGGAGCAGAAGTTTGAGAGCATCATACCTCTGTATACCAAGGAGACCTTATGATGGAAGGGAGCTCCAGGAACAAGTTGACAGAAAGGTTGTGTGACCAAAAAGTCAAGTTGAGTGTTCCTGGCTCTCTGAAGAAGCAGGGGAGAGATGGTCAGCTCAGGGGTGTTTTATGACTTCTGAGGCCGTGTGACAGACAAGCTCATCACCTTAGCTCCATGAGGCACATGGGGCCCAGGAGGCTATGAGACTGCGTCTGTGGGAAATCAGTATTTCTATGGACTGAGTCAGGGCTAAATTCGACATTAGGGCGATGCAACGCATCTTAATTTCATCACTATTAAATCACTCTTTAGACCTTGTAAATGTTCCTAATGATATTTTTGGTAGGTTGGAGTAAGCTGTCTACATCTGAGGTGTATTACTTTAAACCTACATTAACAGACTCATAAAATAAGGTGTTGGCTGGCTAATCCCCTGTAGTCATACCCTCAGAAGTATCCAGGCAGCAGAATGAACCAGAGTTATGACTAAGTGTCCTGAGGTAGCCCCGAGGGCACAGACCCTGACCATACATGTCACTTGGAGGAATTGTTAGGATGAGTGGAGCTGTGTACCTGGAACCAAGCACTCCCCTCCTCAAAGGCTCCATAATCTACAAACTCTGGACTCCTGAGACCCTGGAAAAACAATCCACGATCTGAACCCACTCCTCTCAAGAACTGGACATTAACATCCTTATTGCGAGGCATCATGGGGAGGCCAACCTGGGGCAAGGGGCACCCACTCATCACCTGGATGTGCTGCTCACAGATTGTACATCATCACAGGTGGCATCGTGGGGATTGCTTTTTTTTAATTGAGGCATAGGAACAATGTTTGGCAATGGGTCAGAATGTTGGAAATTAAGACTATCCTGGAGCCATGATTTTCATAATTATCTCATGTAATATCTCATGATACGTGGGGCAGTGAAATGTTTATTCAGGGCACAGTCTCTGCCTGTGAAATCTGATTCTACCCTTTACTGGCCTTTCTAGCTTCTTAGGCCCAACTCAACAGTTGCCTCACTTGGGTCCTGGAAAACTGATAGCAGAAGAACTTCCAGTTTCTTGTCCAGAAACTATTAATACAATCAGCCCTTCAGGATGAGCTACTTAGAGACTTTCCCCTGAAGATGACCTCTCTTCCCCTTTCCCCCACCCGCTTCCTCCCTCTATACTGACCTCTGTTCCTGATCTGAACCAACTTGAGCCTAGATTTCTCCTTCCTGCTCCTGCCTTTCTCCGATTTGCCTCTCTTTTCTGGCTCCTCTCTTCAAGCATACATCTAAGACCCCTGAGCTCTCCAACTTTGCTCTTTATCCTATTGAATATTGAAATCCACAGCTGGCTCTAATCTATAAGAGGTGCTCCCAGGTATATTCATACTTCATGGGAAGTCACACTTCCAATGCCCTGCTCCATTTTGGGTCAGCTTAGCTGAACAGGTGGGGACTCCACAAACTTGCAAAACAGCCCTCCAGGAAGCCTTCCCCCACAAGCTGGATCCTATTGACGGTCTCCTTTCCTAACCTTCTGTAGTAATCGCTGTCTGTGCCATATGCATCAACCATTTATTCATTCACTCAACAAATACTTCTTGAGCTCCTATATATGATGAAGCCCTTGATGAACACAACAAAGTCCCTGTCCCCATTCTCACATTCCTGTGGAGGAGTCGAATAATAAACAAACAAACAACAACAAACAAACAAACAAATAATAAAAGTAAGCAGTATGACATAAATAGAGCAGGGTAAGGGGAGAGAGTCTACTGTGGCAGGGTTTGGTTGAGTGGGGATAGATGTATTAAGTTATAGCGCTCAAGAGATGTAACTCCCAAGCAGACCTAAATGATGATCAAAAGCTAACTATGTGAAGAAGATCCATGGGCAGCAGTGTTCCAAATAGAAGAAACAGCAGGTGCAAAGGCCCAAAACAGTATCAAGAAAGATGTGTTGAAGATACAACAAGAAGTTCTGTGAGGCTGCCACACAGGATCCTGGAGGGAGGATCAGGGTCCAGATCACATACATGCATTCTCCACTGCACCTTTCTGACATTTGGAGCCAAATGACTCTCTTGCTGGGTGCTGTCCTGCGCATTGCAGTGTGTTTAGCTGTATCCCTGGACTCCGCCAGCTAGATGCTGGTATCAGCCCCCTACTCCCTCCACATGTGACAATCATGGGTTTGCCATTTTTGATGTTTCCAAGTGTCCCCTGGGTTAAGAAGCACTGAAATAAGGCCATGGCAAGAGTATGGATGTTATTCTATGTGTAATTGGAGGCTTAAGAGCTGGGAAATAATGTGACATGATTTACGTCTTTAAAAGGGCACTCTGCTGTTAGGTTAAAAGGTTGTAGGGAACAAGAGTGGATGCAGGGAATCCAGGAGGAAGTCTCTGTAGTAATCTGGCTGATAGATGGTAGTTTGGACTGAGAAGCAGTAGTGGGATGTGAGAAGTGCTCAGGTTCAGTATTTAGTTTGAAACCAAGAAGACTTGCTGGTAGATTGAATAGAAAAGGTGATGAGCTACTATGTGTAAAATAGAGAATTAATGAGAACCACTGTACAGCACAGGACCTCTATTTGGTGCTCTGTGGTGACCTGAATGGGGAGGAAATCCAAAGAAGAGGGGACAAATGTGTACGTATGAATGACTCACTTTGCTGTGCAGAAGAAACTGACACAGCAGTATAAAGCAACTATACTCCAATTTTAAAAAGCACTAGCTTGTTTGGATGGGCTTCCTTGGTGGCTCAGGTGGTAAAGAATCTGCCTGCAGTGTGGGAGACCTGAGTTTGATCCCTGGATTGGGAAGATTCCCTGGAGAAGGGAACAGCTACTCACTACAATATTCTGGCCTGGAGAATTTCACGGACAGAAGAACCTGGCAGGCTACAGTCCATCAGGTTACAAAGAGTCGGACAAAACTGAGAGATTTTCCCTTTCAGGTTGTTTGGCTAAATAGGCCAAGAACTATAGAGAATATACTAGTAGGCTTAAGAGGAAGCTTCTCCAAGGGAGAAACTGTACACTGTTTCCAGTTGTGTCCCTCTAAACTAGCAGAAAGAACATTGTAGAATGTTTGTTGAATTAATAAACATGAATAAGTGAATGAGAAAAAATAAAGGTGATGAGGAAGGTCTAATCAAGGATAATTTCCTGATTTGGGGTCTGAGCAGCTGGGAATAATGACATCATTGTCTAAAATAGGGAAGACTAAAATTAGACTTGGAAAAGAGTAGTTCAGGGGTCAACAACTCTAAGTCTGAGATGTCCATTAGATGTCCAAGTAGACATGACAATAGAACCTGAGAGCCTGGAGCCCGGGGGAGAGGACCAGGTTGGAAATAGACATCCAGAAGTTGTAGAACGTATTTAATGCCTGGAGAGGCTGAGATAGACCATGTAGGAAGAGAGGAATACAGATAAGAAGGGACCCTGGGCTGAGCTCCAGGCACTCCTATATTTAGAGGTCAGGAGAGGGAAAAGCTGGCAGAGGAGACAGAGGGGCCATTAGGAAGCTTCATGTCCTGGAAGCATCCTGCAACCACATCTGCCTTGGACTGTCCCCAGCCAGGTCACCAGCTAAGCAGAGAGCCCCTCGGGTACTCATCCATGATTGGTGCCAAGGACCTCTACAAAGCCAAGTTTTGGACAAGCCAAGGATTTAGCAGGAGTCACGTTGTTTAATCTTTACACCAAGAAGTAAGTGCTACTAGCCCCATTTCACAGCTGAGGAAACTAAAAACTGGAGAGCTGCAGGAACTTGCCCTGGTCACATGTGTTTTCAGCCCCACTCCTGGGCCTGCAGTTTTGAGAGTCTGCTTCCACACTGACGCTCTTTCCACGGTGCCCTTGGCCTCCGCCTTGCAGGGACCCGCTCTGCCTGGCACAGGCCTCTGTTCCCACCATGGCAGGAGCAGCTTGTTTCTTCCCGGGATTATGTGAAGTGCTTTCACATCTGCTACTGCATTTGAGACAGGCAGGGGGGGAGCTGGGATGGCACACACAGAGCAAGTGACAGTCAAGGTCCCTCACCTAACTCAGGGTAGAGCCAACACTGGTGCCCGGAGTCTCAAAGTCCTTTTCCGGGGTTCTCACATCTCACCTCTTATACATACAGTCAAGGTGTCTCCCCAGCTGGCAACTGTATTAAAGGCAGAAGGTCGTTCCAGTATCCAGGGACAAACTTATTATTCTCATTTTACAGATTAAGAAACAGAGGCTCAGAGAGGCTCTGTGATTTGTCCAAGTCACACAGCTAAGAAGCTGACCCAGAAATAAATCCCCATTCTCCTAGCTCTCAGTATGACAGAGCAGAAATAAATAATCTATATCTGACAACCATTTTTCTTTCTTACATAACAACTTTCCCAATCCATAAAAGAAATAAGCTTCAGATAGGTTTCTGGAATTTTCACAAGCATGAGTGTTGCCAGTCATAATTCTGGTTCATAATCATTAAAGAAGTGAAAATGAGTAGAATGTGGATATTCTGTGTACTGTGCCAACTTAAAATTACTTTTGTTATGCTTAATCACAAAGGTGATTTAAAAATAACCTACAACAAATAATATTTGTTGCTTTATTAAGCCCTCTAGTTTCTGACATGTCCCACTCTTTTTTAGAAAAATTCAAAACAATACTCAAAAGTTCCACTCCCAGAATATTTTCTTTCATTTCCAAGATAAATGGAAATGGAGATGCTGACACATGGGTGTGAAATCTGGAGTCAGGTTTTGGTGTCTGACCTCCTCGAAAAAGAAAATGAAAACATTTCTAAGTGTTCACACTTTCGCCGCAAAAGGACAGATGCAGTACCCTTGAACCCAGATGAAAAGAAAGGTAACTCATTTCATGCATAAGAAACATTCTTGGTGGTGTGTCATGTTCTGGGACAATTGATTCCATTTGTCATTGCAAGTTTCAGAAAGGATGGAAATATGCCTTTTTCCCTCCCTTTTGGGCACAGAAAATTTAAGTCAGCCTCTGCTTTTTCCTAAAAAAACAACAACAGCAACTCAGGTGCAACAGTGATGGATTTAAACAGCCTCTTAGCTGCTTTGTTTATGATCCAGTCAAGATCCTGATGCTTCACTCAATATAACCCACCTGCTAAGGAGCAAGGGGCTGTATATGATGTGACAAATGTCTCTCTTCTGCTATAAATGTTTTTTTTTTTTTAAAGATTTTTTGATGTGGACCATTTTTACAGTCTTTATTGAATTTGCTACCATATTGTTTCTGTTTTCTTTTTTTGGTTCTTTGGCCATGAGGCATGTGGGAATTTAGCTTCCCAACCAGGGATGGAAAATGCAGCACCTGCATTAGAAGGCGAAGTCTTAACCACTGGACTGCCAGGGAAGTCCCTATAAATGTTCTTTAACACGTGCAACTGGCCTGATGGCATGAATTTTACAGGGGATGGTGGGATGAGTTGTGGTAAAGAAGACTCTTACAGAGATGAAAATTATAACACTCCCACTTTCTCCCCGTAAGCCCCCGTGCCCTGCAACCTCAAATAGAGATGTCTTAACTGCCTAGAAAAAACTGCCTAGAAAGGAGCATTAAATCTTTGGTCTGGACAGGAATTCAGCATTTGAGGAGACGTCAGTAACAATCCTCTTTGAATCTGAGTGGTGAAAATGGGGCCCTGTTGGGGGTGGGGAGTTGCATTTTACAGAGAGAGAACAGGAATGAGCCCCAGGGGAGCATGGGGAACACAAGAGGGAGAAGGTGAAGCTTCCGCCTGAACAAAGAGGCAGCAGTTTGTCATCGCTGAGCTGTCCTCGGGGGACTACATTAGCCAGGCTCTCAAGAAAATTGGGCCACGTCACCTCTGTGGCCCCTGGTATGGGTCATTCTTCCATGTACCCTCAGCTGGAGAGGGGAGGTCTGGGGTCAGTGACAGACTGTGGGCCAGGTTGAGGGCTGGAGTCAGGATTAGGGTTTGGCTCACCTGAAGCCGTCAGCTCCAAGGCCCACACTAGGAGCCTGTAAGCTGTTAATAGCAGGAGAGAAATTGAAATCCTCCGCACTGGGGCAGCCTGGAGCCTCGCTCACAAGAAAATGTTAGGCTCCCTGCTCCGGGCAGGGACTTCTTAAGAATTTGACAATGTCAACATTTTAATAGTATCTTAGCCCTGTTGTCCTTATAAAAATATACTGAGAAGGAAAGGATGTGATTTGTGGGAACAGAAGCTCCTTCCAGAGCCACTGTACCACCACATTAGGACCAAAGAATTTGTCCCGGTCACAAGGCTGGGGAAGGCTGTGATGCTGTGATACCCCGCTGATGGTTCTCAGTGACAGGGAGGGGGATGTCTTGGGCCCTTGGGACAACTACTGTCATGATGATGTCCAGGGAACAGAATCACAGAAAGATGCCTCTGCCAACATGAAATAGAAGAAAGAGGGTAGAAAGGTAGGGATACAGACAACATACCATGCTATTGTCTCTTTGCTAGGCTGGCCAGAGATTTCAGGGACAAAAATATTTAGGGAGGTCATCATTTTAATGAGGCTGAGTAGTCTGAAAGAAGAAGATAAAGAAGGAGTAGGCAGAGGGGGAAAGGAGAAGACCATTGATGCCAGTGGCTTTTGCTTGCTTAGGTCTCCTTGATGGCAGACCCAGTACCAAGCACTTCATACATCTTTGTCATTTAATCTACACAATAGCCCTATGAGGAGGCAATTAGTCTGACCTTGCAAATGAGGAAACTGATGCTTAGAGAACTTAAATTCCCTAAGATCATACAGCTAGGAATCACAGAGCTGGGACTTAACCCCAAGCTTGTCTGGCTTCAGAGCGATGCCCTTTTCTAAACCATGCTGTTGTCTGTGCCAAGAGCTTTTCAACTTTTTTAACCATGACTCATAGTGAAAAAATACATTTTCTGTCATGATCCAGTTTGCACACATATTGTGTAAACATATATACAATTAAAACAAAGTTTTCACACATATTTCCCTTTGTTCCATGCAATGCATGTTGATTTTTAAAAATTTTACTCTATTTCTTTCTTTAAAAAAAAAAAAGTTGTACCACTTAATTGATTTCTCATCTCCCTAATAGGTCCCAACCTATTAGGTCCCTTACTTTATTCTATGACAATGGGTTTGAAATTTTTTCAACTTTTTGCTTGATCCCTTTGGATGCTGGGCTGTATCTCTGTTTCTAAAGCAAGCTGCTAATCATGTACCCTGGACCATCCCTCTGGTGAGGGGACATCATTAATCAAATATTTCAGAAATTACAAATATCCGACAAAGCCGTTTGCTTGGAAAAGAGTCAGTCCAGGAAACCATCCAGAAAACATAATCGCTGATCTCAGGCACCGACTAGTAATATTTTAAGCAATTGATGCATGCTTTCGCAAAAGAAACTATTTTCTCTGCTTTCAGAACTTACAGGACACATCTGCTCTGACGGGACCATGCACAGTCACCATCTAACAGTAAGTGCCCAAGGAAAAGAATAACGCAAGGGTCTGTGAAGACTGTCACTCCATCATCAAGAGTAGTGTTGTCTTTCTCAGTTTTGGGTGAGTACACCCAGGATCTGAAATTTGATTGCTTTGCAGTGGAGTGCATATGTCTTCACCCTGGTTTAGAATTTGGGGTGATTTTGTTTCAGCAGCTAGGGGCAGGAACAGGATTGATCGAATCAGATTTCGATCATGGAAAGTAAGGTCCTGATCAGGTGGCTTCAGCACAAGTCAGCCTGAGGAGCCGCGGACTCAGTGACTTCACTCCAAACAATGTGCATGCTAATTGAGAAAACATGTTCCTGTGATGGCCTCATGCAAAAATCCAGATTTACATTTTTTTTTTTTCATTCCTAAGAATTCCTTGAATATTTGCCATGCGTGTCTATACAGCCTCCCGGAGTACTTTTCCTTCTTATGGAGTAGAGTTCTGTTTTTCTGCTGTTGGCCCAGCTCAGGTTTTTAAAGTGTGGGATTCTGACAGAGCAAGCGGGAACGGAGTCTCAGGCCTTGGGGAGAAGCAGGAAGAGGGCAGGAGGGGAGAAAAACAGCCTACAAATGCTGTCCTTCTCTGGGGACAGGAAAAGCAATCGAAGCCCAAGTCCTCAGAAAGCCACTGTTCACAAAGCTCAGTGAATGGCCCTTCTTCATGTTTCTGGTCCTTCATGTCCTCTGGACTAGCTAAACCCCACCTGCCCAGCATTAGGACGGAACTCAGGCTCACTGCGCACCGCCAATGTTCCAGGCTCTGGACTAAGTAAGGGTTTTCCAGCCCTCCTTCATCTCACCCTCGCAACTGTCCCCTGAGATTCGCCTTATGAGTCCCTTTTACAGATGAGAAAACTGAGGCTTAGAGTCATTATGTGGTTATAGAGCCAATAAGAGACAGAGATTGCGTCTGAAGCTGGTTCTGTTTTATGCCAGGGCTGCTTTTATACAATCCTACCTGGCTGCAGGACATTCCCTTCCTCTAGGAAGCCTTCCTAGAGGACACTGGTCATTCAGGCCTCTCAGAGTCGATGGGAACTTCTTCAGCTAGTTTCCATTTTGATACTGCTCTCAATTTCTCCAAGTGTGTCTATCTGGATAATAAGATGAAACTGCAGGCAGGTTTTGTTGATCTGCATAGATGTTTTGAAAAGTGAAGGATCTACACACTCGAGCATAAAGTTTGAATTCTTGGAAAAGTTGGAAGATCTGGCCACATTGGGTCTACAGACCTGCAAAGCAACAGATTGTCTGTCCTTTTCTGATGGGGCATTCCCTCTCTAGTTCTCTGCAGCCCCCACCAGCCTAAGTCTTACCTCATATTATCTGATGAGCCTCTGAAGCCATTTAAATTTTGATTTTAGAGCAAGCTCCTTGGGCAAAATTTATATTTATTATGACTCACCACAGGGCCCAGGCCCCTGGTTAGCATATTAATCAAGATGCTCATTGGAAGAAGGCAGATCCATCCATGGCCTGATGTTGCCTTCTCAGGGTGGGGACTGTTCCCCTCTTTAACCACAGGTTATGTGCTATTTAGCAACAGCTGCCCAGCCACTGACCCTTGGGGTGGGAGAGCATGAATGCCCGGCTGACATAGAAAATTTCACTTCCTCCTCTTCCTTCTCTTGTGAACTTGATAAGACACATAAAATCCTAAGGAAATGAGTTGTTGGAGGGAGAAGTTGTTATGTGGGGGTAAGGAACCGAAACATTCTTAAAGCTGCCAGTACAAATGGCCATTCTCAAGAAATGCCTTATTTAGAGAGCATTACATAACATCTCTGAGATACAAGTCTGAGAAGTTTGCCTCTGAAAGAAAATCGCAGGAGAATATCTCTGAGTTTCCTTTCACTCTGATATTATGAGGCCAAGGTAGTTCAGAAGATGAAATGTTTGGTTAAAATTCTCCCCCAATGAGAATGTTAATTACAGAAAGTCAAAATGACGGTGGGTAAATTCCTAGAGAAGATTTGATGCTTCCAGAAAGATTTCTTATCCCAGGGCAGCAAAGCTTTACGCATACAGAGGCATAAAAAAATGCAGAGATGGTGTTGCTCAATCTGAAGCGAAAAGCATACCTCAGATCAGTACCACTGAGGGAGAGAACGACAGAAAAGAGCTCGTGTTTGCTGTGTGCCTGCTCAGCTGTGTGCCAGGCCTGTGCTGGCATCCCACCATTATCACCCCACTTGAGGTGCACAGCCCAACAGAGCAGGTCCTACTGTTACCTCTGTTTCACAGAAGAGGAACACCAGGTACAAGAGACGCCCGCCTGCATCTCTGCTTTCCTGGCGCTCATCTCCCTCCTCCCTGCTTACTTAGTCCAGCAGCGTTCAGGAGCATGACTGCTCTTTCTTTTGAACAGTCCAAAGGGAGTCTGCCTCTCTCAGCATCTCCCATACAGCATGGGGGGGCTCAATACCTGGTTATTGACAAGGATGGGATGGCACCCTAGCATGCTAACCTCCAAGCCAGGTCTGTGCTGTGCTATGCTTAGTCTCTCAGTCATGTCTGACTCTTTGAGACCCCAAGGACTGTAGCCTGCCAGGCTCCTCTGCCCATGGGGATTCTCCAGGCAAAAATACTGGAATGGGTTGCTGTGCACTTCTCCAGGGGACCCTTCCCAAGCCAGGTCTGCTCAGGTCCAAACACGGGATGGCGTTTCACTAGACTGGACAAGTGAGAAATGCAAGTCACTTTAACCCCGCGTCAGATCCACAGTGACTAGGGGCTTAGACAGTACCTCCCTCTCTGGACCTGGGCTGAGCTCTCATGGTTTCCAGCAGGCAGCCCTCCCTGGGCTCACTTGGGAATGTGTGTGGTGTTCAGACAGATGATATATTCCACCAACCTGGCTACCGAGGGGACAGCCAAAGGAAATGGGAAAATCGGCCTATCTGTGTACCAAGTAGCACATACTTTGTGGTTACTGGGAGCCTATTCCGTAGCAGTGGATTTTAACTGCCCTTAGTATGGAACAGCTTCTGGGGGAAGCTTGGGCTGTTTATTCTCACTGACTTCAGAGCCAGATCATTCCACTTGCAGAGCTCTCCACCTGCAGAGGCCACCGCAGGCAGTGCCCAAACCTCTCCATCTGCTTACCCCAGTGGGGAATTTTCAGGGAAACCCTGACTGTCTGACTGACTAATAACACTACTACTAATAAAAAGATTTTCCACGTGTGAAAGAGGTTGGCCAAACTTGGGAAACCCAAAAAGCATTGTTGCTAGTCTTACTTGACAGATTGCATCACCAGACCAGTCTCAGTCTCATCTGGGAATCTCCTTACATCTCTGATGTCCTTTTTTCCTTTTTTTGGCCTCATTAGGAACCCACTACGAACCCTGCCAGTTCTACTTCTTTGGTAGCTTTCCCTCTTCAGCAACTTGGGGGTGTTGCTGTTGTTTAGTTGCAAAGTCGTGTCCAACTCTTTTGCAACCCCGTGGACTGTAGCCCACCAGGCTCCTCTGTCCATGGGATTTCCCAGGACAAGAACACTGGAATGGGTTGCCATTCCCTACTCCAGGGGTTTGGGAGTGGGTAGCAAGCAGTAAAATCCTCCAAAGAAATTATTCATTTTAGCCCTTTGCACTATGAATAACCCGAATGACCCCATTTTTTGTCATCCAGTGAGACCTTGTGGCAGAGGTAAGGATAAGTGAGAATAAACCCAGTGTTATATGTACCATCCCTCCAGTGTACATTGCTAGCCTACTTTTTCAATTAAATGTCACATTATTGATTCCCATTTACTCTCACAGCTTGGGCACGGTTGTATTAATTTGATATCAACATGTGCCCACATTGTATTAAGTGTTGTCAGTGCCAGGGAGGGCTCTGCTTCCTCGCTCTCTCATTCAGAGAAGTGACCTCCTGGTGCTACAGTGTGATCCATTTAGTAAAGGAGAGAAGGATTTCCTCCCAGTGCTGTGGACACCCGGGGCAGGCAGTCTGCCGGTATTTTTAATAGCATATGGCAGAGAAGGAAGCCGCCATGCTCTAATACCACCAGTCCCTTCCCCCCAACTCTTTCTGGTTTTCTTTTCATGTGGGCCATTTGTAGTCACACTCCACTGACAAAAGCAAAGGATGATGCCCAGCAGGACCACGGCACTGAGTTTCCTGAAGCCTGATACACTGGCTCTTGGAGGATGAAGCCCAGGGCTGGATCCCTGAAGCCCCAGTTCAGTGATTAAGTAGAAGATGGCCTGACCATAAGGCCTGAAAGAAAGGTCCTTATTGGTAATTGCCAAGGGAGTTCTCAACTGGGAGCAGTATTTCCCTTTTAATAAGCACTTAGCCTTCCATGGGGGAGAGGGGATTTTGGGTTGTCACCATTTCTGTCATTTTGGTAGGTGGGGCAGGAATACTCAACTTCCAGCATTACAGAAATAAGTCACCCTTAACCAAGAATTTTCTCCAAATGCCAACAGCCCCATTGAGAAACACTGTTAATATACTACCCTTCTCCCATAGATTGGGAAAGTGAAGGCTGTGAAGTTTAGTGACTCGCTCAAGATCACAAAGCTATTTTCCCTTCTGTCTTACAACTCAAAAACTACCACAAGAAGTTTACCCAAAATATAGGAGAGAAATATTAAGAGATCGTTTCAGTATAATTTCTCTTGAGGCAAACAACCTCTAGGAATTCCTCCACAACATGTAAGGTAACCTATAGAATAGAAGAGTAATGAAAAAATCATGAAGCATAACATCTTTTTTTATTATGTGATTTCACTGTTCTGGTCTTGACTAAATTTTGTGCTTCAAGGTCTATCATCTCGGCTTAAATAGGACAATTCCATCCCTATGCATAACCAGCCGAAAGGTCAATGACCACAAAGCCTCAGCTTCTCCAGCTACGTTTCTGCCTTGGGGCCATCTCGATTTTGCTACTATTTAGAGGTTGGATGTTAACCATCTCCCCACTGTCAGGAAGCAAGGTCCCTGGCAATTGGTTGGGGAAGGGTCTTTTCCTCTTCCTTTACTTGCTAGAGGCCACAGAATGCTGTTCTGTGAAACTGGCCCAGAATTGATTTCTCAGGGCTGGCTGAGCCTAGGAGCTGACAGTTTAGTTGATGGTTTGCAAGTTCAGAAGTGCCAGTCAAAGAAAGAGAAACCCTCTGGGAACATGGGTTGTTTGCTCAGAGATATCCAGACTTTATATGAGTCCTCAGCAAGCCTTCTACCGCCTGCTGAGGGCAGAGTGTCATTTTTCTGTGGCTCCAGTGCAGTTGCCACTGAAATAAGGCACTCCATGAATGTGCAGCCGAAGTGCTCAGCACTCATTTAAAAGGAAAGTTGTGTGATTTTCTCATCAGTTTAATCTCAGCAATGATGAGAAACTTCCCTCGGGCTCCAGCCCTGCCCTGCCATGCCCTACCCTCCCTGCTGATGTCGGCAGCTGGGGCCCCCTTCCTGGACACTGGACAGATTTTTCTCTGGAAGAGGAGAGTGTGAAGCCTCATTCCCTGCTCCTTCTGCCCCTCCAGGTTGAGAAGATCTGTGGTGGGAAGTAGGAGAAAGTGAGCAAAGGTTAGGGATATGGAAAGTCCCTAGTACTAGGATGGCTGCCCCGAGTGGAGCCTATTTTCCAATTCTCAAGTGGGTCTGGGGAGTTTTAGGGTGAGATGGCTGTCCAGGGATGGTGTGGCACTAGCAGCTGCTATAAAATCCTCTGAGATACTTCTACAGTCCTATCAATACATGTCCCCAGTTCCCGAGACCTTGGTTCCCCATTTCCCGTGACCTTGGTTCCCCATTTCCCGTGGTGCCTCCTAACATTTTTCCCTTCAAGGTTGCCCTTTTTCCCACCTGCACAAAAATGTTGGCAAAAGCCTGGGGGAGGATTTTGGTGGCATGTGCTGTTAATCCCAACCCCCTTCAAGGACCAGAGTCTGAGGAACATTCATTTCCTCTCTGAGTCAACACCAGCAGGGCCAGCCTCAGACCCCAGACCACTCTCACTCACCCCCCAACCCCAGTCCTCAGTTACCTCAATGTCCAGGAACACTGACCACGGTGGATTGACATTTGGGTTGCCCAGGCTGACCTATGACTTCTCCACAAAAGAGACCCTTCCAGACCGAATGGAGTCTTTGTTCAGTGGGTCTTCAGACGGGGAAAGTTTCAGACATTGGATAGGAAATAGTAAACACTGCCCAAGAAGAGCTGGCAGGGCCCGATGGCTGTTGTCCTTCTGCACCACGTTGAGAAGGAGAAACAGTCCCCTCCAGCAGACTTAAGTGACAGCTTCAAGAGTCTGAAGACCCTGGAGAGACGATACTGGTGGGTCTGCCACTGCCCTTTCTGAATTTAAGAATGTAGCTGGCCATGCATGTGTGGGAAAGGTGGGGGGGGGGGGGGCGGGGTTTGGCACTGCAGTGGTTGCGCCCAGAGGATGGAGCCAGAACAATTAATCAAGTGCCTTTTCTCCAGGATTTCTATTGGCTTCAGATGACAGAGGGGGCAGAGATACCCAGGAGAGTCCTATTTTGGTTTCCAGCTGGGAACGTGCACTAAGTTTTCCTTAATACCCATAGCACCCAAAGGCTTTGCAGTAACACACTTTAATGCATGAAACACCCATAAATTATCCGACAAACTGTTACAACTTCCAACCTGGAACAACTTGGAAAAACCAGCCTAGCAAGCACGCTCTTTTTTAATCTCTCAAGTCACTAGAGAAGAGAAAGTTCAAGCAGAAAACACCTTCCATGAGAATCTCAGAATTTTTTTTTTTTTTTTTTGGAAAGCAAAAGGAGAGTTGTGATCAGAGTGAAGCCGCTTGTTTATGATTGCTCAAAGATGCCGCTCCTTGACCCCAAGTCCTGTCTCTCCCTCCTCCGGGTCTTTGCCGCCTGGACGTAAGGAGCTGCCCGCCCCACCCCTTCATGCCAACTTCTCCTACACCTGGTAGCAGACAGCTGGAGGTGAGGCGTGTGACCCACGTAGCAGGACCTTCCATGGAGATTGATCAGCAGGCTTCCTCTATCAACCCTGGGGCCATCACCCAGGACTCCCAACCCTCCAGCGACCCTGGCTCCACTCGTTGCACCAGGTCCAGAGCCCCCTGCCCGGCTGGTCCCCATACCTGGGAGCAGCGTCCTGGGGGCAGCGTAGCACATGCGAGACTGGGCGCACACCGCGGCCCGCGCTCGCCGCGCATTCGCCCTCCGCGGTTCAGACCACCACTCTTGCTGTCCGGGAGCGCTCACAGCCCGCGCATCCCTCTCTCCCGGCTTCTTTACTCTCCCTCACTTGCGCTGTGTCCCCCTTCTAATCCTCGAGCTAGTCTGGCACCGCGGTGCCGCGACTGCAGGCGCCAAGGTTGCCTCCCGGACTTCCGACCATCCATCAGGAGATCGGGAACTCCACGACCTGATAGAGCGCTGCTCCCCACGACTCGCCCGCCAGCAGAGGCTCCCGCGCTCCCGCACCCACTCGGGACGCTCCTCTCACCACCGCACTTCAGCCCGCGGGACCTCGGGGGCGGTGGTGCCCGGAGATCTCGCCAGACCGCGATCCCTGCATGCCCTCCCCCGGGAGCCTAGCCACGCCGGCCCGCGCCCGTGCCCGCGCTGCACCCCTCTCGGGCTCAGCTCGGGGCAGCCTGACTCACCGCTGCGCTCCCCTCCGGCTCCCAGCGCTCTCTGCTGTGCCGGAGCGCCGAGCTGCTCAACACAGCTTCTTGAATTCTTAGCCCCTCCTCCCTGAGTCACCCACTCCAAATCCTTTCCCCCACTCCAACCCTCCCGGGCCCCAGCCCCGCACCTGCTCTGGCCAGGCGGAGGTGCCCGCCAGCGGGGCCTCCTGGGGACGAGAGAGGTTGGTCGAACTTGCCCCGGGAAGGCTGACTGGACCCGGCCTGGGAGGGGTTCAACCCTACAGAGGTCAAAAGGAAGCGCACGCGGTTGGAGGGGCCGCGCGCAGAACCCGGCTGACTGGGGATTTTCTGAGACACCAGGCCGGGGTACTGGTTGCCGACGCCCACTGGCCGACAGGCTCGGGGTGAGTGGATTTGCCCGGCTGACCACGCACCCTCCATCTCCCCCACGCTTTCCTTCAGCATTGCCTTCAGCCAGCGACTGGAGCCCGGCGGGAGTGTCCGTCCCTGTCGGACGTCACCTTCCCTGCCCTAGGCTTCTGCTCCTCCTGCTCCTGGCAGCCAAAAGAGACAAGTCCAGAGACCCCTTTCTCCCGGGACGCCTCCTGTCACCCTGGGAGAAAAAAGAGCACCCAGGGGAGCTCTGCATGATGAAGGTGCAGAGGCTTCTCTGACACGAGGGAGGGCTGTGGCCCTGAGAACCCTATCCCCCTAGAAGACCCTTGGGAGCAAGGGCAAGTCCTCTGTAGAGAAAAGGTACAGAGCACTTAGGCATCAGGACCTAGAATCAGAGCCTTCACTTAAGGCCCTGACTCAGGAAACTTCTTTCCTGGAGTCCCTGATCTTTCTGAAGTTGTAGTCATGTTTGTCTGTGCGTGATGCCTGCATTTTTTCTGGATAGAGGCTGCGCAGCTTTCATCAATGTTGTAAGAGTTCTGTGACTCTAAACTGACCTAGGAAGACAGCCTTCCACCCTACCCCAAGCCTTACCCAAATTCTTCTTTTCCTCCACCATCTGTGCTTTCCGTGGGATGGGATCTCCTGGATCACCCTCCAAAATTTCTTGGGTTCTGTGGAGTCAGAGCTTGACGGGGGAAGCATGTCTGACCCATGGCCCATATTGGCAAGGCAGAAATACCCCAAAGTCAGATTTCCACTAAATGTGCATCATTAATTGTAATAGTGTTCTGGGGGATTCTTATGTCTTTGGAAATTCATTCCACCAACCCCTCTGGTGTTGAGCTTGTAGACGTGTTTCTTCAGTTCTTCCTTGAGCAAATTGAATGCTGAACCCCTACTCTGTACCTGATACCACAAGGGAGGAAGGCATGTGAGGAGAGAGACAGAGAGAGGGAGAGACAGAGTCTCCCTTTATGGGTGAAGCCATGCCACTGCAATCAATGTGAAGGTCACCCACGGGTGCCAGGCTTAGTGAGGCATAGGGATTCCTGCTCTAAGTACAGAGGTGGCCAGTTTCCCCAGTGGAGGGCACTTGAACAAGCTGAGGCTCTGCTTTGGCACTTGACACAGATTGATCTGAGGTTACCACTTCTTTCTGTCTTTGTCTTTGCCCCCATACCCAGGTTTACCCATTTACCTGAGAAGGCTGAGGTAGGAAGAAAGCCTCAGACTTGGAAGGGAGCTTCAGCTTTGACATGACCTTGTTATTTCCCAGCAAAGGCTTATCCACTTGAGTTGTTCAGACACAAACTGGTGGAGGAACACACACCTAGGAGGTGAGTGTAAGTGACCAGAGCCACCATGAATGCCCCTTTCTGTAGACGTGGCATCAGAGTAGGGTGATCCACTAGGTAATGTATCAGTCAGTTAAACAAAGGAATTTCCAGACAATGGGACAAATTCATTCATCAATCATGTCATGTATAAACTTGTTTGAAAGCGCCAGCCCTAAGCCTTACATAATCGCTGCCCAAGAATTCAGGGATGAAGTTGACATTTTTAGAATAACAGAGTATTTGGTTGTTGAATGCAGACCTTTTGTATGCGTCCGGGTTATCACCCAGAAGGATAAAAGGTTTTGGGGCACTTGTGGCTCTTTTTTATGTAGAATGTAAAGAGGGAGATTTAAAAGTAAACAGGATACAAGCCTGGATACCCCGTTCCCCAAATTGTTGATCATATTCTGATGGCACATATTGGTTTAGTAAGCACTCCTTTCCGTCCCTGAATGTCCCTGAATTTTAAGGATCTTGAGTAAATTATAACATGTACATAACAAATACACATTCCAGAGATTGATCATTGAGCACCTACAATGTGTCAGGGGCTTCCCAGGTAGCTCAGTGGCAAAAAATTCGCCTGCCAAGTAGGAGATTCAGGTTCAATCCCTGAGTCAGGAAGATCCCCTGGAGGAGGAAATGGCAACCCACTCTAGTATTCTTGCCTGGGAAATCCCATGGACAGAGGAGACTGGCAGACTACAGTCCATGGGGGTCACAAAAGAGTCAGACACAACTTAGCGGCTGAACAACTACGTGCGAGTCTGTGAAATGACCATGGTACCTGATCAAAGAGCTCGTGTTCTTGTGGGGGCTGGTTATTAGTTCCTGGCTGTGTTCATCACCATGTCTCCTGGTCCTAGCACCAGGCCTGGCACACAGTAAGTGTCCAGTGAATGCTTTTTGAAGCCCACAATGCTCATAGCCATTCGCGGCTGTCAGCGCATTCACACTGCATTGGTTCCCAGCAGATTCCAGGTCAGACCGGCCTTGGCACACAGACACATAACCAGATGTCTCTTCTCTTGCTTCTTCCACTTTCATGAGGATCCAAACAGAAATGACTTCCTCTTGGCCACTGAGACGAGGACCTTGAAGCCTGGACCAGCTACATTTATAGGAATCCAAACAGCTGAGAGGGCAGCAGGCAGAAGGAATGGTGCAGACAAGCAGAGGATAAGAATGTTTTCTGTACTAGATTTTCTCGAAAGCTTTTTATCCAGGGTATCAAAATAACCAGCAGCTGATGCGTTTGCTGCCTCGGAGGACAGATTGTGGCGTGCGCAGTAATTGTTGTTATTTCTGAGGATGCAGAAGCCTGTAGCCATCGAGTGCCTTGTCAACAGCAACACTCAGCCTCGCACAAAGCTCCTGTCTCTCCCTTGCTTCATTCCAGAAGGCCAGGACCAAGGGCATGTGCCATTTAAAACACCAAGAGGCTCAGTAGTGACCCATCAGCACTGATGGAATCACCGGATCTGCTCGCAGTATGTGTGAAACAGAAATATTGTCCCAACTGCTGGAGGAAGTGATAGCTTCAGTTCAAAGATTTTTTTTTCCTTCCTGCTGATCAGAGTGCATAAACACTACAGAAGAGGAAACATCTCATAATGCTGAGTGAGATGACACAGTTACAGAATCACGGAGATGATCGCTCCAGCCACCTCGTTTATGCAGGAAGAGGACACGTTTCGGAAGAACAAGGGTGCAGACCAAGTACAAACAACCAGGGGCAGGACCAGAACTCAGGTCTCCTGACTTCTAGGCAAGTCTTCTTTATATCACACTCTCTGGCTGAGGAAAAGACCTCAAGACCCTGGGTGGAGTGGGGAGGCTGATAAAGGAGCAGAGATCATTGCAGCTGGGGGGGCTCCCCATCTCCTCTGGAGGACTATATCTACCTCTTCTTTGATGTCTCCTTTCTTCCTCTCTGATCTCTTCACTTTCTCAATCTCCAAGGTCTCTTCCCTTTTGCTTGTGAGCACTCACTTGCCTTTTCTCTTTTAAAGAAACAACTGGCCCTTCTGCAGCAGAATCACTGGATTTCTCAACTTCCTTTTACTACCAAATTCCTCAGCAAAGTCATTGACATTCACCATTTCCTTGGCTCCCCTTAACTCCCTGCAGTCTGGTTCCTATCTTCTTCCCTTTCCCTTCCCCCTACTGAACGGATATTGTCTTCTTCAAGGTCACAGTTGCAATAACCACCCCGCCACCAGTATCAAGATGGCAGCATTTATTGAGCGCATCCTTGTTTCAGGCCTGGACCCAGGCCCGATCAGTAGCCATCATCCATTTGTAGATAAGGAAGCTGAAGACCTAGGAGGTACTTTTCTTGCTCTGCCTAAATCAATGGCTGAGCAGAGATGTGACCCAAGCCTGTGGTGCTCTTGCTGTTAAACACTATGCCTCTTCCTCCTTTTGGCCAGGTTCAGCAGACTATGCCAGTCCTTGGCTTCTTCTCCAATGACCTCCGGCATCTAACATTTTCTTTTCCAGGCTCTTGTGACTACATCCTGGCTTGCCATCTAGCTCTCTGATTTCTCTGTCTGCCCTCGGAGTGCAACTTGCCTCCCAAGGCTTAGTCCATGACTTTACTTTCTTTCCCATGCTCATTCCTGCAGGTGTCCCCTCCTCATTTTATGATCCCACCCCCTGGTTCAACTCTGACCTCTCACGCATGCCCCTCAGTCACTGACATTGAGTGTAGCTATGTCCCAGGTGCTCCTGTGTTCTTGTTTTAGACCATATATACTGACACCGGCAAGGGCTCTGCTGCCATCCCCCCATCCCCCTCAGCACGTCCACCCAAAGTCTTTGTTCTTAACTCAAGCTGCAGCAACCCTGTGGATCTCATCCTTGGAACCAGAGAGCCTAGCTGGACTCAGAGCAGTTCAGCTCTTCTCCATTGGGGGCACCGCAGCCCAGGAAAGCCACCGGCTTGCAACTAGGAAGATTTCATTTCTCTAAGGTGACGTGACCTTGGGAGAAAGATCTATCCTTTTTGAGACATAATAACTTGTAGTTATAGAGTTAAATATATTAAGTAATTTTTGAAAACCTACGATGGGCCAGTCCTGTTTTAGGGGCCAGAGATTAAGCAAGTAAACAAAATAGCCTCTAGTTGTATGGAACTTAAATGCTAAGAAGTTGCTTCACCCACTTTTGTTGTTGCTATTTAGTCGAGTTTAAGTCACGTCTGACTTTTTGAGACACCATGGACTGCAGCCCCCAGGCTCCTCTGTCCATGAAATTTCCCAGGCAAGAATGCTTGAGTGGGTTGCCATTTCCTTCTCCAGGGGATCTTCTAAATCCAGGGATCAAACCCACATCTCCTGCATTGGCAGGTGGATTCTTTACCACTGAGCCACTAGGGAAGCCCTTATTAAATAGTTATTTAATATACATTATATTCCAGGCTCACAAAAATAAAATTGTGACTTGGTTGAGCCTGATTTGGAAAGGAGCGTGAGACAGACACAGAAATCAGCCACGAAGAAACAGGCAGTGACCTCTTTAGGTGCAGGTTGAGCCAGTCTCCTAGGGGACTGGAGTCTCCCCTCTGCTCTCCTAATGCAAACAGCTGTGACACTCCAACTTCCCAGAATGGTCCAGCTCTGTCCCCAGAAAGGCTTTCAATGACCTGATGGCCACCATGCAGACCACCCAGATCTCATCCTCGTGGGTGTTGTGTTCAGACCCCTCTGAGGCTCTCCCGCTCCCCACCCACTAGGGTGAGTCCTCAGTGCTCCTCAGGAGCCCCCACACCACTACTGCTACCCTGGAATCTACATCCAGGTCTTCAGTCTTCAGCCCCCACCAGCCCGGGTGTCAGGCATTTCTGTTGGGATCACTGCAGAGATACTCTGGGGTAGCGCCCCCTAAAGTCTGTCTGTAGAGCGTTACGGCTGCTCTCTCCTGCCACGTGGTGCCATGTTGACGGTTAGGATCCGTGATGCTAAGGCACAGGCTGGGACCTCACGCCTTCTTTGTGATGCTCCTGTGGAGGAGTCTGGCCTGGGTGACTGTCACCTCATTGGCCCAACTCAGTGCACTTATTACAGTTCTGGGGCAGGATCTGTGTTAGGGACAAGAAAACAGAGGTCAAGGAGAAGTGTTTCCTGCCTCATAGAAACTTGCTATCCTATGGGAAAGCAGATGTGTAAACTGATAAGATACAGCCCAGGGAAGATATGGAAGCTCTGGGAATGAAGCATTTGGCCCACTAGGAGCTTCAGAGTCTCTTCATTATCATCCATTGCAGTAACATAAATTCTCTGTTCCTTAAAGCCCTGTGTCATCCGGCCTCTCACGCCTCTTCATCTCCCCCTGCTGCAGTTTCCTTTTCTTTCCTACAGCTCCAGCCTCTGTGAACTTTTTTCAGTTCATTTAATAAGCTGTGCTGGCATCTCCGGGCCCCATATTCCTTTTTCAGGGCTTCAAAAAACCATCACTCCCCCAGTTCCATGTTGCCCCTTTCTTTTCCTTTGAGACTCACCTCTTGGAATCTTAGACAATACTTCTAATGGGGTGCTTTCCTTGACCCCCTAAGCAAAGACTGAGTGCCCTTCCTAGGTACTTCTGAGACACTCTGTATTACACATGGCAAATGCCTAAATATATGTCAGTGAGCTTAGCTGAGGCATGAGTAAGAGCTAGGGAAGAATGTTGGGAAACACCTCATTGCAGACAGAGGGAAAACTTGAACTAAGGTAACAGTGTGGTACGTCCAGCACACTGCAGCCAGTTCAGAATGAATGGGGCACAAAGTGGCAGGAAATGAAGCCGGAGGAGTCCCAGGTGAGGTCAAGGAGGGTGTGGATCACCCGGGGGGTATAGTCATTCTCAAGCAAAATGGTCATCCCTCAATGTCATCTCTCACGAGGAGGGAAGGAGCTAGGGTATTTATCCTCCAACCTGTATTTGAAGTTGTTTGAAGGCTATTTGGGGAGAGGGGAGAATAGTCCCCCACCACTAGCAGTCTGCCTCTTGTTCTCATCTGAACGTGCTTCTGCAGCAGAGAAAGCCCCCAGGTGCTTATAGAAGAAAGGCCATCAGCATGCACTTGGATAGTGAGATCTGAGGCACTGGGGGTATCTTGGGGGCACCCGATGTGTGTGCAGCACCAGGACCTTATGCTACATACACAGTGTTAACCTGATGCTCCAGTGTCTCCCACTCTCTCCTCCCAGTTTGCTCTCCTTGGAGGGAAACATAAAGTTCACATACAAGTGAACAATGACAATGATGGCCTAAGCTGCTACTAGGAACTAAGTGTAGAGAGGAGACACGTTCAAAATAAATGTAGAAGTAAGGTTGCCAGGATGTGGGAGTGGTTGGATGAAGGGATAAGGGAGAGAAAGGGGTCTCCTGGATGTCCCCTGGCTTCCCCATTTGCCTGATCAAATAAATGTTTGTGCCAACTATAGAGATGGTGTCAATTTTGGAGCCTGTGGGTGGGCTAGGAAGCTGAGATCTTCAGTTTAGGATTTTGGGGGGGAAACTGTGGAACATTTAGGGGCATATGTACAACACAGAAGTCTGGAGGTCAGGAAAGATGTCAGGAAAGAGGCCATCTCGGCACACTGCACGCAGGCTGAAGGGAGCCAGAGGCATTATCTCAAAGTCTCTACTGAGAACTCCCCACCCCCAATGCCATACTCTCATTTCTCTGCTCTTTTGGCACCAAAACAAACCTGGGGCATCTCCCAGAGGCCTGAACCCAGGGAAGTAGGCCGCATGCTCCAGTATTCTCTGGTTCTCTCCTATGCCTTTCTGTAATGCTCATCCTACCCTTTGGGGTAGGGTGGAAAAGGCAATGGCACCCCACTCCAGTACTCTTGCCTGGAAAATCCTATGGGTGGAGGAGCCTGGTAGGCTGCAGTCCATGGAGTCGCTAAGGGTTGGACACGACTGAGCGACTTCACTTTTACTTTTCACTTTTATGCATTGGAGAAGGAAATGGCAACCCACTCCAGTGTTCTTGCCTGGAGAATCCCAGGGACTGAGAAGCCTGGTGGGCTGCCGTCTATGGGGTTGCACAGAATCGGACACGACTGAAGAGACTTAGCAGCAGTAGTAGCAAGAAGAAGGGAAAATGAGGACCCTGGCCAGTGGTCACCTGTCCGGCCTCTCTTTCCCCTGCCCACTCTCCTTTGCAGGCCTGAAGGCAAAAGCTTTGTCCTCCTCCTTCCCTCAGCCAGTCTCCTCTCAGGTCACACCCTGAGCTCTCCCCACCTTAAGCCTATAGTGAAACTCTGATCAAGAGCTCCAAGTCTGCTTTTGATATTTTAATGGAGCTTAAGAAATTCAGAAAGCTCCCCCACCCCTCCTTTTTGATTGAGAATGCTTGGCTTTCAAAACCATTGTCTAGCTGTGGACTCAAAAATCCTATTCTGGATGGAAAGCTGAATGTCGGCTTTTTCTTTCTGTTTGCATCCTGGCTGCAACAATCCCAAAAGTCTCCTGTGAAACCCCTTGCCTCTGGAAGAACAGGGAGAAGTCGAATACTGGGAGTGCAGAAGAAAGTGATGTGCCCATCCTTGTTACATTCACATAATAGGCCGTAGTCTACCATCCCCACTAAACTATAAAATCTTAGGAACTGTCAGCCTAGTACTCCTCATAACACCTAGAGTATAGTAGATCCTCACCAAATGCATATTATTGAATGAATCAGTTGAAATTCAGAGAGTTTAAATAACCAGATTGAAGTCACACACCTAGTCTGTGGGCTCCAAAATCCATGCCCTCAGCCTTGTACCTTTTTGTTGTTCAGTCACTAAGTTAGTGACTCTTTGTGACCCCATGGACTAATGCACACAAGGCCCCTGTCCCTCACCATCTCCTGGAGTTTGCCCAAGTTCATGTCCATTGAATCAGTAATGCTATCCAACCATCTCATCCTCGGCCGCCCTCTTCTCCTTTTGCTTTCAGTTTTTCCCTGCATCAGGGTCTTTTCCACTGAGTCGGCTGTTCGCTTCAGGTGGCCTAAGTATTGGAGTAATCCATTGCACCTTACTGACTGGTATTTTGGAAAATCCTTAAAGAAAACAAAACTTAAGTACTTAAAATCATTTTTGTCAGTCTGGTAGAAGCTAAGAAAACTGTAGACCACTCAGGTGTGCTGGCTCATTTAACAGTTTAATTCCACCATAACCCTGGTCAAGCTCCCTTAGCCCGCTCAATCCCGGGCTGCATTCCTGTTAAGTGAGTGGCAGTGTGGGAGTGACAGGGAGTTCCTGTTGTGATGCTGAGATGCCACAGGTGGGAGCACACATCACCCTTGCTGGTAGCACCTTTATGACAAGAGTCTTGGCAGCAGCAGGACTTCATGTTTGCCAGACTGTGAGCTTGGCAAAACCTGCCTCCCTTTGGGGAGCCAGCAATCACCCTTAGGTGTCCATTTTTACTCTCAGGAAATGGCCTGGGACAGTCACCAGCCCTGAGCTGAAATGGACTAAAAGCCATTGGTTCCCTCAGGGGTATCTACATTCTAGTGGGCAACAGAGCTGGCTCAGAACATGGCAGAGCTAACTTGTAAATTGGGTGAAGGGGATACTTGAGGGAACCCAGGATCTGGGGTGGGGGAGCTGAAATAATTTCATATTTGTTCATGGAGATATTGTATAGGCATCCATGGGTCATGTTTCTCTGCGCCTTTGCACATGCTCTTTCCTCTTCCTGGGACATTTTCCTGCTCTGAGTCACCTTCACTAAGCTGACCCTGCCTTGTCTCCTAGGCCTCAGTACAGACATGACTTGGAGGCAGCCTGACTCCCCAAGTCTGGTGTAGGGTCCTTCTCTGTGGCCCCCTCACCCCCTCTGATTGGGGCTCTGCAGCATCTGCACTGGATTATAAAGGCCTGTCTACCTGTCAGTCTCCCTTCTTTCTCTCCCAACAAGCTTCTCTCAAGAGTAGCAGGGGCCATGCCATCCTCAGTACCTAACACTCTGCCTGCACACAGTAGGCACTCCATTTTTTATTGTTGTTTAACTGCTTGTTTACTGCATGCTCCTCAGTTCTTCATTTGCCTTTCCATGGATGTAAGTGGAACATGCATCATCACAGTTTCTTTATTAGCTTATACTTTTCCCAAAGAGAAGCACACACACACACGCACACGCCTGGGCTTCAGAACCCGAAAGATCTGGGTTCACAATTCCAGTTCCTTCACTTGTAACTTAAGACTCACGTGTATGCTAAGCCACTTCGGTGGTGTCAGACTCTTTGCAACCCTGTGGACCATAGCCCTCCAGGCTCCTCTGTTTATGGGATTCTCTAGGGAAGGATGCTGGAGTGGGTTACCATGCCTTCCTCCAGGGGATCTTCCCAATCCAGAGATCAACCCATGTCTCTTCTGTCTCCTGCATTGGCAGGCGTGTTCTTTACCACTAGTGCCACCTGGGAGGCCCTGTAGGACCTATGCTAAGGCACAGGAGGAGCTCTGTTAGGTGGGTGCTCAACGCAGACTTTGGTGCATCCCCCCTCCTCCACACCTGCGTGCACACACACTCCATGCAGACATGCCCCACACTCCTCCTACCTGCCCTGGCTGAGCTGGATGGGTTGTAACAGTACGTGAAGGCCTGGGGGAGGTTTGAGTGACCACCACAAAGTTAGAGAAAGAGGGGCTGCCAGATACTAGAGGACAAGAGGCCGGGCTGCAGACCGGAACTTTTCTTCTCCAGGGTTCCTGCTTCTCCGGGCAGCGGAACGTCCTCAGACTGTCTTTCCGCCCTCATTCTGCCAGCCTGCAGAGCTCTTTTTGTTTTTTTTCCAGGATGGAGATTCATATATTGGCATTCTAATTTTAAAAGTTCTCCATGTGCAGAGCTGACTTTGATCTTCAACAGGAGTTTATTTCTTCCTATTAGCATCACATTACACTGTCTCTGACAGATTAATCACAGCTATTGTTGTACTGTTTATTCTACACAATGGTTAATATTATTTTCAAAATCTCATTTTAAATAAGAAGGAAGTGCAGGAGGGGAAGGCGTTTTCCTGACAAACAGTCTTCTGCAGCCCTACTGAGCAGGTATACATTCTGCTGCCTGTCAGGCCATGTTTCCAGGAGTTCAAGTCCCAGCCGCAGAGAGAAAGTCAGTCCTGGGCTTACAGGATGTCATGGGAGGACTGGGAAGACCTTAGTTGAAGCTGAGTTAGATAGTTCTCTAAGACATTTTCTTGTTTGTCTTTCTGGGAAAGTAGCTTGTGTTTGTGTTATATAGCATAAAGCATGTGATTGATGTTTGATTGAAGACTGTACTGGCATGAGGCTTGGGCCTGTGACCTTCAGAATTCCTTTATCTTAGGATGGAGTCCAGGCTACCTCAACCACTTACTACTGTTGTGACTTTGGGCAGGTTACTTAACCTCTCTGAGCATCAGACTCCTCAGAGGAGGGAGATGCCCTCTGGGGGAGGAAGATCTGGTGGGCGCAGGGGAATACTGGGAGGTTTAAACAAGACAATGGAGGGAAAGCACTTGGGATGTTCGCTGGCACAGGATGAGCGCTCAGTGAAGGGAATCACTGTTTGATGCTGCAGACGCATTTCCTTCTACCCAGAGGAAGCTGGGGTGACAAAGTAGGGAGACACGGAGTGTGCCAACTTGACCGTTGTTCAGAGAGCCCACCCTGGTTTGGAAGGAGTAACTTTGAAACCACAGAATCCAGAAACACATTGCAACCTCACCATTTAGCCTCAAGTTCTGGACCCAGAGCCAGATACCAAGCCAGTTTGGAGCAGCAAGTTCATTTTTAAAAAAAAAAGAAAAAAGAAAAGCATTTTGTGGTGAGGGGAAAAATGCTTGCCCAGGAGGCCCGAGAAGAAAAGATCTTATGTGTGATGTCGTCCCTCTAGATTGAGATGAACTAAGGAGCTACTTTGCTACCAAGTTCTTAGGATGAGCAAAGAGCTGGTTTAAACTCTGCCTCTGATGTGTACTTTGGTCCAGGTAAATCTTCCTTAAGCCACCTGGTGTCAATACCAGTATCATACTGTCAGGCCTGATTGTGTGGTTGAGGTGATGAGCAGTCCTCCTGAACCCCCTTGGAAATGACTCTGTTGTCACAGAGGAATGGCAGTTGCTGAAGTTCTCTTATCCTTGTGATGGAACCTAGGATCCGTCAAGGCCTGGAGCAAAAAGTGGCAAAAGTGGGAATAAGAAAAAAAAAAAAGGCATTTAAAAAAAAAATTTTATTTTATTTAACTTTACAATATTGTATTGGTTTTGCCATATATCAAAATGAAAAAAGGCATTAAAATCTCTATGGGACAAAGCCATCATTCCCATTTGGAATTCTATATGAGGTCCCATCAGAATCGAGTTCAAGGGGTTATGCTGGAATCTTGTCATTACAAACAGCAAGCCTTCTGAGATCAGGTATTCAGCTTTTTTGTTTTTTTTTTTAAATTTCTGCATCATTGGCAGATCTGAGTACACACCGTACCAAATTGAATTTGGTAAAATTATTCCAAGAAACGGGCCACTGTTTGGGATCATTCATTATTGAGAAATCTTTATTGTGATGGGACTTAAATACTTTAATAACAGCTGGGGTCTGTTGAGGGGGAATAAAGGTATAAATGGGGGTAAAAACTGAAGACAGCACATATGGCATTGTCATTAGTGGAATTTAGCAAGCACTTAACATATGAAACAGGCCATGTGTCCGGGAGCAGCACACAATGTCACATTGTTCCAAGTGTGGCTTTAGTGATCTTTCCAAACTTCTTACATGTGTGCAGGGAAAGACAAAATTGGTTTGCTTGGAAGAAAGGGAATTTTACCCAGGCCGTCAAGTGCAGTGTTTGTAGATCGCTCAACAGAAGAATGAGGCACAAATTATGCCTTTTTATGGGGACATTTCTTTTCCAACGAAAGCAAAATCATTGGAAACACTGTCTTAGCCTTATTTTTATAAGCTTTGATATACTTTTTGGCACTTTTGTATAATACAGATATTCATTTAAACTTCAGAAGGAAAAGTTAACATGATTTTAGTTTATTCTACACATTTTTTCAATACTGGGACCTGATAAACATTACAAGCTGTCCCTTGACTGCCAGTGGCTCTGAGAGTTGCTTATTTGGCCTCTAAAGCTGTGAATCTCTTTTGCCATGTTTTTCTTTTTGGGTTATTCTTTACTTTCTTCTTAGAAGCAGAGATTCTGGTCCAAACCTGCTTGTTGACTCTCACCACTCTGCCACACGTGGGAAATGGCAGATTTCACTAACTACCTAAAAAGGTGGTTTGGCTTCCTTAGACCCTGGACTGGGTCTAAGACGGAAGTCACCAAAAATGGCCGTGATCCAAGATTTGCCAAAGTCAGAGAAGAGTTTCAGTGGTAACGGTTTCAAATAGCTGTTTTAAAGGGTACAACTAATAATAAAAATCGAATAAAAATTATAGTCAGGCACTTTGCAGATTTAAAGCCTGACATAAAAATGCAGCATCAAATGATTCTAGTTAGCGTGCCAGGAAACAATGTGCCAGGATACCAAGAGGAGTGTTGGCGCTGTCTGTTTTTAGCTGTGCCCGACCCAGGGGGAGCCGTGCAAAGAATGCTTTGTAGGAAGAGTGGCACAAAGCTGGCAGGGCAGGAAAACACCGAGCAAGACAGAGGGAAGAAGGGACTTGAACATGCCCCATGCTTGCTAACTGTCAGACACACTCATAGGCAGAGTTGAACAGGATGTATTCTTCTCAGCTCCTTTTAATACTTTTTCTTCTCAGGTATGGGCTTTGCCTCAGGACCTGTAAAGTCAAGGTTCATGTGATGGAAAGAATCTCAACCTTGAAGGAGGATACTCTTGAGTCCTGCTCATGACTGGCCCACACAGAATAGTGAAGGAGTCACTGGCTCTCCTCCCTGCATCCCTCCAAAGCGCATGCACAGCCAGCAGCGCTCTACGCAGCCTGGACAAGAGGCAGGGAAGAAAGCAACGAGCTATGAGTCAGGAGTCCTTCTCTTCGGGTCTCGGCTGGATTCTAATTTTCTACATGACCTTGGGCAAGATCATTTTCCTATTTGGACCTCTGTTTTTTTCAAATGAAATAAGAGGCTTGGACTAGATGATTTCAAGGGTGTCTCTGAGTTGCTAAAATAAATCAATGCACATTAAAGAACCTCTCTAGTGGATATTTTCATTTTGAAATAAACTGCCTAGAAAGGGCAATGCTTATCCAAGAAGAATGACTCTTTAATAGTGAAATTTCAGGCATCTGCCTACTGAAAGAAAAATAGAGTTCTTTTTTGAAACGTGTGTGTGTGTGTTGCACGAAGGGGTTGGTTTGGAGGGTTGAGGGCTCTTTTTTTGTCCTTCTAGTTGACTATACCATAAACCTTGGGGTCATCTTCGACTTTCTTTCTCTCTGCTAGTATCCAATTCACTAGCAAATTCTGATGGCTCAATTGCATGTATCTGGAATCTGATCACTTTTTGTTATTTCCAATATTACTGATGATTGATTGACCATCACCTGCATCTCTCATCTGGTGATACAATACTCCCTTAACTGCTTTCTCTGCTTCCAACCTGTCTCTGAATATCAGCCGCTGCCAGAGTGATCCTGCCAGAACAGGTCTTCCCTGTTGGAATCTATACTCATCAGTTTGGGCTAGATTATGCTGAGGTAACAAACAACACCAAAATCTGAGTGGCTTAACCCAAGAATGCTTACTTCTTATTCAAAGTTTCTATCTGAAAGTGACCACATCACCTCTGCTCCCATTCTGTTGACCGAGCAAGGCACATGGCCACACACAGCTTCAGAGGGACAAGGAAGAGTAATCCTATCCTGAGGTCAGAAGGGGACAGACGGGAAATATATATCAGAAAGCATTATGGCTCCCGGCCTTCCCAGGTGGCACTAGTGGTAAAAAATCCACCTTCCAATACAGGAGATGCAAGAGACCCAGGTTTGATGCCTGGGTTGGGAAAATCCCCTGGCAATCCAGTCCATGGACAGGAGCCTGACAGGCTACAGTCCATAGGATCTCAGAGTTGGACATGACTGAATGACTGACTGACTGATTGATAATGGCTTCCACAACTCCCATCACTCAGAAAACATCCCAGGTCCACGTCATGCCTTCATCAGCCCTGGGTGGTATGATTTCCCAACCCTTTACCTCTGTCTCAACTCCTTCAGTTTCCTTCTCCTCCCACTGCAGCTGCTGGCATGCTCCAGGCAGGCTCCCTGTGACGTCGTGACTTATAACAGGAAATATATATTTGGTCCTTGACCCATTTCTGGCACAAAATCTGTAAAACTCTTGGAATTGCCTGTGATGGGAGCCATAAAGGTTTCTCTTGTTTTGTTAATGAGATGACTTTTGTACCCCGACTAAGGATGGAAGCTGGTTACCAGGAGAGTCAATCTCATGACTGGAGGGTTGGGGCCTGCAATCCTACCCCTGACTTCTGCAGAGGGGAGAGAAGCTGGCGGTTGAATCAATTGCCAATAGCCAGGGATTTAATCCGTCAAGTCTATAAAATGAAGCCTCCATGAAAACCCACTTGAGAGCTTCTGATTGTGAACACGTGGAGTTCAGGGGGATGGTACCCTAGGAGAAGGCATGGAAGCTTGGCAACCTTTCTTTACATCTTGCCGTGTGCATCTCTTCCAACTGGCTGTTCCTGAGTTACAGGCTTTTATAATAAACCAATACTCCAGGAACTAAAAATGTTTCTCAGAGTTTTGTGAGTTGCTTTAGCAATTTAATCAAACCCAATGAAGGAGTCACTGGAATCACCTGTCTATAAGTCAGAAGAAGCATAGGAGACAAGCTGGGTTTATGAGTGGGGTCTGAGGTTGTGGGGGAGAGGAGTCTTATAGAACTGAACCTTTAGCCTATGGATTCTGTGGCTATCTCTGCAGAGATAGTGTCAGGCTTGAGTTGAATTTTATGAGCCTGAGCTGGTGTCAGGGAATTGCTGGGTGGTGTGGAAAGCCCTCACCCTCCCATGCTGAAATTGGGTGCAGAATTTTTACTCCCCGTCACGGCCTTTGCACTCGTTTTCTGCTCCTTAGAATGTTCTCCCCACCACCAGATGTCTGTATAACTCACTTCCTCACTTCCTTCAAGTCTTTGCTAGTGTCCCTTCATAATGAGGATTTTCCTGACCCCTATAATTAAAACCGCAAACCACTCTCTCCCACACATACCCCCTAGCACTTCCCATCCTGCTTCCCTATTTTTTCTTTCCTACTGAACTTATCACCTCCTACGGTGACGTATAACTGACATTTATTTTGTGGAGTGTGATCACTGAAAGTATGAGCTCTGTTCAAATTCAGGACTCCTCCACTTCCTGGCTGCTGATCTTGGGGGGGTTACTTGACCTCTCTGTGCCTCACTTTCCTTGTCTGTAAATTGTACTTAACAATAGTGCCTACTTCATAGGTGGGCAGGCTGCCCTGGTGGCTGTTTACCTGATGAAGGAGACGTGGGTTCAATTCCTGGGTTGGGAAGATCCCCTGGAGAAGGAAATGGCAACCCACTCCAGTTTTATTGCCTGGGAAATTCCATGAAGAGAGGAGTCTGGTGGGCTATAGTCCATGGCGTTGCAAAGAGTTGGACACGACTTGACTAAGACAACAAATAACACAGAGTGGTGAAAATGAAATATGAAAGCACTGAGATCAGTGGCTGGCACACAGCAAGAGCATTTGTTATTCTTATTTGTTGTCTCACTTGCTGCCTTAGGCTGCCGGCTCCACTGGGTAGTGATTTTTGTCCTTTTTCAGCCCTGGCCCCAGGGCAGCATTGGGTAACAAGAGGCACAGCACAGATACTGGTTGCATGAGTGAGTGAGTGACTATTCAAACAAGTGGAGCACTGGGCAAGCTGGCCAGCACTCTGGCCCCTAAGTCCCCAGGCCTTGGCATGAGGAGGCCTGCAGAGGGTCCAGCACCCCCTGTCAGGCCAGACTGCACAGGCTCGGGGTCCCTGAAACACTTGCCTCCACCCCTGCTCGGACTGCCCTGAATGTAACAGTGTGTGATGGATGGCTGGGTTCATTTTATTGGAATTATCCTGATGCTCTATGGTGGGGTTAATGGCGACCTCCTCCAAGAGGGCTTATGCCACACCCAGGTCTGCTGCACCCGGAGCCCCTGCCCCTGCGGCAGTCCACTGCTGACCTGTGCCTCCACAGGAGACACTCAAACACAGTTCTGTCTCAGTCTCTGTGGGGTTTCTGGGTCCTGGTGCGCACAAGGTTGGTTTGAGCCCCCTGAGCGTCTCTGTCGGGAATGGGGTTTGATTCTAAACTCAAATTTGCCCCTTCTGCCATCTTGCTGGGGCTTCTCTTTTGCCTTTGGACGTGGAGTATCTCCTCAAAGTTTCCTCGGTGCTGCACAGCTGCCACTCCAGCGCCTACCGTCTTGCCAGGGCTTCTCCTTTGCCCCTGGACATGGGGTATTTCCTCACAGCCACTTCAGTGCCATGCAGCCAGAGCCAGACATCTTGGAGTGTGAAGTCAAGTGGGCCTTAGGAAGCATCAGTACAAATAAAGCTGGTGGAGCTGATGGAATTCCAGTTGAGCTATTTCAATCCTAAAAGATGCTGCTGCTAAAGTGCTGCACTCAATATGCCAGCAAATTTGGAAAACAGCAGTGGCCACAGGACTGGAAAAGGTCAGTTTTCATTCCAGTCCCAAATAAAGGCAATGCCAAAGAATGCTCAAACTACCACACAATTGCATTCATCTCACTAGTAAAGTAATGCCCAAAATTCCCCAAGCCAGGCTTCAACAGTACATGAACCATGAACTTCCAGATGTTCAAGCTGGATTTAGAAAAGGCAGAGGAACCAGAGATCAAATTGCCAACATCCATTGGATCATCAAAATAGCAAGAGAGTTCCAGAAAAACATCTACTTCTGTTTTATTGACTATGCCAAAGCCTTTGACTCTGTGGATCACAATAAACTGTGGAAAATTCTGAAAGAGATGGGAATACCAGACCACCTGACCTGCCTCTTGAGAAATCTGTATGCAGGTCAGGAAACAACAGTTAGAACCAGACATGGAACAACAGACTGGTTCCAAATTGGGAGAGGAGTACATCAAGGCTGTATATTGTCACCCTGCTTATTTAACTTATATGCAGAGTACATCATGAGGAATGCTGGGCTGGAAGAAGCACAAGCTGGAATCAAGTTTGCCAGGAGAAATATCAATAATCTCTGATATGCAGATGACACCACCCTTATGGCAGAAAGTGAAGGAGAACTAAAGAGCCTCTTGATGAAAGTGAAAGAGGAGAGTGAAAATGTTGGCTTATAGCTCAACATTCAGAAAACTAAGATCATGGCATCTTGTCCCATCAGTTCATGGCAAGTAGATGGGGAAGCAGTGGAAACAGTGTCAGACTTTATTTTTTTGGGCTCCCAAATCACTACAGATGGTGACTGCAGTCATGAAATTAAAAGATGCTTACTCCTTGGAAGAAAAGTTATGACCAACCTAGAAAGCATATTAAAAAGCAGAGACATTACTTTGCCAACAAGGATCCATCTAGTCAAGGCTATGGTTTTTCCAGTAGTCATGTATGGATGTAAGCATTGGACTATAAAGAAAGCAGAGTACCAAAGAATTGATGCTTGTGAACTGTGGTATTGGAGAAGACTCTTGTGAGTCCCTTGGACTGCAAGAAGATCCAACCAGTTCCTCCTAAAGGAAATCAGTCCAGAATATTCATTGGAAGGACTGATGCTAAAGCTAAAACTCCAATACTTTGGCCACCTGATGCAAAGAACTGACTCTTTGGAAAAGACCCTGATGCTGGGAAAGATTGAAGGCAGGAAGAGAAGGGGACGACAGAGGATGAGATGGTTGGATGGCATCACCAACTCAATGGACATGAGTTTGAGTAAACTCTGGGAGTTGGTGATGGACAGGGAGGCCTGGCATGCTGTAGTCCATGGGGTTGTAAAGTGTTGGACACAACTGAACAACTGAACTGAACTGAACCTGATGCTCTTTGAATCTGAATCTAAAAATGGACCCCAGAGTACAGAAGAAGACTGAGCTGCCCTATAAAGGCAAACACTTCTCTGGCCATCAGCCGCAACTGAGGCCTTGAACCCTGCATTCTGCTCCCATGGTGCGGGTCATGCCTGCCCCTCAGCAAACTGGCCACTTGCCATCATGTTGGTTTGTCTCTGGTGTGTTGCTATGGGGACCTCTGAAGAAAGCCCAGCAGCCATCACTAGTCCAGATACACAAGTAGAAGTTTAATATAAGGTCGTTCAAGGAATGACCCACCAGATTCGGAATTGCATTGAGTAGAAGTCAAACTTTTCAGCTCGTCTCCAGTATATGGCAGGGAATTTTGATCCCCCAAAGTGTGGGAAATTACAGAGAGAGCTATCAGGACCTCCTTCTTCCCTTATAATTAGACAAATTAACTTAACAACACAAACTCAAAATATCTTAATAAGGAGCATCTGGATTCCTGGGACGTGGTAGCTCTCTGCAGTCCAGCATATCAGACCTTCCCAGGTGGATCAGCTGCCTGCAGGGTACTCAGGGCAAAGTCAGCAATTTCCTGATCTGTCCCATCTTGGATACACTGGAGCTTGCTGCGGTGGGACTGGCTTAGAATTACAAAGCAAAGTGTAGATACTGAGGGAAAATTCTTGGCTGTGGGGATATGTGAGGGTGGTTTATGTTCTTAAATATGTTACATATGGCAGTCTTTGAGGAGTGTAGTGGTGAGGGGAGGCCCAGGGGGAGTATCAGGTACCACCATCATTCTTCATTCTGGGCTCCATTCTGTTTGCCAGCATCTGATTCTGAGTGAGGTTGATGAGGGGGTGGGGCTGGGGAGGGGAATCTCCTTCCTGTTTGCTGCTACTACTGCTCACTACTTGCAACCTCCAGGCCCCAAGGGTAAGAAGTCATGGGATGGAGTGTGTCCATGGTTGACGGGAGCTAAGAGGGGAGACTCACACAGCGCCTTCCTTTTTCACCTTGGAATCTGCCACGGGGAAATGATGGTGAATGTGTTTACTCAGACGGGTACATGGTTGTGTTTTACTTGCTGGGTACCCCCCTTACCCTACACCATGCCTGTTTTGACTCCTCCTGAGTCCCTTGGACTGCAAGGAGATCCAACCAGTCCATTCTGAAGGAGATCAGCCCTGGGATTTCTTTGGAAGGAATGATGCTAAAGCTGAAACTCCAGTACTTTGGCCACCTCATGCAAAGAGTTGACTCATTGGAAAAGACTGATGCTGGGAGGGATTGGGGGCAGGAGGAGAAGGGGACGACAGAGGATGAGATGGCTGGATGGCATCACTGACTCGATAGACGTGAGTCTGAGTGAACTCCGGGAGTTGGTGATGGACAGGGAGGCCTGGCGTGCTGCGATTCATGGGATCGCAAAGAGTCGGACACGACTGAGCAACTGATCTGATCTGATCTGATTGGGAAAACAGAGAGAACTGTGCTGTGAATTGTTTGGGGGCTTGGCCCTGGCAACAACTGTGAAGCTCACCTGTCCTCATACTTTTCTATTCCCTTCCCAACCTTTTGTTTCTCAAAAGATTGCAGGACCTAGGCGAGTTCCTTATTTTGTTTTGGGGGATTTTTTTCATTTTTATCTATTTATTTGGCTGTGTTGAGTCTTAGTTATGGCGTGTGGGCTTAATTACCCACAGCATGTGAGGTCTTAGTTCCTGGACTCAGGATCAAACCTGCATCCCCTGCAATGGAAGGTGGATTTTTAACCACTGGACCACCAGGGAAGTCCCCCTTATTTTGTTTTTAAATGTCAGTTTCCTCCTCTGTAAAAGGATGTTAGTAATAGTACACCTGTCCATACAGTTGCTGGGAGGATTCAGTGAGATAATTCCCATAATGGATGTCTGATGTCACCAATACCACCTCTCCGGAAAGGCTCTGGCATCTCTAAAGTGCATGTTCACAGATTTAAGCTAGCATCTCCCAGATGTTTGCCTTTGAACTTGAAGAACTGAGCAGTGTGATTTGTGAAAAGAGTTTTGGCACCCTGAGAGCACTTGTGGGAGATGCTTCTGGGAATGAGGTTCAAGTGCCCCCTAGAAACACACAAGGGAGAGGATTACCTATTATTTCCAGAAAAGATGCTCTCTGCTTCCTTCCTGAGAGGGTGAAATAGGACCAACAAGCACTTGTAAGTCCTTTGCAATCTGCCCGTCTCCCATCTTTTATGATGGAAAAGAGTCTCTTATTATTTAAAGGCAGAAATTATGTCCTCCTTGCCCTAGTTGCCCTACTTTGAGATGTTTATGTCATGACAGTATTCATACATCCTAATGTTTTCAGCTGGAAGAGAATGTTCTAAAAGATTACCATGAGTGTCCCTGGCTGAAGGAAACCTCTGAGTTCCCAGCCTGTTGAAGAGAAAATTCCTAATAAGCACAACTTTAGTTCTAGTACTAATTGAGTATCAGCTTTTATCAACAACTCAAATAAAATCTCCAAATCAACAAATCAGAACAATTCACGCACAATATATGCCTACTTTGGCATTTGTCCTGATGGCCTCCCCCGTGGGGTGGAAGCTGCCAACGAGAACCGTGTAACTTAGCTGGAACGTCATGCTAATTGGTAGCGTGGAGATGCATGGAGGCCTGACCCTTGATCTGATGGCAACCATATTGAACGAGAGTTTTGTTTGTTGGCTCCAGGACCATTGGCTCCTGGAGTCTTTCTCCTGTCATATCTCTGCAGGGCTATTTGTTTTATGGAATTCGTTGTTCAGGGAGAAACATAATCTGGGGAAATGAATTTAAAGAGATTTAGTCTTATAAGGATAGACTCATATGGAAAAACATCGTTGGGAAAAGTTTTGTTGTTGTTATTGTTTTGTTTTTTAGGATTCTTTTGCAGTTACTGCTATAGATTTTCAAGTCGGGGCTGTGTGTACGGTCATGCTCACACACATTTAATGATGCTGCTGAGGCCTCACTTTACAAAAGGCCAATGGGCCACAACCTAAACTTATAGAGAAATTAAGGGAGTGTTTTTTTTTTTTTTTCATAGATGCATTTCACAATGCTCCTTTAAGTGTCCCCACATTTGAAAATACAATCCACTGGTCTCAAATTCAGTTTGATGCTAAAGTCAGGTTCAACTCTGTGTGACCCCATAGACGGCAGCCCACCAGGTTCCCCCGTCCCTGGGATTCTCCAGGCAAGAACACTGGAGTGGGTTGCCATTGCCTTCTCCAATGCATGAAAGTGAAGAGTGAAAGTGAAGTCACTCAGTTGTGTCCGACTCCTAGCGACCCCATGGACTGCAGCCTACCAGGCTCCTCCGTCCATGGGATTTTCCAGGCAAGAGTACTGGAATGAGGTGCCATCACCTTCTCCGCAAATTCAGTTTAATACACACTAAAAGGAATAAGCATATGGTGAAAAGTGAGGCACATCTGTAATGATTTAATTAGACAGATTTTGATAAACCAACCCTATTACCAAACCCCATGAACTGAGTTTCAGAACTTAAGACACATACGGTATGAATTTTCTTCCTAACAAACTCTACCATTTAACTTATTTGGGATAAAACATTTCACAGCTTAATAGTAAACTCAGTGTGCAAGGTTATGGAGACACATCACGGTGGTTTATTTGTGGGCATTCATCTGCTCCCTTGCCGAATCACTCTTTTCTTGGTCCTGGGGGGTTTGATTTTGAGGTCTAACCTGGCTTCCACCCAGGCTCCACTAACCTGCCGTGCTCTTTGTGTCTTCAGCCCCCACACTCCCACCTCATTTTGTGTTCTTTGGGTGGGGCTAGGCCCACAGAATCAGAGTGAAGCACATGGCCAAGGCCAAAGGCAGTCAGCATGTCATATTCTCTGGCCACAGAGATTGGTTAAGGAATAGGCATGTTTCCCTATCAGAGCCAATGAGATGTAATGGGATCTTGCTGGAATTTCTGGACTAGAAGGAGATGCCTCCATCTAGGCTGCCCTTCCAACTTGAATCTGGTAGGCAATGTAGCTTCACTGGGGCATAAGCTTTTCTGAGAATGGAGCCTTGAAAGAGTAAGGAGAGCTCAAATACTGGGTGAGAGAAACAAGATTCTAATGACCAGCTCTGAACTCCCATAGCCAGCCATACTGAAGCCATATCCGTGTTTTCGCCAGCTCAGGCTGCAATAACAAAATACCATAAACCAGGTGGCTTAAAGAACAAAATTTTGTTTCTCACAGTTCTGAAGACTAGAAGCCCAAGGTCAGGGTGCCGGTTTGATCAGGTTCTGGTGAAAGCTCTCTTCCGGGCTTGCATATGGCTGCCTTCTTGCTGAATCCTCACATGGCAAAGAGAGAGAGAGAGAAAGAAGGAGAGAGAGAGAAGGCTCTCTGATCTCTTATAAAGGCACTGTTCTCATCCCTAGGACCCCACCCTCATGACCTCATCTAAACCTAATTAGCCCCAAGGGCCCTACCTCCAAATACCACTACAATGAGGGCTAGAGATTCAACGTAAGAATTTGGGGAGAACACAAACATTAAGTCTGTGACAGCCAGCCTCTAGACTTGTAAGTTGTGTGGACCTATAAATGAACATTTTGCTTTAGACTAACTTAGGCTAGGCTCTTAGTCACTTGCTGCTGAGCCTTCACTGATAACGAAATACATCTTGGAGACAGACATATTCAAGCCTCACCCATTAAGAGTTTCCATTTGCTCCAGGATTAAAGCTACTTCTTTCTCCTCCACCCCACTTTCCTTCCCCTCCTCCCAAGCCCAGGTGTGCCCCATATTGGAACATCCTGTATCAGAGTTTTGGGTCCTAAATTGTTTTGTATACCTACTTCCTGGCCAAAAGTTAACGCGACTAATTACTCTGATAGAAAGGCTGTGAAAAGATTTAGGCTAAGCTCTGTTTTCATTTTCCATCAGGTTTTCCTCTTCTGTGACTTCCACGATAAATCTTCATATACTTTGAGTTTGTTTTGAGCCATAAATGGTTCCATAGATCTAGTCTCGTGAAGATTACATTACCTGCTATTTTTCAGAGTGTCTAGAATAAAAAAAACTGGGCAACCAGAGAGCTATTTGATGATCTAGAATGTAGTGGTGGACAACCGTGTTTCTGGCCAAAACATTCCAACTTGGAGCGTTGTTTATAAACATTGGTCAATAGTTAAAACAGGGGCAAATGCACAAGTGGCTGCTTCCCCTGCAGTACTGGAGTCTTTGGCAGTCATTGTCAATCTTGTTTCCAGGATGGATGGGGAATCTGAGAGATGTCTAACCGTTTTCTAAAAATAAAATATGGCAGGTGGTGGAAAAGCTGGCTTTTGAAGTCAGGTAGACCTGGGTTTGAATCCTAACTCACTGTGGAACTTAACTTCCACAGAGAAGTCACTTCACTTCTCTTAGTTTCTTCACCTGTAAATTGGGAATAATCATAATACTTACCCCATGGAGCTGCTATGGGGATTTTAAAGTTTCTAAAACACAGCCTGACAGACAAACACACAATAATTTCCTCTTTCCTTCCCTCCACCATAATGAAACAAACAATGAACCAAAAATCAGGAAATCCTAGTTCAAGCCCTGGCTCTATTCCCAATCACTATGACACTGTGGTAGCAGAAATGATATCATTATTGCTATTTTACAGGTTAGGAAAATAAGGTTTAGAGACTTGGACAAAGCCAAAAGGTAGTAAATAGAATTGGGAATTGAATCCAGCTTGAAAATCAAGGCAGATTCCATCCATCCATCCATCTGTCCACCCTCTCATCCATCCATCCATCCATCCATCCATCTACCCATCCAACCATCCATCCATTCATCCATTTATTAAACAAATATTTAGTTGAGTATCTACCCTGCACCAGGCAACATATCATGCTTAGGTTATAACACAGAACAAAATGGTCCCTGCCTTCAAGAAATCTAATGGTGTGTGGAATCCAGTCATTTCCTTTCTGCCTCATAGGGTAGTTTTGAAACTCACTCAAGAGAAGAGATGTGAAAGTGATTTGTTAAGTATAAAGCACAGTAAAATGTAAAATATTATTATTCTGTGTACAAACATATTGCTTATACAATAAGATTTCCCCTAATGATGATTTGAAGCTGAGAAAATACCTAACACGCGAAAGTGAAAGTCTCTCAGTTGTGTCTAACTCTTTGTGGCCCTAGGGAGGGAGTGTATAGTCCATGGAATTCTCCAGGCCAGAATACTGCAGTGGGTAGCCTTTCCCTTCTCCGGGGGATCTTCCCAACCCAGGGATTGAACACAGGTCTCCCACATTGCAGGCAGATTTTTTACCAGGTGAGCCACAAGGGAATCCCAACAGACAGGTGAAGGGGGTTAGGAAAGTTGAAAGATCTTATTTCAAGTCCTCAAGCTCTGAAAAAAGACCTCAGGGCTGAACCCAGACGTGGCCCTAGGCAAACTATACAGAGGTCCCCGCATCTGAGTCTCAGCGCCTGAGGAAATATTCTGGGCTGTGCTTCTCCCACAGCATCTGCCTTAAGTCTGGCGGCAGCAGTGTCTGTGATCTGACTCTCTCCTTGCCACCTGACCTTCACATGGATGCTTTCTTTAGACTATCTGCTGTTTCTTGCTTCTGGCATCTGCCTGGGCCCTGCATCTGACATCCCTTTGTCTCTCCTCCCTTGCCTGTCCCTGGCACCCAGATCCAAGGACGGACCGGACTCACTGGCACTCTGCTTATCCTGTAAGGTAGTTTTAACATTAGGAACATTAGGAAGGAAACCCAATTGTAGAAAAACATATTTTTAAAAAAGTACCTTCCATTTGGCCACTATTCATTCATCAGCATCTGACTGACTGCCACTGGAGGAGGTCCTGGACTTTAGGACACCCGCCTTGTGTGGTGACTTACGAACACTGGGCTCTCAGATCAGATCAGATCAGATCAGTCACTCAGTCGTGTCCGACTCTTTGCGACCCCATGAATCACAGCACGCCAGGCCTCCCTGTCCATCACCAATTCCCGGAGTTCACTCAGACTCACGTCCATTGAGTCAGTGATGCCATCCAGCCATCTCATCCTCTGTCGTCCCCTTCTCCTCCTGCCCCCAATCCCTGCCAGCATCAGAGTCTTTTCCAATGAGTCAACTCTTTGCATGAGGTGGCTGAAGTACTGGAGTTTCAGCTTTAGCATCAGTGAGCCTCAAAGGAATGACTGGGAATAATTTGGGGAATGAGAGAAGCACAGGGCATGGCCTCTGTCCGGTCAGGGTGGGGCCCTGGGGTCACTTGGTTTTGTTGTCAAGCTCATGCCCTGGAGGTCCTGAGATGGGGCCGTTCCATCTGTCAGGCTTCCTGTTGCTGACAGGTGTCTCCTCAAGGTCCCCATGCCTGCGTGTGTGCTAAATCCCTTCAGTCGTGTCCAACTCTTTGAGACTATGGACTGTAGCCCGCCAGACTCCTCTGTCCATGGGATATCCCAGGCAACTGGAGAGAGTTGCCATTTCCTTCTCCAGGGGATCTTCCCAACCCAGGGATTGAACCTGTGTCTCCTGCAGCACCTGCGTTGCAGGCAGATTCTTTACTGCCAAGTCACCAGGGAAGCCCCAAGGCTCTCATGCGTTCCTCAAAGAGGACTGGGTACCCTCTCATGAGCATCTCCTTGAAGGGAAGGAGACTGGGCTGGGATGAAACCTTGCTGCTCTCTGAGGCAGGGGACCCAGACCCCAGGGTCTGTGTGCTGCCTTTCTCCTTTCCCTCAAGCTCCTCGAAAGCGGAGTCTGGTGAGGGCCATGTGGCCCTTCCTCGTGTCCAGCACACAGTATCGCCACCTGCAGGGCACATCAGCCCATCCTGCAGGCCTACCTCCAACGGACTCTTCCAAGTTGGTGAAAAACCCTATCATCCTAGGGCCCCAGGTAAAGGGCGACTCCTTGTGTTCCCAAAAGTCCTCAACTAGAACCTGTACTGCCTTTTAATATATAGCTGGGAAAAAGAAAAATGAATGTTCCCAGTATTTTCCCATCCCCATTCCCTCTTCTACCAAGAAGACCTTAAATGAAGAGGGGAGGGGAGCTTCATACCAGAGGCAAGTTTGCAGTGAGAATCTCTGAGTCTATTTTCGTCCAGAACCATCTGGACACAAATCAAGAATCTAATTTTTCCCACTACTTTCTCTTTTTTCCCCCCTTTGTACTTTAGCTGACTCTGAGAGCACAGAGTCTGAAACCAAGTCTGGACCACAGAATTCCACTAAAACTTAAAGAATAAACAGAAAGAAAATGTCACAGAGTTCCACGGATGATTGCCCCCATCTACAGTGCCCGTGGCAGCCAGGGCCCTTCCAAGGACATTCTAGTACAGTGTCAAGGAGTGGGTGAGAAGGGCAATGGTTGGCCCCTCCTGCTGGTGCCTTGCACCTGAGGCTGTGGCTGAAGGGTGCTGTGAGCACATGTCCCTTAGAGGGGGAATCTCAGTCCAGCCACGTGATCACCATCAGCCAACCCTCACCAAGTGCTCCCTGCCTGCCAGCAGGGTGAGTCCAGCCTGCTCACTCGCTGCGGGAGCCTAGCTGAGCTGCAGTACACAGTGACAGACACCTCGATGGAGGCCTCAAATAGCACCCAGTTCCTACCCTGGCCTGGAGTATTTCCCCTTCTCCCCCTGGTTGAAGCCCAGGCCAGTCACACACCTTGAAGTGTCAGCACAGTAGATTTCCTTAACATTCAATTGGGTTGGCCAAAAAGTTCAATTGCTTTTTTTCCATAAGATGTTATGGAAAATCCCAAATGAACTTTTTGGCCAACCCAATAGAAGGGGAGGATTTCATACCAGCGAGGTTTGGGTGGAGCAGCAGATTTTTCCTTAAAGTTGTTTGTGCCAGACAACTTTGGCTTAAAAAGGAAGTACCTGAAGTTCTAGGCTGGACCTCTTGTATAATAATAACCATTGACTCTGGGGTCTGAATATCAGGAAGTTAGCTTTATACTCTGTTGGTTCATCTAGCAGAACCAGATAGATGAGAGCAGGGGCTTTATCTTTTGCGTTTGGGGACGCGGTTGCTGAGAAAACAGCAAGGACGGACACAGATTGGTCCACCAGTCTCACTCTCCTTGCTGGATGTCTACATCTTCCTTGTGCTCCTGCCTAGGGTGGGACACTGCTTCTGCTACCCTGGGGCTCCTGGTACGCCCAGCCCACTGGGCTGTCTTGGGCAGGACACTTGCTTCCGCCAGAGTGAAACATATTAGGGAGCTCCTCATTGGATTAGGCCTCTGGGAAGAGGCGAGGAGCCAGCTGGCTGCTTGATGGGCCTCTGGTTGCCAGCAGGACAGATGTATCAAGTCAGGTTTATAGGAGAAGTTTTCCCAGACTGCTATGTCCAAACTTCTGTCCATCCTGCTGTAACCTCTGTGGTCAGATGGATGAAAACCAGACCAGTCCGGCCTTGGACCAGAGCTATACAGATAAGAACTCAAAGAAGAAACTAAAGGAGTGTATTTTTTCCACTTGAGCAGAAAAACCAGGGACTGTAGGAACTGGGAGTGGCTACTGCATGAGATTTGAAGTGACAAGATAACAAGTGGATACGGGGATACTTGCTCAGAGGAGCGTCACCAGAATGTTCCATGCCATCCTAGACCTGGGACCTTCTAGATATAGAAATGACCATAAAAAGAAACCAGGCAGATTCCCATGCAGAAAAATTGACCTCTCCTCTGAATTCCATGCTTGGAAAAATACTTATTTAGAGGAAGGCAAAAAAAGTCTACACATAGCAAAACCTGGCTCTTTGGATGGTTCAGCCTAAGAACATGGCAGAAGCTGAGCCTGGAGAATAAGTCTGCAGAGTGCACACTGCTGGTGGGTTGTTCTGTCTTCTGAGTTCCTTGGCCTTGAAAGTGTGATACTGAGATCATGGATGTGAAGAAATCTATCTTATTCCAACCAGTTGTATTGAGAAGTGTGTTGAGTCATGGTGGGTCACTCCTCTATGTTTGAGGCAGCCCGGATGGGTTCTTTGGAACCAAAGTGGCCTTGGGGTCTCCACCCAGCTATGGTCTCCACCGCGAATGGCAAGTGAGGGGAGCAGGAGATGGCTTGCTCACAGAACAATCATCAGTGGAGAAAGTTGCTCTAAAAAACAAAGATTATTAGATCAGGCAAATGTAACAGAGTGGACTGTAGAGGTTCATATAATAGAAAAGTAATATCGATGTGATAGTTAAACTGTAGGATTTTTATATTATATTAGCAGCCGCTATAAATGGTCTTAAATGTGAAGAAACTTACTGTAAGACTATTAAGAAATTACATGCGTATTTTGTTTTCCCTTTATTATTTTCTGTCCTCTAGTTTGCTAGCTTTCCAATTTATGTTTAAAAGGCTGTTAGATTTCTGATTAGGATAAAAGAAACTTTTCTTTACAAACCTTTTAAACTTTTTAAAAAATTTTGAAATTCTTTTCAAAGAATACATTTGAATCAGTTTTAATGAGGTGGATGAAACTGGAGCCTATTATACAGAGTGAAGTAAGCCAGAAAGAAAAACACCAATACAGTATACTAACGCATATATATGGAATTTAGAAAGATGGCAACAATAACCCTGTGTACGAGACAGCAAAAGAGACACTGATGTACAGAACAGTCTTATGGACTCTGTGGGAGAGGGAAAGGGTGGGAAGATTTTGGAGAATGGCATTGAAACATGTATAATATCATGTATGAAACGAGTTGCCGGTCCTGGTTCGATGCACGATACTGGATGCTTGGGGCTAGTGCACTGGGATGACCCAGAGGGATGGTATGGGGAGGGAGGAGGGAGGAGGGTTCAGGATGGGGAACACATGTATGCCTGTGGCGAATCCATTTCGATATTTGGCAGAACCAATACAATATTGTAAAGTTTAAAAATAAAATAAAATTAAAAAAAAAAAATTTTGAAATTATTTTAAACTTAGAGAAAATGTTGCAAAAATAGTGGAGAGTTTTCTTCATCTAGCATCCCCTACTCTTGTATCTTATATAATAATCATACGTTGACATAAGCTAAGAAATGAACATCGGCATAGTACAATGAACCAAACTACAGACTTCATCCCACACTAGTACTTTCTCTGGTTCAGCATCAAATCCAGGCTCCCATATTGCATTTAATTATCATGACTCCTTAGGTTCCTCTAATCTGGAACCTCTAATAAGTCTTGCCTTGACTTTTACAACCTTAATATACTTTTAAAAACTTCTTGAGGTAACTATAGATTCACATACAATTGTAAGAAATATTAACAATACAGAGAGATCCCGGTAACACTTGACCTGATTTCCCTCAGTAGTAGCACTTTGCATAATTAGAGCACAAAAACATGACCAGGAAATAGACATTGTACAATCCATGGGCTTTATTCAGGTTTCATCAGTTTTACATGGACTTGTGTATATATGTGTGTATATATATGCATGTATGTTTAATTCTATTCAATTTTATCATGGGTGGTTCTGTGTGGCCATCAAAAACAGTTCTGTCATAAGGATCCCTCATGGTACCCAAGGAGGGAGCTGCCTTTACTCCCTTCCTTTCCCACCCCCTAACCCCTAGCAAACATGAATCTGTTCTCTATATCTATAGTTCTGTCATTTCAAGAATGCCATATAAATAGACTCTTATAGAATGTGACCTCTCAAAATTGCTTTTTTTCACTCAGCAAAATTCCCTTGAGGTCCATCCAAGTTGTTTCATTTATCAATTGTTTGTTCATTTGCCTTACTGCGTGCTCCATTGTACAATGTCCCCTAGTTTATTTAAGCGTTCGTCCATTGAAGGACATTTGAACAGCCTCAACTCTTTTGAAGGCTATTGGCCAGGTTTATGCAGAATGGCTCTTCATTTGAGTTGGTTTGATGCCTTCTCATGATTAGACTGTGGTAGGCAATTTTTGGCATGAATATCTTAAGAATGATGTACACTTCTGGGTTCATCATATCAGGAAGTACATGAAGTCAATATATCTCATTACTGGTAATTGTTAACCTTGATCAATGGGTTAAGAGGTGTCTACCACATTTTTCTACTGCAAAATTTTATAAAATTTTTCAAAAATTTTCAAAATTTTTGTATTTTCCTTTGTAATTAATACATATCTTGGGAGAGATAGCTCTCCTTAAAAGAACTTTGGTAAGTATGGAGAGTGCATTCCCAGCTTTCTTTCTTTAACTTATCCTGCAAGTCTGTACCTAAACCCCTTGAACACATGGCTCAAAGCAGAGCTAGAGCTTGTCATGAGGTGGCAATGATGGAGAAGGCATTTTCTGAAGAGGAAACCAAACATGCTTCTTAAGCATGTTTTACCATGGCAAATCCAGACAGGAAAAGCCTAACTAGGAATGCTGACACTCTGGGTAAGGACACACTTTTTGGTAGTTTTTTCATTCAGGGCTTGGCAGCAGCCTGGATGGCAGAGAATTTGTCCCTGTGGAAGTGAAAGAGGCTGAAAGTGTGCAATGGTGGCCCCATTCAGATTGCAGACAGAACAGTGGTGAGTTACCTGCCTAACCAGTGACCCATTTGCTTCTCCTTGTCTTGTTATACTGGAGGAGGGGTGCCTGTTACCTAAGGTCAGCCTCCCCTTCATGGGGCCTCAAAGAGTCGGACACAATGGAAGCGACTCAGCACACACGCACACATGAAGGGCTGGTGAAGGAGTGAAATATTTTTACTTGCACAGAAGGAAACTCCATCAAGAAGGCAAAAACACCTTTTCACTGTGAGGAATTTCTTTTTTTTTTTTTGGTGAGGAATTTCTTATGAAACATTGTGATTATGTTCCATTGAGAAAAGGTGGAGTGAGCATTATTTTGAATATGTTAGGTTTATTTGAGTATGTTAGGCACATATTTGAGTATGTGCTAGTTTAGGATGCCAAGAATTGCAGACAGCTTTATAATGCTCTGTACAACTTGACCATACAAATGCTTTAATGGTGAATCTTAAATATAAATATCTCATATTAGATAAGGCAATCAAGCCAGCACTGATGAAACCTCAGATTCTGATGTAATAGCCACGGTGGACACAGCCTCATGAAAAGTAAGCCTGTTTCTCATCAAAGGAGCTGATGAGGAGCCCTAGAAGATGCCAGAACCTGGTCTCAGCCCAGGTTACTGCAGTTGATGCTACATTCATTCTGTTTAAATGATGCACCAAGACCCAATCCCGTTCCTTTGGTTCTCCCTGGATGAGAGCTTTGGCAAAGACCCACATGCATCTGAATTTCAGTCCAAAGGATCCATTAGCACCTCATTTGTCACCCACCCCTAAGGACCATGATAACATCCTGTCTTGGGATCAGGGCTGGAAGAGTAAGAAAATAGGCAGTTGGAGCTATTTTCTTCTTTGTCTACTGACCCAAGAAAGAGATTGCTTTTCCTTTTTATTAATGTTCTGACTTTAAGAATTGGCTACTTTGGTTGGGTTGTGCTGATGGGTTAGAGGCACTAAGAAGATACTATCTTTATTTTCTTTGAATAAATTAGGAGCCATATTCAAATGTAATGTCTTCCACTATGAAGGATGAAATTGACAAAAGCTAACCATGTGGTTTTTGCCACAGTTTTAGGAATGCCCCAGCAATCCGATTCTGGCAGTTGGCGCAGGACGCTCTCCGCAAGTTCGGGAGTCCCTATCTTAGTTCTTCATAACATATAGGGCTTTATACCGTAACTTAACAATTTGTATGGTCTGAAAAGTATGAGTGCTTTTGTATCCTTCTTGTTTCACCCTCTTTTTCCCACTCAACTTGGCTGAGTACTCAGCAATTTCTGTCTTTAAAACTTTTATTAATTGCTCTACTTATCAATTTTATCATCTTTGTATCCCAAAGAGGCTTAGAGTGGCTTCCCAGAGGTTCCAGTGAAGGGTGTATCGTTGAAACTGCTTGCTGGGTAAAGGATTTTAATGAATATGATTTAATTTAAATGTTTCCTGTCTTCAAACTTTGCTTCACCAACTCTCTTTGCTTCACAAATTTAACATGACTTTTCCTGATCCTCTCATGATGTTGAAAACATACATTTTACCATAACTGGTAAAGTTATTCTGTTTTGCTTACTTGTTTCCAAACATGTGCAGATCTGGAGAAACGCCATACAACTTCAAAGATGACACTATCATGACCATATTCAAGGTGAAACAAGAAAGCTGATGACAGTAACTATTATAGTAGCTTCACTCTCTGCTGCTCACTCTCTATTTCTCACAAAATCTTTGCCTAACTATTCTTAGATAAACTATTGAACATGGACTTCATACAGATCTGAGCTCAAATCCTGGCCATTCTACTTACAAACTCTGAGACCTTGGGGAGTTTTTTAAGCTCTCTGCCTTAGTCAGGATTGGCCAAGCTATGCTGTGGTAACAAACAATCTCAGCATTTCAATGGCTTCAAACAAGAAAGCTTTAATTCTTGCTCAAGCAAAGACTGACACAGGTCTGGCAACTCTCTGGCATCCTCTGCGTAGGATGGCTCAACATTAACTCTCCACATCCACGCTGGTTTCCACGATGACCATGACAGAGGAAAGACTGGTGGTGAGTTAAGCATCAGGAATGAAGTGTTCCTATCCAGCAGTAACTCACATCACTGCTGTTGGTGCTTCACTGACCAAAGTAGATATGGCCACAACTAATATCAGCATGGCAGAGAATAGCTACTCACATGTGTCCAGAAAGAGAGTAGAATTGGATACTGGTGAACAATAGTAATGCCATGTTCTCTGACTCTCATTTTCCTCCTCTGTATAAGTCAGTAGGATAATGCATACAAAATGCTTAACATTCAAACTGCAAAGACTCAATAACTGGTAGCTTTTAATATATACATTTTGGGAAACAGTGAAAGTAATTTCACTCTATTTTGCATGAAGGGGAAAAAAAGTTTAGTTAATTAAATAATTTTATTAATTTAATAAAAGAGCTCTACGCAATATTTCCAATACAAGGAGCATCATGCGTAATGGCTCTTTGAGCCACTTGAGTTCAGGATATAATCTTTGCACCATGCCAAGAGAAGAGTGTGAAGGCATACATCAAGATACTTGCATTAGTTACATCTAGTTGTGAAGTCATGAGTAATTTAGTTCACCTTTTAATAAATTCTGATTTTTCCGAACTTTCCACCATGAACACATATCACATTTTTATAGTCTATTATGATATAGATACTGTTATTATCCCATTTTACAGTTAAAGAAATCAGCGCCCAGAGAGATTAAGTAATTTGGCCAACTAATAAATGGCAAGGATTTGTACATGAATTGGAAAATCATAAAAATTCTTTTTAAGAGTATAACATATTAATGACCTTGACCTTAAGTGCACAGTATGTGCCAAGCATTGTATTAGGCCCTGTGGAGGACACCAAGTTGAGAAAAATACAGCCTCAAGGACCCTACCATCTTGTAGGGGAGGTAAGCCACGTAACAGACACAAGAATTGTATAAAGTACAAGTCAGTAAATTAGAGACAATTGTTCAAGGGCAGGAACTGGTCTTTTCTTATTCAGGACTGGCATAGAATCATTGCTTTATACATATTTGCTGAATGATAAATGAATAAGTAGAATTTCAGAGCATTTAATTTTACTGATGAGAACATGAAGGTCTAGAGAGGTTACTTGGCTTATTGGAATCATGCAGCTATTTAGTGGGTAATACTGAGACTGATTGTCAGCCTCTTGCTTTCTTCTCCAGACAGCTGTACCAACTTGTTCAAAGGAGTGACTAACTCTGGGATGGGGCAGACTGAGCCAAATTCTGCTTTGCCATGTCAGAGTTGGTGGTGTTGCCCTGATTCATTCTGCATCATCTGACCCTGAAATATCTCTCATCAAGGCCACCCAGGACCTCCATGTTGCTTCATCCTGTGGGCACGTCACTGTCATCATGTTACATGAACTTTCAACAGACTTCAACAGAGTTGACTACTTCCTCCTTGAAATACTTTCTCCTCCAGACTTCTCTGACAGCATAATGACCTATTTCTCTCTTGATCACTTTATCTGATCTCCTTTGCTGAATTCTCTTTTTCTAGCTGGCCACTAGTTGGTTAAGTTTCTCAGGGGTTGATCTTTTCTCTGTTAATATACTCTGTCTATGTAATCCCCACCAGTCACATGGTTCAACTGCTATCTGATGAGGTGACAGGCAAATTTATATCTCCATCCCCAGTCTTTCTCCTTAGTTCCAGATCTCTATGTCCAAATGCTTACTTGACATTTTCACCTGGATACCTATTCTGTATCTCAAACTAATTTCCTGAACTGAAATCCATTTTTCCCTCCAATCTTCCACAGCTCAATAAGTGGCAATAGAAACCTCCCTGTTGGTCAAGATTACCTAGGAATTATTTTGAATGTTCCCTTCTCTGAACTGTCACATCTAATCTACCAGTAAGTTCTACTACCTTCTCTTTCCAAAATATGTCCCAAACATATCCGCTTCTTTTATTTCCACTGCCCTCATCCGAATTCTTGCTTGGACAACTTCAATAACTCTTAACTGGCTACCTACTTCTATTTTTGTTCCTATTCTAACTCATTCTCCACATAACAATGCGAACAGTCCTTTTAAAATGTAAATCAGATCTTGTTCCATTTCATTTAGAATGAGATCCAACTCCTTACATGGGAAAGCTGGCATTTGCCAACCTCTGGCTTTCCACACTCCTCTCCCTCCCCACTTCCTGTCCCTAGTCACCCTGAACTCCTTCCTGCTGCAGTTCCTTTTTCAAATGCTCTTCTTTCATTGGAACATTCTTCTGGTGGTGTGCTGGAAAGGGCTTCTACAGGCTTGCCGGAGTCAAAAGTGTACCTTTCTTCCCTGCTCTGCATTTAGTGATGTCATGCTGGTATCTGGAAACTGGTGGTGGTGTAGTTACACTATGAAAAACAGCAAAACTACAAATCAGAGGGATTTTTTGTTGTTGTTAGAGCTTTCTTTCCTCTTTTTCTTCTCTTTTTGAGAGCCAGTTTATCAGAACACCACTGCCCTTCCCCAGCTCCAGGATTTAACTTGAATGTTACTTTTTAAAAAACATTTTATTGCCCATTAACAATGTTGTGATTGTTTCAGGTGAACAGCAAAGGGACTCAGCTATACATATACATGTATCCATTCACCCCCAAACTCCCTTCCCATCCAGGCTGCCACATAACATCAAATATTACTTAAGTGATGGTTTCCTGACCACTCTTATCCAAATAGTCTATTCTGTATATAGTATTATCACCCTGCTAACTTCATTCATAACACTTAACCTATCAACGTGGTGCATATTGGTTGACTTAATTGTCTCTCCCACTAAAATGTTAGCTTTGGTAAAGCGGAAAAATATCTGGTGTGTTTTTTGCTCTATCCTCAAATGGTAGTACCTGACACGTAGGTACTTGATGAATACACGTTGAAAACTGAATAATAAGCTCCTGTCTTGCATCCACCAATCATCTTCACACTGATCCTGGTATGCTTCCCCTGGATATCCCCTCAACTACTCCACTCAAGCTCCTTATTTAACCCTCTTAGAAGTTACCATCATTGCCTGTGTCACAGAAAATATGGAGCTCATCATTTGCGGCCCCTCAGCAACCAGTTGCTATTCACACCATGTTCTTCCTTTCTTCCCACACTAGGAAATGGTCTCCACATTTATTAGCCACCTACTGGGCAAAGGTAGGTTCCATACTTCCCTTGTCATCAAGAATAGGTCAGACTGGTGAGGAACAGGGGGCTTCCCAGGCGGCACTAGTGGTAAAGAACCTGCCTGCCTATGCAGGAGACATGAGAGACTCAGGTTTGACCCCCTGTGTCGGGAAGATCCCCTGGAGGAGGGCATGGCAACCCTCTCCAGTATTCTTGCCTGGAGAATCCCACGGACAGAGGAGCCTGGCAGGCTACAGTCCATAGGGGTGCAAAGAGTCTGACATGACTGAAGCGACTAAGCACACACACACACGAGGAAACTGATTCTTCTGTTGTATTCCATTATGCCACTCTTCATTTACTCACTAATTTAACCAGTATCTATTTTATACCCCATTATAGTATGAACCTTCAAGCTGTGGACTTTCAAAGATGTACGCATGTGTTTGCATGTCCAGTCACGTAAGTTGGTTCATGTATCTGGCTTACATTGTCACTTGCGTGCATCCTCTACCAGTGGTTATGCTTTTGTGTACCTTATCGTACAGTACTATACAGAGAACAGTAGTACAATGTCTTCATCTCAAGCCGAGGATGTCCGGAAGTGAGCATAAAAGCAATGATGATGTAGCTCGTACTACCGTACTTTTCAAGGTACTGTACTGTAAGATTAAAAATGTTTCCTTTATTTTTTTGTGTTTTTTAATGTACTATTTGTGTGAAAAGTATTATAAACCTATTGTGGTACAGTATTATATAACCAATTGTGTCTAACTTTGTTGGGCTTAAGAACAAATTGGATTTACAAATTGGATTCCATGCTTGGAATGGAACTTGCTCATATGTAGGGGACTTACTATACCTTCCAGGCTGCACTAGTAAGTATAGTCTGCTGTTGAAGCCATAGAAGGGCATTTAATCCACTCTTGATTGGGTTATTAAATTGTATGTCAAGAAAGTGCTGCTTAGACATAGCACAGTTTGAGTAAGGCATTTAACAAGTTTCTCATATCTTTTGAACAAAGCAGAAATTAGACCAGTGACAGCTGGTTGAAGGATCAGGGTGTTAATTAATGAACTGATACAAACTTGGGAAGGGGAAAGAGTTTTTAATGGCTTGTCAACGTGTTCCATATTGAGACCTATACTACACAATGTTTTCATCAAAAGCTTAAATAAAGATCTAGATTATATGTTTGGTAGGTTTTCAACTGAAAATAAGCTTGAAGAGAAAACTATGTTTGTTGACAGAATTAGCAAAAACAAAATGAAATAAAAAACCCTCCAGTATAATGAAAAGAAAAGAAAAGAAAAACAAGATAAGATTTAAATGCAAAATCCTACATTTTAGTTCCAAAAGTCAAATGAACAAATACTAAATCTATAAATAGATATGACTTAACTTTTATGGGGGGAAAAAAAAAACCTTTGAAAGTATAAGGCAAGAATTGGCACGTCAATAGTAAGGCCATATTACAGGAAGGAAGAAAAAATGGGGACATGTAGATTCCTCTCTATCTGTCCATATCACTCCTCAGGCCACATGAGGAGTTTTAACATATAAGTGATAACATACAGTATTTGTCTTTCTCATCTTACTTATTTCATTCTCTAGACCGAATATTCTCTAGGTTCACCTATGTTGTTGCAAATGGCAGAACTGAATTCTTTTTATGGCTGAATAATATTCTATCATGTATATGTATGTACCACATTTTCTTTATCCGTTTGTCTGTTGGTGAACACTTAGGTTGCTTCTATATCTTGGCTATGATAGATAATGCTGCTATGAACATTGGGGTGCTTGTATCTTTTCAAAGCAGTGTTTCCTTTTTTTTTTTTTTTCAGATAGATACCCTGGAGTGGAATTGCTGGATCATATGGTAGTTCATTTTTTAGTTTTTTTGAGGCACTCCCATGCTGTTTTCCATAGTGGTAGCACCAATGTACATTCCCACCAACAGTGTACAAGAATTCTCTTTTCTGCATAAGCTTGCATTTATTATCTGTAGACTTTTTAAAAGTAATTTTCTGTATTTATTTATTTTTGGCTGTGCTGGGTCTTTGTTGTTGTGCGGACTTTTTCTCTATGTGCAGCGAGTGGGATCTACTCTCTAGCTGTGGTGCTTGGGCTTCTCATTGCAGTGGCTTCTCTTGTGAAGCACAGGCTCTAGGGCATGCTGGCTTCAGTAACGTCACTGTGGGCTCAGTAATTCAGGCTCCTGGGCTCAATAGTTGTGAGCCCATGGCCTTAGTTTCTCCAAGGCATGTGGGATCTTCCTGAATCAGGGATTGAGCCTGTGTCTCCTGCATTGACAGGCAGATTCTTTACCACTGAGCCCCCAGGAGAGCCCTGTTTGTAAAATTCTATTGATAGCCATTCTGACAGATGTGAGGTGATATAATATCTCATTGTAGCTTTGATCTGCATTTATCTAATAATTAGTGATGTTGCATATATTTTCATGTGCCTATTGGCCATTTGTCTTCTTTGGGAAAATGTCTATTCAATTCTTCTGTTCATTTTTTAAATGGGTTGTTTGTTTTATTGATGTTGAGTTGTATGAGCTGTTCATATATGTTGGATATTAACCTCTTATCAGTCATATCATTTGCAAATAATTTTTCCCATTCAGTAGGTTGCCTTTTCATTTTGTTGATGGTTTCCTTTGCTGTGCAAAAGCTTTTAAGTTTAATTAGCTCCGGTTTGATTATATTTGCTTTTGTTTCCTTTGCCTTCAGAGGCAACACAATATATTGCTATGATTTATGTCAAAGTGCATTCTGCCCATGTTCTTTTCTAGGAGTTTTATGGTTTCAGGTCTTACATTTATGTCTTTAGCCCATTTTGAGTCTATTTTTGTATATGATGTGAGGAAATATTCTAAGTTCATGATTTTACATATAGCTGTCTAGTTTTCCTGATGTATAAAATATTGAATCATTAATATTATATATATATATATATATATATATATTCAGGTACTAACATAATAATGTAAATCAACTCTACTTCATTTAAAAAGAGAACTACTCAAAAGAAAAAAGTTGACAAATTGATGTGTGTTGAGAGTCAGTTGTCAAGATAGTAGGAAACTGCTGAAGGAAATGAGAAATTTTCATCTGAAGAAAAGAGGAGATGTAAGAATCGTCTTCTGAAAACTTCCCTGTGCATATTTTGTTTGGGTCTAAGGGGCACTAAAGAGCTTCTTGATGAAAGTGAAAGAGGAGAGTGAAAAAGTTGGCTTAAAGCTCAACATTCAGAAAACGAAGACCATGGCATCTGGTCCCATCACTTCATGGCAAATAGATGGGGAAACAGTGGAAACAGTGTCAGACTTTATTTTTTGGGGCTCCCAAGTCACTGCAGATGGTGACTGCAGCCATGAAATTAAAAGACGCTTGCTCCTTGGAAGGAAAGTTATGACCAACCTAGACAGCATATTGAAAAGCAGAGACATTGCTTTGTCAACAAAGGTCCACCTAGTCAAAGCTATGGTTTTTCCAGTGGTCATGTATGGATGTGAGAGTTGGACTGTAAAGAAAGCTGAGCACTGAAGAATTGATGCTTTTGAACTGTGGCGTTGGAGAAGAGTCTTGAGACTCCCTTGGACTGCAAGGAGATCCAACCAGTCCATCCTAAAGGAGATCAGTCTGGGTGTTCATTGGAAGGACTGATGTTGAAGCTGAAACTCCAATACTTTGGCCACCTGATGTGAAGAACTGACTCATTTGAAAAGACTCTGATGCTGGGAAAGATTGAGGGCAGGAGGAGAAGGTCACGACAGAGGATAAGATGGTTGGATGGCATCACTGACTCAATGGACATGGGTTTGGGTAAACTCCAGGAGTTGGTGATGGACAGGGAGGCCTGGCGTGCTGTGATTCATGGGGTCGCAAAGAGTTGGACACGACTGAGCAACTGAACTGAACTGAAAGGGCACTATAAATGACAGGAAGTTAGAGGAAAGAAAATTTTGACTTAGGAATAATTTTTTAATGCTTAGAAATGAATGACAATGAAATGGGCTACCTTTCTATACAGCTGAATGTCTTCTCTCTGAAAGTTATAAGATGAGGCCAGAGCATAGTGGGTACCTGCTTCATTTGGGTAGTTGGGCTAAATAATATCTAAATATCCTTCTAACTCCATGTATCTTTCACTCTTTGGGGAGGATTTGAGTTGAAGAGGGAGAGTCACAAATAACATAGTCTGCAGAACAGCAAGAACAGACTTTGTGTACATGTACCTTGGAAGATACATGTTCTTTGCCCAATTAGCAGTCACTATCAGCAGCGTTATCTTTAAATGCAAAGCACATGACATGGATAAAATGTGTACAAATACATTTCTACCCAAGCACTCAATCAATAAAATAAATTACAGTGGATTAAAGTACCTAAGTATATATTTATATGTTTAAATAAGAGACCAGTTCAATTTTAGCTCAAGAACACTTTTATAACCCACCGTGAAAGATGGGGTGATTTTTTAAAAAATTGTTTGGTTTTTGTGGAGAGAAAAAGGAAATTAAATATACACAGCACTATTTAAACAACATTAAGGCTATGATCCAAGAAAACAAAAGGCAGGAAATTCAGAGTAGGGGTGTAATGTGTTATCCTTCATTCCAGCTGCCTTGTCCCTTCATAGTGACAACTGAAAAGAAAATTGAAACACCATGGAGGCACAGTTTTAAAATATATTTACTTAAGAGAAAACATGACAAAGATCTTTTGTCCTATTTATGTGAGAAAAGGTTAAACACTGACTCATCAGAATGTCTTTAAAACATTTACTGGTTCAGAAAACATTTGCTAATTCCTGTTTTATATGTAAATCAGCTTTGTGATTCAGAGGTGGGTTTTCAAGCAATTAAGTGAATCTGTTACATTTCTCTTTGAATTCTAAGGGATCGTGTGAAAATAAAGTATCTGAATCTAGTCCTATTGAAAGTGGCCACAAAGATGGAGCAGAAACTTCAAGAGAAACCAGAGACGTAAAACACTAAACAACAATGTTTTCCATTTATTTTTCTTTCAACAGCAGAGGAGGTGCCCGAGGTGTGGTTGTGCTCACTTGCCGTCCACAGGGGAATGGTGTTTCCGTTGTGGTACTGACATCAGTTCAAGGTCTCGCTGTTACTAATATGTCCTGATCTCCCCAACTTGCTTGACTAAAGGGATAGGAGAACATGTTTTTAGAAGCTATGGTCAGAAATAACATGGACGAATAAGAATACAATGAGGTTAAAAGTGAAAGTCATTCAGTCGTATCTGACTCTTTAAGACCATGGAGAATACAGTTGGGAAAATACTGCAGGTCAGAATACTGGAGTAGGTAGGTAGCCTTTTCCTTCTCCAGGGGATCTTCCCAACCCAGGGACTGAACGCAGGTTTCCTGCATTGTGGGCAGATTCTTTACCAGCTGAGCCACCAGGGAAGCCCAAGAATACTGGAGTGGAGAGCCAGACACCAAGGATGTCTTTCCATCCCTGACCATTCAGCTCCAGTCGTTCATCTTCAAGGCCCAGCTCAGATATTGAAAACCTTCTCCACCTTTTCTCCATAAAGCAGGCAGCACACTGTTCTACTGTTACTTGATTCCCTGCTGTCCTCATGTGGTAAATTTCAGGCTCCTGAAAAATAAGAAGCTTGTCTTTTCCATTATTTATTTATTCTTAGCATATTGTGTATGTTTTCGTATCTTCAATAATCAAGAGAGTGCCTAGTACGTAAGTGTGACCATACATTTTACATTTTTATTGGAGTGTAACTGTTTTACAATGTTGTGTTGGTTTTTGCTGTACAACAAAGTGAATCAGTTATTATGTATGCATATATCCTCTTCCTCTTGGACCTCCTTCCATCCTCCCCCATCCCACCCATCTAAGTCATCCCAGAGCACCAAGCTGAGCTCCCTACACTACACAGCAGGCTCCCACTAGCTATCTATTTTACACATGGCAGTGTATATATGTTGCTCCACTTTAAATGAATAAATGAATGATACTGATAAAAGGTATAGCGCAGGCGGCTGCGACGGGCGCGCTAAGCGCACGGCCGAGAGGAGCCACCCCACGTCCGAGGTCAGGGGCATAAGCTGGGAGGACCCCATGCCTGAAGGGTGACGGCCAAGAGGAGCTACCCCGCGTCCGAGGTTAGGGGCAGCGGCCGACAGTACCAGACTGCAATGGTGCAGGAACGGCCGAGAGGAGCTACGCAGCGTCCGAGGTCAGGGGCGGCGGCAGGGAGGAGATACCCCACGCCCCAAGCCCGAGGCCAAGGGCGGCGGCTAGGAGGAGCAACCCCACGCCCGAGGCCAGGGGCGGTGGCCAGGAAGACCAACCCCACGTCCAAGGAGCCGTGGCTGCACTGGCGCAGGAGGGCCTAGAGGAGCTATCCCACGTTGAAGGTCAGGAAGGGTGGCAGTGAGGAGATACCCCTCGTCCAAGGTAAGGAGCAATGGCTGCGCTTTGCTGGAGCAGCCGTGAAGAGATACCCCATGCTCAAGGTAAGAGAAACCCAAGTAAGACGGTAGGTGTTGCAAGAGGGCATCAGAGGGCAAACACACTGAAACCATACTCACAGAAAACTAGTCAATCTAATCACACTAGGACCACAGCCTTGTCTAACTCAATGAAACTAAGCCTTGCCCGTGGGGCAACCCAAGACGGGCGGGTCATGGTGGAGAGATCTGACAGAATGTGGCCCACTGGAGAAGGGAATGGCAAACCACTTCAGTATTCTTGCCTTGAGAACCCCATGAACAGTATGAAAAGGCAAAATGATAGGATACTGAAAGATGAACTCCCCAGGTTAGTAGGTACTCAATATGCTACTGGAGATCAGTGGAGAAATAACTCCAGAAAGAATGAAGGGATGGAGCCAAAGCAAAAACAATACCCAGCTGTGGATGTGACTGGTGATGGAAGCAAGGTCCAATGCTGTAAAGAGCAATATTGCATAGGAACCTGGAATGTCAGGTCCATGAATCAAGGCAAATTGGAAGTGGTCAAACAAGAGATGGCAAGAGTGAATGTCGACATTCTAGGAATCAGCGAACTGAAATGGACTGGAATGGGTGAATTTAACTCAGATGACCATTATATCTACTACTGTCGGCAGGAATCCCTCAGAAGAAATGGAGTGGCCATCATGGTCAACAAAAGAGTCCGAAATGCAGTACTTGGATAAATGGCAGAATGATCTCTGTTTGTTTCCAAGGCAAACCATTCAATATCACAGTAATCCAAGTCTATGCCCCAACCAGTAACGCTGAAGAAGCTGAAGTTGAACAGTTCTATGAAGACCTACAAGACCTTTTAGAACGAACACCCAAAAAAGATGTCCTTTTCATTATAGGGGACTGGAATGCAAAAGTAGGAAGTCAAGAAACACCTGGAGTAACAGGCAAATTTGGCCTTGGAAAACGGAATGAAGCAGGGCAAAGGCTAATAGAGTTTTGCCAAGAAAATGCACTGGTCATAACAAACACCCTCTTCCAACAACACAAGAGAAGACTCTATACATGGACATCACCAGATGGTCAACACCGAAATCAGATTGATTATATTCTTTGCAGCCAAAGATGGAGAAGCTCTCTACAGTCAGCAAAAACAAGACCAGGAGCTGACTGTGGCTCAGATCATGAACTCCTTATTGCCAAATTCAGACTTAAATTGAAGAAAGTAGGGAAAACCACTAGACCATTCAGGTATGACCTAAATCAAATCCCTTATGATTATACAGTGGGAGTGAGATATAGATTTAAGGGACTAGATCTGATAGATAGAGTGCCTGATGAACTATGGAATGAGGTTCGTGACATTGTACAGGAGACAGGGATCAAGACCATCCCCATGGAATAGAAATGCAAAAAAGCAAAATGGCTGTCTGGGGAGGCCTTACAAATAGCTGTGAAAAGAAGAGAAGCGAAAAGCAAAGGAGAAAAGGAAAGATATAAACATCTGAATGCAGAGTTCCAAAGAATAGCAAGAAGAGATAAGAAAGCCTTCTTCAGCGATCAATGCAAAGAAATAGAGGAAAAAGAACAGAGTGGGAAAGACTAGGGATCTCTTCAAGAAAATCAGAGATACCAAAGGAACATTTCATGCAAAGATGGGTTTGATAAAGGACAGAAATGGTATGGACCTAACAGAAGCAGAAGATATTAAGAAGAGATGGCAAGAATACACAGAAGAACTGTACAAAAAAGATCTTCATGACCCAGATAATCACGATGGTGTGATCACTGACCTAGAGCCAGACATCCTGGAATGTGAAGTCAAATGGGCCTTAGAAAGCATCACTATGAACAAAGCTAGTGGAGGTGATGGAATTCCAGTTGAGCTATTCCAAATCCTGAAAGATGATGCTGTGAAAGTGCTGCACTCAATATGCCAGCAAATTTGAAAAGCTCAGCAGTGGCCACAGGACTGGAAAAGGTCACTTTTCATTCCAATCCCAAAGAAAGGCAATGCCAAAGAATGCTCAAACTACTGCACAATTGCACTCATCTCACAAGCTAGTAAAGTAATGCTCAAAATTCTCCAAGCCAGGCTTCAGCAATATGTGAACCGTGAACTTCCAGTTGTTCAAGCTGGTTTTAGAAAAGGCAGAGGAACCAGAGATCAAATTGCCAACATCCGCTGGATCATGGAAAAAGCAAGAGAGTTCCAGAAAAGCATCTATTTCTGCTTTATTGACTATGCCAAAGCCTTTGACTGTGTGGATCACAATAAACTGTGGGAAATTCTGAAAGAGATGGGAATACCAGACCACCTGATCTGCCTCTTGAGAAATTTGTATGCAGGTTAGGAAGCAACAGTTAGAACTGGACATGGAACAACAGACTGGTTCCAAATAGGAAAAGGAGTTCATCAAGGCTGTATATTGTCACCCTGCTTATTTAACTTCTATGCAGAGTACATCATGAGAAACGCTGGACTGGAAGAAACACAAGCTGGAATCAAGATTGCCAGGAGAAATATCAAGAACCTCAGATATGCAGATGACACCACCCTTATGGCAGAAATTGAAGAGGAACTAAAAAGCCTCTTGATGAAAGTGAAAGTGGAGAGTGAAAAACTTGGCTTAAAGCTCAACATTCAGAAAACGAAGATCATGGCATCTGGTCCCATCACTTCATGGGAAATAGATGGGGAAACAGTGGAAACAGTGTCAGACTTTATTTTGGGGGGCTCTAAAATCACTACAGATGGTGACTGCAGCCATGAAATTAAAAGACGCTTACTCCTTGGAAGGAAAGTTATGACCAACCTAGATAGCATATTCAAAAGCAGAGACATTACTTTGTCAACAAAGTTTCGTCTAGTCAGGGCTATGGTTTTTCCTGTGGTCATGTATGGATGTGAGAGTTGGACTGTGAAGAAGGCTGAGCACTGAAGAATTGATGCTTTTGAACTGTGGTGTTGGAGAAGACTCTTGAGAGTCCCTTGGACTGCAAGGAGATCCAACCAGTCCATTCTGAAGGAGATCAGCCCTGGAATTTCTTTTTTTTTTTTTTTTCGGTGCCTCTAACTTAAAAACAAAACTACACAGTCAAGACTGTGTAGTTTTGCTTTTCTATGCAATCCCTACACCCGAGGCGAGGCTGGGAATGCACGACTGCTCTGGAATTTCTTTGGAAGAAATGATGCTAAAGCTGAAACTCCAGTACTTTGGCCACCTCATGCAAAGAGTTGACTCATTGGAAAAGACTCTGATGCTGGGAGGGATTGGGGGCAAGAGGAGAAGGGGATGACAGAGGATGAGATGGCTGGATGGCATCACTGACTCGATGGACGTGAGTCTGAGTGAACTCCACGAGTTGGTGATGGACAGGGAGGCCTGGTATGCTGCTATTCATGCGGTCGCAAAGAGTCGGACATGACTGAGCCACTGCTCTGATCTGATCTGATAAAAGAAACACTTGCTGCTGCTGCTAAGTCGCTTCCGTAGTGTCCGACTCTGTGCAACCCCACAGACGGCAGCCCACCAGGCTCCGCCGTCCCTGGGATTCTCCAGGCAAGAACACTGGAGTGGGTTGCCATTTCCTTCTCCAGTGCATGAAAGTGAGAAGTGAAAAGTGAAAGTGAAAGTGAAGTCGTGTCTGACTCTTAGCGACCCCATGGACTGCAGCCCACCAGGCTCCTCCGTCCATGGGATTTTCCAGGCAAGAGTACTGGAGTGGGGTGCCATTGCCTTCTCCAAAAGAAACACTTAATTACAAGCAAAAGATCAACATTATGTTAAGCAATTTAAAAAAGTAATTTATTTTAATTGCAGGCTAATTAGTTTACAATATTGTGGTGGGTTTTGCCATACATTAACATGAATTAGCCACAGGTTTTTGTTTTAAATCAGCCAATCAAGTTTGCTAAGACAATGCTTTCTGGATTTTATTTTTTCAAGTATTAGTATGTGCATTGAAAAAGAAAAACTCTTCGGAGGACTTGGGATAACTCAGTAACATGACAGTGCCATGGGGAAGCATTCTGGAAGCAGCAGCAGACCATGGGCTCATCGGTACATGCCCAGGTGCAAACCCAAGGATGCTCACCAGCTGCAGGATAGAGGCAAACTTGAGCAGTCAGCATCTCAGGACTGCCTCTGCTGTAGAGAGTAGCCTTGCCCAAGGTCACATCCTTCTTGGGACAATCCTAAATCAGTGACTGAATGAGGCAGGGATACAAAAAGCATGGCCATTCTGGCTCAATGTGGGCCACTCCTCTGGGCAACACTCACATCAGGGAGCCCCACTGGGTTTGCCAGGATTTTGTTGGGTCGACATTATGGTTTGACTGGTCCCTTCGCCCAATCCTGCTTTCTTACCCTTTCTTTTCTAGATATCACCCCAAATTCTATCTTAGCAACTGCTTGCAGAAAATACAGCCTGCAACACACAGAGACTCCCAAGTGTTTCTTCCTTATTGGCCAAGAAAGGGTTAATTCGGGGACTCTCGATTTAGGCTGAAATGCTTTAATCGTTCATGTGGCATAACCACACAGGCTTATATTGCAAAAGGTCATGTTGGGATGAAAAATATAGGTATTATATCATTGTGCAACACAGTCACAGAGAAGTAAAACAGCACTCCATGCAGGAGGCAGGACAATCCATGATTTACAGCTCATATTTGGGGATCAGTCATACCCGCTGACCAGTGGAGTGACTTTGGACATGTCACAAACTCTCCAGGGCTCAGTTCCCTCATGTGTAAAAATGGGAAGCTGTAGAATTCACCGCAGATGTTTATTTTGAAGATTGAATGGGATAGTGCATCTAAAGGGCTTATCACATTGCCAGGCCTAGTGTAAGCCCTCCATGAAGAGCTGTTGTGGCTGCTGCTGCTGCTGCCACTCTGTAGAGTTGCCACCTGAGTGCCCCTCCAAGCACAAGGACCTTCATTCCTCTTGTCACCGTGTGCTGCTGCCTGGCTGCTGACAGTTGCATCGTCCTCAGCAGTTCCATCGTCCCCCGAAGTTCCCTTACACCCCTTTGCAATCAACTCCCTCCTCCACTGTTAGCATCTAGAAACGTTTACCTGATTTCTGTCCCCTTAATGACAGGAATCTAGAATCCATGTAAGTCTAGAATGCAGGTAGAAGACTACGTCAGATGGAGTCTACTGTGTCCGACTTTTACATTCAACAAAATGTTTCTGAGATTCGTCTGTGCCACTCTAGGTATCAGCAGTTTGTTTCCTTCTATTGCTGAGTGGTACTCCGTTGTATGGATCTACCACAGTCTGTTTATTCACTCACCAGCGGTGGACTTTTAGGCTGTTTCCACCTTTTGGCAGTTATGATAATGCTGCCATAAATATTTGCCTGTAAGCCATTGTGTGAGCACGTTTTCATTTCTCTTGTGAAGATAGCCAGGACTGGAACTGCTGGGTTATATGGTAAGTGGTATTTAATGTCATAGGAAACTGTCAAATGTTTCCCAAAGAGGCTGTACCATTTTGTATACCTATCAGCATTTTATGAGAGTTCCAGCTGCTCTACAAACCTGTCAACACTTGGCACTGTCAGATATTTTTAGTTTATTTCATCTAAAAATAATGTAGCCATTTTGATGAGTATCTATATACCTATACTTCATTTTGGTTTTAATTTCTCTGATGACTAATGATGTTGAGACTCTTTTTATGGGCTTTCATTTAGCATTTACATATTTACTTTGGTAAAGTGATTGTTGAAATCTTTTGCTAAATTTCACTGGGTTGTTTTTCTTTTATTGAGTTGTAAACTTTCTTTATAGGCTTCCCTAGTGGTTCAGCGGTAACAAAAACAGCAAAAATTTCTTTGTATGTTCCAAAACAAGTTATTTTTTGCAGGTATTTTCTCTCAGACTATGGCTTGTTTTTCATTTTCTTAACAATTTCTTTGAAAAGCAGACCTTTTATTTTGATGATGCTCAATGTATTATTAAGTGATCCAAAAAAGCTTTGGCTCACCCAAAGCCACAAAGATTTTCTCTTGTGTTTTCTTACAGATAGTGTCATAATTTTAGCTCTTATGTTTAGGTAGATAATCCATTTAAAGGCAATTTTTTATATAGTGAAAGATTCATTTCTCTCTGTAAGGATATGATTGTTGCAGCACACTTTATTCAACAGTGTATTTTTCCCCATTGAATTACATTGGTGCTGCTGTTGCTAATCAGTTGACCCATGTGGATCAGATCAGTGGTTCTCAAGTGAGGGTCATTTTGCCCATCCAGGGGACATGTACGAATGACTAGAGATGTCATCATTTGTCACAAATTTAGGATGTTGCTGGAATCTAGTGGGTAGAGACCAGGGGTGCTGCTGATCATTCTGAAAAGGCCAAGTAAGTGTCCCAAAAAGAATTACACAGATTAAATATGTCTCATTCTTGATGTTGTTAATTTGCACCTTCTTTTTCTACTTCCTGATCAATCTGTGTACCGCAGAGTGACCAACTGTGCCAGTTCATTCAAACCTGAATGGATCCTGAAATCTGGAACATTCAGCATTAACACTGGGGAAGTTCCAGGCGAATAAACTTCAGGCTTATCAATTTTATTGATGTATTCAGAGAACCAGCTATTGGCTTCATAGCTTTTTCTTTATTTGTCCATTTTAAACTTTTTGGTTTCCTTACATCTTTATTATTTGTTTTCAATTTACTTCAAGTTTAATTTACTTTTATTTTTCTTGCTTCAAAAGGCAGAAGTTTAGATAATTGATTTAAGAACTTTTTACTCATATAATCATTTAATGCTATAAATTTCCCTCTAAGCATTGTTTTAGCCTCATCCCATGAATTTTATGTTGTGTTTTCATTTTTATTTCAGTTCAAAATATTTTCTAATTTCCCTTGTGATTTCTTTTTTGACCCATAGTGTATTTTTAACTGTGTGGTTTAATTTCCCAATATTTGGGGATTTCCCAGCTAACTTTCTGTTATTAATTCTGGTTTGTTTCTGTTGCAGTGAAAGAATATTCTTCATATGATTTCAAGCCTCTTGAATTTATTGAGACCTATTTTAGGGCCCAGAGTATGATCTAGGTGAATGTTTTATGTTCACTTAAAAATGTTTATTCTACTGTAGTTGGGTGCTATGTTCTATAAACATCAATTAAGATGGTTTGTCTACCTGTTGTATGATTACTGAGGAATATTAAAATCTGTAACTATACTCATAATCTACCTGTACTTTCAGTTTTATCCATTTTTATTTAATTATTTAAAAACCTTTGTTATTAGATATGCATATATTTAATATTGTCTGTCTTCTTTTTCTGGATTGATTTTTAATAAAAATTATATGCTTAAGGTGTACAACATGATGATTTAATAAACATATACAGTTGACCCTTGAACAATTTGGATGTTGGGGGAGCTAACCCCAAGCAGTCAAAAATCCAAGTACTACTTTTTTTTTTTTTTAATTTACACCAACTGCTTTTTATTATTCAGTTCCAGAAGCCTTTCACAAGATGGTAAAAAAAAAAAAAAAAAAAAAACAGGTGGGGGCGGGGGAGAAAGAAAGAAAGAAAAAGAAATACCCCCCACCCCGCCCAAAACTTTACAACCACAGCTCACCTAATGATATTTTTTCCATTGTTCCCAGTCAGCTCCAAACCTATTGTGTGCAAAGCCCATTTTCCCATGCATCTAAATGATAGACACAGGCTATGAAATTCTTTATTCTATTTGTAGCAGCTTATGCAGGTGCAGCCAAACACAAAGCTTCAGGACGAACTGTACACAAACTTTACAATGTGGGAATTGAATTTAAAATATGAAACATAAAATCTACACAAAACTGATAAAAATCAAGCACAGATATCAGGACTGAAACTTATAACCCATGTGTGAAAGGGAGTCTTGTTTCCTTTCAAGTGCTTTATTCTGCTATAGAACAGTCGAAATGAAGATGGAAAGCTTTGTGGTTAGTTTAAATTATACACTCTGTAGATACTATACCAATTTTAAAAGTTACACATAGACCAACAGATGTCCATCAGTTCATCTGGGTTGACCAGACGCTCCAGCTGGATTGCGGAAAACAAATCAGGCCAATGTGGAAAGAAATTCCACCTGTGCAATTTGTTTGCAGAGTTTACTGACGGGCACATTGCACTCCTGGTCCATGATGGCTACTGCTTTCTTCATCAGAGCTATCATTATAGGCTTCATGCCCCTGGCTGCCTCCTGAGCCCCGAGTGCTATCAAATTCTTGAAGCTCTACCTCCTCAGTGTCTCCAATAACATTTGGAACTTCTGGTCTAAATGGCAGAAGATCTTCTAATTCAGAAAGTTTATCTGGGTTGATCTAGTTGTTTTCAGGAAACTGCACATCAAACTTTATGTAAAGATCACCTTTTTCAAAGGGATTACGATATTGTGGCATTCCTTCACCTCGAACTACACGAACACATCCTGGTTCAATTACTTTGCCGGGGGGTATTTCACCACAATCTGACGTCCATCAAGGTGCTTAAATGGGAACTGAAATCCTCAAAGAGCTTCAGCAAGTCCTATCTTATATGTCATGTGCAAATCATTCCCATCTCTCTGGAACACCTCATGCTCTTTTTCTTGTAGCAAAAGAACAATGTCTCCTGGTTCCACTCCTGGGGCCTGGTCTGCTTCCCCAGTAAATGTAATTCTCTGTCCATGTTTCATGCCTTTGTCTAAGTGGACTTCAAGAATCTTGACTTCTTTCATCACTTTCCTCCCTTCACATTTTTTACAGCGGTCCTTTTCATTAATTACCTCTCCTTCTCCATCACAGTCAGAACACACAGACTGCATCTGCTGTACCATCCCTGGAGCCAGCTGTCTGATCATGATGCGTAAATCTCGACCCGGACAAGCACTACACTTCTGAACAGCTCCAGACTTCCCACCTTGGCCACTGCTTGCTCTACAGAGTACATTCTTGCTAAGTTGTAGTTTGGTTGTCCTGCCATTATACAGGTCTTCTAAAGATACTTTGAGTGGGTGCATCATGTCTTCTCTTCTGCCATTTCGACTTCTGCTCTGATTACCCATGAAGCTAAATAATCCTCTACCAAAGATGTAAGAGGAAATATCGTCCATGCCACCACCTCCACCGGTACCTTCCCGAAGACCTTGTTCTCCATATCTGTCATATAGTTTGCACTTCTCAGGATTTGATAGTACTTCATATGCAAAACTTATTTCTTTGAATTTGTCACCAGCATTTGGATTCTTATCAGGATGGTATTCTTCGGCTAACTTTCTGTATGCCTTCTTCAGCTCGTTCTCGCTGGCGCCAGGCGGGACGCCCAGGATGTCCTACAGTTTCATGTCGGCCACGTTCTCCATGGCGGCCGGCCGGGCAGCGCTCAGGAAAGAAGGCAGAGAAGGAGGAGGAGTGGAGCCGGGCCCTAAGCAGCGGCAGAGGTGGCGGCAGCACAGGCGGAGCCCAGGTACTACTTTCATTGCTTCAAAAATTGGTGGGAATGCAAACTAGTACAGCCACTATGGAGAACAGTGTGGAGATTGCTTAAAAAACTGGAAACAGAACTGCCTTATGACCCAGCAATCCCACTGCTGGGCATACACACTGAGGAAACCAGAAGGGAAAGTGACACGTGTACCCCAGTGTTCATCACAGCACTGTTTATAATAGCCAGGACATGGAGGCAACCTAGATGTCCATCAGCAGATGAATGGATAAGAAAGCTGTGGTACATATACACAATGGAGTATTACTCAGCCGTTAAAAAGAATACATTTGAATCAGGTCTAATGAGGTGGATGAAACTGGAGCCTATTGTACAGAGTGAAGTAAGCCAGAAAGAAAACCACCAATACAGTATACTAACGCATATATATGGAATTGAGAAAGATGGTAACAATAACCCTGTGTACGAGACAGCAAAAGAGACACTGATGTAAAGAACAGTCTTATGGACTCTGTTGGAGAGGGAGAGGGTGGGAAGATTTGGGAGAATGGCATTGAAACATGTATAATATCATGTATGAAACGAGTTGCCAGTCCAGGTTTGATGCACGATACTGGATGCTTGGGGCTGGTGCACTGGGACGACCCAGAGGGATGGTATGGGGAGGGAGGAGGGAGGAGGGTTCAGGATGGGGAACACATGTATACCTGTGGTGGATTCATTTCGATATTTGGCAAAACTAATACAATATTGTAAAGTTTAAAAATAAAATAAAATTAAAAACAAACAAACAAACGAACTGGGCTTCACTGGTGGTTCAATGGTAAAAAAAAAAATCACCCTACCAATATAGGAGACACAGGTTCGATCTCTGCTCTGGGAAGATCCCACATGCCACAGAGTAACTAAGCTCATGCTCCACAATTACTGAGTCCATGCTCTGGAGCCTGGAAGCCACAGCTACTCAGCCCACCCATTCTAGATCCCGAGCACCGCAACTAGAGAGTAGCCCCCGCTTGCCACAACTCAGCACAGCCAAAAATAAATAAATAAGTAGCATTTAAAAAAAGAAAAAACAAAGGAATTGATAAACGATGCAACCAAGGGCAGGAAGATGAAACAGTTTGGATAGAATTAGGACTCAAACCCTTGTTCTTTTGATTTCACAATGTTGTGAGCTCTAATTGAACACAAAATTTCCCCCACCCTTAGTTAATTTAGAAATCTAGAAAATGAAAATCTAGGTACTATGTTTATTGAAAAAAATCTGTGTATAGACGGACTGCACAGTTCAAATCTATATTGTTCAGGAGTTAACTGTATATAGTGAAATGATTGCTATTGTCAATATGTCTCCTTGATAAATCAAAACCATTATCATTATAAAATATCCATCTTTATACTTGATATTATTTCTTTTCCTGAATCCCATTTCTGATATTAAGTCCACTTCAACTTTCTTTTGTTTGATGTTTGCATAGTATATTTTTCCTATCAGTGTCTTTATATGTCAAGTGCATATTTGTAGGTAACATGTATCTGGATTCAGTTGTGGCTTTTGTTTTATTTTTGTTTGGGGTCTTTTTTAAATCAAATCTTATGATGTCTGTATTTTATTTATTATTATTTTTAAAATATCTATTTATTTATTTGGTTGGACAATGTCTCCCAGCACATAGGCTCTTTAGTTGTGGCATATAAACTCTTAGTTGTGGCATATGGAATCTAGTTTTCTGACCAGATATCGAAACTAGGCCCCCTGTATTGAGAGTGCAGAGTCTTAGCCACTGGACCACCATGGAACTCCCTCTGCATTTTAATTGGAGTGCTTTGACCATAACATTTAATTACTTAAGTTAAACATTTAATTAAACATTAAATATTTTACCTGTTAAACATTTAATTACTTAAGTTAAATACCACTTTGATATTTGTTTCCTATTTTGTCTACCAATTCTTTATTCTTTATTTCTTCCGTTCAGTTCAGTTCAGTTCAGCCGCTCAGTCGTGTCCGACTCTTTGCGGCCCCATGAATCTCAGCATGCCAGGCCTCCCTGTCCATCCCCAACTCCCAGAGTTCACTCAGACTCACGTCCATCGAGTCACTGATGCCATCCAGCCATCTCATCCTCTGTTGTCCCCTTCTCCTCCTGCCCCCAATCCCTTCCAGCATCAGTCTTTTCCAATGAGTCAACTCTTCGCATGAAGTGGCCTAAGTACTGGAGTTTCAGCTTCAGCATCATTCCTTCCAAAGAAATCCCAGGGCTGATCTCCTTCAGAATGGACTGGTTGGATCTCCTTTATTTCTTACTTTTAAAAAAATTAATCAAGTAGTTTTACTAATTCAAGTGTACTTCCTCTTGACTTACTAGCTACACTTCTTCATTTCATTATTTTAGTGGTTACTCTTGTGCTTACAATAAGCATCTTTGACTTTTTACAGTCCACCTTGAGATAGCACTATACCTCTTCATTGACATTATAAAGATCTCACCATCATTAACTTCCCTTTCACCTCTTTTCCTTTATGCTATGTTGTCATCTGTTTATTTCTTCATTATCTTATAAACACTAAAGTCCTGATGAGAACCAGCTCATTGGAAAAGACCCTGATGCTGGGAAAGATTGAAGACAAAAGGAGAAGGGGGTGGCAGAGAATGAGATGGTTTGATAGCATCACCAATTCAATAAACATGAATCTGAGCAAACTGAGATAGTGAAGGACAGGGTAACCTGGTGTGCTGCAATCCATGGGTTTACAAAGAGTTGGACACGAGTTAGTGACTGAACAATAGCAACAACATGATTAATTTTACTTTAAGCCATCTAATCATCTTTTTAAAAGATTTTTTTAATAAAAAAATTATTTTTGTATTCTGATGATCATTAGTCCTAAGTCAAATTCAAATTCCTATTATTAGTTTTATCTGAAGAACTTTAAACATTTTTGGTTATAATATGGCATGATAATCTGTTAACATCTGATAACATTTCAGAGATTTTTTAGCATTATTTCATGCTCAGTTTTGAAAGATATTTTTGCTGAATATAGGATTCTAGATTGAATTTTTTGATATTTCTTTTTTATTATGGTAAAATGAGCATAATATAAAAGTTACCATTTTAATTTATATTTTTAACGTGTGTGGTTCAGTGGCATTAAATACTTAAATTTTTAAGGATGTCAGTCCATTGTATTCTGTCCTACTCTTTTTGATGAGAAGTCTACCATCATTCAAATATTGGTTTCTCTGTATAATTATTTATTCCCCTCTGGCTTGTTTTAGTATTTTCTCTTTATCTCTGGTTCTCAGAAATCTGATTATTACATACCATAGTGTGATTTCTTTATGTTTATTCTGCTTGAGATTTGTTGGGTTTCTTAATCTGTAGACTCACACTTTTCATCAAATTTGGAAAAACAATGGTCATTATTTCTTCAAATATATTATCTGCTTTTTCTTTCCTGTTCTTTTGGGACTCCATTTGTAAATTGAATATATATTCAATATGTTAGATCACTGATATTGTCCCATGGGTCAGTGAATCTCTGCTCACTTTTTCTCATTCTTTTTTTCTCTCTGCACTTCATTTTTGATAGCATCTATTGTTATGTGTTCAACTTCAGTGATGCTTACTTCTGTAGTATTTTCTCAATGTCAACCAATTTATTTTTCATTTCAGTTATTGTATTTTTTACTTAAATTTTTCTGAGTCTTTATCTTCTCCTCATCATGATGATGTTTTCTTTTACATTCTTGAGCAGAAGAAGTGTATTGGTCTGCTTGAGATGCCATATTAGAATACCCCAGATTTGGTGGCTTAAACAGAAATTTATTTCTCACGGTTCTGGAAGTTCGCAAGTCCAAGATGCTTGTCTATTTGGTACCTGGTTAGAACTCTCTTCTTGGCTTGCAGATAGCAATCTTCTCACTGTGTCCTCACATGGGTAGAGGAGAGAGTGAGAAAAACAGAAGCAGAGAAAGATAGAGAGGCAGAGGCAGAGAAAGCACTGGTGTCTCTTCTTGTAAGGACACTGATCCTGTTTTATCAGGGCCCCACCCTCATGACCTCACTTAATCTTAATTAACTTCTTATAGGCCCTATCTCTAAGTACAGTTACATTGGGGATTAAGACGTCAACATATGGATTTTGAGTGGTGACACAATTCAGTCAGTTACAAATTCAGGAGCGTATTTATAATAGTTTTAAAGTCTTTGCTGCTAATTCCATCAGTACTGTTTTTCTCTTGGTCTGTTTCTGACTTTTGTCCTAGTTGTAGGTAAATCTGTTGCTTTGTATATTAGCAATATTAGAGTAGAGGCTAGAAATTGTGAATTTTATCTTGTTGGATGCTATATTTTGATGTTACTTTAAAGAGTGTTTAACTTTTATCAGCAGGCAATTAAGGTATTGCAGATTAGTTTGAGCTTCTTGCAGTTTGTTTTTAAACTCTTTTAAGGCAGGACCGGAGTTGTCTTCATTTCAGGCTAGTTTAGTCCTAATTGTAAGTTTGGATATTTCTGGAGACTGTATTTTATGCCCCATGTATTATATAAACATTTCTCCAATTTGTCCAAAGAGAATTTTTACCATTCCCAGCCCTGTGAGAGCTCTTGAAATCATCATATAATTTTGAGTAATTGCTCTTGTTTCAGATGTTATTCATGCAAAACTTCACTGGATTTACTCTACATGTATACAGATAGGTATTCAATTCTTCTTCAGATTTCTGGAGCTCTTCCTTGGAGTCACTCTCTTCTCTTGTACATTCTAGCCTTGAAATTCTTGCTGCTTCAGCTTTCCAGAACTCTGATAGTTGTCTTTTCAAAAAACAAGATTGGGGGAGTGGGAGTACAAACTGTCGGCTGTCAGATAGGCTCTAGAAGGTATTATACAACGTGGGGAATATAGCCAATATTTTGCAATAACTGTAAAGAGAAAACAACCTTTAAAAACTGTATAAAAATAAAAATAATTTTAAATAAAAGATAATACAGTTATATGTTTAAAAGAAAAACAGGATTGGTGGAGTCTTTTGGGGCTTCTCCTTCCTGTACCCCAGTCTTGGAATTACCCCCAGACAGAAAGCGTAGGCACTGGTAAGCCTCACCTCATTTGTCTCCTTTTTCTCACTGACTGCACTCTTCTGCTATCATCCAGTGTCTGAAAATAGTTGTTTCCTATATGTTTTCCAGTTTTTAGATCGGGTCCCATGGGAATATAATTCCAGATCACCTTATTTCTTCATCACTGGAAGCAGGTGTTCACATCTGAAAGATTTCTTTGGTTTTATTTTTTCTTGTTTGGATTTAAAATCATAGAACGAAAAATAATTAAGAATAGTGGAATCAAAAGTCTGGAATGAGAACCTTTTTACATTTTACGGTACAATTAAGGCCTATGTACATACAACAATCTACAGATGATATATTACAGGGTCTAAAAATTCATGTCTAGTTCCTTCCCCTCTTGAAACTGTTTAATCCTCTGTGTCAGCGGTACAGATATTCTGTGTTCCAGTTCTATTTGAATATATTCTTCCAGGTTCTCTTGATATTTTCATGTAGATGTCAAAAGGTGTTCTTTTCTTATCCCAGGTTGATCTTTGATCTTTGATGAACCATCATTTTCTTGTACAAAGTCCCAACTCTCAGGCACTCTATTGGTAATCTGCTGCTGTATAGCAAAACCACTTCAAACTTCATGACCCAAAGTGGCTTTTCGCAAAGCTCATGGATTCTGTAGATCAGAAATTCAAGGATGCTGCAAGGATAGCTTGTTTCTGCTCTCTTATCTGGGACCTTGACTGGGGTTGACTCTAACACCTGCAAAATACGATCATTTGGAATCATTCTTACTCAGATAACTGATGCCTGTGGATTTGATGCTTGGGCTCAGCTGGAGCTGTTAGACCCCCACGTGATCTCTTCAGGTGGCTTAGGATCCTTAGATCATAGACGTGGCTTCTAAGAGAGACCAACCTGAGAGGAAGCATCCAGAGTGAGTGTTCTAAAAGTCAAAAACTGAAGATGAAAACGTTTAATCTAGTATCAAAATTCATGCAGTGTTATTTCCACCTCATTCTCTTATTTAACCTAGATTCAAGGAGAGGGAAATTAATTTCCATCTCTCAGTAGAGTGACAAATAGGAAATGACAAGGTCACATTAAAGATGAGCATGTGGATGGTAGATATTGTTGTGGTTCTCTTTGGGAAATACAATTGGCCACAGTTCTCCATCTTATATCCTTCCTACTAGCAACATACTCCTTTCCCTGAATACCTTAAATTCCCATCTCATTACAGCATGAGACTTGGGCTCATGGTCCAATGTTGTATCATCTAAATCATGTCCATATGCAATTTGAAGACTTATGAGCTAAAAAGATAAGTTCTCTCCTCCCATCCCACACCTGACATATAACGGTGTGATGGGTATTGAATGACTGCAATTGATACTGCTGTTCAAAAAGGTGAAGCCAGAGCAGTCACTGGTCTATGGCAGTTCTGAAAGGTATCAGGGAATATGTTGCCAGCTCTTTGATTAGGGCTGTCTTGCTCTCTGGGTGTTGTACTCCATGATTCTAAGCTTCACCCTTTCAGTGATCTCTACATTTCCCTGAGAAAAGTCCATGCTTGCAAGAGTAGTTTTACCAAGCTGTTTCCTGTCCATAGAAATTATGTACATATAATTTTATTTTATATGTCTTTATTTTACATTGTCTTTAATCCTTTAGGGCCAACCTAGTGTAAAGTTTTAATTTATTGAGTTTCTCAGGTACCAATTTATAATTCACTTCATTATACAAAAGCTGTACCTTCAAATCTCAAAATCCTTCTTCCCTGAGTTCTCCATGAAACTGCTGAGGGACAGAAACCTGATCATTCCTAGATGCTCTCTTACGCGCCCAAGAGAGGATCTTGGAGGTGTACACCTGAGATATTGAAAAAGGCTATTTTTCTAAATCTGTTAGGCACTGTCTACAGTATATCTAAACTCTTAGCAAAGGGTTTTACACTTATAAACTTGGCTTCAACTTTACCCTGAGCTCACATTTTTTTGATCTCTGCCTTAAGGTCATTTCTCACTTAGAGAAAATTTTGTTGGTGGAAAATTGTTCTCAAACCTATATATTTTCGCCAAGTTCTGCTTCAAAACTTAATAATTCCTATTTCTGATTATGTCCATCAGTACCCTATGCTGTACAACTAGAAATATTCAGGTAAATTCCTCAACTTTCTGCTCAGATATAGTTTTAACTAAATCATCTTGTCTATTATATCCATTTCCAATCTCCCATATTTTCACAGAAGACAGCGTCGCAAAAATTTCTACCACTGTGCACCGTGAGTCCCCCTTTCGTCCAGCTGTCAGTAACAATTTGTCACTTTTCTTTAGGCTGTTACCATGGCCTCCTTGAGCCTATTGGACTTCTGCCTGCTATTCTGTCTCCAGACTTATGCTGCGTAGGTTAGAATTTATTACAATAGTACCCACTTCCAGCACCAAATTTTGTATCACTTAACATTTGAGCAAAGAAGGTAAAATTACTGAGTGATCTAGAATATGTGATTTTTTATGGGAATCTTAGCTTATGTAAAACGACATTGCTAGATAGGTTTTTCTCCCTCAATTTTTGCAAGTCACTTCCAACTTCTAAATGGCAAACCCGAAAATGACTTCATCGTTTGGCACCCTTGCCTAGGCCGTCCATCCATGGCACTGTGCTTCCAGCTTATCTGTCTGAAACTTTGTGGCGTCCTTCACAGCAAGTTGCTGCCAGAGAGTTCTTTCTCACTGTTGCCTCGGTGACCTTGCCAGCTGTTGACTACAAATTTCCTCACCACTTCCAGTTGGTGGCCAGTGGCTGACTCCTGGCTCTAGTTTTGCCTCTGCCTGCTAGATTGGCCTTGATGCTTCATACCAACACTTTGTTTCTGGCTGGACTCTCACCCCAGTCTCAACCTTTAGCTCCCTTTCCAGTCTAACTTCCCAAGACCTACACAGCATTAGGGCCTCAGCCTTCTCGCACTGGAGTGGATACTGGAGAGTGGACTGATTTCTTGAAAGTTCAGGAGTAATGAGAGGGAAAAGTAATTTTTTGATTGGAATTTTAACTAAAAACCAATTATTCCATCTACTTTACAGTAGGAAGTGGTCACTATGCTGCTTCTTATACTTTTCTAGGGGCTTCCCAGATAGCTCAGCGGTAAAGCATCTGCCTACCAATGCAGAAGATGCAGGTTCAATCCCTGGATTGGGAAGATCCCCTGGAGAAGGAAATGGTAACCCACTTCAGTATTCTTGCCTGGAGAATCCCATGGACAAATGAGCCTGGCAGGCTACAGTCCATGGGGTGGCAAGGAACTGGACATGACTTAGCGGCTGGCACGCACACATGCATTTCTAAGTTTGCCTTGTAGTGGTAGTGACTCAGAGACATCCCTGTTTGAGGATTTAATTGCTGTGGCTGAAACTGCAATAGCACTGATGTGCTACTTATTTGGCATTTTCTATTAATTTAATAGTAGAAATAATAATTACCATCTATTGAGACAAACACTCTGCTAAGCACTTTGTGTACATTGTCTCATTTAATCCTTATAATAATCAAGGAACTAAGAAATATCTTCATTTTACAGACAAACAAAACAAAATAAATGTGTTCAATAATTTTCTGAAAACCGGATACATAATAAGTATGGGAACCAGTATTTGATTTTAGGTCTATCCAAGGTCCATGTTCTTAACTCTATGCCAGTCTGTCCAAAACACGCAGACAAAGAACCAAAGCATGGGGACTGAGTCTTATTTCTGAGGCAGATGAGAACATGCACTTAAGCCCTGGCCTTAAACTGCTAGGTCAGTAAAGACCCTTATGACCTGGAGCCCCACAGATCCCTGGGCTCTGAAGCTACACCTGACACCAGAATGTGTCACTACCACCTTATCCAGATGAACAATGTCAAATATCTGGCAAGCTTTTTATAATTCTAATTTCCACTTCTTTAGACTGATTTTTTTTTTTCTAAAAGTCTGAATGGGTAAGATGTTGCTATAAAACAAAACTTTAGAAATCAATGTTAGAAATGGTTAAAGGATTGGAAGCATCATTGCATTTACTCATGGGATAAATCTGAGACTTTCCATAGTGAGTTCCCATGAGAGTTTTAAGGCTTAATTCAGGAAGGATCCCATCATGCTAAATGCTGGGCTGGATGAAGCACAAGCTGGAATCAAGATTGTGGGAGAAATATCAATAACCTTAGATACACAGATGATGCCACCCTTATAGAATAAAGCAAAGAACAACTAAAGAACCTGTTGATGAAAGTAAAAGAGGAGAGTGAAAAAGTTGGCTTAAAACTCACCATTCAGAAAAGTAAGATCATGGCATCTGGTCCCATCACTTCATGGCAAATAGATGGGGAAACAATGGAAACAGTGACAGGCTTTATTTTGGGGGGCTCCAAAATCACTGCAGATGGTGACTCTAGCCATGATATTAAAAGACACTTGCTCCTTGGATGAAAAGCTATGACCAACCTAGACAGCATATTGAAGAGCAGAGATGTTATTTTACCAACAAAGGTCTGTCTAGTCAAAACTATAGTTTTTACAGTAGTCATGTATGGATATGAGAGTTGGACTATAAAGAAACCTGAGCACCAAAGAATTGATGCTTTTGAACTGTGGTGTTGGAGAAGACTCTTGAGAGTCCCTTGGACGCAAGGAGATCCAGTCAATCCTAAAGGAAATCAGTCTTGAATATTCATTGGAAGGACTGATGCTGAAGCTGAAGCTGAAACTCCAATACTTTGGCCACCTGACATGAAGAACTGACTCATTGGAAAAGACCCTGCTGCTGGGAAAAATTGAAGGCAGGAGGAGAAAGGGATGACAGAGGATGAGATAGTTGGATGGCATCACTGACTTAATGGACATAAATTTGAGTAAGCTCCAGGAGCTGGTGATGGACAGGAAAGCCTGGTGTGCTGCAGTCTATGGGGTTGCAAAGAATCGGACATGATTGAGCAACTAAACTGAACTAAACTGAAGCTTTAGGATTTACTTATATTCAGGAGTTCAAGGGAGACGTGTTCTCACATGCTATGAAGAGGGATTGATCACCACTGAAAGTTCCCACATTATTTATGTAAAAGACTGTACTCTATAACATGTTTTAGACTGGCATAGACACAATAGCTTAACTCTCTTAATCATTTCCTTAAGACAGAGTTTGTTTAAAATATAGTGGACTCATTTCTTACATTGGTTTTAGGTTCTAAGTTCTTGACTATTTAATATTGCATTGGAGTGGCTAATCAATATAATTAGTTGAGAGAGAAAGCAATTGAAGCATAAGAATTAGAAAGAAATAAAACTATCTTTATTTTCAGGAAACATAATTATTGAAAACCCTAAAAAATAGATGTAGAAAGTATTAAAATAATAAAAGAATTTAATAGAGTAGCAAGTTATAAAATTAACATAAACTCAATAGCTTTTATATTACATATATAAACAAAAAACAGTGTGAGGTATAATGGAAGAGGAGAATCCATTTATGATAACAAATAAAAAAATAAAATATTTAGGCAGAAAATTAACAAGGAATGTCATAAAACTCTAAAACTCTTCTTAATGATACAAAGGTAGACCTGAACAAACGCAAATATTCCATGTTCTTATATAGAAAGACTCAATTTTATAAAGATGTTAATTCTCTCTAATTATTATGTATGATGCAATCCCCCCAAAAAATCCTCTCAGGTTATTTTTTAGACCTAGACAATTTGGTTAGAAAATTCATTTGAAGAACAAATAAATAAGAATAGATAGGATAACCCTGAAAAAGAGAATTCAGTTAGACTGGACACTAAAACATACTATAAAACCTTTAAAATAGACTTATGTTAGTGTGTGAGTAGACAGACTAATTACGAAGAAGGCAATGGCACCCCACTCCAGTACTCTTGCCTGGAAAATCCCGTGGATGGAGGAGCCTGGTGGGCTGCAGTCCATGGGGTCAAGAAGAATCGAACACGACTGAGCCACTTCACTTTTATTTCTCACTTTCATGCACTGGAGAAGGAAATGGCAACCCACTCCAGTGTTCTTGCCTGAGGAATCCCAGAGACGGGGGAGCCTGGTGGGCTACCTTCAATGGGGTCGCACAGAGTCGGACAGGACTGAAGCGACTTAGCAGCAGCAGACAAATAAAACAAAAGAAAAACTAAATAGATCCTATTGTTAATGAATGTTTTGTATACAATAAAAACATCATCTCAAATCAGCAGAGAGAAAGATCAATATTTTTTAAGTGGTATTAGGATAATTGACTGAGAAGGCAATGGCACCCCACTCCAGTACTTTTGCCTGGAAAACCCCATGGATGGCGGAACCTGGTGGGCTGCCATCTATGGGGTCGCACAGAGTCGGACACGACTGAAGTGACTTAGCAGCAGTAGCAGCAGCAGGATAATTGAATCACCACATGGAAAATAATAAAATTGGATGTATCCCTTACATTTGCTCACTAGGTTAAATTCCAAATGGATCATACAAATACAAGTACCAAAAAAGTGGCTATTTTAATAATTTGAAAGTAGTGAAAACTTAATCTAAATATGATTAAGGAAAAAAGTGACAAATGTGATTACATAATTTTTAAAAATTCCACATGGAAAAATAACACAAGTAAAATAAAAGACAAGAGATAAACTAGGAAAAATGTTTGCAACTTACATCACAGATTAATAGCTAATATATATAATATATTAAAAATAGAGAAGAAAAAAGCCAGCAACCCTATAGAAAAATAAGCTAAAGATATAGACTACTGAACAAAAAACATGGAAATAGCTCTTAAGTGTTATGGGAAAATGTTCAGTCCTGCTCATGACAGGAGAAACCACACTGGGATATCATTTCTCATCTATCAGATTGGCAAAAATTCAATTCTGGCAACAAAGTCTATTGGCAAGCCTATGGGGAATTAGGTTCTCTCAAAATCGCTGGTGGAGATATAAAGTGTTGAATCCTATGAAGGGGAATTTGGCAAGATCTAGTAAAATTATCTATGTATTTGTTCTTTATTCTGGCAATCTACTTCTAGGAATATTTCCCAAAGATACACCTGCAAAATAATGAAAAGATATTTTCACAAAGCAATCCATTGTAGTCCTATTAGTAGCAAAAGCCTACACCAACCAAATATCTGTCTGTAGGAGACTGCTTGAATAAATTATGCTGTATCTATGAATGGAACACTTATGCACCTGTATAAAGGAATGGTGATTCTCTTCATACATTACAATACGACAATGGTGAGATCCCCAGGATTTACTGTTAAGTAACAAAAGGCATGGTGAAGAAAAGCATGTAGAGTAATTCATCTTTTTATCTATGAATAGAGGATACACATACGGTTCAAACATATACATATATTAATATGTACACATTTATATTTATATTTAAAATTTTAAATATTAAAGTGTTACTATGGTATTATATGAACTGGTGGTATCTCTATAAAATCATGATTTTTCTAGCTCACCAAAAAGACTTAGAGGCAGTGAGCAAAGCAATATTATTGAGCCCCTCTAGGACCCAAATTTTGCTTAGAAGCATGATTTCCCACTAAAAGGAATCAGGCTTCTTAGAGAAAAGGCTGATTCCAGATCGGGGGGTGGAATGTACAAGATAAGCCTGAAGCATCTTGTCATACCAAAGTCAAAAATAGCCATCAGCAACTACTGGGATCATGTCAAAAGGGCAGTGGGCCAATTGAACAGTCTCTCTTTGGGTGGAAAGGGAACAATTTGAGCATCAGTAAGGAAAATGACCGCCGTGGAATGAAATGCATCGAATATATTTAAATCCATGAGTTCATTTTTTAATTGATTGCCTCTGAAGGATATTAGAGAATGACTGAAAACAGAAATAAAACAATTGGATATTTATTATTGACTCCTAAACAAACTGTAGCTTAGGATTAAAAAAACATTAGATGAAGAAAAATCTGCCTTTTAGAAGTATTGCATTTAATATATGAAGAAGGTATGACCACAAGTCCATTCCGTAGGTCTGCCTCTCCATTCCTTCCGATAAAATAGCTTCATCAGTGTTATTTACTGGAATTAGATTTTCACCAATTTGCAAAACCTAATGAAATAATGAGTCAGACATGCCCGAGCAACTTCACTTTCACTTTTCACTTTCATGCATTGGAGAAGGAAATGACAACCCACTCCAGTGCTCTTGCCTGGAGAATCCCGGGGATGGGGGAGCCTCGTGGGCTGCCGTCTATGGGGTCGTACAGAGTCGGACATGACTGAAGTGACTTAGCAGGAGCAGCAATGAAATAATGGATCTACATGGCTATCATCAATGGCTGCTAAGGTCATAAAAAAGAGACATTTTGCACCTCCTGATAGAAACACACAATCCCTCCTGTGAAATGGTTTTGAAAAAAAGAAAAAAGAAAAAAACCAAATCTGAATCTAATTAAGCCTTCAGATCTAACTACCAATTTAAAGGATACATAGGGAATAAGGTAACATGTTAAAGAACACCATGAGGATGCAATTAGCAAAATCCAGACTGCAGGAAAGTATAAGTTAAACAATATAGTTTCTACAACAACAAAACAAGGTAATTTTTTTAAAAAAACAATGGAGAAAGATCCTACAGATTAAAAGAAATTTGCTGCTGCTGCTGCTCAGTCATTTGTCATATCCGACTCTTTGCGACCCTGTGGACTGTACTCTGCCAGGTTCCTCTGTCCCTGTGATTTTCCCAGCAAAGATACTGGAGTGGGTTGGCATGCTGTCCTCCAGGGGATCTTCCCAACCCAGGGACTGAACCCCATGTCTCCAACATCTCCTGCACTGCAGGTGGACTCTTTACCACTGAGCTACCCGGGAAGCCCAAAAGAAATTTAAGAGAGTAACTAATTGAAAGGTATGGACTTTATTCAGATCCCAATTAAAACCTCAAACATATATATATATATACACACATATATATGTATGTATGTATAGACATTCATGTGTATTTGATAATATGAAGGAATTATTGTTGGGTTTCTTTGTATGATGATGGTTTGTGATGATGTTTAAAAAGAAATCCTTATCTTGGAGATACTAAACTATACAGAGGAAAATTTTCAAAGATACAATAAAATCAGAGTGTAAAGTAAAAATCTCTTCTAGACAAAAACTATCCTTTTATAGACAAAGAAAAAAATCCCTTAAAACTCTCCATAAAGTACAGAACAGAGTCTGCCATCTTTAAATATATCTAACAGTTTTCTGTTTGCTGTTGGGACATATGAGTGTTTTTTTGTGCCAGATGAAATAGATGGCATTATATTTAAGACCTAAACAGTGTTTTAAAATGTGTATCAATAAATTCTAAAGCCATAAGTAGTGCTGAGAGTACATAGTTGAAATTATACAAGTGCAATGTGCAGCTGTGTGATTCTACCATGATCAACGTTAAACAAAGTGTCCTACCATGGGACATGGCAGCGCAAAATTCTTAATAGGGCTAGTCAAAGCACTCATTGTGAGAGGAGTGTTAAGTAAGAGAGATTCCGGCACTTGAACCACGGGACTTGGGGAGGTGGATAGTCAATGTCAGAGGCAACATTTGACATCTAGGATGGATAGCGAAAAACACATCTCAGCTCAGACCACCCTGATAGGAAGAAGTCTTCCACTCATTCATTCATTCACTCACTTAAAAAAAAACAAAAAACTTTTATTGAATACTATGAATACTTTTATTGAAAACTTTTATTGAATATTATGCTAGACACTATCTTAGATGCTTCGGCTGCTGCTAAGTCACTTCAGTCGTGTCCGACTCTGTGCAACCCCATAGACAGCAGCCCACCAGGCTCCCCTGTCCCTGGGATTCTCCAGGCAAGAACACTGGAGTGGGTTGCCATTTCCTTCTCCAATGCATGAAAGTGAAAAGTGAAAGTGAAGTCGCTCACTCGTGTTTGACTCTTCTTGACCCCATGGACTGCAGCCTACCAGGCTCCTCTGTGCATGGGATTTTCCAGGCAAGAGTACTGGAGTGGGGTGCCATTGCCTTCTCCCTATCTTAGATGATGAGGATACAAAGATGAACATATATTCCCCGTCCTCCGTTTGCTCACAGTTGAGCATGGACAGGTGAGTGGATGAGTGATTGCAATGCACCTTACTAGGTGGTGGTAGGTAGAGATGCACCCAGGAGGCCATGGGAACCTAGAGGAGGAATGTTCACATTACCTAAGGGAAGGCAGTCCCAGGTAGGCTTCAGAGAGAAGGTGATGGTTGAGATGAGCTTCGAAGCAGGAATAAAAATTAAAGACGTGAAGAGGGGTTGAGAATAGGAGAGCACTGAGACATGAAACCACGTTGAGGGCCTGGTCTTAATGGAGGCCAAAGGTGTCTTGCAATAGACAATATCTGAGAAATTCAGACACTTGCCATCCAGGAAAAAACATATAATAGACTTGGATCCTAGGGCAGGAGTTCAGTCCTGGATAGATCTGATAAAGGCAGGAACCCTCATCCTAGTAACAGAACAGAATGATGGCAAAAGTTCAGTCATTTACAGTAGGATTTAGGGCAGGGAAAGACCAGCAGAAGGCTGATTCACACTACGGAGCTACAGCTGCCTTACTCCTTCATTGTACAAACATTTGCTGAGTAATTCCTATTTGTCAGGCACTGGCTAGATGCTGGGAATACAGAAGAGGACACAGTAGCTGCCTTCAGCTTGAATACTTCTTGCTGCCTCCATAGATCATAAAAGCAGATGGTAAGATATGTCTTGTTACGGGTCTGGTACTGTTGTTGAATACTTGGATGTGTCAACTAATTTGGTGTTAAGAGCCTCTGGATGTGAATTAAGTAGCTCATCTTGGAAGAAACTCAGGGTTCACACTGGAAGCCAAGCCTTACGGGGCCCAGCAGAAAAACATGGGAAAAGTTGTAACCTGTTGGCTCCCTGTCTTCACACTGACCATTGTGCCCAATCTATGATTGATACAAGTTGATTCTCTTTCCTTTAGTTTTACCATGGACCCAGACAGGGTGTGACAATCTTGGCTCTCTGTGAGCTTGCCCCATGGACGGAGGAATGGCTGGTGGAAGAGGCACCCCCAGTGACACTGAGGTTACCTCTCTGCTTTCCATATCCCACTCTCTGCTTTCCATATCCCACTTTCTCTTTTTTGGATTCTAGCTTGACTCTGCTCTTACTCCCCGCTGATGCTGATAGAAACTGAAGATGCGGCATTGCTCAGGACTCAGAAATGGTCAACAGTTGTTGAATGTTTGCTCTAGCTTGCATGCCTGTGTGCTAAGTCACTTCATTCGTGTCTGACTCTTTGCAACCCCATGGACCATAGCCTGCCAGCCTCCTTTATCCATGGGATTCTCCAGGCAAGAATACTGGAGTGGGTTTTCATGCCCTCCTCCAGGGGATATTCCCAACCCAGGTGTGGAACCTGTGTCTCTTATGTCTTCTGCATTGGCAGGCGGTTTCTTTACCACTAGTGCCACCTGGGAAAGACAGCATCCTGAATGATATGGGAAGCTTTTGGAGAGGAACTTTTTCTGATTTTCCCTCTCCCTTCTCCTCTATATCAAAAGTCTAGCTAATCTTCCAAAACTACTTCTTTTATGGAGTATTTCACAATAGCATCTATCCACCATTTACCCATCCAACCATCCATCCATTCATCTATCCATCCATCTATCTACTTATTCATTTAACAAATATTTATTGAGCACCCACTATGTTAAAGACCCTGTGTATACAACATCGAACACTAGATTTTGTCCCCACCTTCATGGAGTTTAACCACTTCATCTACAGGTATCTCTCATTTTCCTGACTGACTGTAGTTCTCTTTAGAAAGTTAGTCCCCTACTACATCCTGCTGTGGCCTGACATTTTCATGCATTTGTGACTTATCTCTCCAGTACAATTATAAGCACAACAAAACCAGAACTGTGTCTAATACTTTCTGATATCTGTCATGGGGCAGGTCCAGTTGCTACACAGAGAGTGTTTAATCTGTACTTGTGAATGAATCTGCAGGCGCAAATACTCTGCCCAGGTAGGAATGGAAGGTTCCTCTGGTGACTGTACTGGGACTTTGAGACACTGACTCATCCCTTTCCTGGCAGGCCTGCACTGGCCCATGGGTGGGGACTGAAGAGTGAGATGCTTTGTACAACAATCAGATTTAAGTACAAGGAAGAGCATGTACAATATAAATTTTAAAAAGGAAAAGTGAAATATGACACTGGATGTCCGTGATGAAAAAGTGTGACTGCAGCTGTTTTCTCAGAGTACCATTGGGCCACGTGACATCCTGCCATGCCATCCTCATGTCACCTACTGCAATCTGATACATTCTGGACCAGAAACTCCTGTATGGCTACAAACTGAGGCTGGAGTATAAGGGTGGGCTGTCTTAGTCTTAATTATCAAAACCATCAAACTCACCTGTCCTAGAAATCTTAGGCATAGAATTTCATTTTTTATCTGTGAATTTCTCCTTTTTTTTTTTCACCTAAACTGAGAGCAGGACTGGCCTTTAGCAAACTGCAAATAAAAAGGTTTGGAGTACCCTCAATCTTTATTTTATTCACTCTTTCTCCCCTCCTTCCACCTTAACTACACTCCTTTTTTCACCCATGGGACTTTCCAGGTGACTGAACTAAACCTGAGCACTATAACTACTGCAGCCCACTCCTTAGAGCCCAGGTTCTGCAACAAAAGAAACCACTGCAATGAGAAGCCCCCACATCTCACCTAGAGAGTAGCAAATGATCGCTGCAACTAGAGAAAGCCTGTGCGCAGCAACGAAAAGCCGGCACAGCCAAAAAAAAAAAAAAGATAAAGACAAGAAAATAAGGCTATAAAAAATAAATAGAATCAAGACTGATGGTAAAGAAGAAGTCTTCCAGTGGAAGTTTGGATATCATCACTTAGAGGTAAAGGCATGAGAAACATTTGGGGCAAACATACAGTGGCTCTGAGATCATATTAATTGTCAATGACTTGATACTGACTTTAGTGCTTCTGTTTCCTCCTTGCCTTTGTTATCAGGTAGTTTATCTTGGGGTTTCCCTGGTGGCTCAGCAGTAAAGAATCTACCTGCAATGCAGGAGACCAGAAGACTCTGGTTCAATCTCTGGGTTGGGAAGATCTCCTGGAGGAAGAAATAGCAACCCACTCCTGCATTCTTGCTTGGTGAATCCAATGGACCAAGGAGCCTGGTGAGCTACAGTACATAGGGTCACAAAGAATCAGACGTGATTGAAGCAACTGAGCATGCACACATGCAGCTTACCTTAAGCTCAAATCTTTTAAAAAGTCAACTTTTAATCTTTCACTATTGGGAAGACATGAGTTATAAACAAAGGGCATGGTTTCAGATATATTTATTTCCTAGATGCCCTGGGTTTATAGAGTTCGATAGCATGCATCTTTAATAGAATTGACTAAAACTGTTGACATTGTCAAATATCAAAGGAGAGTTTCTTTTGCTGACTAAGGAGATGAACACATGTCATAAAAGCAGTGACTCTTCAATTAGCTAATGACCTTCCCTGACGGCTCAGATGGTAAAGAATCTGCCTGCAATGTAGGAAACCCAGGTTTAATCCCTGGGTCAGGAAAATTCCCTGGAGAAGGAAATGGCAACCCACTCCAATATTCTTGCCTGGAGGATTCCATGGACAGAGAAGCCTGGTGGGCTACAGTCCATGGGGTTGCAAACAGTCTGACACAACTGAGTGATTAACACTTGCAACAATTTTGAGAGTCATTCTAATAGTCTATGAGGATAATTCAAGCAAGAAAAGTTGTCACAGTGTGATTGATTGTCATTTGCTGCTAGGATTGTCCTGAGTTCAGGTGGGGCGTGCTCAGGTCTATGGAGACTGGAAATCAAGACTTCTTGATTTGAAGTCTTAACCCTGAACAAAGGTCATTTTTTCCACAAAGTCTTTCCTGGTTTCCAGTCCCTGTGGAATTGACCAATCGCCTTATCTGTATCCTCGGCTTATCAGGAGTATGGCCTCTTCTGTTAGACTGTGAGTCTTACAGGCAGAGATTAGCCCATTCACATCTGTAGCCTCAGTGCTGACAAAGTGTCTGTACAAGTGGATGCAATAAAGTATTTGTGAATGAATGAATAAATTTAGCCTTACTCCATTTGTGTGGGTGAACATATCTTTTTTGGATTGAACAGAAATCATAGAAACTTGGAATAAGGTAACTGTTCAGTCTTCACTAGTCTCATCCATTTAAGGTACTGGATTAAAGACACATACAGAGGAAGGTTATGGTAAGGACAAGGATGCTCTATCAATTTCAGCTTCCCAGATGATAGTGCAGATAAGTCGTCAAGTGTGTTTTGATACGCATGGTTTGCCCAGGAGTTGGTCAGAGCTCCAGGAACCTATGGGACTTACTCCAGATGTGGCTATTTTAGCAAGTATTTCCTAAGGTAGATAACGCAAGTTTAAAGTTGAACTGTTCTATGCTATGATTATGTGGGGACCTGAGGCAATACTTTATCCTGTTCAAAATAGCTGAACTCCTCGGCATTGAGATAGTTCTAGCCAAGCTAGGATATTAAAATACCTCCTCTTGCCAAATACAACATGCAGCATGAACCCAGAGCCAATCTGCTAAGACATTGAAAGCAAACGCGAGCAGGCAGACATACAAACAGCAATGTACACTGCTTGTAGCATAGATGGTTTTGGACAATTCAAGAATTCTGCATCCCAGCCAAGTGGTAAAAAGTTACAGGATGTGTTTTCATCTTGTTAGTAAAGGTGGGGCTGCCTGTCCTCCCAGAGCGTAAGACCTGGCCCTTCTTTGTTGGGTTAAGCTCATGTCCACTGACAGATCCTCCTGCCCCACCAAGTGACCTTGGGCCTCCGAAGAGCCAGCTCCTTCCAGCAATCAAAAAGTTGCTACAGTTTCCATTCATTGGGGTATTCCTCTCCTTCAGCCTCACCCTCCAATTGTAGTTGGCCTGCTGTGATGATGCTAGTAGAGGCAATGCCAATCACTCCTCTCTCCTTTTGGATAGAGGAGGAAACGTTGCTGGGAGGGAAGAGGAAGAAACGCTATTCTGGAGAGGATTAGGAGTAGCTTTGAAGTACAGTGAATGCCACTATTGTTGACTGAATTCTACTCTGTGCTGGGCACTTTATCCCTATTTCATTGAATCCTTCAAACAATCTGTAAGGTAAATACTAATATGATGAGCTCCAGTTTGCCAGTGAGGTTCAGAGGGATTAAATAATCCACCAGCTCAGTTAACCAGTGAGGGCTGCCCTCTGATGATTCAGCTTACCCTTCTGTTCTGTGTGGCCTCCTCTGTGTGTTATGTCCCAAAGGAAAGCTCCCTTAACACCTAGTTCTACAACAGTCTATTACACAGAGTGAAGTAAGTCAGAAAAAGAAAAACAAATATCATATATTAATGCATATCTATGGAATCTAGAAAAATGGTATTGATGAACCTATTTGCAGGGCAGGAATAGAGACTCGGACATAGAGAACAGTCTTATGGACATAGTGCAGGCAGGAGAGGGTGGGACGAAATGAGAAAGCAGCATTAAAATTTGTACGTTACCATGTGTAGCATACCTAGCTAATGGGAAGTTGCTGTATAACACAGTGAGCTCAACCTGGTGCTCTGTGACAACCTAGAGAGGTGGGATGGGGTGGGAGGTGGGAAGGAGGTTCAAGAGGCAGGGAACACATGTATATCTGTGACTGATTCATATTGACGTCTGGCAGAAACCAACACAACATTGTAAAGTAATTATCCTCCAGTTAGAAATAAATGATAGGAAAAGACCTGGTTCTACCCTTTCTCCAGGACAATTGAGATGGGGAGAGATGAGCCGAGGGCCACCTCTGGGATAGGAAGAGGCTTCACGCCCTAGAGAATGACTTCCTCCCTACGCTTGTGTGATGGCCCTTGGCCTTAAATAATTGAAACAAGATGACAAGGATGATCTCAAAAAGAGACCAGGCCTCGGAGCCTGGGCTTCTAGTTGGGGTTGCCTTCCATTCATTCAAACTCCTTTGGAGCCAATTTTTCAGAATTTAAGATTTTGTTTATTTAATATAAATTGATATAGTTTTCTTGACAATAATATACCCTTCACTGTGCTTGGGAAGGAAGTTTTATGATGGTCATTCTTGGTTATCAGATATTTTCTGAGCAACAACTTAATAGCTGAAGGGGAAATAGCATTGAAAAGTTTGTCTGTTGACAGCAGCAGCAAGCTAATATTAAACTTAATCTCATGTTTATCCTGGTACGACATTATTTAAACAACATGGAAAGAACCACGCTGGCCACTAGGACCAGGCAGTGGTCCTAGGCATCATAGGTCATAATCAGTGACCAGGCACCATTACCAAAATGATGACTTTGGTAATATATGACTTCCAAATTCTTATTTTTACCTCTCATTAGAAATTTTACTGTCCTGATTTATCCATATAATTTTAACTGATATTTGGTGTTACCAGGGGGGTTTATTTCAATATCCTTAACAATTCCCACTAGGAAACTATTTTTACTACTCACTGTAATTGGATTGTTAAAGTTTCCTGTGTAAGAAAATTAGCATTTTTCCCATAGTTTGAAAAAAAAAAAAAGCAGACATTAAAAAAAAAAGACCTTAAGGGAGAAACTCAGTTTGTGCTCCTGATTTGTGGTGGCTTTTTCTGGTTCATTTTTAAAGTATCCATTACCCAAAAAATCTCTAGAACATGTCCATGTTACAAAGTATAGTTAACCTATAGTTATATTTATAGTATTTTTGTATTTACTTATATTAAATTATATGTTTAAATATAGTTAAGTTACACAAACAATAGTTAAATGAATTACAGAAGCTAGAGTAGGAAATCCTCATAAAAGAGAAAGAAGCCAGAAAAATAATGTCTGAGCATCTCTAACCCTCGGAGCCTGCCGTGTAGGTCAAGAGACAGGAGTGGAAAGAGTTGATGAGAAATCTCTTGAAGCACCCTTTCTTCTTCCTGAAAAATCCAGGGATAGCAGAGGAGAGTGGGGCATTCAGAGCCCTGGGCTGCTGTGCCAGGAATAAGGATAACCTGGTATCATGGGCCAAGATGCCCCTCAATAAATATTTGTTGATTTCACTGAGAGTGATGAGTCTTACTAGTGCCCAGGTTCAGAATCATAAACTTCTTGCGTTGAAGCAATACTCTGAATTGCCCTTAGATGCAAGCAAAGAAATGCAGGTTTTGGAGGGCAAGCTAATGTGATGGAGACAGTTGGTAATTAGACTACTCTGAAATAGTTCCTGTTACACAAAGCTCTTATTTTGACGCAAATCAATGCATCACTCTTTCCCTTTAAACTTTCTCCATTTCCTATGCAACTAAATCACAGCATGACCTTTAACAGCCTCTCAGTCTAAAATTCCCTTTTTCTTGGCTTGGAGGCACCCTGTTGTGTGATCATTCTCGGTAATAATAACGTATTGATGTTGGCTCTTAGAATAATGACTATTTCACTAGGACACTGACTATTGTAACCAAAGGATTAGTTGAAACTACTCTTTTTTTTGAAAGGAATCCAGCTGGAGAGGATCTTCTGTCCTGTTTGGAACTAATAGTCTTGAGAGGAAACTGTAGATTACATTTAATCCCAGGAATTATGTAGATGACGGAGGACGTTGCTAGAGCCAAGACGACTTGCTGGAGGGAGTCTTTTCTTCAGTCCATCCCTGCTGTACATGCTCCACCATGAACACTTAGAATGCAGCAAAGGTTGTTCACCTGTAACAAGAAGAGCCAATTCTGACTACATGTTGGATCTGTTTCTTTGACTTTCATCTCTGCCTTTCATTGCTTTTATTATTATAATCATACATAATAGCCTGCCTTAGAGAACCTTACCCCTCTGCCTGACTGTTAAACTAAAATGACTTAGTTCAGCTCATAAGGAGCTAACCCTGCCCATCTGAATGGCTGAAGGAAAGGAGAAATTAACACATCTCCAATTTTGCAAGATAATGGTCTTTTACTTTACTTCCCTACCTCCTTTCCCTTTCTGCTATATAAAAGAAACGGGCATGCAGACCTCAATGAGATGGGTTTGGAGACACTAGTCTGCAGTCTTCTTGGTCTGCTGCTGTGTGCATGCTCGTTGTGCCCGACTCTGAGGCCCCATGGACTGTAGCCCACCAGGCTCGTTGTGTCCATGGAATTTTTCAGGCAAGAATACTGGAGTGGGTTGCCACTTCCTACTCTAAGGGATCTTCCTGACCCAGGGATGAAACCCATGCCTGTTGCATCTCCTGCATTGGCAGGCAGATTCTTTACCACTAGCGCCATCTGAGAAACCAGATTTTGGAATAAAGTCGTATTCCTAGCCTCGACACCTCAGTTTATTGGTCTGTCATGCAGAGAGCAGAGTGAACTCGGTGTTGATAGCATATTCTTTGCTAGAAATTCTTGCCTCTTGCCTTCTCCCTTGCCTCTCTCCATTCAGAAAATGCCTACTCATCTTTCTAGATTCAAGTTCAAGTACTGCTTGCTCTACCAGCCTTCCCCAGCCTTCCCCCAACCCTGTGCTGGAGCAGACACACTGCAGGTGGAGCTGGTGGCGTGCATTTCTTCCCAAATCTTTGCTCAGTGACTTCACTTTGGTATCTTGAAATCAATCAAGCTGGATATTATAAATCAAGGAAATCGCCAAATGCTACAAATAAGAACAGTCTCCCCGACCCCAAAGAGCTCATTTTTATCCATACCAGCACCTACTGGGTAACACTCAGCTGGTTACTGTACACAGAGAGAAAAACCTCGATGATAGTAGAATAAGGATTATAACATGGAAGAATGATCTTTTCAAGTTGCAAATCTCGCGTGAGGAAACACACAGAGAGAAGGTCTTTGCCACTAATTCCAGTTCTCTTTCTACACACAATTGTGAAGTTCTAAAGTTCTAAGAAGTCTAAAGTGACAGGTTCTGTTTTGGCAACATTTAAGGTGGCAAAGGCTCCCTAGAAAAAGGTACTCCTGGGATTCAGTAAGACAAAGTGACAGTGAGGAAAGCTAAAATGCTGGGTTGGAGGGAGAAGCCAGGAGGTAGGGTGGGACAGGGATTCGGAAGTCCTACCAAGACAGAGAAACCCAAATCCAATCTTTTGATCTCCCTGTGGCTAACAGCTCCAAGCCACACAAAGCTGAGAGAGCCTTTCAAGATGAAGGATTTCCACTCTGTATTTTGTCATTAGCTTTGTTTTTTGTTTTATTTTTGTTATTTTAGCTGAAGGGTGGATTTGGACTGGACTGAGTGTATGTGCTATGGGGGAGGGGCACGCAGCTGTCTCAGAGGTGACAGCAAAGCTTTCTGGGAGCTGAGCCATAATTAAGTGATAGGACAAATGTCAAATTTCAACAAGTGAAGCTCAGGAGAATTATCCGGATATGTTTCTATCCCACATGAAAACACAGGACTAATCCCCAAACAGGGTGTTGATAACAGATACCAGGAACTTATCCTTTGAGATCCTCTTACGAGTTTAAAGCCAAGTTAATACCATTTGAAAGGTGATAAAAGTTAGGACTTCTATGAAATTGATTTAAGATCCATAAAATATTGCCAAGTGAACTCTAACGAGACTTCTTCTCTGAAGCTTTCAGGTAAGAAGAAATGAAAGAGGGACCAGAAAAACAAATAAAATTTCTAATATAGTTGAAGATTATCATTAGAGATGATACACCCCTAATGAACTCTGCATTAGGGTGGGACAGAGACGGTCACTGAGTTTGGTATTTCTAATAAAAACGAAATTATATGAGCAATCCATGGTCCTTAGTAGTATTTATTTTCAAAGCTCAAGAGTTGTTTATATGTTTTTCCTTTATCCTGTGTTCCTAAAGCCAATTAGTCATGAAGCGGTGTCTCCCACTGTCTTGTTCTGTGGTATGTTTGCCTTCAGTCTGATACTCAGAGCTCTGGCTCTGGGGAGGAGGTCAGGGGGCGATCTGCTTCCCAGAACTAGCTTTCAAATGCTTTTCTTTCCCCTTGGTTTGTGGTTATCGTTAGCAGGGTCATAGACAGGGTTATGTTTTTGAGAAATGCATTCTTTTCTACCCAAGCTGGTGCTACCTACGAAATATCCCTCTCTGCCTGCAAAGAGAGGTTCAAGACATCAAGCGTTCTTGAGTGGGGTTCTCAAGAGAGGGGCTAAGGCACAGTGGTAGTCCTTGAGAAAGCAGGCAAAAGAATTTCAGCAGGCCTTTCTTCGGGTGCCCTCAAGCCTTCCCTTCTCATCACACCATGAGCCAGGCCCTCCGGAAACAGCTCACAGGGTTGACAGCCAGTCCCCCCATCTGGAACCCAATGATCCCAGAGCTCCAGGCTCTCAGCGTGTGGACAGCATTTATCTCTACTAGCTCCTTCTAATACATTCTTTCTGCACTCAGTCTGCAACCACAAAGGGATATTATTAAAAACACAAAAAAGACGTAGATAAGAAACTTAATATGCCAATTAAAATACCAAGCAGAAACCAGAAGAATACCATTCTCAGACTTACAATTCCCTGTACATATGCTGCCCCAAAGGAACTCCAGAAACCGCTACCCAAGCTAAAAGGAAATCTTTTAGTCATCTTGGAGCACAACACCGCTTAGAGCTGAGAGATTTACCTCCTGGCTTGAGAGAGGTTTTACACTGAATTATTTGACATCCCCAACTCCCACGTATTGGCAGCTCTGTAATTGTTTGTGAATTCCTAATAATAATAGCTACCATTTCCTAAGTCCTTGGGGCTTCCCTGATATCTCACTTGGTAAAGAATCTGCCTGCAATGCAGGAGACCTGGGTTCGATCCCTGGGTTGGGAAGATCCCCTGGAGGAGGGATAGGCTACCCACTGCAGTATTCTGGCCTGGAGAATTCCATGGAGTATATAGTCCATGGGGTCACAAAGAATCGGACACGACTGAGTGACTTTCATTTTCACTAAGTCCTTATTTGGATCACAAACCATTAGATGTTTATATATATATATATATATATATATATATATATGAAGGAAATGGCAACCCACTCCAGTACACTTGCCTGGAAAACCCCATGGATGGAGGAGCCTGGTAGGCTACAGTGCATGGGGTCACAGAGTTGGACACGACTGAGCGACTTCACTTCACTTCACTTCATACATATACATATACATATAGACACACATGTATATACAACCCATATATATGGTCTACCTGGTGGTTCAGATGGTAAAGAATCCATCTGCCTATGCAGAAGACCCAGGTTTGATCCCTGGTTGGGAATATCCCCTGGAGAAGGAAATAGAAACTCACTCCAGAATTCTTGCCTGGAGAATCCCGTGCACAGGGGAGCTGCTGCTGCTGCTAGGTCGCTTCAGTCGTGTCCAACTGTGCGACCCCATAGACAGCAGCCCACCAGGCTCCACCATCCCTGGGATTCTCCAGGCAAGAACACTGGAGTGGGTTGCCATTTCCTTCTCCAATGCATGAAAGTGAAAAGTGAAAGTGAAGTTGCTCAGTCATGTCCGACTCGTAGCGACCCCATGGACTGCAGTCCACCAGGCTTCTCCGTCCATGGGATTTTCCAGGCGAGAGTACTGGAGTGGGGTGCCATTACCTTCTCTGACAGGGGAGCTAGGCAGGTTATAGTCCTGGGTCGCAAAGAGTCAAACATGACAGAAAGACTTTCATACACACACACACACACACATATAATTTTATGTTCATAAGAACTCTATAAGAGAACTCTATACTAAGCCATAAAAAAGAATGAAATAATGCCATTTACAGCTACATGGATAACCTAGAGATTATCATACTAAGTGAAATAAGCCAGACAAAGGCAAATACCATATGATATCACTTACATGTGGAATCTAAAAAAAGATACAAATTAATTTATTTCAAAATAGAAACAGACTCATAAACATAGAAAAATAAGCTGTGGTTACCAAAGGGGAAAGGTGGAAGGGAGTGGTAAATCAGGAACTTGGGTGTAACATATACACACTGCTGTATATAAAATAGATAATCAATAAGGGCCTACTGTATAGCACAGTGAACTATACTCAGTATTATGTAATAACCTATATGGGAAAAGAATCATTGTGCTGTATACCTGAAATTAACATAACACTGTAAATTATACTTCAATAACATTTTTTTTTTAATTTCTACTATCCAGAAAAAATAGAACTCTATAAGATAGGTATTGCTGCTGCTGCTAAGTCGTGTCAGTCATGTCTGACTCTGTGCAACCCCATAGACGGAAGCCCATCAATACCCCCATATTATAGATGAAGAAATTAAATGTTTAAAAATTTATTAATTTTCTTACCTAATGCCAGGTGCTGGGATAGGGCTTTTACACAAATGACTTCATTTGTCCTTGGCTCATCCTTGGCAAGAGCTTTGCACATATTAATGCACATAATTCTCCCAACAGTACAATGATGTAGATGCCATCATATGGCCACTTTTCAGATGGTGAGGCGGAGCAGAGAGGTTAAGGGCTTTTCCATAGTTAAGTGGTAGAGCCAGGAGATGAACCCAGTCTGGCTTTCAGACATAGACTGAGCACATGGAGCCTAAACCACCTGAACACATTGCCTCTTCTCACAGCTGCCCTCTTAGGTGGGTGGGTGTTGTTTCAGACAAGACCATTTGCCCAAGAACCTCCAGCAGAAGAGGTTTTGAAGTGAGGTCTCTGGGACCCTAGGGCCTTGTTCAAGTTGCCTGCTATCTATCCATCCTGCCTTTCCCCATTAGGGCCTTGGAGCTTCAGATATTTCAGAAATAAAAAAAGGAACTTTACCAACTGCTCACCAGAATGAAGGACTGGACTCTGTTCCTAGTATATATTCAGTAAGCATTCTTAGCTAATTCTGAACATTAATTAGACATTACTTAGAAGGGAACAGATGCTCACATAGCATGGATCAGGGACCACAAAGATATTTCTTTTGGTTCTCATCCAAATTGCACAATATAGAAATCTTTGCAAAATAATACTTGTGTAAAAGTAATGGACATTGTGCCAGATGCTGCTTATCACTGTTATTTATCATTCTCTTTATTTTATTCTTATATTTTAAAAATTGAAACCAGCATGAAAAGAACATTTTAATATTGTTATATATATATATATATGTATATATGTGTCTATGCGTATATATCCACATACATACACACATACAAACAGAATTACATTTTTCAATCTTTGAACTGCCTGTTTTAAAGTTGCATGTAACTTCTCTCAAATTCTTTCCTAAAAAATTTACAATAAAGAAAAGTTCATGAGAGATGCTAAACACAGATAGAATGTTTGGTTTTACTTAAGCAGAAGTTTAAATATAAATAATTTTTGTAAAGCAAAGAATATCTTAGGACTTAAAATCAAGTTCAGAGAGATGATTTCTATTGGACGCCCAGTGACCTCTACTTTGTGGTATTCATGTCTTTGTATAACCCCCTCTACTTGATCATCAGTTCAGTTGCTCAGTCTTGTCTGACTCTTTGCGACCCCATGGACTATAGCATAACAGGCCTCCCTCCCCATCACCAACTCCCAGAGTTTATTCAAATTCCTGTCCATTGAGTCGGTGATGCCATCCAACCACCTCATCCTCTGTCGTCCCCTTCTCCTCCTGCCTTCAATCTTTGCCAGCATCAGGGTCTTTTCAAATGAGTCAGTTCTTCACATCAGGTGGCCAAAGTATTGGAGTTTCAGCTTCAGCTTCAGCATCAGTCCTTCCAATGAATATTCAGGACTGATTTCCTTTAGGATGGACTGGTTGGATCTCCTTGCAGTCCAAGGGACTCTCAAGACTCTTCTTCAACACCACAGTTCAAAAGCATCAATTCTTTGGCGCTCTGCTTTCTTCACAGTCCAACTCTCACATCCATACATGACCACTAGAAAAACCATAGCCTTGACTAGACGGACCTTTGTTGGCAAAGTAAAGTCTCTGCTTTTTAATATGCTGTCTAGGTTGGTCATAGCTTTTCTTCCAAGGAGTAAGCATCTTTTAATTTCATGGCTGCAATCACCATCTGCAGTGATTTTGGAGTCCCCCAAAATAAAGTCTGTCACCGTTTCCATTATTTCTCCATCTATTTGCTATGAAGTGATGGGACCAGATGCCATGACCTCAGTTTTCTGAATGTTGAGCTTTAAATGAACTTTTTCACTCTCCTCTTTCAGTTTCATCAAGAGGCTCTTTAAGTATTCTTCATTTTCTGCCATAAGGTGGCATCATCTGCATATCTGAGGTTATTGATATTTCTCCCAGCAATCTTGATTCCAGCTTGTGCTTCTTCCAGCCTAGTATTTCTCATGATGTACTCTGCATAGAAGTTAAATAAGCAGGGTGACAATATACAGCCTTGACGTTCTCCTTTTCCTATTTGGAACCAGTCTGTTGTTCCTTGTCCAGTTCTAACTGTTGCTTCTTGACCTGCATACAGTTTTCTCAAGAGGAAGGCTGGGTGGTCTGGTATTCCCATCTCTTTAAGAATTTTCCAGTTTATTGTGATTCACACAGTCAAAGGCTTTGACATAGTCAATAAAGCAGAAGTAGATGTTTTTCTGGAACTCTCTTGCTTTTTCGATGATCCAGCGAATGTTGGTAATTTGATCTCTGGTTCTTCTGCCTTTTCTAAAACCAGCTTGAACATCTGGAAGTTCTCGGCTCATGTACTGCTGAAGCCTGGCTTGGAGAATTTTGAGCATAACTTTACTAGTGTGTGAGATGAGTGCAATTGTGTGGTAGTTTGAGTATTCTTTGGCATTACCTTTCTTTGGAACTGGAATGAAAACTGACCTTTTCCAGCCCTGTGGCCACTGCTGAGTTTTCCAAATTTGCTGGCATTTTGAGTACACTACTTTCACAGCATCATTGGTTGGACTCACTGACTCATTTCTACAGACAAGAACACAGGAGAAGTGATGGCATGTTATCTCAAGATAAGTTATAAAAAGACAGTGGCTTCAGTCTCCAGTGTTCTCTCTCACTCTCAATTACTCACCCTGGAGGAGCCAGCTGCCATGCCGTGAGCTGCCCTTGTGGGGAGGTCCCCATGGCAAAAATGTATGTCTCCTGCCAACAGCCAATGAGAACGTGAGACCTACCAACAGCCATGTGAGTGAGCCTGGATATGCTGGCAGCCCCCAGCCCAAACCTTGACTGCAGCCTTGGGAGAGACCCTGAGTCAGAAGCACCCAGTCTAGCTGCACCCAGACCCTTGACTCATAGAACTTGTGAGATAATACATTTTTGTTGCTTTAAGCCAACTGAGTGTGGTGGTAATTTGTTTAGCAGCCCTGAAGAATCAATAAAGAGCTTCCTTGGTGACTCAGTGGTAAAGAATTTGCCTGCAATGCAGGAGACCTGGATTTGATCCCTGGGTTGGGAATATCCTCTAGAGAAGGAAATGGCAAGCCTCTCCAGTATTCTTGCCTGGGAAATCCCATGGACAGAATCCTTGGGGTCACAAGAGTCAGATAGGACTTAGTGACTAAACTACCACCACTGTAGTCAATAATGCAACAACAACAAAAAAAAAGGATAGGCTACAGAACCAAGGAAAGCTTGACTAAAGTCTACTTGAATAACACAGCTGTGCGACGGTGGACAATTTAACCTCTTTGAGCCTCCACTTCCTCATCTATGAAGCAGAATAATGGTTATTACCTTACAAGACTATTACCATTATTCAATTGAATAACATTTATTAAGTGACTAGTGAAAGGTCTAAGATAATTTGGGTGCTGTTGGGCTACATCCCACAAGCCTGCAAGCCCTATACTTGCTTATCCTCAAGACCAAAAAGCCTGGAGTCAGTGACAGAGACATCAGTGGTTTAATGGATGGGGCAATCTTACATGTATGAAGCCAGGTCCTGGAACAACATCTGACTGTGTGTGGCCAATTGCAGGCAAGACATGGCAGCAGGCTTTGCTCCATGGTAGGGTAGGGGTAGGGGGATAGGGAGGGTAGTGTGTGCGTGTTTTCAGTTATAAGTGGAATTGACAGTCAGATTGACAGTCTGTTACCAGGGAAGCCCACAGAGGAAGATGCCCTTCACTGCTATCATAGTGGAGATGGTTTTGATCTAAAGATTAGAACCATCATTGCTGGGTCTGAGGGCAAGTACTGATTAGGCTCTGTGATTATGAGGGAAGGCCAGGTGAGTAGGATGTTAATGAAGCAGGGACTGGTCAAGCAGGGGATGTACAGAGAGCAAGAGAGCTGCCATCTTGAGTGGCTTGACCATTCAGATGCTAGTCTAATATTTCCTGTCTCTTTCCTCCCCTCTCAGTACTCCCTTTAATCCCATCTTTCTTCTTTATTACCCTTTATTGAGCAATGAAATATTTGAAACAATAGTGAGGGTGGAAAATTTTGAGTCCAATGGTGTTTAAGAAGACAGGATACAGCAGAATCTCAAACATACTGACACTAACACTTGACCTAGAGGTGCAGAAAGAGATGAGCAGTCACCCCTAAAGATGCGTTTTCTTGTCAACAGGTTTGTTTTCTGATTTCATTACAGGACTGGTTATAAAGATATGCAGGTGTTTAGTTATCTCTTCCCCTTAAACTGAATATTCTCAGAGTAATGAATGAAAGATGAACTCAAGTTGCCATGATTTTTCCCGTAGTGTTAAATATACAATGTCTTCTCCCAACATTTCTGAAACTAATTTTATTCTTTTTCTGGGGAAGAATAAAACTGAACAAAAGAGCAAACCAGAGGTTCAGCAGCCTTTGACAGCTCCTCTGAGGTATACAGAGGCCCCAGGTTCCCAGCTGAGAGCAGGGTCTAATATCTGAAATGAAACAAAAGCATTTATTGACTGTTAGGCAGACAGACAGAGGAGCCTAGTGGGCTACAGTCCATGGGGTTGCAAAGAGTCGGATACGACTAAGCACACACATGCACAGAAGCAAACAGCTTAAATTTCCTGATACTCCAAGACCAGTCCTAAATTCATCTTAGTTAAAAGTTTGGTTATAGGGCTTTCCTGGTGGCTCAGAGCCAAGGCAATGGCACCCCACTCCAGTACTCTTGCCTGGAAAATCCCATGGATGGAGGAGCCTGGTAGGCTGCAGTCCATGGGGTCACTAAGAGTCGGACACGACTGAGTGACTTCACTTTCACTTTTCACTTTCATGCTTTGGAGAAGGAAATGGCAACCCACTCCAGTGTTCTTGCCTGGAGAATCCCAGAGACAGGGCAGCCTAGTGGGCTGCCGCCATCTATGGGGTCGCACAGAGTCGGACATGACTGAAGCGACTTAGCAGCAGCAGCAGCAGCAGAACTATAGAATCTGTTTACCAATGCAGGAGATGCAGGGTTGACCCCTGGTCCAGGAAGATCCCACATGCTGTGGAGCAATTAAGCCCAGGCACCACAATTATTGAGCCTGTGCTCTAGAGCCTGGGAGCTGCCAATACTGAGCCCACACATCATAACTACTGGAGCCTGCATGCCCTAGAGCCCATGCTCTGCAGTAAGAGAAGCCATTGCAGTAAGAAGCCTGTGCACTGCAACTGCAGAGTAGCCCAGCTCGCCACAAGTAGAGAAAAGCTCGAGCAGCAACGAAGACCCAGCACAGCCAAAAAAAAAGTTTGTTTACAGCATGGCAAGTGTCAAAGAGCACTAGAAACAGTGAGCAGAACCACCTGCTGGTCCTCTGTCATCCACATGCCACGTGACCATGAACCTAGGTAACAATATTTCTGAAGTTAAAAGAGAGGAAGAAATGGTTCCTAAGATTCCTTCTGGTGAAAAAAGCCATTAAACTAGTTACAGTCTTTCATTTTCCTTTCCCCTCCTGGCCTCCTGCTCCCTGAACTGAGCCTTCTACTTAGATATGTCTGAACAAGGAACAAATAAATATAACATTATGCTGTAATTTAGAGCACATAAAGTCTGCTTTTGATTATAAAATCTGGACTTAGAATGAGAACTCCTGATAGCCTGTAGTGGTGGGAGCAAAATGTATATGGAGCTAGGCATGGGGATAAAATTAAAGCCTCATATCAAAGAGTCGGACACGACTGAGCGACTGAACTGAACTGAACTGATCGCTCAGTATGAAGTCAACAGAGAGTGCTCAGCACTAAAAAGTGGAGAAGTAGCAATACACAAATGCTATTGAGAGATAAGAAAATAAATATCAAAAGAACTGACCGAAGACTTAAAAGTGAATGAGTCTGGGAAAAAAGGGGACTGCTATTCTTTATAACAAGACTATTAAAATATCAATTCTTTGAAGTAAATACTTTTAAACTTTGATTAAAAAATAAAAATGACAACTAATAAACATATTCTCTCAAAAAATAAAAACATTTAAGCTGTAGTGGGTATGCAGGCAGACAGTAGATGAGGCTAGTATTAGTCGATATGAGGTAGGCCCATGTAAACACTGCAAGCCAGGATGAGATTTTTAGTCTTTGTTCTAAAATCTGTGGAAAACCCCAAAAATAACTTAAACAGAGAAGCCACAAGATCAGATATGCTTTTGAAAACAGCAATCCGTAAGACTAAAAGTCACGAGAAGAGGGATCAAAACAGCTTACTGTAACCACCGCATCTAGAGGCAGAGCCTGATGGCTGTCAATAAATAACTGATGAAGGAATGAAAGTCCATTTCCTTCCGCATGTCTGCTTTCTCATCTGTATAATGGGGAGAATAAACCCTCTTCTTACCTTGTCTGCCCTCTTTTTATCTATTTCCAAGAAGACTGGGAAGATAAATGATGTAATAAATATAAAATATCTTGAGTATCTTATGAAGCACCAGTCCTTAAAAGAGTGGTAGCAAAAAGATCCTGGTAGGCTGAGAAGTAAAACATCTGTAAATTACATTAAATATGAATATCTGCTCTAGTTTATGATGGTAGAATTATCCCGAATGAGACAGTGAGGGACTGAGAGTCCACTTCAGAAAAACTGATTCCTGAAATTGTTTTTCCATTTGCATTTAAAGATGTTTAGACTGAAATAAACATTTTCTTCTTGGGAGCATACTATAAATGCAGCCTAGTCAATAAGTCAGGTTGTGTGCGTGTGTGTATGTGTGTGTAAACACACACATATATATTGCATATTTATCATATGAGCATGCTTTCTAGAAATTTATGTGAGCAACAGGCGTTTGTCATAAGCAATAAAATCTTTTATGTGGATTCTTTCCCATTCTTTCCAAGGGGATTTCTCTCTCTCTCTTTTTTTTTTTTTTTCCACAGCTCAGTTTCAGACTCAAGTGAGTCCCTGCTGCTATTTTTTCCCCAGTCACTCTTGTCTTCCTTGCCTTTGCCAGAGCACACTGAAACGAAAGGCGGGCCATTCCTGGACTGGTATTTGCTTGATTAAATGAGGACTTTTGGCATCAATGGCTTTTTGCAGCTTGGCAGGTCATGAAGAGCTGGAGGAAACATTCCCAACCCATATTATTTGTGACAGAATTCAGGTGATTATAGAACAGAGAAATTCATGGAACTATTAACATTCCCCCGAGAGATCACTGTTGAAAGGATGAACCATGAGGGATATTTGAAGTGTGTGAAAGGCCTTTCTTGCCTCACTCCGACTCTTACTGTCAGAGCTGGATACTCGCAGCCTGAAGTCTGCACTCTGCCTTTGTGGCACTGAAATAGTCTCACTTTGCCTTGACATTGTCAGGCACCCAAGCACTGAACTTGAGATTCACCATAATAGCTCTAGCCTCATTCTTAGTCTCCCCCTGCATCTGTCTTTCTACCTCACTCATTCTATCTTACAAATATGAAAAAATCTTCTCAGTTGTTAACTAAAAAATAAATTCCATCAGTCTTTAATTTGTTTGCAGAGAAATAGAAAAAGTGGAAGATTTATAAAGTGGAAAATACAAAACATTTTTAAAAGAAATTAAAGACCTAAATAAACAGGTCAATCCCATGTTCATGGATCAGAAGATTTAAGGTTGTTAAGAGAGCAATACTCCCCCAAACTTATTTACAGATGTGACATATTCTATTAAAATCTCAGCTGCCTTTTTTTTTTTTTACCAGATATTAACAAGCTGTTCCTAAATTTATATGGAAATCTAGGGATCCAAAATAGCCAAAACAATCTTTAAAAAGAACAAAGTTAGAAGACTCATACTTCCTGATCTGAAGACTCTGTATGCTGCTGCTGCTAAGTCACTTCAGTCGTGTCCGACTCTGTGTGACCCCCTAGACGGCAGCCCACTAGGCTCCCCCGTCCCTGGGATTCTCCAGGCAAGAACACTGGAGTGGCTTGCCATTTCCTTCTCCAATGCATGAAAGTGAAAAGTGAAAGTGAAGTCGATCAAATCGTGTCTGACCCTCAGCGACCCCATGGACTGCAGCCTACCAGGCTTCTCCTTCCATGGGATTTTCCAGGCAGGAGTACTGGAGTGGGGTGCCATTGCCTTCTCTGGAAGACTCTCTATAGATCTACAGTAATCAAGACAGTGTGATTTTGGCATAACGAAACACATACTGATCAACGGAATAGAACTGATGGGAGAGAAATAAACTCTTGCATTTATGTCAGAGAACAAGGATGCCCAAACAATTCAATGTGTAAAGAATTATCTTCCACAAAGGGTGCTAAGACAACTAGATAGTCACGTGGAATGAATGAAGTTGAACCCCTTACCTTAAAAAATATATGGAATTAAGTGGAAATGGATTATAGACCTCAATGTAAGAGCTAAAACAATAAAAGAAAGCATAGGTGTAAGCTTTTGTGATTTGGATTATATAATCATTTTTTAGCATCACCAAAGCACAAACATACACAAAAAACATTAGACTTCATCAAAATTTAAAATTTTCATACCTCAAAGGACGCCATCAAGAAAGTAAAAGACAACTCAGAGGATTAGAGAAAATACGTGCAAATCATATATCTGCTAAGAGATTATATTCAGTGTCTATAAACAATACATAATTCAAGGATAAAAGACAAATAATCCAATAAAAAATGAATTTGAATAGAAACTACTCTGGAAGAGATGTGCAAATGGGCAATAAGCTCATGAAAAGATGTCCAACATCATTAGTCATTATATAAATGAAAATCAAAATCACAATGAGATACCATTTTGTATCCACTAGGATGGCTATAATCAAAAAGACAGATAATAACAAGCATTGATTAGTAAGTGGAGAAAGTAGGAATACCATTTAGAGGCAAATATCCAGGAGAACTGAAAACATGTCAACACAAAAACTTATACACAAATGTTCATAGTGGCATTATAATAATAGACCAAAAGTAGAAGCTGCAAATATCTATCAGTTGATGAATGAATAAACAAAATGATACATCCATACAGTGGATATACAAAGCAGTATAGCCATACAATGGGTTATTCAGTGATAAAAAGGACTGAAGCATTAATACATGCTGTAATATGCATGGGCCTTGAAAACATACTAAGTGAAAAAGTCAGACACAAAAGTCTACATATTATGTGAGTTCACTTATCTGAAATGTCTAAAGTAGGGAAATTCATAGAGATAGAAATTAATAGATAAGTAGTCTCCACCCAGGCACCACTCTGCTGGGACTCAAGGGTTGTGTGGCTGCTACCTGGGCCTCAGGGTCCTTGTGGGGATTCAGCCCTTCAGCACGGCTACCACAAGCCCAGCTCTTTCTGAGGATCACCTCAGTAGTGCTCCAGGCTGCCAGAGATTATGCTGACCAAACACTTCCATTGCCAAAGGCATGTGCCACCACTGGGCAATGGTGGCTGTCATTGGTGCAGTGATAGATGTCCAATTTGGTGAGGAGCTGCCACCCATCCTAAATGCCCTGGAAGTGCAAGGCAGGGAGACCAAGCTGGTTTTGGAGATGGCCCAGTCTTTGAGTGAGAGAACAATAAGGACCATTGCCATGGATGGTATGGAAAGCATGGTTAGAGGCCAGAATGTCCTGGATTCTGGTACATCAATCAAAATTCCTGTTGGCCCTGAGACCTTGGGTAGATTTGTGAATGTCACTGGAGAATCTTTGATGACCGGGGTCCCATAAAAACCAAACAATTTGTAGCTATTCGTGCTGAAGCTCCTGAATTCATAGAGATGAGTGTTGAGCAGCAAATTCTGGTTACTGGTATAAAGATTGTGGATCTGCTGGCTCCCTATGCCAAAGGTGGCAAAATTGAGCATTTTGTTGGTGCTGGAATTGGCAAGACAGTACTTATCATAGTGTTAATCAACAATGTTGTTAAGCCTGTGGTGGGTACTCTGTGTTTGCTGGTGTTGGTGAGAGGATGCAAGAGGATAATGACTTCTACCATGAAATGACTGAGTCTGGTGATGCCAACTTAAAAAATTCTACCTCCAAGGTAGCACTGATATGTGATCAAATGAATGAACTGCCTGGTGCTCGAGTTGGCAACTCTGACTGTGTTGACTGTAGCTGAATACTTCAGAGACCAAGAAGGTCAAGATGTATTGTTGCTTATTGATACCATCTTTTGTTTCACCCAGGCTGGCTCAGAGGTATTGGCTTTATTGGGCAGAAGCCCTTCTTCAGTGGGTTATCAGCCTACCCTGGCCACTGACACGGGCACCATGCAGGAAAGAATAACCATCACCCAAAAGGGATCTATCACATCTCTAAGGCTATCTACATGCCTGCTGATTACTTGACTGGCCCTGTCCCTGCCACTACTTTTGCCCATGTGGACGTGCACCACTGTGCTGTCCCATGTTATTGCTGAGCTGGGCATCTATCCAGCTATGGATTCTCTGGACTCCACCTCTTGCATTATGGATCCCATTGTTGGCAATGAGCATTATGATGTTGCCTCTGGGGTGCAAAAGATACTGTTGTTATTACTGCTTAGTTGCTAAGTCATGTCTGAGTCTTTTGTGACTCCAAGGACTGTAGCCCGCTAGGCTCCCCTGTCCATGGGACTTTCCAGGCAAGAATACTGGAGTAGTTTGCTATTTCCTTCTCCAGGGGATCTTCCTGACCCAGGGATCAAACCTGCATCTCCCCCATTGCAGGTGGATTCTTTACTTCTGAGTCATGGGGGAAACCCAATTATGATAATAGGTAGAATTTATTGAAACCTCAACATATTCCAGGTAGTGTGGCAAGCACTTTACATTATTCCCAACTATTAATTGTTTCCATGCAAATGATCCTGTGTGTGTTAGTCACTCAGTCGTGTCCAACTTTTTGTGACCCCATGAACCGCAGCCTGCCAGGCTCCTCTGAACATGGAATTCTCCAGGCAAGAATACTAGAGTGGGCTACCATTTATAGGATTACAAATCCCTCCAGAACATCATTGCTGTCTTGGGTATAGATGAACTTTCTGAAGGAACTGTGTCCTGTGCACTGAAAATACAGCTCTTCTTTTCTCAGGCATTCCATGCGGCCGAGGTCTTTACCTGTCATATGCGGAAACTGGTACCTCGAAGGAGATCATCAAAGGATACCAGCAGATTTTGGCAGGTGAATATGACCATCTCCCAGAATGGGCCTCTATATGGTGCGACCCACTGAAGAAGCTGAGGCAAAAGCTGATAAGCTCACTGAAGAGCACTAGAGAGGGTGTCCTTTCAGCAAACTAAGCGCTCATCCTCCAACTGTCCCTCTCCTTGCCCCGAATCCCAAAATCACTGTTTTCTCTCTGGGCCACTTGAGAGGCTGTATTAAAGATGTTGTATTCTGTCTGAAGAGTATTTAGGGTTTCTAGTGTTGCCAAGGACAGGAGGGAGAGGGAAATGGAGAATGACTGTTAATAGACATGGAGATTTTTGGAGGGAATGACAAAATGTTCTGGAATTAGGTAGTGATGGTTGTAAAACCTTGGGAGCATACTCAAAACCACTGAATTGGGCACATTAAATTTTGAGGGAGCGTATTATATTGCAAAACAAATTTGAAAAGATTGTTGTTAAAATGCATAATCAGTTCAGTTCAGTCACTCAGTCATGTCCAACACTTTGCAACCCCATGGACTGCAGCACGCCAGGCCTCCCTGTCCATCACCAACTCCCAGAGTTTACTCAAATTCATGTCCATTGAGTCGATGATGCCATCCAACCATCTCATCCTCTGTCGTCCCCTTCTCCTCCTGCCTTCAATCTTTCCCAGCAGCAGGGTCTTTTCCAATGAGTCAGCCCTTCGCATCAGGTGGCCAAAGTACTGCAGTTTCAGCTTCAACATCAGTCCTTCCAATGAACACCCAGGACTGATCTCCTTTAGGATGGACTGGGTGGATGGATCTCCTTGCAGTCCAAGGGACTCTCAAGAGTCTTCTCCAACACCACAGTTCAAAAGCATCAATTCTACGGTGCTCAGCTTTCTTCACAGTCCAACTCTCACATCCATACATGACCACTGGAAAACCCATAGCCTTGACTAGATGGACTTTTGTTGGCAAAGTAAAGTCTCTGCTTTTTAATATGCTGTCTAGGTTGGTCATAACTTTTCTTCCAAGAAGCAAGCATCTTTTAATTTCATGGCTGCAATCACTATCTGCAGTGATTTGGGAGCCCAAAATATAAAGTCTGTCACTGTTTCCCCATCTATTTGCCATGAAGTGATGGGAATGGATGCCATGATCTTAGTTTCCTGAATATTGAGCTTTAAGTGAACTTTTCACTCTTCTCTTTCACTTTCATCAAGAGGCTTTTGAGTTCCTCTTCCCTTTCTGCCATAAGGGTGGTGTCATCTGCATATCTGAGGTTATTGATATTTCTCCTGGCAATCTTGATTCCAGCTTGTGCTTCATCCAGCCCAGCATTTCTCATGATGTACTCTGCATATAAGCTAAATAAGCAGGGTGACAATATACAGCCTCGATGTACTCCTTTCCTGATTTGGAACCATTCTGTTGTTTCATCTCCAGTTCTAACTGTTGCTTCCTGACCTGCATACAGATTTCTCAGGAGGCAGGTAAGGTGGTCCAGTATTCCCATCTCTTGAAGAATTTTCCAGTTTGTGGCAATCCACACAGTCAAAGACTTTGGCATAGTCAATAAAGCAGAAGTAGATGTTTTTGGGGGGCTTCCCTCATAGCTCAGTAGATAAAGAATCTACCTGCAATGCAGGAGACCCAGGTTCGATTCTTGGGTCAGGAAGATCTCCTGGAGAAGGAAATGGCAACCCACTCCAGTATTCTTGCCTAGAGAATCCCATTGACAGAGGAGCCTAGCAGGCTATAGTCCATGGGGTCGCAAGAGTTGGACACAACTTAGTAACTAAAGCACCACAGGTGTTTTTCTGAAACTCTCTTGTTTTTTCAATAATCCAACAAATGTTGGCAATTTGATCTCTGGTTCCTCTGCCTTTTCTAAAACCAGCTTGAACATCTGAAAGTTCACAGTTCATGTATTGTTGAAGCCTGGCTTGGAGAATTTTGAGCATTACTTTACTAGTGTATGAGATGAGTGCAATTGTGCAGTAGTTTGAGCATTCTTTGGAATTGCCTTTCTTTGGAACTGGAATGAAAACTGACCTTTTCCAGCCCTGTGGCCACTGCTGAGTTTTCCAAATTTGCTGGCATAGTGAGTGCAGCACTTTAGCAGCAGCATCTTTTAGGATTTAAAATAGCGCAACTGAAATTCCATCACTTCCACTAGCTTTGTTTATAGTGCTGCTTCCTAAGGCCCAGTTGACTTCGCATTCCAGGATGTCTGGCTCTAGGTGAGTGATCACACCATTGTGATTATCTGGGTTGTGAAGATCTTTTTGTGTAGTTCTTCTGTGTATTGCTACCACCTCTTCTTAATATCTTCCGCTTCTATTAGGTCCATACAATTTCTGTCCTTTATTGAGTCCATCTTTGCACAAAATGTTCCCTTGGTATCTCTCATTTTCTTGAAGAGATCACTAGTCTTTCCCATTCTATTGTTTTCCTCTATTTCTTTGCACTGATCACTGAGGAAAGCTTTCTTATCTCTCCTTGCTATTCTTGGGAACTCTGCATTCAAATGGGTATATCTTTCCTTTTCTCTTTTGCTTTTCACTTCTCTTCTTTTCACAGCTATTTGTAAGGCCTCCTCAGACAGCCATTTTGTTTTCTTGCATTTCTTTTTCTTGGGGATGGTCTTGCTCCCTGTCTCATGTACAGTGTCATGAACTTCCATCCATAGTTCATCAGGCACTCTGTCTATCACATCTAGTCCCTTAGATCTATTTCTCACTTCCACTGTATAATCATAAGGGATTTGATTTAGGTCATACCTGAATGGTCTAGTGGTTTTCTCCACTTTTTTCAATTTAAGTCTGAATTTGACAATAAGGAGTTCATGATCTGAGCTACAGTCAGCTCTCGGTCTTGCTTCTCCATCTTTGGCTACAGAGAATATAATCAATCTGATTTCAGTGTTGACCATCTGGTGATGTCCATGTGTAGAGTCTTCTCTTGTGTTGTTGGAAGAGGGTGTTTGTTATGACCAGTGCGTTCTCTTGGCAAAACTCTATTAGCCTTTGCCCTGCTTCATTCTGTACTCCAAGGCCAAATTTGCCTGTTACTCCAGGTGTTTCTTGACTTCCTACTTTTGCATTCCAGTCCCCTGTAATGAAAAGGACATCTTTTTTGGGTGTTAGTTCTAGAAGGTCTTGTAGGTCTTCACAGTACCATTCAACTTTAGCTTCTTCAGCATTACTGGTTGTGGCATAGACTTGGATTACCATGATACTGAATGGGTTTCCTTGGAAATGAACAGAGATCATTCTGTCGTTTTTGAGATTGCATCCAAGTACTGCATTTCGGACGCTTTTGTTGAGTATGAGGGCTACTCCATTTCTTCTAAGGGATTCCTGCCCACAGTAGTAGATACAATGGTCATCTGAGTTATATTCACCCATTCCAGTCCATTTTAGTTCACTGATTCCTAAAATGTTGACATTCACTCTTGCTATCTCCTGTTTGACCACTTCTAATTTGCCTTGATTCATGGACCTGACATTCCAGGTTCCTATGCAATATTGCTCTTTACAGCATCGGACCTTGCTTCTATCACCAGTCTCATCCACAGCTGGGTATTTTTTTTTTTTTTTTTTTGCTTTGGCTCCATCCCTTCATTCTTTCTGGAGCTATTTCTCCACTGATCTCCAGTAGCCTGTTGGGCACCTACTGACCGGGGAGTTCATCTTTCAGTGTCCTATCCTTTTGCCTTTTCATACTGTTCATGGGGTTCTCAAGGCAAGAATACTGAAGTGGTTTGCCATTCCCATCTCCAGTGGGCCACATTTTGTCAGAACTCTCCCCCATGACCCGTCCTTCTTGGGTGGCCCTACACGGCATGGCTTATAGTTTCACTGAGTTAGACAAGGCTGTGATCCATGTGATCAGATTGATTAGTTTTCTGTGATTGTGGTTTTCAGTCTGTCTGCCCTCTGATGGAGAAGGATGAGGCTTATGGAAGCTTCCTGATGGGAGAGATTGACTGAGGGGGAAATTGGGTCCTGTTCTGATGGATGGAGCCATCCTCAGTAAATCTTTAATCCAATTTTCTGTTGATTGGTGGAGCCATGTTCCCTCCCTGCTATACCTGGGGCCAAACTGTGGTGGAGGTAATGAAGAAAATGGCCACCTCTTTCCAAAAATCCCATGCATGTACTGCTACACTCACTGCCTCCAACCCTGCAGCAGGTCACCACCGACCCAAGCCTCCACTGGAGACTCCTGGGCAAATGCATAATAATAGTGGCTAATATTTATTAAGTTCTTACTATGTTTGAGGCTAAAACAGACAATGGACTTCCCTTGTAGCTCAGTTGGTAAATAATCTGCCTACAGTGCAGATACCCGGGTTCAATTCCTGGGTCGGGAAGATCCCCTGGAGAAGGAAATGGCAACCCCCTCAGGTATTATTGCTTGGAGAATCCCATGGACTGTTGCCTGCCAGGCTCCTCTGTCCACGGGGTTGCAAGAGTCAGCCGTAACTTAGTGACTAAACCACCACCACAGAACAAACATTGGCTAACACTCTGTAGAATAAGACTTGTTAATAGGGAAAAACTAATGGAAAAATCAAATTTCTCAGACAAAATCTACCTCTATAAACTTAACCCCACAGGAAGGCACCAAAAAATTAGCAGCAGCTATAATCAGAAAAAAGAAAACAAAACGAACAAAAACAAATTGCCAAATCAAATATTTATTAAATATTTATGTGCTTAATCCTTATAAAATGCTTTCAGTAAAATTTTAAAAAGTGATGGAAAATTTTGTGATGGCTTAATAGCACTTATAGGAAATTGTCTTAACAAAATTCATGATGGAAAATGCTTCCCTTAAAAAATTTGTTAGTGTCTCCACTTTACTCAGTCTCATCTTTAAATTTGTTCTCAATATATAATTAAGAAATTTGTTCTCAATTACATCAATAACTCATGCTTTTTTTTTTTTTTTTTTTTTGCCAAGTAGTAATCCATGGTATGAACATGGCACATTTTGAAAGGTATCTGAATTGTTTCCAGCTTTTGTAATATACAAACAAAACTTCTATAAAGATTTGTATCTAGATATCATATGAAAACAAATTTTCATTTCTGTGTAGTAAATGCCCAGAGCACAGTTGCTGGGCTGCATGATGGTAGCCACATGCTTAGTTTAAGAAACTGCCAAACTTTTTTTCCAGAGTGACTGTGCCAGTTCACACATTCACCAGCAATGTATGAGTGATCCAATTTCTCCACATCCCTGCCATCATCTGATGTGGTCACTATTTTTTATTTTAGTCATTCTGATAGGTGTAAAGTTAGTAATATTTCATTGTGGTTTTAATTTGCATTTTCCTAATGACTAATGATGTTGAGCAACTTTGCTTGTCATCTGCACATTTTCGTCAGTGAGATATTTGTATACGTCTTCTGTCCATTTTCAGATGGGTTTGTTTGTTTGTTTACTATTGAGTTTTCAGAGTTCTTTACATATTCTAGATACTAGTCTTTTGTTGTTTGTGGTTTGCAAATATTTCCTCCCAGTCTGTAGCTTGTCTCTTTATTCTCTTAATAAGATATTTTGCAGAGCCAAGGTTTTTAATTTTGATGAAAGCCATTTCCTTTTATGGATTGTGGTTTTGGTGTCAAGTCTAAGAACTTGGCATTGTCCTAGATTATGAAGATTTTTGTCTTTTCTCCTAAAGGCTTTATATTTTTACATTTTATGCTTATGCCTGTAATCCATTTTGAGTTTGTTTTTGTATAAGGTTTGAAACTTAGATCAAGGTTCATTATTTTGCCCTTTAGATGACCAGTTGTTCCAACATTGCTTAGAAGGCTATCTTTCCTTTATTAGATTACTTTTACAACCCTGCCAAAAATCAGCTTGGCATATTTGTGTGAGTCTATTTCTGGGTTCTCTATTCTCCTCCATTGATCTGTGTGTCTACGCCTCTGCTGATACCACATAATCTTTATTACTATATAATATCATAATATATCATATTATATCATAATATCATACTGTATAATATCAGTCATGAAATTGGAGAGATTTAATTCTTCTTAAAATTTTTTTAGCTATCTCAGTTCCTTTGCATTTCCATATGAATTTTAGAATAACCTTGTGTGTATCTGCAAAAAAATCTGGCTGGGAATTTAAAATGAATTTCATTAAACCAGTATATCAATTTGGGAAGACTTGATCTCTAGCTGTGAAAAGAAGAGAAGTGAAAAGCAAAGGAGAAGAGGAAAGATATAAACATGTAAATGCAGAGTTCCAAAGAATAGCAAGAAGAGATAAGAAAGCCTTCTTCATTGATCAATGCAAAGAAATAGAGGAAAACAACAGAATGGGAAAGACTAGGGATCTCTTCAAGAAAATCAGAGATACCAAGGGAACATTTCATGCAAAGATGGGCTCGATAAAGGACAGAAATGGTATGGACCTAACAGAAGCAGAAGATATTAAGAAGAGATGGCAAGAATACATAGAAGAACTGTACAAAAAAGATCTTCATGACCCAGATAATCACGATGGTGTGATCACTGATCTAGAGCCAGACATCCTGGAATGTGAAGTCAAGTGGGCCTTAGAAAGCATCACTATGAACAAAGCTAGTGGAGGTGATGGAATTCCAGTTGAGCTATTCCAAATCCTGAAAGATGATGCTGTGAAAGTGCTGCACTCAATATGCCAGCAAATTTGGAAAACTCAGCAGTGGCCACAGGGCTGGAAAAGGTCACTTTTCATTCCAATCCCAAAGAAAGGCAATGCCAAAGAATGCTCAAACTACCGCACAATTGCACTCATCTCACATGCTAGTAAAGTAATGCTCAAAATTCTCCAGGCCAGGCTTCAGCAATATGTGAACCGTGAACTTCCTGATGTTCAAGCTGGTTTTAGAAAAGGCAGAGGAACCAGAGATCAAATTGCCAACATTCGCTGGATCATGGAAAAAGCAAGAGAGTTCCAGAAAAGCATCTATTTCTGCTTTACTGACTATGCCAAAGCCTTTGACTGTGTGGATCACAATAAACTGTGGGAAATTCTGAAAGAGATGGGAGTACCAGACCACCTGATCTGCCTCTTGAGAAATTTGTATGCAGATCAGGAAGCAACAGTTAGAACTGGACATGGAACAACAGACTGGTTCCAAACAGGAAAAGGAGTTCGTCAAGGCTGTATATTGTCACCCTGCTTATTTAACTTCTATGCAGAGTACATCATGAGAAATGCTGGACTGGAAGAAACACAAGCTGGAATCAAGATTGCCGGGAGAAATATCAATCACCTCAGATATGCAGATGACACCACCCTTATGGCAGAAAGTGAAGAGGAACTAGAAAGCCTCTTGATGAAAGTGAGAGAGGAGAGGGAAAAAGTTGGCTTAAAGCTCAACATTCAGAAAATGAAGATCATGGCAGTCGGTCCCCTCACTTCATGGGAAATAGACGGGGAAACAGTGGAAACAGTGTCAGACTTTATTTTTCTGGGCTCCCAAATCACTGTAGATGGTGCCTGCAGCCATGAAATTAAAAGACGCTTACTCCTTGGAAGGAAAGTTATGACCAACCTAGATAGCATATTCAAAAGCAGAGACATTACTTTGCCAACAAAGGTCCGTCTAGGCAAGGCTATGGTTTTTCCAGTGGTCATGTATGGATGTGAGAGTTGGACTGTGAAGAAGGCTGAGTGCCAAAGAATTGATGCTTTTGAACTGTGGTGTTGGAGAAGACTCTTGAGAGTCCCTTGGACTGCAAGGAGATCCAAGCAGTCCATTCTGAAGGAGATCAGCCCTGGGATTTCTTTGGAAGGAATGATGCTGAGGCTGAAACTCCAGTACTTTGGCCACGTCATGCGAAGTGTTGACTCATTGGAAAAGACTCTGATGCTGGGAGGGATTGGGGGCAAGAGGAGAAGGGGACGACAGAAGATGAGATGGCTGGATGGCATCACTGACTCAATGGACGCGAGTCTCAGTGAACTCCGGGAGTTGGTGATGGATCTGATCTGAATACCATGTTCATGAATTGGAAAACTTAACTTAGTAAAGAGGTCAGATCAGATCAGATCAGATCAGTCGCTCAGTCGTATCCGACTCTTTGCAACCCCATGAATCACAGCACGCCAGGCCACCCTGTCCATCTCCAACTCCCGGAGTTCACTCAGACTCACGTCCATTGAGTCAGTGATGCCATCCAGCCATCTCATCTTCTGTCGTCCCCTTCTCCTCCTGCCCTCAATCCCTCCCAGCATCAGAGTCTTTTCCAATGAGTCAACACTTCGCATGAGGTGGCCAAAGTACTGGAGTTTCAGCTTTAGCATCATTTCTTCCAAAGAAATCCCAGGGCTGATCTCCTTCAGAATGGACTGCTTGGATCTCCTTGCAGTCCAAGGGACTCTCAAGAGTCTTCTCCAACACCACAGTTCAAAAGCATCAATTCTTTGGCGCTCAGCCTTCTTCACAGTCCAACTCTCACATCCATACATGACCACAGGAAAAACCATAGCCTTGACTAGACGAACCTTTGTTGGCAAAGTAATTCAAAAGCAAAGCTTTTGAATATGCTGTCTAGGTTGGTCATAACTTTCCTTCCAAGGAGTAAGCGTCTTTTAATTTCCTTTGGTTAGATTGGAGTAAAAGAGTTTTTTTTTTCAAGCTTCTTATCTAGGGAGGCTGCTCTTTCCTGGTACTCTTACTTGAGATAAAAGGTTGTTGTTGGGACTTTTTATGTTTGAGCCTCTGGCACGTCCACAGAACTGACCTCACCACCACCCAGTCTATGATGTGAAAGGCAAAAAGAAAACCTTGGAACTCACCTCTATGTTGCTTTTTGCATCCCAAGATCCCTAGAGAGTCTGTCTCTTCTCTCTACCTTTCAGACTCTTATTTTATTTTGTTTTGTTCATATATAATCCAGGGGTTTTAATTGACCTAGAAAGAGAAAAACAAAGAAATATGTCTACTCTAACTTCCTAACTTTGGAATCAGTGAGATCTGATTCCAAAATGTTATAGTGACCGGTTTACTGAAGAGGCGGATCAGAAAGTAAGTAAGTTGGTTTTCTTTTATTGCTACCCTTCAAATTCACTCTGCCAGTCTCCCTACACTGGATGATGTGGTGAGCAGATCCTCATATTTCTCAGATCAGTTTCAAGTGTGAACAGTCTTCATTTCCGGAGAACAAAGGGTGTGGGTGTGCTTAGTCATTCAGTCATGTCCGACTCTTTGAAGGTGAGAACACTCTCGTGGGTTTCCATTTCCTCTTTCAGGGGATCTTCTCAACTCAGAAATTGAACCCGCATCTCCTGTGTCTCATGCATTTCAGGCAGATTGTTTACCTGCTGAGCCATCAGGGAAGCCTCTCTGCTTGGCTGTTTTCTCTCCAGTTCTCTGACTGTTGCTTCTTTACCCTCTATGATTGGGGGTCAGGAGAGGGAAAATTAAAGGAAAAGAGCTAAGTGTTATATTATGGGCTAGAACTGCTGGAGTCAGGTGTGAGTGCCCTCTGCCTGGCAGATGCCCACATGTGGGTTTTTCTCTCTATGTGGCTTCTCCTGAGACCCTGGTCTGAGAAGACCATGGATGTTCCTCTGTCACGGGTGATACAACCTCAGGGTGAGAGATTCCAGCTCCTGGCAGCTATTGCCCCCACCCTCGACCCTGGTCACTCGTGCTGGGGCTCATTTGCCCCAGCTGGGCAGCATTCTCTCCTGACAGTTCAAGCTCAACTGCCTTCCATGATATCTGTGGAAAGAGCGGCCTGCCCAAACGGCAGCACTTGGTTCTCTTTCAATTCTCATAAACAGCTCTAGTCCCTCTCTTCCCTTCAGAATTTTCCAGAGGACATTCAGGCAGTGGTGTCTGTGCTTTCCAAATGCCAAGGGACACAGTCGTGTTCTTCAAGAACGCTTCCACCCCTTTCAGCTGTGTTCTAGCGGCACTGGGGCAGCACAGCTGGTGTGAAGCAGAAATAAGAAACCTCCCTCCAGCTCTCACAAGGAACATAGGGAACACACAGGACACAGGATGAGCTGTTGTAAAGGAATCTTGACTCCCCGACATCCTCAGACAAGCTCCAGCTGGAGGTGGGGGGTGGGACAAGGTGTTGGGCATTCTCTTAGTACATCCTATGTGGATGGTCTAGCAACTTCTTTAGAAAGAATTATTTGTCTCCTTGGGGTCCTCAGGTGAAACTCTGCAAAGATAGGTAAAGGCCCACTTAATATTCTGTCAGAGTGAGAAGGAAATCCCATGTTCTAAACCATGCCCTCAGCCTATGAAGGAGTGGTTCTGAGACACAGGCTTATCCCCCAAATCACATTTATCTTCATGTACAGTTTGGATTTTGAGCTGATCCATGCTGACCCACTAGCTAAGACACGGCCTCATTGTAATACAACCAGATGGGACACATGTGGAACCACATTTAACACAGGCTGAATGCAATTACACAGAACAAGCTGGACCTCAAACAGCACACCATGCCATAGGACAACTGGCAAGTGGATAGCAAAAGGAAGAACGAGCTAGAACAATCTGAAGCTCAGGACGCTTTTTGAGCAGTGGAAGTTATGTAAGTCATTGAAGCAAAAAGATGGCACTTCATAGAGCCGAGTGGGCTTCACAGCCTCAAGCATTGCCTCACACCAACAGCAAGTCTCCCTGGAGTGCCCAGGACAGGCCCGTGGTCCTGCATGTGTCGCTTCAGCCTTGCTGGCATTCTTATAACAAAATCCAATGACATCATCTTCAAAGTAAAGAACAAAGAATTTGGTTAATACTCAATATCTGATTCTGGTTGTCCCCATTCTGGTTCCTAGAGTCCATATAAATGACACACATGGATTATCAGTCTTCAAGGAATTGGAATAATAAAATGCATGCAGTGGGTCTCTCTGGTGGCTGAGATGGTAAAGAACCTGCCTGCAATGCGGGAGACCCGGGTTTGATCCTCAGGTTGGGAAGATCCCCTGGAGAAGGGAATAGCATACCACTCCAGTATTCTTGCCTGGAGAATTCCATGGACAGAGGAGCCTGCTGGGCTATCGTCCATGGGATCGCAAAGAGTCAGACACGACTGACTGACTAACACCTTGACTTTCCTGAGATTATAGGGAGAGTGGAAGGTGACTAAAGATCTTGTAGTGCCCATGATCATTATCACGAGCATCATTTGCTCTTGGACTGACAGTTGTAAGGAACGTTATTTAATAAGCTGCCCAGTTGAGAGAATAAACATCTGAGGAAGCTCAGGACCTGGAGAGGTAAGCTTATTTGCCCCATGACAAGCAGTGGATGTGGCAAACCTTGCAACTGCCAAGCAGATGTTTGGACTCCCAGGCCTCGGCTCTTCCCTCTGGCTGAGGGTACATTATGGAGAGAACCTCGAAGGGTGAGCTCATCATTGGTCTGGAGATCACATGAGAAAATGGAATAGATGTTAACAGGATAGCATTGCCTTGCCATTCATCTCCTCTGCCAAGAAGCACATTCCATCCAGGGAGCAGATGAAGGTGGGGACCTTCCTTTCCTCTCTACAACCACCAGAAAACACCATGCCAAAGGAAGAATATAGCCAAGTCTTAGAATATTACATTTCTCAAGAGGAAAATTCATTTTCTCTGGTCAGTCACTGTTTTGTACATGACACCTGAGAGGAGGATTGCACACTGCCTGCTTGCAGGGCAACCATATGGAAGTCTCCCGGGGAAAGCGCAGAGCAGAGCTGATTTATGGCACCACCACAGGCCCTGGGACCAGGCTGGGGACACACCACAGCCCAGCCCTGCGGCCTCATTCCAGCCTGTGAACAAGTCCTGTGGGTTGGGAATACTGCTGCAAACCCAGTATGCATGGACTGCCTGCCGTGCAGAAACCTCTGACAATGCTTTCCTGTGAGAGACCTGGGCTCTGGGGACCCTGGCTTCCTGCTGCGTCACTGTGATGTGACCATGAGGGTGGGAACCGAGCCCAGGAAAACTTCCTCCTGGACTGGGTCGACCCTTGTGCAGAATACTGGCTCAGAGCTGCGTGCTTTTCCCTGAGATATCAGGGCCTCTGTCACCCTGTCTGGAGGGGCCCCTCTGGCCGCTGCCCTGCCAGGATCTGTCTTAATGCACTCTTGAGACTCTCAAACTAGGAACCAGCCAATAACAGGACTGCTCATGTCTCAAGCCAAAGGGTCCAGATTTAGAAAATTTGATGACTCAGGTGCATGGGAATCTGAGGGTCTCTTATGCTATCAACAAAGCAAACAAAAAATGAATAAAATGTTGATTGGAACCCAAAAATGTCAACAGGACTTTCTCTAAACAGTAGAAATATGTTGACTTTTCCTCTTTTTACTTTGTTGCATTTTCCAAGTTTTTTTTTTTTTTTTTTTTTATACTTTTATATTGGAAAAGTAGCTTTATTAAGAAAAAAATATTAGAATAAAAACTGATAGAGTCAGTTTAATGTTGCTCTCCAAGGGATCATAAATACTACTGGTAAGTAAAGCCTTATGGCTGTGAACACAAAGAGGTTGACTTCTGGGACCTTTATTTCTCTGGGCCAGGACCCTCAGATATTGCCTATCACCAAGACCTCAGTTGGAAGCATGTCACAAAATCCACACATTTCCTAATGAAGGAATCAGTTTTGCATAGCTCCATTATAGTCACACAATAAACAAAATAGCTCACCTTTGCAATCAAGTAGAAGCAATGACATGGTGATAACAACCATTTATTGAGCACTCACTGGGTGCCAGGAAGAAAGACCTTCTACCTAGGTCTTCAATCCTTGCAACAAGGATTAATGCAGATGGTCGAGGGTGGGGTTTACTCAAGCCTCTGGGTTTAGATCCTGGCTTAACAACTTGTGATCTCTGTTACCTGAGTGGCCCTGTGACCTCTTTTAGCCTCAGTTTCCTCATCTGTAAACATATAATAATAATACTACCTACCTGATGAAGTTTTTGTGAGTATTAAATGAGATGCCTCTGATAAAACACATAACATGATGCCTGGCTTAAAGTAAGAATGCCATATATGCTAGTTATTATTATCCTAATTTAACAGGGTGGGAGGGGTGTATAGAAATAGCATACAGTATGGCTCCTGCCCTTGTGTAATTTATTTGAATAATAAATAGATAGAACTCTGTATCCCTAAGTTTCCAGGCCAAGCCACAGGGCCCTAGTTGAGTGTTCTCCTCTTGCTTTGCCTCACTGTGATTGTGAGTTTTGAGAGGACAGTGTTTGAAGGCCAGTTAGACAGAGGACATCTCCCAGGCTGTCCATGACTGCATAGACCACACACCTAGGAGACCTGCAGGCTGTATCAAGTCAGGTTCCAGGGGTCACCAGTAAGTACTCCTTAGAATGGTTAAAGTAAGCCCCAAAGACCACTGCCCAATGAAGACAGCCTCCAAGAAAATTCAAATGCCAAGGCAGATTTCTGGTGGGGGAAAGTTCCAGTACTTCTGGCTTCTACTGAGGCTGTTGACAGTTAAAACTAAAGTCAGGGTCTTCCAGTCAGAGTCCTCAGGAGTGAGGATAAAGAAGCAGAGAAGGAACAGAATTGCACTTGGAGCATTTCCCACATTAAGATATTTTCGGATCTGGTTGCTAGGTGTCCACATAAAATATCTTCATCAGAGAAGGAGGAAGTTGAACACATTTTGCTCAAGAGTGTTTTTCATCTGTTTGTCAAAATTAGTGCCTTATAGAAAGAGAATAGAGGCAAAAACAGGCATGCTTGGATTTAATATCCAGAAGCACCCCAAAACAAAATTACTTGGACAATCCTGTGTAGACTTGTTCTTACTTCTCAGCCACAAGTCCACTCAACCTAAGGAAGGTCCCTCTAGGCCACCGAGATGTTGGAGTTGCTCTTTCACAGGCAGTAAGGAGGTATTCTTCATAATTAGATGAGTCCCATGAATAATTTAAAGGGCTCTACCTCTGCGTTTCTTCTGACTTTTTGCATTCTTCCTGGGTAATGTCATCTACTCTGTTGCTCTTACCTATCATATATGATATGTCTTGAAAACTACAGATACTATAGTCAAGAAAAAACTGTATAACCCACCACAACAACTCCCCTAAGCTCCAGATCAATTGGAACAGTTAGGAATTCTTTTGGTTGCAAGTAACAGCAACAATAGAATTCAACTTACATTGGTGTGGCACACTTAGCTGTTGGCAAAATCCATCCTTCCATATATAGAAGCTAATATGTGGTTTCCTAGTTACCCTACATTTCTGAGTTTTACTTACAGTTAGAGGTGGTCGTGTGATTCTGTTCTCTTCAATGGAACATGAGTGGAAGTTGTGCATGCTGTTTATAGGCCTGGCCCACAAAACCTCCCTACAGGGCTTCTCTGTCTTGTTATTCCCTCTGGCTGACTGATTCCATGTTCAGAGACACCTTAGAGGCCGTATACTGAAAACAGCAGAGCCGACATTAGCTCGGGTCCTTGAGTTTCCACCACCATCCACCTGCAACATCCAGGCTTGACCACTTGAAAACAAGGAATAAATGTCTATTGTGTTTGAGCCATTATGTTGGGAGTCAATTTATTATCCCATTATAGCCTATCCTAAATAAAACAGAGGTCTTAAAGCTACAGAACATTTTTAACAAGATGTTCAATGATAGGAGATGCTATCTGATGTAGACTTTTTCAGATGCTCAATGTGCTGTCAGGAACCAAGTATCACTCCCCACCAACCTCTGGGGATTGACTTTGTTCTCACACTCTTGTCTCATGGTCACAAGATGGCAGCTGCAAGGGGACGTTTTGGATAGTTATGCTCACCTCCAGGCAGAGGGTTATTTCCCCGGATGATCTGTCTTTTTATTAATCCAGGGAAGCCCCTCATTATGTTTTGCTGCTGCTAAGTCAATTCAGTCGTTTCTGACTCTGTGCTACCCCAGAGATGGCAGCCCACCAGGTTTCCCGTCCCTGGGATTCTCCAGGCAAGAATACTGGAGTGGGTTGCCATTTACTTCTCCAATGCATGAAAGTGAAAAGTTAAAGTGATGTCACTCAGTCGTGTCCAACTCTTAGCGACCCCATGGACTACAGCCTACCAGGCTGCTCCTCTACCCATGGGATTTTCCAGTCTAGAGTACTGGAGTGGGTTGCCATTGCTTTCTCCATATGTTTTGCTAGCTGGAATAAATGAGTCACTTGCTTTCATTATACTAAATGGCCAAAGGGAATGAGATTAGCACAAGTCAGTCAGTTCAGTCACTCAGTTGTGTACAACACTTTGTGACCCCATGAACTGCAGCACGTCAGGTTTCCCTGTCCATCACCAAACCCAGAGCTTGCTCAAACTCATGTCCATTCAGTCAGTGATGCCATTCAACCATCTCATCCTCTGTCCTCCCCTTCTCCTCTCGCCTTCAATCTTTCCCAGCACCAGGGACTTTTCCAATGAGTCAGTTCTTCGCATCAGGTGGCCAGAGTATTGGAGTTACAGCTTCAGCATCAGTCCTTCCAATGAATATTCAGGACTGATTTCCTTTAGGATGGACTGGTTGGATATCCTTGCAGTCCAAGGGACTCTTGAGAGTCTTCTCCAACACCACAGTTCAAAAGCATCACTCCTTTGGTGCTCAGCTTTCTTGAGCTTTCTTTTAATCTCAACTCTCACATCCATACATGACTACTGGAAAAACTATAGCTTTGACTAGATGGACCTTTGTTGGCAAAGTAATGTCTCTGCTTTTTAATATGCTGTCTAGGTTGATCATAGCTTTTCTTCCAAGGAGCAAGCATCTTTTAATTTCCTGGCTGCAGTCACCATCTGCAATGATTTTGGAGCCCAGAAAAATAAAGTCTGTCACTGTTTCCCCATCCATTTGCCATGAAGTGATGGGACCAGATGCCATGATCTTAGTTTTCTGAATGTTGAGTTTTAAGCCAACTTTTTCACTCTCCTCTTTCACTTTCATCAAGAGGCTCTTTAGTTCTTCCCTTTCTGCCATAAGGGTGGTGTCATCTGCATATCTGAGGTTATTGATATTTCTCCCGGCAATCTTTCCAGCTTGTGCTTCATCCAGCCCGGCATTTCACATGATGTACTGTGCGTGTAAGTTAAAGAAAGAAAGAGAAGTTGCTCAGTCGTGTCCAACTCTTTGTGACACCATGGACTGTAGCCTTTCAGGCTCCTCTGTCCATGGGATTTTCCAGGCAAGAGTACTGGAGTGGGTTGCCATTTCCTTCTCCAGGGGATCCTCCAGACCAAGGGATCTGACCCAGGGATCTAACCCAGTTCTCCCACATTGCAGGCAGACGCTTTATCATCTGAGCCACCAGGGAAGCCAAGTTAAATAAGCAGGGTGACAATATACAGCCTTAATATACTCCTTTCCCGACTTGAAACCAGTCTGTTGTTCCATGTCCAGTTCTAACTGTTGCTTCTTGACCTGCATACATATTTCTCAGGAGGCAGGTAAGGTGGTCTGGTATTCTCATCTCTTTCAGAATTTTCCATAGTTTGTGGTGATCCACACAGTCAAAGGCTTTGGCATAGTCAATAAAGCAGAAGTAGATGTCTTTCTGGATCTCTCTTGCTTTTTCAATGATCCAGCAGATGTTGGCAATTTGATCTCTGGTTCCTCTGCCTTTTCTAAAACCAGCTTGAATATCTGGAAGTTCTTGGCTCACATACTGTTGAAGCCTGGCTTGGAGAATTTTGAGCATTACTTTACTAGCATGTGAGATGAGTGCAATTGTGCAGTAGTTTGAACATTCTTTGGCATTGCCTTTCTTTGGGATTGGAATGAAAACTGACCTTTTCCAGTCCTGTGGCCACTGCTGGAGTTTTCCAAATTTGCTGGCATATTGAGTGCAGCACTTTAGCAGCAGCATCTTTTAGGATTTGAAATAGCTCAACTGGAATTCCATCCCCTCCACTAGCTTTGTTCATAGTGATGCTTCCTAAGGCACACTTGACTTTGCATTCCAGGATGCCTGGCTCTGGGTGAGTGATTACACCATCATGGTTATCTGGGTCATGAAGATCTTTTTTATATAGTTTTTCTGTGTATTCTTGCCACCTCTTCTTAATATCTTCTGCTTCTGTTAGGTCCATACCATTTCTGTATTTTATTGAGCCCATCTTTGCATGAAATGTTCCCTTGGTATCTCTCATTTTCTTGAAGAGATCTCTAGTCTTTCCCATTCTGTTGTTTTCATCTATTTCTTTGCATTGATCACTGAGGAAAGCTTTCTTTTCTCTCCTTGCTATTCTTGGGAACTCTGTATTTAAATGGGTATATCTTTCCTTTTCTCTTTTGCCTTTAGCTTCTCTTCTTTTCTCAGCTATTTGTAAGGCCTCCTCAGACAACCATTTTGCCTTTTTGCATTTCTTTTTCTTGAGGATGGTCTTGCTCCCTGTCTGCTGTACAATGTCATGAACCTCCATCCATAGCTCATCAGGCACTCTGTCTATCAGATATAGTCCCTTAAATCTATTTCTCTCTTCCATTGTATAATTGTAAGGGACTTGATTTAGGTCATTCCTGAATAGGCTAGTGGTTTTCCCTACTTTCTTCAATTTAAGTCTGAATTTGGCAATAAGGAGTTCATGATCTGAGCCACAGTCAGCTCCTGGTCTTGTTTTTGCTGACTGTATAGAGCTTCTCCATCTTTGGCTGCAAAGAATAGACTCAATCTGATTTCAGTGTTGACCATCTGGTGATGTCCACATGTAGAGTCTTCTCTTGTGTTGTTGGGAGAGGGTTTTTGCTTTTCTAATAGGAAAGGATCTCTGCCTGTTTCTTAATCAACTGGGGTTCTAACAGGATGAAAATGGGACATAGCAGATGTTGTTAGGAAGCAAAGATTGGTGTCTGCCATATCTGGGTACTCATGTACCCAACTGGTTGCTAAACATTTTCACCTATTTCGCACTCCAGGAATCATCTTTAACATCTTTACTTCTCTCACTTCCACTTCTCATTTTCCCCCTTTTTCTTTATTCACTGCTACAGCACTCTCCTGCCTGCCCTTCGGTGCCATTTCCCACACGGTCACCGGTGGGATGCTACAGAAACTCAAATCTGACCCCAACACTCCACTGCTTAAATACTCCAGTGGCCACCCACGGCTGCAGAGTAACTGTGTGTGAGTGCTAGAGCTCTTCATGACGAGATCTCTGCCTTCATGGTCCACTAACCAGCAATTTGTAAGGCACACACAGGCACATTTTATGCCTCTCTTTCTTCTTCACATAATACACTTTCCCTTCCTTTTCATCTGTCTGAACTCAAACCTTCATTCAATCTTAGATCAGTTTTCCCTGCCTCCACCCCAGCACTGATGTCGGCCCTCCTTGCTACGGTCTGTGCCCTCAAGCTTCTCCTGCTCCACTAGTGCCCACACCCCCAGCTTCTCCCATTCCCGGTCCATATGTCTGTCTTCCCGACTACCCTGTGATCTGCCTGAGGACTGGGCCATATGTTATTCACCCAGTAACTGACACAAATCAAATACTTCTGCAAATGAAACAATATCCTAAATCAGCACAATGCAAGGGATCTGAAATGAGACTTTTGCACCTGGGACTCCCATACAATTTCTTTGGCATGTTTCTTCGTGTTTGACAAATAAATATTCCTCTTCATAGTGTACACTGTTAAAAGATTAATTTTTTATTAAGTAGGATTTCCAGATAGACACAGAGAGTTCCCAACAGAGTACTAAGTAAATGTGTTCTTGGGATGAATGAGTAGATAGCAGAATCTGGGAATTATGATATTATTATTTCCTGATAATGGCAATAAACTGTGGAAAATTCTGAAAGAGAAGGGAATACCAGAGCACCTGACCTGCCTCTTGAGAAACCTGTATGCAGATCAGGAAGCAACAGTTAGAACTGGACATGGAACAACAGACTGGTTCCAAATAGGAAGAGGAGTACGTCAAGGCTGTATATTGTCTCCCTGCTTATTTAACTTATATGCAGAGTACATCATGAGAAATGCTGGGCTGGAGGAAGCACAAGCTGGAATCAAGATTGCAGGGAGAAATATCAATAACCTCAGATATGCAGATGACATCATCCTTATGGCAGAAAGTGAAGGAGAACTAAAGAGCCTCTTGATGAAAGTAAAAGAGGAGAGTGAAAAAGTTGACTTAAAGCTCAACATTCAGAAAACTAATTCATGGCATCCAGTCCCATCACTTCATGGCAAATAGATGGGGAAACAGTGGAAACAGTAGCTGACTTTATTTCTGGGGGGCTCCAAAATCACGGCTGCAAATGGTGATTGCAGCCATGAAATTAAAAGACGCTTATTCCTTGGAAGAAAAGTTATGACCAACCTAGACAGCATATTAAAAAGCAGAGACATTACTTTGCCAACAAAGATTTGTCCAGTCAAGGCTATGGTTTTTCCAGTAGTCATGTATGGATGTGAGAGTTAGACTATAAAGAAAGCTGAGCACCGAAGAATTGATGCTCTTGAACTGTGGTGTTGGAGAAGACTCTCAAGAGTCCCTTGGACTGCAAGGAGATCCAACCAGTCCATCCTAAAGGAGATCAGTCCTGGGTGTTCATTGGAAGGACTAATATTGAAGCTGAAACTCTAACAGTTTGGCTACCTGATGCGAAGAACTGACTCATTGGAAAAGACCCTGATGCTGGGAAAGATTGAGGGCAGGAGGAGAAGGGGAGGACAGAGGATGAGATGGTTGGATGGCATCACCGACTCAATGGACATGAGTTTGGGTAGGCTCTGGGAGTTGGTAATGGACAGGGAAGCCTGGCATGCTGCGGTTCATAGCGTCCCAAAGAGTCAGACATGACTGAGTGACTGAACTGAACTGAACTAAATAATGGCAATGATAGCAGCCGGTTGCTGGGCACTTACATTGTGACAGCACTCGGCACATAGTTTAGAAATTAATCCTGGAAAAGGGTGGGTGGAGGAGGGATGGATTGGAAAGTTGGGGTTAGCAGATGCAAACTGTTATATATAGAATGGGTAAACAACAAGGTCCTACAGGGAACTATATTTAATATCCTGTAATAAACCATAACAGAAAAGAATATGAAAAAGAATATATATATATATATATGTCTAATTGAATCACTTTGTTATATGCCAGAGGCTGACATAACATTGTAAATCAACTATACTTTAATAAAATAGAAATTTTAAAAGACCAGGAAAAAAATTAATCCCTGTTATAATCTCATGAAATAGTTGCTCTTACTATTCTCATTCCACAGATAAGAAAGCTATGGATCAAGAGTATAAAAGTTTTCTTAGGTTTACACGGCCAAGAAGAAAAGCAGAACCAAGACAGAAACCCAGTTCTTCCGATTTCAAAGCCTGCTTTTTGAACTCATCTACTGGGTTTCCCAGGTGGCTCAGAGGTTAAAGCATCTGCCCGCAATGTGGGAGACCTGGGTTCAATTCCTGGGTTGGGAAGATTCCCTGGAGAAGTAAATGGCAACACATTCCAGTATCCTTGCCTGGAGAATCCCGTGGTGGAGGAGCCTGGTGGGCTACAGTCCATGGGGCCGCAAAGAGTTGGACACGACTGAGCGACTTCACTTTTTTCACTCACTGACTTCTCTTTAACTTCATCTATTGGGAAATCATGAGAGTGTCTGCAGCATGTGAAAAGAAAGAGCTTTTTGTTTTTTGAAGTTCAGCCTGAGAACTAGATTTATTCTCCTTAATGAAAAAAGTGTGAATGGTGGTGGTGAGATGTGGAGAGTCACTCTGGACGGGCTGCTTCCATCTCAAAACTTCTCTGCCCAGAATTTCAGGGATTGCTTGAGGGAGGCGAGAATGTTAGCTCAGTGCTTTCCTAACTGAGTGTGTATAGCCATGACCTGAGGTGGGATCTTGCTGAAAAGCAGTGAGGACCAGGGGTACATCAGCATCTTGCGTCTTACTGCTGCAGACCTCCACCTCTTTGAGCCCTTGGAGGACCCATGAGGTCACCCCACTGTGCCTCCAGGGCAAACTTACCCGCTGATGGCTGGTGGGGGTGAAAGTTCAGCAGTTCCCAATACTCTGTGTCTGAGGGGACCAGGGACAACTGCTTCACAATGGTCTTGAAAAAGGCTTGAGAAAAGAAAATGAAAGTTGCTCAGTTGTGTACGACTCTCTACAACCGCATGGACTATACAGTCCATGGAATTCTCCAGGCCAGAATACTGGAATGGGTACCCTCTCCCTTCTCCAGGGGATCTTCCCAACCCAGGGATCGAACCCAGGTCTCTGGCATTGTGGGCAGATTCTTCACCAGCTGAGCCATAAGAAAGCCCAAGAATACTGGAATGGGTAGCCTATCCCTTTGCCAGTGGATCTTCCCCACCCAGGAATCCAACTGGGGTCTCCTGCATTGCAGGCAGATGGGAAGCTTGGTGGTGGTGGTTTAGTCATTAAATCATGTCCAACTCTTGTGACCCCATTAACTTTAGCCTGCCAGGCTCCTCTGTCCATGGGATACTCTGGGCAAGAATACTGGAATGGGTTGCCATTTCCTTGTTTTATCCAATCTCTCTCCCTGTAGAAAAAAATCTACTTTAAAAGAAGTTAAATATCCATCTAAACATCTGTCACAGCCATCCTGTGAAATAAGTAAGAGAACTGATTAGCCCATCAACCTCTAATGTTATCTATTCTCTTCACACTTTCATGACCCAACAAAGTCTCCTAAAATAGGGCTGCGAGGTGTTTTAGAAGCTGAAAAGCAGCTGAGCATGGCTGAGGCCCTGCAGGGAGTGCTGGGTGGGATCCTGGCCCATTTGTGCTTGCACGCAGGTTCAGGGCTCACCTGCCACGTGATACTACTGAGCAGCCCCCTGGACTCCTGGACCCACGTCCCAGGCTTGGGGAGGGGACAATAGGCTTGCAGGCTCTGGGTGCCCTTAGCGAAGGAGACTCACTCCCAGGAGCACCTTTCTGTAAATGGGACAGAGGAAACACAGTGTCCTCAATGACTTGTTAACAGACACCAATATTTTTTTTTCTCCAGCAAGGCGCTTCTTGCTATGTGGTTCTCGCAATATCCTCTCCTCCCACACATTTTTCCTCTGTCAGAAAAAGTTTCGATCTTGTTCTTTGAAAACCTTTTTCCTCCTTCTTCTTCTCCTTCTTTCTCTCCTTCTGTTTTTTCCTCTTACTTTCCAGCCATCTTTTCTCTAATGAGGTCAAAGAGAGCCATCTGATCATGACCTGTAGAGTATTTGGCTTAAGTTGAGGACATGAAATTCAAACATCCAGAAATCTCAGGCTTTTTTTTTTTTTTTTTGCAGGGAATAAATACTGAATGAGTTGCAGCAAAGGAATGGAGGAGGAAACACTATTTATTGAGTGCTGACTGTGCACTAGTCACAATGCTGGTAGTTTTCACATACCCTGCTTCACATATGCTCCACAGCAAATCTGCAGGGCAGGCAGGGCAGTACTATGATCCCATTTTACAGAAGGAGAAACAGGTTTAGAGAGATCACAGCCAGAGCTTACACACCTGGACAGGAAGAAAGCCAGAATTCAAACCCAGGAATTCTAGAACCACTGCCCAGTTTCTGTGCACTGCACCAGACTGTAATTCTAGACCTTGACCCTTCTTAATTATGAAGCTTCCACTTTCCCTCTCTAATTGAGAAGGAACTAGATACCCCAGGAGGCTCAGAGACTCACCACGTGTGTGCTGACTGGCTGCGCCCTGCGCTTCACTGACAATAATTTCATGTTGTTTGTGTTTTGGGAAGTAACCATATAATTGGGCTTCCCCGGTGGTGCTAGTGGCAAAGAACTCGCCTGCCAATGCTGCAAATGTAAGAGAGAAGCAGGTTTAATCCCTGGGTCTAGAAGATCCCCTGGAGGAAGGCATAGCTACCCACTGCAGTATTCTTGCCTGGAGAACCCCACCGACAGAGGAGCTTGGTGGGTTACAGTCCATAGGGCACCAAAGAGTTGGACATGACTGAAGCAACTTAGCATGCATGCATGTGTTTGGGGTGTAAATGTGTTCCTGAGGGTTTCTCTGCCTCTTGACACCAGCTTCACGGACCCTCTTTAAGTCTCAGTTTCCTAGTCTGTAAAATGGAGGCAATAATAATACCTACCTTGTCAATGTTTCTCACACTGATGAGAAACATTCCACACAGTGTATGATTCATAATATACACTTAATCACTGTTATCTATTGCAATTGTTGCAGCTGCTGTTATAATCAGTGCTCCTGTCATTATCACTGGTACTCAAGATAAAATTCAATACCAGTGTTCTCCAGTCATGTATTCAGCAGTAATTGAGGGCCTGGCTCTGTGGCAGGCACTGTCCTACATACGAGAGATATAGCAGTGCCTGGGAGGCAATCCTGCCTGTCACAGAGCTGACATCCTAATCCAAGGGCAGACTCAACACATAAAGAAACAGGGTGATTTCAGGCAGTGGAAAGCACTCTGAAGCACCTAAAACAAGAAAATGTGATGGAGTGATTGAGGCTTGGGGTGGGGAGGGCTGCTTCAGATTAAAGGTCGAGGAAATTATTTTCAAGAAGCATTTCAGTACGTACGAGCTGAGCCCTGAATGATGAGAAACAGCCAGTTGAGCAAAGATGTGGGGAACAGCAGGCCAGGCAGGGGGAACAGCCAGTGCAAGGTCCTGAGATGGGAATGATCTCAGCATGTCAAATATGCTTTCCTGATTCCAGAAACGTCCTTACACCAGTAGGAAGTATTTATAGTCATTACAAGTGCAGACAGACACTGGAGCCAAGACTGCTTGGTTTCATACCCAGACTGTGATCTTGGAAAAGTCACTCAACCTTCTATACTCTAATTTGAAAAATTGGGAAAACAATAATGAATATGAATGTAGTTAGATATGAAGACACATAACAGTTCTTGGTACATAATGAGCAGTCAATAAGGGAAAACTATTAATATCAAATTAAAAGATGCTTGCTCCTTGGAAGAGAAGCTATGACCAACCTAGACAGCATATTAAAAAGCAGAGACATTATTTTGCCAACAAAGGTCTATCTACTCAAAGCTATGGTTTTTCCAGTAGTCATGTATGGATGTGAGAGCTGGACTATAAAGAAAGCTGAGTGCTGAAGAATTGATGCTTTTGAACTGTGGTGTTGGAGAAGAGTCTTGAGAGTCCCTTGGACTGCAAGGAGATCCAACCAGTCCATCCTAAAGGAAATCAGCCCTTAATATTCATTGGAAGGACTGATGCTGAAACTGAAGCTCTAATCCTTTGGCCACTTGATGAGAAGAACCAACTCAATGGAAAAGACCCAGGTGCTGAGAAAGATTGAAGGTGGGAGGAGAAGGGGATGACAGAGGATGAGATGGTTGGATGGTATCACCAACTCAATGGACATGAGTTTGACAAGCTCCAGGAGTTGGTGATGGACAGAGAGGCCTGGCGTGCTGTGGTCCTTGGGGTCACAAATAGTCAGACATGCCTGAGGGACTGAACTTAACTGACTAATATTATTATTACAAGTCTTAATTAATACATACATAGCACTTGAATAGTTCCTAAAAGTAATCAGCAGTCAACAAGACCCCACGGGCTGTAGCCCACCAGGCTCCTCTGTCCATGGAATTCTCTAGGCAAGAATATGAGTGGGTAGTCATTTCCTTCTCCAGGGGACCTTCCCAACCCAGGGATCAAACCCAAATCTCCCACATTGCAGGCAGATTCTTTACCATCTGAGCCACCAGGGAAGCCCCAGCAAGCACGAGCTGTTGCTACTGGTGCCTGACACCTAGTATGTTATCAATAACATGTGCACTGAATGGGTTTCTCATGGTGCCCTTCCATCTAGATCGAGTGTAGAGGAAGGACTCTTCATATCATTTTAGGATTTCATTTACAAATGCATCAGTATAATCTCCATGTTCAGGGTGACTTTTATCAACATGTCTGCCTTATTGAATGGAAATGATGCTTTTAAAAAATAAAAGAAAAAACAGAATTATAACACTTGGAGCACTTTTTTGCCAAATGATTTAACTCCTGTTTCCTCAGTGCTGACTTGAGAAATGTGGTGCATAATATCTCTGTTGCCTTCATCATTTCCTAAAGACGCTCATTCCCTTCAGGAGGTGAAATGCTGCTACGAAAGGGTCAGTTCAAATTCGGCCACTATGGAGCTTGGATTGGTTTCAATGACTTCCCATCAGTGTTTTTCTGGTTATTACCTATGGGCTATTGGCCCTGGAGACACCATAACTCACAGCAGACATGGTTTTGTTTTCACGCCAGTCAGAGAGTACAAATTCCCTCACACAACTGTCAAGAACTGGGTTTTATGGGCCCCAAACCAAGAGGTCCTGGCTGGGCCATTATGGCACAGGTCTATTGCAGCAGGAGTCCCTGGTGGTGTTTCTCTACTTGGGGGACCTTCCCCAGTGTTAGAGCCACCGGACCTGAGTACTGGCGCTCCTTGGGCAGGCTCCCTTTCCAATTGCTTGGCCCTTCATAGAGAAACTGATTTTACAGATCCTCTATTTAGGACATCAAGATAGGTTGCCATGGAAAAATGACATCTTCTAATTAAAAACACAGAGAGGTCACAAGTTTCCCAGAACAACTAGGGCACAGATCCTAAGAGGAAAGAAACGAAACATTTGAGAAAAAAAATAAAAAACTCAAACAAACCTCCAGAGCTGCGTCAGCCTGTAACTTTCCAAACCTGAATGAAATGCCTTGTGTAGACAGAGCATGCTGAGTGGATAGTGTAAATTCACCCCAGTTGATGTCGATTTTGGCCAGCAAGGGCTTAGTTGGGCAACAGATCAGAGATGCTTAGGGAATACTGATCGAGGGCAATGATTCAGGGCTGTCTTTTAAACTGTGGACATCTTAATCTCCCTCCTTGGGACATGAAGGATACATGAAAAGGAAGAACTTTAGACTCAGAAAGCTGCTAGTTGCAGGGCAGAACACTCCCATCACTCTGTCAGTTTCCCTTCCTTGTAACTTGCTCTGGGCCTGTATTGAGAGCAGCACCTGTGACGTGTGTGCTAACTGCTGTCACCCCCAGAAAACTAGTTTTCTCCAGGACACGCATGATGTTATATTTATCTCTGTATTGCCAGTGCCCAACATAATGTTTGGCACATAGAACACGTACAGTAAATCCTGGTTGAGTGAATATTAATAAAAAATAATAACAGTTGTCATTTACTGAGCACACTGGGCCTTGGGATATTATTAACCTTCTTTTACAGTAAACAAACTGCAATTCGAGGAGGTAAAGTAACCCACATAAATCCACACTACTAAGAAGTGACAGAGCCTGGATTTAAACCTGACACTGTCTGACTCCAAGGCTCAGGAATAAGTGGATCCTTATGGATGTGATTATCTCTCATTCAGAGACTGATGAACCAACATGTGGTTGGAGGGGTCCTTTGCCCCAGCTCCTTCTCCCTCTCCCTAACTGGATCTGGCGTTCTCTAGGCTCCAGTAAGTCCTGTACCAGAGTGAGCAAAGGAAGAAAAACTTTGCACTTCAATCTGGCTGTTTTAACCAAGGCTGCTGTAAAAAGGGGGCTTCCCAGGTGACTCACTGGTAAAGAATCCACCAGCCAAGCAGCAGACTCGAGTTTGATTCCTGGATCAGGAAGATCCCCTGGAGAAGGAAATGGCAACCCTCTCCAGTATTCTTGCCTGGAAAATCCCATGGTCAGAAGAGCCTGATGGGCTACAGTCCATGGGGTTGCAGAGAGTCAGGCACAACTTAGGGACTAAACAGCAGCAGCAGCAGCTGTAAAAAAAGAAGCCCATGATAGCAATGTGTAAGGATGGGGATTCCCAGTTCTTTTCTCTCCTTTCTTTCTGCCCATTCCTTATGAGCACTCCCCACTGAAACCAGCTATGCTGACACATCCTTTATCACTGGGCATGTAGGGGTCCTTAGTGCGGATTGAATTTGGAATGGATCCCCATCTACAATGAGTTGAATGGAGGAGATTCTCATATAGCCAACACCACCATGTTGCCCAACTCTGTGGGATCCAGGGGATAGGGTATCATGTGAATAGCACCACTGAGGTCTGTGTAAGAATATTTTGGATGAATTTTTTCAACTTGCAGGTGTGTTTTGCATTATACATTAGAAGCAGTGGATCACAATAACAACATTGGTAGCCTTTGATAGTTTAAAGACTTCCACACATGCATTCATTATTAGCCTGTGAGGTGAGTAATGCTATTTACCCCTCTTAGGAATGATGAAACTAGGATTTGAGGCCTGAGTTACTTAACCCTCTCTCAGTCCTGTTCAAAGTATTGTCCACAGACAGGAAGTAGCTACAGAAGCTGGAAGCTTGTTAGCTGTTTAAATGCTTAGGCCCTATCTCAGAACTACTGAATCAGGATGGTTGGGCCCAGGAACCTGAGTTTTAACAGCTCTCCAGGTGGTTCTGTGCATAATAAAGTTTCAGAAGCTCTGCCCTAGACACAAAATGAGTGATATTCTCTCCTACCTTGTTCTGCCAAGCTGGAGGTACTGGAAAAGGTACAGAACAAGTTAAAATCTTGAGTACAAATTGCAAGGAAACTTTCATCTGTTGAGAGAAGGTGGACTCAGCATTTAACCTCTCAGAGATTCAGTCATTTGTTCTATACTAATAGTATAGAATGCTAATAGTGTACTAATAGTACACTAGGCATACTGCTACTGCTAAGTCGCTTCAGTCATGTCCAACTCTGTGTGACCCCACAGACGGCAGCCCACCAGGCTCCCCGTCCCTGGGATTCTCCAGGCAAGAACACTGGAGCGGGTTGCCATTTCCTTCTCCAATGCATGAAAGTGAAAAGTGAAAGGGAAGTCGCTCAGTCGTGTCCGACTCTTAGCGACCCCATGGACTGCAGCCTACCAGGCTCCACTATCCATGGGATTTTCCAGGCAAGAGTACTGGAGTGGGTTGCATACTATCTACTTAATTAACTTTAGTGGGCAGTTGTGAAAATCAGATACATAAATGCAAGTTAAAGTACCTTATAAACTGTTAAGTACCAACATCTATAAATTTTGTAGTTTACTATTATTGTAACCACAGTAATTACTGTATTGTTATATTTTAAACATAGAAAAACTAAGGACAAATAGGTTAACTGAGGTTTAGAATATATAATAATTCCCCAAAGGTTCCCATTACATAATCCTATTCTGTAAGTATAAATGAATTTCACAGAAGAGAAAATGAAGGCCCACTGAGTGAACCCCAGCTGGTGAACAATGACACGAATCACTGAGATAATGCCTTGTGTATAAAGAGGTGCCGAACTGTCTGCCCACAGGGACCCGGCCTGACAGAAAGGAAGGAAGATGGGAAGCAGCTGCCAAATACCTGGGCCCAGGCACCGCCACTTACAGGTCATTTGATCTCAGATAAGTCACTTCACCTCTAAGAGCCTTGTTCCTCCCACGTAAACTTGAAATCATCATGATAACTACATTAGAATAAGAACGATTTGTTGGATGCAAGGCTTGGAGACAAGGATGTCTGTGAAAATGCTCTGCAAACTGCAATTCACTGTACGAACATGAATTGTTCTGGTGGCTGTTACAGTTTACAGTAGGAGAGACGCAACGGCGCTGCAGAGAGACAACAATGGCTCCAAGAGGAACCTCTGAGGCCTGCAAGGAGAGAGACTGGGAAGGGATAAAGACCAGAAAAAGGGTGTGTGTGGGGAGATTAGCCCCCTTAGAGACTGGGAAGCAAAGGAGGACAGCTCTCAGATGAGCCTGAGGAAGCCCAGAGCCTGAGGGTAGCAGGTGCCACTGCGAAGACACCAAATTCTGGGAGGCTCCCACAGTCACCCAGGAGCAGAGCAGCAGCCCATTGGAACTGGGAGGACCAGACCAACAAGCCCAGCTCAGGGTGAACACAGACCTGGCCTAACTACCCAGGACTCACATCCACAATGGCTTCAAACATAGACTTCTGATGCTATTTCCAGATGAATTCACTGGGTCACAGAGATACGACAGAGCAAGCTCATTAGACTATGCCTATTTCCAGTGCACTAGGAATTCCCTTCTTATAAACCCTTTGATCATATCGTGGGTATCCCAAGTACATTTTCAATAAAAATACTGATTTTTAATTACAAAATGCTGAAAATGAGCCAGAATTTTTATGACTGTTTTGTCCTGTCTTCATTTTTCACTGTATCAAGAGCCTCTGAAGAGCTCCAATCAGGGTCAGCAGATTTAGAAATCCCACTGCCTTGTGGGACAGAGCTGGAAGATCCATCATGTTCAGAGATGTGCTTGTGTGTTACCTGAATCTTCCTACCAGAACTCTTTGCATTTGCATAGTTTTTAAAACATACAAAGTGTTTCATCTACATTCTCTGCTTCACAACTTTATAAGTAAAGCAGGTATTGTTTTTTTATCCTTTATTGTTCTTATTCTCTATCACAGTATAACAAATGTTCTCAAACCAAGTAGGAGAAAACAACAAATTCACTTTATGAATGAATCTTCCATCTGCCCCGGGAAGGGATGGCTCAGCTCTTGCTCTACTCAGCATGGGGTATTGTGATGCAAACCTGGGACCTAGAGTCACCTGGAGGCTTGCTCACTTGCCTATGTGTCTGGGGACCAGGCCAGGAAGATTTACACTGGGGGGCTAGGACAGCTGGGACTCCTCCATCTTTCTCATGTGGTCAATTACTGATTATAATAGAAGATACAGAGGATCTAAATAGGCTGCTCATGCAATGGCTGCTCAGTAAATGACAAATACTTGCTGTTGAATGTACCTCCCTAGAGGAAAAAAAAGAAAACATTGTAAAGTTATTGTTACACCTTGGTGGAAAGTCAGGGAGAAGACTTGTGGTATGGTCAGATAGCTGAAGGTCTGAGTGGTATTTAGTTATAGGGGATGTTACCAAAATAGCCCATTCATTTTCTATTTTTGAATATGAGCACTACTCATGGTTTCATTGCAGAAAGCAGAAATGGACAAGGACACAGAGCTGATCACCTCAAATGCCCTGTCTAGTACTCTTAACTCCCCAAACACGTCTTTGAAGAAATGGGCCTTGGTAAATGCGTATGTCTAGGTCTGTGTGGGTTTTGTTTCCAAATTAGCTTGCTTTCCAACTCACGCTGGGGGTTTTTGAACTCACCATAGGTCACCCCCCTATGTGACCCAAGATTTAGCTGCTAGGAAGGAGGTGGCAAAAAGTCAAGTGGTTCAGTGAAGAGCAGAAAATGAGAAAGCTCCTCTCAGAGGTTTTATCCCCCTACTGCTTTCTAAAAAGCCAGACACACTTTAATTGGGTTTATATTTCTCAAAGCCGATACAGTTGTACCAAACTCTAACAGAAAGAGCTATAATGTAAAAGTTCACAAAGAGTGCTTGTCTTGCTGGGATTTTTAAGCACCATGACTAATCAGGATGATGGCTAGAGGCATGCAAGTCTTTTCAGAATGCTGATCTATACTTTAGCAAATGTAGAAAATGCCATTCATCTTCACTTAATGAGAAGGGATCCTTTTTGAAGTGTAAAACTCAAACTCTCTGACCAGAACATAGTCTATCTACTGATCCTTAACTGTGCAACAGTGGTAAATTCCTTGTGGCTCTCCTGGTAAAAGCGGCGCCAGTATTCTCTCTGAGAAAGATACAGTCAAAGTTTGTATAATAGTATGAACCATGACACTTTTTTCTTTCTGCACTTTTGGATACATGGAGTTTAGGTTCTTGGTCAAGTTCTGCCAGCCCTGGAGGTATGGTGGTAATAATAACAGCAACAAGAACAGCAGCAACAACAGCTAACACATAGCATTTACAATGTGCTGGACACTGTATTTTATACATATCATCTCAACTAATCCTCTCAGTAACACTAGGAGGTAGGTCCTATTATTATACCAGTTTTACAGATGAGAAAATTGAGACTGAGGGTAATTTGCTCAAGGTCACACAGCTAATAAGTACTGAACCTAAAATCTAAGGCAAGGCAGTTCGGCTACAGAATCAAAGTTCTCAGAAAGGACAGAGTCCTAGCAAACTGGTGTATTTAGGGGTGTGAACAGAGGAAAACTGCTTGCAAAGCTCCAAACAGTCTGTCAGTCACATGGTACTACCTTCCCTATGGAAGTGTGGGTGGGCACATGACACAGTTGGCCAATCAGAGCACCTTACCTAAGAAATTTTCTGGTGGGCATTGATCAAGAAGGATCAATCAGAATTCAGAATTATGTAGGGATTCTGGGAGGAAAGATCTCCCTTCTCAGATCAAAGGTGCTCTGAAACATAAAATCTTGAGCCACTGAGAGCCATTTTGAAAGGATTATCACGAAGGGAGATCATTCCTGAGAATAAAGTGAATATGGAGAAAACCTGAACTGAGTGATAAGTGGAGAGAGGTGGAACTGATGACACTCTTGGGACACTTGTGCTCCCTTCCCTTCCAGTTACACGAGCCAGTGCATGCCCCCTTTTTCTTAAGCCAGTTTGAAGTGGGTCTATCATTTTGCAAAAAAGGACTACAGGGAGTTTTTACCAAAAACATTTAAGGGAGCTATAGTGGGCAGAGTAGAACTAGGACCAGGAGGCATAATTTACAGAGAAGTAGATTTGGTTTCAGTTCAGTTCAGTTCAGTTACTCAGTCGTGTCTGACTCTTTGTGACCCTATGAATCGCAGCACGCCAGGCCTCCCTGTCCATCACCAACTCCTGGAGTTCACTCAGACTCACATCCATCGAGTCAGTGATGCCATCCAGCCATCTCATCCTCTGTCGTCCCCTCCTCCTCCTACCCCCAATCTCTCCCAGCATCAGAGTCTTTTCCAATGAGTCAACTCTTTGCATGAGGTGGCCAAAGTACTGGAGTTTCAGCTTCAGCATCATTCTCTCCAAAGAAATCCCAGGGCTGATCTCCTTCAGAATGGACTGGTTGGATCTACTTGCAGTCCAAGGGAGATTTGGTTTAGTGTAAGTCTGTTCAACAACTAACATGTCATTACATGCTTAAAAGCAAACAAACAAAACACACACACAAACTTTTGTTGAATGAAAAACTGAAAATATGTTTCTAGGTCTGACCAGACTGTGGGCAGTGGTTAGAGTTATAGAAATGACTCAAATTTCACTGGCTTATTGTATCCAGATACATAGCTCAGATCCTGTAGTCCCCATAATTATTTCCAAGTGGCTCTGGTCACAGCAGACAGTATCTTCTGAGCCTGGTGACCTGTCCACTGGGACCTCTGTGTCTAAAGCAACGGGACCCTCAGGATCAACACTAGTAAATAGTCAGAGGTGAAGGAGGAAACCGTGCCTTCTCTCTTTCCAGTGGCATGCTGGGGGTGTGCTGCTCCTGCCCCAGTCCTACGGACTTTCAAGTCCAACAGCTTGTCTGGGTTCTAGCTCTTCTGCTGTTTCTAGAATTCAGACATTAATCTTATGGAAGCTGGACTGGGAAATGTGAGTGACAGATATTGACTTATTCTCTCAAATGCTCCTCGGTGCCAAGGTTAATTTTTTTTTTGTTCTGGGCAATGTCCTTTATGTCTTTCTTTTTGCTCTTGGTATGGGTTGTCCCAAGGGACTTCTTGTGCCTCGACAAGTGATGGTGAACTTCAAGGTTACCAAACATGCCTGCATTTGTCTGATCTCATGTGTATCACACACACTAAATATAATAAGGTTGAAAGACAGGGATGAAACACAGAAGGACCCAACAGGGACTGAAAGTGACTTCTACCAAGAGAAGAGAAGATTGAAAATAAATGGGGGGAAAAATGATTTCTTGCCAGTGATGAGGACTTTGGTTCTACCCTCTGTGACCATTTCTGGTAACATCAGAGCAGGTTTCTGCAGCTCTCTTGCTGCTTTAATAGGGAGCTCGGCAGACATTAATTAAACTTATCAAGGCTAAGATTCTATTTGTTGCCCATATGACAAAGCTCCAACTCTTCATTAAACTCACATTCTTATAAGCAGACAAAATCAGTTTTTAACAAGACTGACACCCAAAGTCAATAATTACCCTCTCTTTATCTTACGTATCACCAATCAAACTTCTTCCCCACTGACTGTTCATTCTCACCATACTCCACCTGAAAAATTAAGTCCTGGTGTCTTATGAGGCATTAATCTCCAAAATTTTGTCAGAATAAATTCTAATTTCAGAGATGATGGACTCTTACTTGCTCTTGTAGTGATTTCCCATGTCTAATTCTTCAGTAAACAAACTTGTTCAAGGGTAGAAATATTGCCTGCATTCCTACAACCTGAAAATGAAGAGAACCTTTCTAGTTATGAGTTAAATCCAGAATCAATATAAGGAAATAATGAAGTGATAAATTCAGTGACCTCAAAAGGAAAAAATAGATTTTTTGCATGCTAAAACTATACTTCTATATATTGGAAAATAGAAAGGATCAACAGCTCAATAGAAAAAGGGAGCCAAAGATATGAACAGAAAAGACTCATAAAAGGAAGTAAAATTGGCCTTTCAACATATTAAAGTTACTCCAGTACATTCATAATTTCAGAAATGCAAAATAATAGAACACTGAGATACCATTTCTCATCTATCAGATTGACAAAAATCCAAAAGTTTGATGACATTTTCTGATGACAAGTCTGTGGGAACAAATATCCTCTTCATTACTCTTACAAAAGCAATAGCACAGCCCCTGTGGAGGGGAATTGGCAACATCAAGCAAAATTACAGATGCACTGACCCTGGGATGTGGCAGTTCTAGTTATAGCAATCTTCTCTGAAGATACAGTTCCAGTTGCAGTTCAGTTGCTCAGTCGTGTCCGACTCTTTGCAACCCCATGAACCGCAGTACGCCAGGCTTCCCTGTCCGTCACCAACTGCTGGAGTCCACCCAAACCCATGTTCATTGAGTCAGTGATGCCATCCAACCATCTCATCCTCTGTTGTCCCTTTTTCTTCCTGCCCCCAATCCTTCCCAGCATCAGGGTCTTTTCCAATGAGTCAGCTTTTCACATCAGGTGGCTAAAGTATTGGAGTTTCAGCTTCAGCATCGGTCCTTCCAATGAACACCCGGGACTGATCTCCTCTAGGATGGACTGGTTGGATCTCCTTGCAGTCCAAGGGACTTTCAAGACTCTTCTCCAACACCACAGTTCAAAAGCATCAATTCTTTGGCATTCAGCTTTCTTTATAGTCCAACTCTCACATCCATACATGACTACTGGAAAAACCATAGCCTTGACCAGACAGACACAAAATAAATACAAAATTGATTGTGACCTTATTTAAAATAAAAAGATTGGAATCAACCTAAATTTCCATTCTCAGAGGACTGATTAAGTAAACTATGGTAAACCCACACAGTGGAGTACATGTAGCATGAAAAAGATGAGGAAGAATTCTAGTAGTTTTGTGGTGTGATCTTCAGGATTCACTCTTAAATGAAAAAAGCAAGATGCAGAAAAATACAAATAATATTCTGTTTGTCTTAAAAGTGGTCATGTTATAAACAAATATTCATACTTGTTAACATTTGTAAAAAGAAATACTAGAAGCATAGACCAAAATCTAATAAAATGATTATCCATGGGATGGGAGGGAATATGGTGAAAAGCTAGGAAGGAAGCAAGATTCACCTGAGTGCACTCTGAACATTCATTTAGTATACATTTACTCCACTTGGTCTTCCCTGGTGACTCAGTAGTAAAGAAACCTGCCTGCTAGTGCAGGAAATGTAAGAGATGGGGGTTTGTTTCCCTGGGCTGGGACGATCCACCGGAGCAGGAAATGGCATCCCACTCCAATATTCTTGCCTGGGAAATCCCATGGACAGAAGGAGCCTGGCAGGCTGCAGTCCACAGGACTGCAAGAGATGGACATGATTTAGTGACTAAACAATAACAACATATAGCTTATTTACCAGACAAGCTGAGTGTGATTTATTCTAAGCACAAAATTAGAACATAAAATAAGCAAAGAACAACAAAAAAACTCCAAAGAAATCTTAAGCTTTATTTTTAGTTATGTCCTATTGTTAGAAGTGATATTAGCATTTTGAAGTTATTTTCTATTTTCTAAGAGTTTTACAGTGTAAGATTTATATTGTAAGATAGTATAAAAGACATAAAAGCACAAAATCAAGGGTATTAGCTAAAATTCCATAATATTTAAATTTGAATTATAAGTATTACTATCAATGTAGACTTGTAAATTTACACCTATACATATTACCTTTTTTCTTTCTTCTTCTTCTTTTTTTTTTTTTTTTTTTTAAGGAATCTAAAGCTCTTTCTTTGCTCTGTCTTATAACAGACCCTGGAAGCAACATCAGCCCTGTATAAATGAACATTTTTAGTGTCCAGATTTGGTTTCTCACTATCATTCTCCATTAAAAGGGCCTGGAGTTCCTAGGAGAAACGGCTAACTCCAGGAGTGGGGCAGGGGATGTATAGGATAAGCCTGACACGTCTTGTCAGAAAGCAACAAAGCTATCAACAGTTAATGGTATACCATCAAAAGGACACAGAATCCAGCTTGAAGGGGCTCCTATGAGCTAAACTTAGGACAATCTGTGTATCAAAAGAACAGATTAGAACACATCGACTACTTTTTTAAAGTGTGAGAAAGCCTCACACTCACCTCTCAGAAAAATACCATAATTTGTCACCATTCAAGATATCTATTACACTGGCTTTTTGCTCTGAATATTGATAAGTAGGTAGAATTAAACATTTATTTTCCTTTCCTGTAGGAACTCTATTTCAGATTGTGACAGATTGTATTTTCCAAAGATGCTCACAATGTCTCTCATCCCATGTGCTGCTCTTCTACAATGCGACCCTCCCACCCTCCCATCAAGAGGGAGGTCTGTATCCTCTCCCCTTAAATCTGGGCAAGCTGTGACTGCTCTGACTAACAGATTGTGTTAAAAGTGATGGTTTGTAGTTTCTGGGGATATATCAAAGGGCAATTCACCTTCTGCCATATCTGTTGGAACATTTATTCTGGAGCCTTGACCATCTGAGTAACACAGTTCAGTTTCCCCTAGTCCACCATGCTGGGAGGAAGCCCAAGCCACACAGATAGTCCATATGCAAGAACTCTGGCTAATTGTCCCAGCTGAGCTGAGGGTTCAAGCCATTCTGGCCCAAGAGCAACTTAGAGTGAAGTTGCTTTCAGATTATTCAAACATCCAGTTGCTGAGTCATCCCAGTCTGCAGGTCTTTCCAGCTGAGGCTCAGACAGTACAGAATAGAGACGTGTCATCTGCACAGTGCCCTGTCTGAATTCCTCACCCACAGAATCCACAAACATAATAACATTTTTGTTTTACACCACTGTCTGGGAGGCTTGCTGCACACTGATATTAACCAGGATACAGGATCACTAAATAGCCCTAGTTAATAAGCTCTTGTTTATAGAAGTCCCATTAATAAATTGGAAAAAAAGAGAAAGTCTCAGTAGAATTCTAGTAAATAACATGAAATAATAAAAACAGAAATTAATATTTTTCAACTTCTAGTGAGATATTCAATTTAGGTGATGTTCAGCCATGGATGCCAAAGTCATTAGGGTAAAAATTGAAGGGCAATTGGATTTTTGCAGGATGCTAGAACATCATCCCACTGATTACTTGCTGGTCTAAGGGGGAAAAACACAACTTTAAAATGGACTGATCAGACTGTCACTATTTAAACTCAATGATCAATTAACCTTATCATCATTTTTGGTGGAATACTTTCATATTATGTACATTTATGGTCTCCCGTGAAGTATTTTTTACCAAAAATGTGATTAAGATTCAACTTTTAATTTAAATGCAAAGATTAAGAGAATATATTTAATGACACTTCCAGGAAGCAACTCAGAAGGTAATTCTAATTGAAAACTGACCCAGTTTCCTCCAGAAGTCAATGGAATAGAAAGACTGGGAACAGAGGAAGTATTCTAGGTTAAAAGGGACTCAAAAGCCATAACCACAAAATGAATTGCATGGACCTTATTCAGATTTAGGTGTGAGCAAATAAATAGTAAAAAGACATAGTGAGGGCTATTGGGAATTTTGAATATTGACTAAAAATTAGATAATATTAAGGAATAAATGTTCATTTTTGTTAAGAGCATCTGATACTGACATTTGGAAAAGTTCTTATAATTTAGAGATGCAAACTGAAGTACTTAGCAGTGAAATGCCTTTTTGTTTACATTTTAAAAAGAAATCTGGAAATTATTTTTTAAAATGTAAACAGCCTAGTGTTCAGCTATCAGGGAATACCTAATTTGGTCATGGAACATCTTCTGGATAGAATAGTTAGTCATTTACAATTATCATTATGGAGATTATAAAAATGAAAAGAGTTTGCAATTTCTATTGACTATGAAGATACATAATTATGGTTTCATGGTGACTTCAGTTACACTGGGGCCTATGTGTGTGTGTCTGTCTGTGTGAGTGTATAGTGCCATCTTAAAAAATGAATCAGTTCTACATCACTTCTCATTTTCTTGTTGATTGGTCTTTGGAACAGCTTGTCAGAAGGAATCAAGACTGATGACACCATGTACCAGGCACTGTATTGGATCCTCTTAGGGGACAGAGATCTTCTCAAGCATGGCATTCAACAGCACCTTGAAGGTGCTTCAGGCCTTTAGGAGGACTCCAGATTATCTCTTGTGAACCCCATTATGTTTTGTAGCTCAGTTGCTAAGTCATGTCTGACTCTGTGGACTACAGCACACCAGGCTTCCCTGTCCTTCACTGTCTCCTGGAGTTTGCTAAAACTCATGTCCATTGAGTCAGTGATGCCATCCAACCATTTCATCCTCTGCTGCTGCCTTCTCCTCCTGCCCTCAATCTTTTCCAGCATCAGGGTCTTTTCCAGTGAGTCGGCTCTTCATATCAAATGGCCAAATTACTGGAGTTTCAGCTTCAGCATCAGTCCTTCCAATGAATATTCAGGGTTAATTTCCTTTAGGATCAACTGGTCTGATCTCCTTGCTATCCAAGAGACTCTCAAGAGTCTTCTCCATCACCACAATTCAAAGCATAAATTCTTCAGCATTCAGTCTTTTTTATGGTCCAACTTTTACATCTGTACATGACTACTGGAAAAATCACAGCTTTGACTATAGGGATCTTTGTCAGCAAAGTGATATCTATACTCATTTAAACTATTTAAAAAACCAATGGAGAGAGATTGCCAAGGTTAGAAAAAGAGCCATGTGAGATTCTTGATCACATGAAAGTTAACAATGGCTAGCTCTTTTTTCTTTTTTTTCCCTGCTCTAAATTTCCCAGGTAAGAATACTGGAGTGAGTTGCCATTTCCTCCCAGGGATCAAACCCACATCTCCTTGGCACGTGGATTTTCTACCACTGAGCAACCTGGGAAGTTTATTCATTTCTTCAATATTCAGAGATTTTACTGAATGCCTATCGCATGCTGAGTGGTGTGCCAAACCCTGAAATCTTATCATCTACTACTGAGGAAAGAGGTATGTAAACAGATGATTTACAGTACAATGTAATACATAATAGAAATAGGCACAAAGTATTTGGGGGCACTATACGTAAAATAGGTAATCAGCAAGGATGTACTGTATAGCACAGGGAACTCTACTCAATATTCTGTAATAACCTATGTGGGAAAAACATCTGAAAAAGAATGGATATATGTGTATGGAAAAACTGAATCCCTTTGTTGCCATCTGAAACTAACACAACATTAAAAATCGACTATACACCAATATAAAATCAAATTTTAGAAAACAAAGCATTATGGGAACACAAAGAAACTAGCCATTCCCAGATTTGTCTGGAAAGATTTCACAGAGAAAATGACAGTTGACTGGGTGACAAGTACAATTTATTTAACCTCCCTGGGCTTTGATTCTTCATCTTTGAAATGGAATTAATTTATGGAAGAACTATGGACTAGAGAATCAAGTAAGTTTTTACATGATGTGGAGTATTTGAAACAGTGCCTTAAAGGTAGAGATTATTCAAGAAATCAGATCAGATCAGATCAGTCACTCAGTCGTGTCCGACTCCTTGTGACCCCATAAATCACAGCACGCCAGGCCTCCCTGTCCATTACCAACTCCCTGAGTTCACCCAGACCCACGTCCATTGAGTCAGTGATGCCATCAGCCATCTCATCCTCTGTCGTCCCCTTCTCCTCCTGCCCCCAATCCCTCCCAGCATCAGAGTCTTTTCCAATGAGTCAACTCTTCGCATGAGGTGGCCAAAGTACTGGAGTTTCAGCTTTAGCATCATTCCTTCCAAAGAAATCCCAGGGCTGATCTCCTTCAGAATGGACTGCTTGGATCTCCTTGCAGTCCAAGGGACTCTCAAGAGTCTTCTCCAACACCACAGTTCAAAAGCATCAGTTCTTCGGCGCTGAGCCTTCACAGTCCAACTCTCACATCCATACATGACCACAGGAAAAACCATAGCCTTGACTAGACGAACCTTTGTTGGCAAAGTAATGTCTCTGCTTTTGAATATGCTATCTAGGTTGGTTATAACTTTCCTTCCAAGGAGTAAACGTCTTTTAATTTCATGGCTGCAGTCACCATCTGCTGTGATTTTGGAGCCCAAAAAATAAAGTCTGACACTGTTTCCACTGTTTTCCCCATCTATCTCCCATGAAGTGGTGGGACCGGATGCCATGATCTTCGTTTTCTGAATGTTGAGCTTTAAGCCAACTTTTTCACTCTCCACTTTCACTTTCATCAAGAGGCTTTTGAGTTCCTCTTCACTTTCTGCCATAAGGGTGGTGTCATCTGCATATCTGAGGTTATTGATATTTCTCCCAGCAATCTTGATTCCAGCTTGTGTTTCTTCCAGTCCAGCGTTTCTCATGATGTACTCTGCATATAAGTTAAATAACAGGGTGACAATATACAGCCTTGACAAACTCCTTTTCCTATTTGGAACCAGTCTGTTGTTCCATGTCTAGTTCTAACTGTTGCTTCCTGACCTGCACACAAATTTCTCAAGAGGCAGGTCAGGTGGTCTGGTATTCCTATCTCTTTCAGAATTTCCCACAGTTTATTGTGATCCACACAGTCAAAGGCTTTGGCATAGTCAATAAAGCAGAAATAGATGTTTTTCTGAAACTCTCTTGCTTTTTCTATGATCCAGAGGATGTTGGCAATTTGATCTCTGGTTCCTCTGCCTTTTCTAAAACCAGCTTGAGTATCAGGAAGTTCATGGTTCACACCAACTATCAAATATCAATATCCAGATAGGATGAAGGAGAGGTGGATGAAAATTTGCCACTAAAGGAATAAAAACATTCTTGTCAGAAGGTACAGTATGGGCAAAATATAGGGTCATGAAAGAGCACAGCATATTAGGAGAACAGAAAGCTGCTGAGAGGAGCTTGAGCACATGGGGGCTTGAAGCAGGTTTGGATTTGGGGTCAAAGGAGGAGGATCCCTCCCTGCAGGGTTAGTTCACTGACCCATGCTGGCACCACCTTATCTACTGGTTGGTTGGTACTCATGCCATATTAGGAGAAGGCAATGGCACCCCACTCCAGTACTCTTGCCTGGAAAATCCCATGGATGGAGGAGTCTGATAGGCTGCGGTCCATGGGTTCCCTAAGAGTCGGACACAACTGAGCGACTTCACTTTCACTTTTCACTTTCATGCATTGGAGAAGGAAATGGCAACCCACTCCAGTGTTCTTGCCTGGAGAATCCCAGGGGCGGGGGAGCCTGGTGGGCTGCCGTCTATGGGGTCTCGCAGAGTCAGACACGACTGAAGTGACTTAGCAGCAGCAGCAGCATGCCATATTATTTATTCAATTCTTGAGTACCTACCTCCTTTACATTAATTATAAAGGGGAATGGGCAACAAATGGGAATTGATTTTAAACAGAGAAGAATTGCACAATCAGGCTCTTTTTAAAAGTGGTAGCACAGATGTGGTACTGGAGCTGGGACAGGCTTCCTGGACCATATGGTGGAGGTGCATTTTGACAATGGCAAACTGATAAAATGGAAAGTTCTTTAATCCTGGATGCTGTGAACCACATTAGCCCTGGCTGCCCAGGCTTGAACTTTCTGTGAGAAAGAAATCTCTGCCTTGACGAAGTCACCACCATCTTGGCCTTTGTTACAGTAACCACCAAATCAGTATTCTAATATTTCTTCCCAGACAAAGTCTGGAATATGTATACATATATCTCCTGCCTTTTGAACCTCCACCTTCCACCCCATCCCACCCTCTAGGTTGTCACAGAGCACCAGGTTGTGCTCCCTGCATCAAACAGCAAATTCCCACTGGCTATTTTACATATGGTAATATTTATGCTTCCATGCTACTCTCTCAATTTGTCCCACCATCCCCTTTCCCCGCTGTGTCCAAAGTCTATTTTCTATGTCTGTGTCTCTATTCAGTTCAGTTCAGTTCAGTCGCTCAGTCGTGTCCGACTCTTTGCGACCCCATGAATCGCAGCACGCCAGGCCTCCCTGGCCATCACCAACTCCCGGAGTTCACCCAAACTCACGTCCATCAAGTCAGTGATGCCATCCAGCCATCTCATCCTCTGTCGTCCCCTTCTCCTCCTGCCCCCAATCCCTCCCAGCATCAGAGTCTTTTCCAATGAGTCAACTCTTCTCATGAGGTGGCCAAAGTACTAGCATTTCAGCTTTAGCATCATTCCTTCCAAAGAAATCCCAGGGCTGATCTCCTTCAGAATGGACTGGTTGGATCCCCTTGCAGTCCAAGGGACTCTCAAGAGTCTTCTCCAACACCACAGTTCAAAAGCATCAATTCTTCTGCACTCAGCCTTCTTCACAGTCCAACTCTCACATCCATACATGACCACTGGAAAAACCATAGCCTTGACTAGACGGACCTTTGTTGACAAAGTAATGTCTCTGCTTTTTAATATGCTATCTAGGTTGGCTTCCCTGGTGGCTCAGAGGTTAAAGCATCTGCCTGGAATGCGGGAGACCCGGGTTCGATCCCTGGGTCGGGAAGATACCCTAGAGAAGGAAAATGGCAATCCACTCCAGTACTCTTGCCTGGAGAATCCCATGGAGGGAGGAGCCTGGTAGGCTACAGTCCATAGGGTTGCAAAGAGTCGGACACAACTGAGCGACTTCACTTTAGGTTGGTCATGACTTTCTATTGCTGACCTACAAATAGTTTCATCAGTACCATTTTTCTAAATTCCGTATGTACGTGTTAATATACTATATTTGTTTTTCTCTTTCTAACTTAGTTCACTCTGTATAACAGGCTCTAGGTTCATCCACCTCCCTAGAACTGACTCAAATTCATTCTTTTTTTTTTTTATGGCTAGGTAGTAGTCCACTGTATATATGAAGCACAATTTCTTTATCCATTCATCTCTTGATGGACATCTAGGTTGCTTCCATGTCCTGGCTATTATAAATAGTGCTGCAATGAACACTGGGGTGCATGTGGCAAAGTATTTCTTCCACACCAGTGATGCTGTCTGAAACTCCAAGACTGAAGTATTTCTTTCGATTAAGCATTGTTCTCCCTCATTTTAAGGAAGATAAACATGATCACATTAGAGACTTAACTAAAACTTTATTCAGTAAAATGGGATCCAGAGCGGGAAACTAATAACATTTAATAAGGGACCAATCCTTTCTTTTTGGACACTGACAGATAAGAATGAAAAGATAAATATCTCCAAGAACAATAATCTACATACACTTTCTTAACTTTTATAGGCCATATAAAGAAAGAGGCTGAAAGTATCCAAAGGCACATTCTCCTGTGATCTAATCCTGTCCAAGGTCTCTCCTAGTGGGTACAGAAAGTACACAGGGCCTTCCAGACACAAAAGTTCATTGTTGATTAGGGCAGCTTGGGAAGACTTTGGGGGTGGAGGGGGGGGGGTGGGTGGCTCCAAAGAGAGAGGGAAATCTGCTTCAAACAAACTGACATTTTTGGATAATGGAGTATAATTTTTAAACTAGTGAAGAAGCCAAAAATCCTCTCTCTCCCTCTCTTTTTTCTTCTTTTTCTTTTTTTTTTTTCCTTTAGCTATATTTGGGTGCCAATTATACATGGAAAAGACAAACTCAGTTTGTTAATGTCAGACCATAGATACATGTGATCTGGCAAAGGGCAATCCCTTTGCAATTTTGGAACTTGTCATCAGGATTAATGGACTTGGAGCAAAATGTCTAGAGCAATGTTTGGTCCTTCAAAGACCAAACTGAAGCTCACATCCAGTGGGGCTGGGCAACCTCCCAGAGCTGGTCAGCCACATTCTCATGATTCCATATCTCTTGGCAGACTTCCAGGCCTGCTGCTCCTTCTTTCCTCCCCAACACCACAAACAAATTCAGAAAGTACAGGTTACTCCCATGGATCACCCGGCAGATGCCCAGTCCCACTGTGGGAGATCAAGCGGAATATTCCCTGGAACGACTTGTAGGTTTTCTCTTTGTCATCTGAAGAGTCAGGCAATGACCCCCATTTGGAGACGGCTACCTCTCCTGGGTCACTGGTAGCACTTTTTCTTCTCAGACCACTCACTTGCTGGGGGCCTTGGACCGACCTTGATGCATCTGTTGTCAAGAAGGCCAAAATAGTTATCTGGAGAAAACATCCAGGCTCCCTCAAAACCTTGCACACAGTCTTGTATTGTGAGAATATTATTTATCTTCTCCTCTAGAAGATAAGAGGGCTGACTCACACTTAGTAGAATCCTGCCAGTTATCACAACGGACTTTAAGTTCTGAAGAGATCTATGTTATTCAACTTGGTACCTGCTTCTCCTGCCTGCTTTAAGAACTAATGATACTCCTCCCTTTTCTAGTGTGTTTTTCAGTGAATCTTACTTTTTGGTGCATCTTTGAGTTATTTGTGGAGCTTTTTAAAAAGTAAACTTGCCCGTGCTCCATTCACAGATGCTTACCATGTAGATCTAGAGGGGGCACCATGCTATGAATGGCTATGGTCTCTGATTTGCCCAGTACTCATGATCAGTTCAGGCGAAGCCACCTCATTTTCCCCTGGGAAACAAAACCCATCCCCCCATGCTGCTTTGAGGGAGTGTTAAGTCAATATTCTACCACCCTAAGCGAGGTATGAGCTTGGAACCAAGTAAATCACCCAAACTCCTCCAGTATCCAAATCCTGGAAGGAGGAAACAGAAATGAAAACTCATTGCCCCTGAAGTTAACTGCCTGTTATGTCCACAGGCAGTTCACTTCAGATCCACCAGTTTCATCCTTTCCAAGGACTAGCTCTTCTACTTTCCATCAATTCTGTGAGCATTCTGTGTATTCCCAATACATTTCTTGCTTGCTTAATGTTAGCCAAAGTAAGTTTCATGCTTATAACCAAGTAACTCTGGCTTCCACACCTGGACATCTGAGATTTTTAAAGCTCTGCATCACTGGCCTGTGAAGTTGAGCTGAGAAGCACTGGCCATCTGTGCATCAGGTTCTATGCTAAAGCTCTACATACATTTTCTCATTCAACCTGCACAAAAATCCAGTAAGGGAAGAAACTGAGACCCTGAGAGGTTTAGTACTTCACTGTAGGTTGTATAGTCAGTAAGTGGTTAATTCCAAGATTGGAACCTATTTACTTCCAAAACGTCTCAACCCCATTGATACATTGCCTTCCAGTGGAGATACACCACTCTCTCGGACTCCCATGGCACTTTGACTCTTTTTAAATATTTTCTATCCTTTATTATACCCATTATGTGTCTGTCCAGGAATCTGTATTATTAGACCAAAAGCTCCTTGAGGTCAGATATAAAGTAGGATATACCTTTAGGTGGCCTAATATGGTACTTTTTATACTTCTATACCACACACAGAAATCCCCCTATATTTGTTGAATGAATGAATGAATAATGGTTACTGGTTACTACAGAGGGTGAATCAGTGAGTGACCAGCCATTGATGAGTTCACCTACCCAAGTGAGGGAAGCAGGAAGTGTTGACATGGGCTTACGTAAACATGTGGCCATGAAGGCATTTCTTCCTTTGGAGACTCATCAATTAATGACTTTCCCTGACCCTGGAAGTTTTTCCTTCTTCTGCTCCTTGGTTCAACACCCAACCTGAGCTAACCTTTCCCAGACATCCTCCTCTCCTCCCTGCCCCAGGTCTAACAGTTGAGGACAGGCAGGTAGGATGACTCATTCTCTATAAGCTTAGAGAACTTCTCTTGGTCACCTAAATATAGAATCTGGATGAGCAAGGGCAATAGCCAAAGAGAATGAGGCTAACACTCAACCTTACAATTATCTGAGTTTTATAGATTTGCCCACTTAAGGAAATGGTACTAGCTCTTCTAGGACAGTAATTTATAACATACTGAGCAAATATTTTTAGTTTGCCTCCTATCTGCCATTTAAGTGAACCGAAAGAGAATCCAGATATCGGGGCCTGGCCAGAGTTCTGGTTCAGCTGTCCATCTGTTCACAAAGTATTGAGCACCAATTTCCTACCAGGCTCTGGTCTTGCTGCTGAATTAATAAGATGGAGCCCTAGGCCTTAAGGAGCTCATACTCAACTAGTGAAGACCAACCTGTAAACAGGCTGTTCAACACCATGTAATAAGGGCTGAACTGAGATGAGCACAAGCTATTTTAAAGTGGAGAGGAAGGACATAAACCTGGCCCCATTACATCAGTGGGGCTGCCTAGAGAGGGTGTGTTTAAGAAGATAAGCCAGAAAGAACTTTCCTCCCAGAAAGTCACTCCCTTTAGACTTTTAGTTCAGACAACTCCACGAAATAGCCTTTTCCCCCAACTATCCCCTACCCCAAACACTTTGTCTCCCGAAGTTGGTTCTAGATTGTAGGTGACCACAGGACCTGGTAGGCCAGTTAAGATGGGGTAAACCGAGATCCCAGGGGCTCACCAGACATTGGCCAGCACTGACTGAGCCCTTCCTCCACATCTGATGGGACACTGAGCAATTCGCTGAAGTAGCTCATTGAACCCTAACCACAGACAGATTTCATAGGATAGGCATTTTGACCGCCATTTTCTAGATGAGTAAACTAAGGCTCAGAGTGGTTCAGGACTTGCTCAAGATCTCACTGGAGTGGAGCCAGGCTGTGAGCCCAGGTCTCTTTGACCCAACAGTGTTTGTAACCTCTAGTATCTGCTCCCCAAGCTCAGGCTTGTAGGATATAGTTTACTGACGATGATTTCACCCCAAGAAAGACTTAACAACTCTATTGTTGAGAACAAATGACATTTTAGAGTTTTGTTGTTAATCTCTACTTGCCCCAGCCCAATTCTTAAAGTTGCAAACACAAAACAAAATAAAAACCCGAAAAACCAAAGTTCAATTTAGGGACAATTTCCAGTGCACAAGCCGGTGCCCACAGGCCTGAACAAGCTGCTGGAGTCTGAGGAGCTCCTTTCCATGGTGCGATGAGCAAGCTGACAATTGTACACGCCAGGCCCAGCCTCAAGACCCTGCTTCTGGACACCTTTCCGGATTCCCACCATGAGAGAAGAGCTCTCTCACCTATTCATCCTGATCTGTGTCTGTCTGTGCTAGGAGTCTGCAAGCCGTGGACACCAAGGCACATTTTTCTTACTTCCCTGTGGCCAGATGGGCCCGAGCATACAGTAAGTTTCCAAGAAATGCTCATAAAGCACATAGGACATTTTGGTAACAGTAGACCCATTCTCAACACAAATAATCGCACCCTTCACCACTGTATGCTATGCTGTCACTAAGTCATGTCCAATCACTAAGTCATGTCCAATTTGTGACCCCATGGACTGTAGCCCAGCAGGCTCCTCTGTCCATGGGATTTTCCAGTCAAGAATACTAGAGTGAGTTACCCATTTCCTACTCCAGGGGATCTTCCCTACCCAGGGATTGAACCCACATCTCCTGCATCTCATGCATTGCCAGGCTAATTCTTTACCACTGCGCCACCTGGGAAGCCCCATCCTTCACCACTCGGGCCTCTAAATACTTGCCTGAAATATAAACTAACGAGATCCCTCCTCCTCCCCCAAAGGACCCCTGTGTTTTTCATAAAACACTTTGCAATATACCTCTATCTACATTTTTCTGAAAGCAGATGAGTGGAACTCAAAAAGACGTTTAGCTGTGATTTGAGACACACTCTGATCAAGCACAAACTATGCTATTTTAAAATTAGAAAATTGCAGTGCCACACACACACACACGCATACATTCTTGATTTCAAAGAGCTTGTTTATTTCCTGAGTCTCACAAAAATGTCAGTCTAAAATAACCTGAAAAAAATCACCTATGGCAAATTCTTGCCAGACTTGGATCTCAGAAGCGCTGTCTCTCTCAAAAGTTAGTTAGAAAGTCTGTGGTACATAATTAAATCAAAGTCGTTTGTTATTATTGCCCGCAGACTCTCTTCAAAGCTTTGAACCTTAGTGCATTAGCCTCTACAGCCAAACCATTTCACCAGCCACTCGGCATGTGTTTATGCCTGCTGCCCCTGGGAGCTCCCTTTGGGGGGCCTCCCAAGCTGCCTCTAGGACCCCTCTCTTACCTCCCTTGTTCTAAACGTGTCCAGATGTCTCTGGCTTGCCAGCGGGGTTTCAGAGCCCCCACAGAGAAAGCGTATGACATTTTTAGGGGTAGAGTGGTACATGGCTCACTCTGAAAAACAATTTGGGATCTCGAGAATTTTGCTGTTTCTTTTTATTGAAAATTCCAGTTGCTGGGCATACGTCTTGGGAAAGAACTGTGAAGCCATTCTGTAATGCTCGATGCTTCATCTGCGATGTGTGTGCTCAATCACACGTCTGCAAGTTCCACGAGGATCAGAGCCACATCTGTCCTGTCACGTTGCATCCCCAGCGTCTAGACAGGGTGCTGAGACATAACAGGTACCCCACAAATGTTTGGAGAATGACTGAGTCGCTGAAAAGGGAATCTTTTCATAAGCTTTCGATGTCACCACTGGAACAGATGATGTTTACTAACCAGTTTCATTTCTTTTCTCCACCAAACTGACCAGCCAGGTAGACTGACCATCCAGGTATCTGACACAAACCTTGAGTTCCGTCGTTCAGGGCTGACGTTGGTCCAGCACACAAAAGAGCCCCAGTGTCAGATGGCTGAGTAATACATGTAAGAATAGAATTTGTTTTCTTTTCAGCAATATTCAATAGAATTTTCTGTGATGAAAATGTTCTATTTAAACAGCCACATGTAAGCTAGTGGTTACTATACTGGACAGCGCAGCTGTGGATATTCTTGATTAACTAGTCAATTGTCCCAGGACGAAGCTGAGAAATAAACTGGTCTGTCCCTTGTTCACCACAGGCTCATAGATAATCACGCCTGTCTGGGTGACAATCTGGATTAAGAGCATTTCAGTTCTGCACTGTGCCAGGGCCCACCAGCAGAGGCAGGATTCTTGGAGCACTGTCCTGATCACTTGTCATCTGGGCATATGTGTTATCTTAGTTTTTTAAATTAATTAATTGTGGGGTCTTCTCCCCTGCTGCGCATGGGCTTTCTGTAGTTGCAAGGAGCAGGGGCTACCCTTTAGTTGTGGTGCAAGGGTTTCTCGTTGCGGTGGCTTCTCCTGTCATGGAGCATGGGCTCTAGGCATGGGACTAGTAGCTGCGGAACACGGTTTAGTTGTCCCGCGGGATGTGGAATCTTCCTGGACCGGGGATCAAACCCGTGTCCCCTGCACTGTCAGGCAGATTCGTAACCACTGGACCACCAATAGGAAGCTCCTATCTTAGTTTTCTGGCACAGTTGGAGGAGGACGTGGTGATCCTGAGCCCTGTTCCATGAAACCTCAGGCGTGCCTCAGGTCCTCTACCCGCATCTACCCCTCAGCCCCTGGCCGGTTGGAGGCGAGGCTGGAGGCAGGAGTAAGCCCCTTGGCTGAGGCTCTCACCTCTACAGTGATCTAGAATCTGCATGTCTAGCTAACACTCCAGGTGATTCTGGTATTTATGGGTCTCAGACCACACCGGGCAGCACTGTAGACAGGCGTAGACAGTACACGGGTCACTATTCAGTGTCTCTTATTGAAGAGTAACCCTGGGCAGGTCACCAGTCCCTGGGAAACTACATGGCCTCACCAACCCCCTATGTTGCTCTCCCTGTCCCTGCCTAGGGGGTCCTTCTTTCCTTCTCCACCTGGCAGAACCCTCGCCTTCTGGATCCTGCCACACACCACGTCCTCAGTCCTCCCAAGTCATCCTTGCATCTCTTGGTGACAGTCAGTGAGACCTGCTGGGTAGGAAGGGGGCTCACTCATCTTTGCAATCACAGAGCCAAGCCCGAAGCCTGGCCCAGCATGGCATTTCCTCCCCCATACCCCCATTCACATTTCTCCGAGTTCTTTCTTTAAAGAGGAGTGAGTGCAGCAACTCATCCTTCAGACATTAATGTGAGACCAGGGACCCAAAGCAAATGAGAAGATCAGATGGGTGAACTGAAAGCAGCTTAGACAAGGGTAAAAGGCTTTAGATTCCTCACACTAAGGGCTTATTCCAGTTGAGATCTAACTTCAGACCATAATCAAAGGCCCCAGGCTGGGTAGTGGGTGAGAAGGGCCCCCCTGCCCGACCCCAGTGAATTTCATGGACTCTGGACCATGTCACTCTCCTCTTCTCCCACATGTGCCAGGACCCCAGGGAGCTGGGCTCACAGTGAACCCTGCCACCCCCAGCACACACACTCACACCAGGTCCTATCTCCATTGATCTCCCATCACAATCAGCCAGGCTCATTGTCCGCTCAGATCTACCTGCACGATGTAAGTGCCCAAAGTTGTGGATAACTTATTCAGCCTTGTGTGTGAAGCACCTTCCAGACTGGCCTTGTTAGCCTCATTGTAAAGGGAAGAAACTTCCCACGGGTGGGGAAGATGGAGGTTTAAGGTGATCATTTCTCCTCTTCACTTTTGCACAACTTACTGAGGTGTCCTCAGTAATGGGTGTCCTCAGAGACCAGAGCATCCCCAGAGACCAGAGTTGGATCACAGGTAGGCGAAGACATGGTGACCTTAGTTCCACTTCCTTGATTTCTGTCACCATAAGCTTTTCATTAGCTTTTATGCATTTCACAAGCATTTACTGAGTCTCTACTATATTCAAGGCACTGAGCACCCTGAAGAGCACAGATAAATGAACATGACCCCACCCACCCTGAGGAGCTCATAGTTCCGTGGAAATGCCACCAACTCATCAACGTGTGATTTGTGGCTAATTTCTGCCATCAGATGAGGTTTTTTCTCTTCTCTCCTTAATTGGACTTGGAGCTGATTTTAAGATGGCTTTGACGTTATCAACGTCAGTGCTTCTCAAATGATGAGTGGTGAACAAATAGTATTTTTCTCCCAATCCATTCCAGATCTATGTTTTTTTTAGAAAAAGATGATAAAAAGTCAGTCGCTAGCAAACTGAAATCTTAGAAAGTAAAAAGAAGCCCAACTTTGATGCCACTTGTGTTTCAGCAATGTCAAATTACTAAAAAAAATGTTCTGCAAATTTCCTTTTAACTTCTATGCTTATCTCACTGCTGTGGGGTAACACACATTTTGCAGAGGAGTATGAGCCATGGCCCACACTTTGAGCAGTACCAATATAGACCAGAGGAAGCAGACCACTATAACACCTTCCCTTGTCCCAGGAACTTGGCAGCCAGTTGGACAGCATGCTCTGGAAGATGGTGCCAGCCACTCCTAGCAGCCAACCTATCCACCAAGGCTTAAATATCATCCTACCCTCACAGCTAGCCCTCTGCTGGGGTGCCCAGCCTCAAGGCACTGAAGCCCCCTCCATGTGCAAGACAAACCAGTGGTGGCCTGGGCCATCCACCCTCCTGGACTGGAGCCCAGAATGGGTGCGATATGTTACATGTGTCACTGCCTCGTAACCCCCCAGGGAGATGCACAGGTTTTCCCTGTTTTTATAGGTGAAACCCCTGAGCACTGAGAAAGATAAACAACTCAGAGCACACAGCCAATGAGTGACAATCCTAATATTGGCTCCTAGGGTCCTGACGGCGGAGTCTGGCTCCCTCATGGCACTGTGACATTTCTCTGAGACCGCAGAGTTTTATTAGAGTCAGCTGTGGTGGAGATCGAGAAAGGGTAGTCAGCCTATGGGAACATTTCCAGAGGCCCAACAGCTGGGCTGGTTGGAGTTTTAGGAAGGAGTAGAGCTTGTCAGTAGGGAAACCCCAGGAAACCTGCATCCCCCCAAACAAGAAAGCCCAGCCCTATTGATAGCCCCAGGCCACCCCTTCCCTGCTTGGCTGAGGATGGAAGGGTCCTTTCCCAGAGGGCTTGTGGGGCCTCCTGCCATACAGTGAAGTGCTGCAGTTCCACCCATGACAGAAACTAGGTCTACAGGGGATGCAGGCAGAGCTGTGATGCTGTGATGACAAGATAGGCTGCTCCACCTCCATCTCTACCCTTGAAACTGCCCTCAGAATCTCTCAAAATATCCATACTGCCCTGAGCTCATGTCATTGCATGTCATGACAGGGGTGATGCTGTTGATTTTAGAGAGGGCATTTTATCCTCAAACAGCCAGAAGCATGTCTCTGTGTGTGTGTGCTCAGTCATGTCTGACTCTTTGCAAACCCAGGGACTGTAGCCCACCAGGCTCCTCTGTCCATGGGATACTCCAGGCAAGAATAACGGAGTTGGTTGCCATTCCCTCCTCCAGGGGATCTTCCTGACCCAGGGAAGACCAGCATCTCTTACACCTCCTGCATTGATAGGCAGGTTCTTGACTGCTAGTACCGCCTGGGGAGCCCATGTCTCTGTACTTCTGGGTAAAGAATCACAAACTCAATACCTATCCTATAAAGTGAGCCATTCTCTCAGCCCCTGGACCACTCCTTTCTCTCCGATGACTATGGGTAGAAAGAGGCTGATGGATCTCTAAACTGTTCTTAACCAGCCTCGTTCTACCAAACACCCGGTGATCCTCTCTGTCCCTTCCTCACAAGTTAAAGCAGATAGGAAGGGTGTGTGTCTGTGTGTGTGCTCTGCTTAAGCAGTAGGGAACTGAAAAGTATTTTTTTGGTAGAAGAAGCAGGCATGTCTAAGGGAGAGGGTATGTGATTGTGATGACAAATAGGAGAAACATGTGTTCATGCACATGCCCCATGTGACCCTGCGTGTGGTGTGGGTTCCTCTAACTACATTTCAGGCCTTGTCAGCTCCCACTGCAGCCCAAGGGCCCTCAAGGATCAGCTATGTGGAGGCCTTGCCTCAGCAGACAAGCCAGAAGGGAGCAGTCCGCTGGCTTATGCTTCTTGGCTTAGGACTGCTGCTTGCAAGACTCCAGGCTCTGCAGCCACTAGCCCTTGGGAAGACATGGGAGTGTGCCTGGGATAAAACAAATCTTTCTGCCTCATGTGGCTCCCATCCTGACTCAGATCTGCTGCCCTGATTGGAGAGAAGGTACAGGGAAGACTGGAGGCTGTGAAGGGTATAGACATTATTTGCCCCATGGACCCTCAAGCCTCTCCCCAGGTTCACATTGGATGGACTTAGAGAGCTGGGCACTTAGAGGTGTCTAAACCCAAACCCACTTCTTCCTGGAACCTCTGGATAGTGCCCAAGGTAGAAGAAACCAGGAGGGCCTGGGCATCCCTTGAAGGGAGAAGGGAGAGCGGGAGGCTCTTCTCCCAGGCCCACCCTTTTTGGTGAGTCTGTAACAACAGTAGTGTGCTGGTCTTATACCGCTGCGGAAGAATACGAGCAGGAGGAATGGAGAGGGTTGGGATGCAGGGAGTGATTCAAGCATCGCTCTTCTTATTTTAGTCATTTTTTGAGTGCCTACTGTGTGCCAAACACAGGCTGCCTCACTTCATCCTCACAATAACTATGCGGGGTGGGCACATCATGCCCACTTGTAGAGAAGAGAAAACTGAAGTTGAGCAGTGTGTCCACGGCCACATAGCTGAGAAGATACAGAGCCAAGAGCTGGAGTGCTTGCATGCTAAGTTGCTTCAGTCCTGTCGGACTCTGTGCAACCCCATGGACTAGTCCTCCAGGCTCCTCTGTCTATGCGGTTCTCCAGGCAAGAATGCTGGAGTGGATTGCTACGCCCTCCTCCAGGGATCTTTCTGACCCAGGGATCAAACCCAGGTCTCTTATGTCTCCTGAATTAGCAGGCAGGCTCTTTACCTCCAGCACTATCTGGGAAGCCCCAAGAGGCAGAGTCGCACATTCTAACTCCCAACACACTGCAGTCTCACCTTGTCTGGCCTGCACCTTTTCAAGCAGAACCAATTCTTTTACTGAATAAGTTGTCTCGGGAGGCGGGGTTGGCAGTCAACCTAACTCTAGTCTCACAGTTCTCCACACTCCATTGGCGACAGCCAGGTGCAGCCACCAATCCCTGAGCAGTCCCCCTCCCCTCACCCAGCCCACCCCACTCCCACCCACTTCTTCCTTCATCTGAGCTTCCGGGTCCCAGCGTGGTGTCAGGGAGGTTAGGGGTGGGAGTCCAGGGAGAGCTAGCGTGCCCTTCCTCACCTTTAGTGCCTCCGCCCAATCCCCACCTTCAGTTTTAAAAGACACCAGAGCCCAACACGGTTCTGGGCTTGGCTCAGAGCTGCGAGCCTGGGGTGGGGCTTCCTTTTGGAGTTGGGGGCACTAGCACAGGACAAACAGTCCCCGCTTTCACCACCTTTTTGTTCTGCTTCCCTGTCGTTTCTCTAACGTCTATCCAATATGGTCTTAAAACTGTTCCCTCAACAGATTACCTTCATAAAATGTTACCAAGTACCACTCTTGACACATTTATGTCTGTTCTCTCTCTAAGCTCCTTAAAAGACAGCAAAGGAACAAGAAAGGTAATAAACCCTCAAGGACAAACAGCAGGGAGAGGAAACCGCAGCTGGTGCAAAATGACAACCAGATTTTGAGGATGGAAATTAGAGGGGGGCTTGCCAGCAAGCTGAGCTGGCAAAGGTTTCTGTGGAAGAAACAGGATGGATGCACCCTGAGACCAGGTCTCAGGGCTGGAATGTGTCTGGAAGGGATGAAGACTGCAGTAGAAACGGGACTGGCTGAGAATCTGTCATGGAGAAGTCAGCCTTCCCTTGTGCCCTCTCCCCAGCCATCACACACAATCTGCAGGGAAGAGGCTGGAAGCTTCCCTTCTTGAAGATTGCAGTAGAGACACTCCAATTGTGTCCAGTAGAGATGCACTCAACATAATGATAGTGGGAACAAAGACAGGGCTGGAAAAATAGACTGTGGGTAAACCTGTTTGTGAAATGGTGAGCCTTCAGCTCCTTTGCAACCTCTGGCCCCAGAAAGGAGGTGGAAAGGTATAGTCTCCCCAGATGGGAGATAGAGATCTCAACGAAAAGATCTTCAGATACTGACATTGGAGGGTGCCCCAGGGAAAGCCAACTCAGAGCCTCCTCTATGGGGTACTTTGTGCTACCAGGTCATGAGTTTGCCCACACATGAGCTTCTTAGCCCTTCCTCTTACTTCTCAACCATGAACAGAGAGAAGAGCCAAGGGTTCACGGGAGTTTGATGGAAGCCTCTAATTTAGAAGAAGAGACCAAAGCAAACAAACACACAAAAAGAGACAATGCAGGATGTAGAAATAATGCTTTTTAGAAAATCCATCTGTAATCAATCTCTTCCAGGGGCATCTGAGGAAATTTTGCATCCATAAAACAAGTAGTAGGTGCAATAAAAATAGAAATCATCAGAGAGTCAGAAAGGGCCTTTGAAGTTAAAAATATGAGAACAAAAAAATGTTTTAAGGTAATAAAAGTGTTGGAAAACAAAGTTAAGGAGTTCTCTTAGGAAGTACAACAAAAAGACATCAAGAGATAAAATAAAAGAAACTTAGGAAAACAAACCAGAAGGCTGCTTTCATCACATAAGAGTCCTGAGACTTGACTGTGAGGCTTTAGAAAGCTGTTCCTGGGAGCTCCCTGGCAGTCCAGTGGTGAGGACTCTGTGCCTCCATTGCCGGGGCACAGGTTGAGCTGGTCAGGGAACTAAGATCCCACAAGCCTTATGGAGCAGTTATGGGAACAAAAAGCTGTTTCTTCCAGCCTGCTGGCATCATTCCCCACAACCCACCATACCTCAGCACCCCTCTCTTTTGCGTCCCATTGGCTCTGCCAGTCATCTCTGACACCACAGCCATAGAAGGGGACCCACGGTCAAGAGGAGGAGCCCTCAGCTCATTCTTCTCTAAGTTCCCTGAAGCCTCAGCATTCTCGTCTGAACAGTGGAAATGAGAGTACCCGTGTAATAGGGCTGCCCAGAGAATGCAATATTATTCAGGGAACTTCACGGCACTCTGTAGGTGGCTGGTGTCACTCATGTTTTACGGCAGTCCCTGGGCTAGCCCATCTCCCCAGCATCCCTGCACACCTGCTCCCTCCCTGCTTCTTGCTCCCTCTGCTCTAGGGCTTGTGGGCAGGAGAGGGAGAGGAATGATGGGCGGTCAGTCTCTCCCACGGGCCATGACTGCCACAATCTTGTCAGACCTGCTGTTGGGAAAGGACACAACATCACTCGCCTGAGATGCCTGAGATTCATGACTGACTCTCCACCAGCAGATGCCTCACTGTAGGGAGAAGTGAGGTTTTAGGGCAGGGCGCCCACCCCTTCCAACTAAGGCACGTTACTTAACGCTGAGGTCTTGGTTTCTTCCTGTGTCATAGGATACAGTCCACCCCCCTCACATCCCTGGGTTGACGTGACACTGGGAGAAGACACGCCTCCTTTTAAGTTCACACTTTCGTACCTTGGGCTCTCTCCACCCACTCACTACTGTCATTACTGGATTTCAGGTCCCACCACATCATCAATCAAAGACTTCGGCTTGTGACTTACAGACTTCCTCCACCCCAAGCTTCCCGAGGTCATCCTGGATGGACTACCATCCATGCAGATATTGATTCAGCCAGCACCCTGGCCCCTCAGTTCCTGGGATACCTTCCTGCCAATGGTCCTCACCTTCACTCCATTCCAGCCACCCACTCCCATGCGCTGCTCTAGACTTTGTCATTTGTTACTGCTCTGCCTTCAAAAGGACTGTCTCAAATATCCCACCCTCAACCTGCTCTTCATCTTCCCGCTTTCCAGCTCAACTATTCCCTTCAGATCATGGGGTCACAGAGTCGGATGTGACTTAGTGACTAAGCAACATTCCCACCAAGCTCCTCTTTCTTCCCACCCGTCCATGGTCCTCTCTGCTTTCTTCAAGTTCATCCATCCCATTCTGATTTGACTTTTCTTTTACATCCAACTTACATTCCACAGTGTATCATCCAATAACATTTCTTTTCTTTTTCTTTTTTTCCAAGACCTTCAATTTCTTCATCTTCTTTTCATTTTATCATCACATTTGGCAAAAACCCAGCAAAGGGTCTGATCCTGGAAGAATCCAACCATGCGCTTTCTCTGCATTTGTACTCAAACAGCCAAGCACTTTGGTGGTGGTAGGGGACATCAGAGAACAGGACAGACTGGCTTCCTATAGAGCCATGATTGTATCCTCTTGGTTTCCCTGGCCAGTTCCTTTCCACTCTCTACAGCTATTTCACACTGTCTCTATTTTCCTCACACCCCTAAACCCCTTTCCATCCTCAACTTTGAACAGAAATCTTTGCTTCTTATTTGTCATGGAAGATAACAGCCACCACCCAGTTTTCAGCACAGAGCGAATAAAGCACCCAACGCAACATGCGTCCTGCCTTCCTTCCCACTGTTCTAGTGCAGGGGGTGCTGGCCCAAGCTTAGCAGCTCAGGAATCTTACTGTATTAGTCATCCCTTCCTTTCAACTGAGTCCTTTCTATGCCTTTAAATATATTCAGCTCCCTCCCCTCACTGGAAAGGAAGGAGGAAGGAAGAAAGGAAAGGAAAGAGGGAGGAGAGAAAAGGAAGGAGGGGAGAAAAGGAGGCAGGGAGGAGAGAAAGCTTCTCATTTGTTTCTCATGCCTCTCTAGCTATCACCTTCTTTCCTCTTCTTTTTAGTCCAGCTTCTCAAAATAGCTACCTATATGACACTGCTTCCTCTCCTGCCTTCCTCCTGCCCCACCTGTATGACCCTGCCCTCCTCCCATTGTGGTTTCAGCCCTTCTGCTTCACTGAGCAGCTCCTGCTCAAAGCACTCATGGCTGCACATGCACTTGTTACCCTGAGTCATACCTGACTTTGCAGCCACACCAATTGTTTGTTCACTACTCATCTCTTGGCTTCAAGGACACCTGCTGCTTTTCTCTGGCCACTCCCTTTGGGTCTCCGGTGTAGACTGTTCCCTGCTGCTCCATGAAAGCTTGTGACCCTTGACCTTGCTCTGTATTTTCTCCCTGGCTAATTTCATCCAGACCCATGGCATTAAGTACCCATGGCAAATAATGCATAAATCCTTCACCAGATGCATATATCCACCTGCCACTTGGTATCACCCCTGGGATGTCTCATTAGTTGTCCCACATTCAATAGGTCCTTGAACTCATGGTCTCCACAACCTTCTTCCCCTTCTGGAATCCTGGTTCTCTTTCACCTCACCCCATATATCACAAAGCATTCACAAACCTCTCTCTCTCTCATTCTCTATATCTAATCAACCACCAAATCCTGTGAATTTTATTTCCTAACTTTCTCTCAATTCAGTCCAATCTCCTCCATCTCCACCATGCACACCTACAGTAGTCCAAGCTTCTGATGTAATTCTCGAGTTCAAATGCCACGGCTTCCTAACCAGTATATGCTACAGTATTCTAGACCCACTGCAGTCATAGTGATCTTGGTAAAACATATTTAACCACATCACCCCCTGCATAGACCTTCAATACCTGCCTGTTGGTTGTAGGATAAACGTAGAACTTCTTGACATAGGGTTCAAGAAACTTTACAATTCAGCACTCATCTCAGTTGTGTAGTAAGTTCTGGGTCATATGGCCAAAATTTACAGCCTGACACTCCCATCACTTCCTGTGAGTCTGGCCTTGGGCAAGTTACACTTTGAACCTCACTGTATTTCAGTCTCCTCATCTATGAATGAGGCAATAATGGTACCTATCTCCTAAGGTGGTTGTGAATTGAATGTGGTAAGCATTTCTAATGGGGCCTGGTGCGCAGGAAGCTCTCATTATCCTCTGCCTCCTTGGTCTGTCCTCTCCTCCCCTTCCCTCTCATCGCCCACTTTAGCTCGATGCTGGTTGTCTCAGGCCTTTGATCTCTCTCTGCCCTCTTTCCACAGGCTCTTTGCACATGTCATTCCCTCTGGGATGCTCCTTCTTCCCTCTCAGAAAGACCCATCCTGGAAGCACAGAACCAAGAATGTTAGGAGGCTTCAGCTGGGGAGCACCTTAGAGGCTGCCTAACCTTCTGCCTCATTGAGCTTGTTCGGAAACTGAGCTCAGAGAAGGAAAGGAATGGGCCCAACACCACAGAGCAAATCCATGGCGGAGCCAGGGCTAGAAATCAGGGCCTCACACCTGGTTCAGGGCTCTTTGTACTGCCCATCATGTCCACTAGTTCACTCACTTAATAAGTATATTCCCTCTTGTGCTGAGTGGAAAAGCAGATGCCCAGGCCTGTAAACAACTGAGCTCAGTGCTCTCAAGGAAGGGCTCATTCCTGTGAGATGGGGGCCACAGCAGACAGCAGTCAATCCCAGGCTGAGTCAGGACTGACTTTACCAAGGAGATGGTGATTTTGAAGATGATAACCCTGGAAGAAGGAGCAGAATGAAAGCAAACGAGAGCCGCATAGGCTGAATAAATAGCACTTGCCCTGAGTTTAGGGAGCAGGTGTCTGTTTAGGAAGCTGCTCAAGACTGGTTGAAAGCTATCAGGAAAAGGAAAGAATCAGAGAGATGGAGCCCCAAAGGAGTTAGGGCCAAGTAGAGAGAAGCAGGAAGACTGACTGTCCTGCTTCCTGTCTGCAGCAGCCCCCTTAAACACCAAGGGGTGCCCATCCTTCCCACTATTACTAGGAAAACTGAGGATGGACAGTCCCTCCTTCCCCAGCTCCCTGCTCCCAGAAGGTTCCACCAAGTACTTTTTCTCAAGCCAAACTGTGGTGCACTTCCCCATAAGCAGCCACCCACTCCGAGGAGCTCAGGGCCAGTCTGGGATGGGGGGCTGTTGGCATCACTGGGCACAGCCTTCCTCTCCCCTAGCCCTGCTTTCTCCAGCCAGAAACCAGGGATAGAACTTATTGCTGGCTCTCCTGCCTTCTGCCCCGAGATAATAGATCAACACACAGGAGAATCACAACCTCCCAGTGTGTGGAGTGTACAAAGGGAGAAGGATTCTGTGGCTACAGTCTTCAGTGGAACCCAGAAAGAGCCCCAAAAGAATGGTATGGACCTTCAGGAGCAGAATGCCTCGCTGGTGACTCCTGCTGGTGCTCTGGGGTTCCTGCACCTTCAGTCTCCACACAGACCCCAGGGCCTTCAGGCAGAGGGAGGGCAAAGGGGTTCCCCTACCCATCACTGCTGGCTTTCAGATATGTTATGTCATCCGGTCCTCCCCACCAGCTAGCTGGGCAGCGATGGTCCCACTCAGAGAGGCAGGTAACTTGCCCAAATTCACACAGACATCGGTCAAGCCCTGAAGCCATGTCATGTGACTCCTGCCTAGAGCCCCCATTAGGTACCCCTCACTAGGCCCAGTATGGAACTCAGAGATGATGAAGACAGGCTGTTGCCCTCAGGGGCCTCACAGCTGAAGTATCCAGATGTGGACACAGTGGGTTCAGCCAGGGAAGCCACCGAGGCCCCTGGATTCTCTTGGTGGCAACTCTGCTCCACTAGCAGAACTAACCAGCTCTGAGACCGTGGACAAGTCATCTCTTGTCAAGGAGCCTCTCAAGTCTCAGTTTACTCATTTTTAAAACAGGAATTATGCCAGGACCGACGGCAGAGGGTTGTTCAGAAGATTTACTGAGATGATGATGCATGCAAAGCCCTTACTGCAGAGCAGGGAACCTTGTAAGGACTCTGCTGTTATTAGTACTACAAGGCGGATTATCATAAATGTTAAGACCTAAAAGGCAGCAAAAGCAAAGCTTAAGGCAGCCAGAGGAAGGAGGAGAAAGACAGCACCTATTCTGTGCCAAGCCCTGTGGGAACAAGCAATTCTCTCCAGCTGCAGAAGGGGAGGAGCAGGCTTGGGAGAGGGAGCCTCATGATGAGGAGGGCGGAGGTTTCCATCTGGAAAGTGCAGGTGGGACCAAAGGGCCAAAGAAAGGAGGGTGGGCTTTGTTGACAGTGGTGGCTGCTAAATCTGTCAAATGCCTGGGACTTCACAGGATCTATTCCATGTCTCATCTCAAATCATTACCCCCCACCAACAGTTCAGGAGTCCCATTGTACAGATAAGGGAACTGGGGCTCAGGGAGGTTGAGTAGAAAATCTGAGGCCATAAGTCAGAGGCTGAGTTTGGACACATGCCTGATGGGTTGTTTCCAATGTCTATTTCTCCTTCCCCATGTTCCTGGTGAGAAATTGCTAGACTGGAAGGATAGAACAAGGGCACAGACAGAGTTAGGCCTTGGTGGGGGCAGTCCCACCCCCGAGGGAAAGGCAGAAGGAGGCTAAAACTTCCCTCCCTCGTTCTCCTCCAGAGGAGAAGTCAGGCCAGGGAACTGGCCAGGGTGGAGGGCTGTCAGGCTTCTCAAACACAGTTACGGGAGGTTTACCAATTGTTCCATGCAGCTCACTCCACAAGGCATTTGGGGAGATCTAAGGGCATGATCCCCGTTCTCAAGCTGCTTTCATCACCTTATACACATGCAATGTACATTTATTGGCTAGCGGGCAGCTAATTTAATCCATACAGAGACCCTCTGAGTGAGGCACTACCGTTAAGCCCGTTTTTATAGAGGTGCTCAGTGGAGGCCCAGAGAGGGTATGTCAGCTGCTCAGAATCACATAGATAGTAAGGGGAGACACCTGGATTCAGGCACGGCCCCTCAGCCACCCTGCCCTCCCTCCCTTCATGTTGCACTGCCTCCAAAGCATCAGGTCCTGCAGTGACTGTGAGCACCCAGGGGAAAAGGAGCAGGAGACAGAGAAAAGGCGAGGCCAATGCGGACTGCGAGCCTTGGGGTAAACTTCCTGGGTGAGGGGCACATGCTGGGCTCTGAAGGATTGAAGACCTGAGTGGGAAAAGGAAGGGGAGAAGGAAGTGGTCTTTCTGAAAGAGTATTGGTAAAAGTCAAGTTCCAGAGCAGAAAGCTCTTTGGTATCAATAGTGGGGAATGCACCTTCTCTGAGGTCAAACCTCTGGCTCCACATTGTCCCATCTGTAAAATGGGAATAGTAAAATTACCCACCTCATGAGAAGGCTGAGGATCAAGTAAGATCATAATTGTGGGAACACTCTGTGACCAGTAAGCTAGAAAGTAAATGCAACAAGTTGTTTCCATTTTTGTATTACACGGATAGGTGTGAAAATAACATCCATGTTCTTTGACACGACAATGGGACAGTCAGTAGAATGGGAAAGAAAGGAGAGTGGAAGTAAAAGAGGACTAACAGCTGAGAGGAAAGTGGGAGTCTCCAGCTGAATGGGGAAAGTCTATTGCAAAGTTAAAGTGAGCTGGGGTCCTGCCCCTCCACCCACAACTGCTGGGGACACCTTCCTGGAGGCATCTGAAAACAGTCTTCCTGTCAGCAGAGCCCAGAGGGCTTTTATGGAAATAGAGTCAGACACAGCTGCTTTGAATCCCTCCTCCATCACTTCTGAGTCACTACACCCTCAGCTTCCATGTCTTCAAAATGGGAAGGGTAAGGACAGCTAATTTGCAGAGTTGTTATGAAGGCTCCATAACAATGCGTACAATGTCGGCACTCACCCAGCAACAGCCCAGGATATTCCACCTCCCCAAAGTTATGGGAAGGTGTCTGGACAAGAAACTAAGAATTGGGAGTTAGGCTCAAACGCATCTAAGGATGAGGTATGCAGAGGAAGGGGGTCCTTCCTCCCTGCCAAACCCAGTTCCGTAATCACTTCACTCCCTGGGGCTGGCCTAGGTACCTGCTCCCAGGTGTCCAGGTGCCCCGTGGGCTGTGATGGGCATCTGCTGCCACCTATAGGCCCCACGTGGCATTGCCTCCCCCGTCCAGCATCCCGGGACACCGAAGCCTTCATCTCCTTGGAGAAGTCACTGCATATTTCTTTGCCTGTGTCCCAGCCTGCTGGTGTTCCCTGAAGGCAGCAGTAATTGTTTCTATCTATATCTCCAGCACACAGCACAGTGCCAGCACAGAGTAAGTGTTCGGCACGAGATGATGGAATGGATAATTGAGCGCATGGCCTTGCAGTGATGGAGGTCATAGACAAGAGGCACTTGGCAGAGGCTTGCTTAATGCCCGTGAAGTTGACTCATGGAGACTTGGAAATCCTCTCTTAGAGGCCACAGGGAACAAAAGTGGGTCTTCAGTGCCTGGGTTAAGGTTGTGGGGGAGTAGTAACAGAAACAGAGGATGGCTTCAGGGACCTGCTGTCGTGGGAGTACAGGCTTCTTCTATTCCTTCCTCCCCCTGGGCTGGGATCTCCATCTAGAAAATGCCCTCAGTCTAGAAAAGTTGGAAGGAGTGAGGAGGCAAACCATAGCCAGGCTCGGTGATGAGTGCAGTCAGTTCACCAGGCGCTGTCCTTTGGTAACACCACCTGCCCTGCCGCCCTCATCAAGCACCTGGACACTCAGCCCCGCCTCTCCTCCCCGTCTCCTTTCTCTCTTGGACCTAAGACTTTCTTTCCTGCAAGGTCCGTTCTCTCCTTGCTGTCTTGGGCTGAATTGCTGAGGAGCACAGGAGAGCTCCAGAAAACCCCCACTTTATAGCTGGAAGGCCTGAGGCACGTGGGCAGGAAGGAGCTCCAAGCCCAGTGGTCATGGTGTGTGGGAGGGGTGCGTGACTTTAGGTAGGGTTTCTGTGACCGGGCTCAGCACAGTTTGACCTGCTACCACACAAGTGGTTCATCAAACTTCTGGGCACGTTCCCGCTTCACTTTCCATGCTCTTCTTTTGGCTTTTCTCTCACTAAGTCTCCCATTTCCTTGGAAGTCTTAAAACAGGAAGCCTCCCATCCAGTCCCTACTGGAAAATGGAAGCCCAGAGAGCCTAATTCCACCCTAATCTCCATGGGGGGAGCCCAAGCAAGACCCCAAAGCCCAAGCCACACCCCCAGCCCCTCAAACAACCTCTTTCATCCCTACAGACCCAGTACTATGGCAACACCAGGATTGGTACCTGTTAGAGACTGAATGTTTGTCTTCCCCAAATCCATTGACTAATCCTAACCCCTTTGTAGGACATGGGACCTTTGTGGGGTGATTAGGTCATGAGGATGGAGCCCTCATGAACAGGATTTGTGTTTTCTTAAAGAGACCCCACAAAGAGCTCTCTCACCCTCTTCCCACCCTGACAGGAGACTGCAACCCCGAAGAGGGCCCTTACTGGAACCAACCATGCTGGCACCCTGACTTTGGCCTTCCAGCCTCCAGAACCGTGAGAAATAAGCTTCTGTGGTTGATAAGCCTCTCAGTTTTGTTACAGCAGCTTAAGTGGATTAAGAAGCATCCTACCCCAGAACTTCAGAATCACCTTTAACGTAGGTTCGGCCAGTCCCTGGGTACCCCCCACCCCCAGCAAGAGCAGCTCTCTTTTTACTGCTCGTGGTGAGTGCCGGGACCTCTGGGCCTCTGCCCAGCCTCCTGCCCTCCCTCACTTGGGTGTTCCTGACCCATACCCAGTTAAAGCCCCCCTGCTCCTGTGTGAACTGCTTCCTCTTTGTTCCCATGGCCCTGAAAGGAAAAAGAGGGTGCCCATTTTCTAGAGACGGCCACCAGAATAAAACCACAAGTTCCAGGAGCTCCTGGCATGCCCAGAAGACCATGTTCCAGCTCCCCTGAGACTGAGACAGGGCTGAATCCTCACACCCAATCCAGGTACCTGAGCTCCTCCATGCCCATCCTCTTCATAGCTTCTTACTGAAGACCCTGTGCCCAGAATCTTCTCCCCATCTCAGTGTTAGCAATTACTTTAAACTATCATTTAACACAAAATCTTTAGAGATATAGGCACAGAATAAGTGTTCAAGAAACACAGTCCTTGATCCATGAAAGGCATTTCCCAAGCACCCAGCTCCATGACAAGCCCGTTGCAGCACCTAAGTCTTCAACCACACTGGCCATACCCACTCATAGCCTGTCTCCCAGCCGCACTGCCTGGGCCTCTCTTGGGCAGACCTAGCCTATGTCCTTCTGCCGAAGATTCACAGTCATGAGTCCTTGGACTCCTCCGGCTACATGAAAATAGGGTAGAAATCACCACCCAGTATTCACTAGAGTTCAGAGAAGGTCTTCGTCTTCCTGAGCCAGGACATGGAGTCACCCCAGGTCATCTGACCCCATGCCCTTCTTGTCCTTAGCCTTTCTGGCCCCTCCAAAGATAACATATAGGGGAAGATTCACTCCACTCCACTCTGGAGCCTGAGAGTTGAGAGCACCCTGCTCTGCTGCTTCTAGCTGAGCTCCAAACTGGGGATTCTGAAGGATTTTGCATCTTGGTATGTGGGGCCACTGACCTGAGGACTCTCCCTGTGAAGCCCATGGCTTCTCTCACACAGAGACAACCAACTTCATTTATTCATTCCTTTATTCATTTGCTCACTCATTGATTCAATAGATATTGGGTGCTTATGTGCCAAGCACAGTGCTAGGCCCTGGGCATACAGCCATGAACACAGTGCCCAAGACAGAGTCCATGTCCCAACAGAGCTTACAGTCCAACAGGCAAGATATAGAACCCTACCCTGTGATGAGTGTCACAGGCACACAAGAGATACAGGGCTGAAAACTGGAGATGCCTTTTTCAGTTCCCGGAGGAGCTTCTGTGAGGGTCAACAAGTCTTGCGGGAGCTTCTGATTTAGGAATATGCTATAAGTAGGAGAGGAGGGCCCATCAGAGTAACACTGCCCATTGAAGTCCTGCAGTGTGGGAGAGCTGGGTTCAATCCCTGGGTTGGGAAGATTCCCTGGAGGAGGGCATGGCAACCCAACTCAGTATTCTTGCCTGGAGAATCCCCATGGACAGAGGAGCCTGGCAGGCTACAGTCCATGGGGTCACAAAGAGTCAGACATGACTGAGCGACTAAGCACAAGATAAAAAGAAGTCTCTGGTTTGGTGAGAGAAAGGGAGGCATAGAGAAAAGGCCAGCAGTTGGTGACTCCACAGTCAGGGGTGGTCTTGGGAGAAACTCTTTTAGGGAAAGCAGATGGCAAGCCGCTAAGAGGAAGACGTTGGTGTTAGGAAGTAAAGGTCATAGACATAGGCTGTCCTGAGAAATTCAACAGGGAAGAGAATGCGGGATGGGAGGTGCGGGGAGATGCAGGAGAAGCTGGGTAAGGAAGGGTGGGTGTTCTTCAATGCCAGTGGAGGCCTGAGCAAGCTCTGTAGGCGAAGGAAAGAGCCAGTGGAAAGAGAGATTGAAAGCTGGGAGGAGGAGCAGATCACAGAGGGCACGGGAGCCTGGAAGCTAAGGGCAGGATGAAGATCCAGCAAATGGGAGAAGGCAGGCCTGGTAGAGGGGAGGGCTTGCTTCTTTACCTCAACGAAGAGGAGAGAACATTTCATGAAATCCTGGGGCTTCAGGGGAGGGGCGGGTGGGAGGACTTGTGCTAATTCATGCATCCCTATGCTGATTTTTGCATAAGCCTACAATTATACTTGCACGAAGTCACATGTGCACACCTTCGCCCTGTGCCACACAGGCGGGTGTGTGCCGGCCTCTCCTGTGAATAGGGGAAAGCCACATCCCCCACACACGCACACTCCGGAAAACCAGCCCAGCTTGGCCCCAGGCTGTGGGAGGTATCACACAGTGTGGACAAGAGGAAGGCATGGGATGGGTCATGGGAGCCGGGTCTCCAATTCCTCCTCCCTCACTCCACTAAACCTGCTTGACTTCAGGAAGTGACTTCACCTCTTGGTGACTCTGTTGCCTGAAGGGCGAATGAGAATGACTCATGCCCACCCCACCAAGCAACCTGCCGGTGAGGCTGATCCAGAACAAAAGCTTCCTCGTCGCCGGCTCTCTCTCTGCAGAAATTCCAAAGAGTTGAACCCCACATGGTCTTGACCCGCCAGGACTCCCTGACCACCTGGCCAGATTCACACAGGCTCCACCCCTCCTTATGCTCACCTGGTGTCCCTGCCCACCCCCATTCAACAAGCCCCAGAGTCACTTTCCGGGCACCTGTTCCACCCGAGGCCACACGAACCTAAGGGAGGGTGGGGCCAGTTTGTGCCTTGCTTGCATTATCCTACTCACTGTCCTTGTGCCTGCTCTTTTTCTGTGACTTCACTGGGCTCCTTTACGAGTGAGGCTGGACCATCCCAGAGCCACTTTATGGGGAGAAGCAAGAAAGGTGGAAAAGCCGTGGCTTCTGCAAGCTTCATGAGGCAGCTTCCCAACCCAGCCCGGCCCTGCGCCTGTGCCCAATTCCCCTTGATGCTGGGGCCCCTGGGTCTTGGAGGTTATGGGTCTCCATGAGATTCTGATTTTTTCTGTAGGCATTTCCCAATTGCTGGTGGGGAGAGATGGTCCTGGGAGGCAGCAACTCCCAGTATTAGCAAGGGAATTTCCACCACGTGAGCCTCAGCAAGACTGGCTCCCAGCCAATCAAAACGAAAGGGTCAGGGGTCTTCAACTGTCCCCACTCTCCAAAAACACTGCTGCCATCCTCTTGCTCCAACCCAAAACACAGCCACTACTCAAGGCACAGCCAGCATATGCTCTCTGCCTGCTCTGTCCAGGGGAGGAGGAGAGCATGGAGATACAAGAGTTGGGGTAGGGGCTTCTCGTGACAGGCAGTGGAGGGTCACTAAGCTGAGCACAGGGGCAGCACCTTCTCTCCCCATCTCACAACTTACCCATCATCCGCTGCAGCAGCTGACCACCAACACAGCTCCAATCACCACTCATTCAGAAAAGCCATGCAGCTGGGTGGTGGTCCATCAGCCTCTGTCTGTCAACTGTCTGACTGTGGCCTCACCCGGCTCTGTGCAGAGTGCTGCATAGTAGCAGACACGAGTGCATCCTTCATCTCAGGCCCCACCAGCTCCCTACAGCTGTTCACGGAGGGCCTGGGGACAAGGAGTTGAACACAGATGAGAAGAAGCCACAAAGAAGCTGAAGGTGCCAGGGGAACATCAGCCCCAAAATCATCCCAGGTGGCACCAGGTCCAATGAGACCATCTGGAGTAGCCTCACCTCCCACATGCTTTTCACCTGTGTAGCCTGATCCCCAGGGAGGGAGGGCACTACTCACTCAGATGTCAAGTGGGCTCCCTTTGCCGCTTCCCCATGAGTCAAGGACTATAGGCAGGTGCCCAGCCTCTGAGACCTCTCCCCTCACCTCGGGGGCAGAATCACACATTCACTGTACAGACAATGTATTGTATGTGAGTCCCCTCAGTGGCAGACAGGAAGGGTGGGCGGGGACCCTTGAAGGGGGTAAGTCATTATACAAACATTACATGCTAGAGTCAGTTCAGTCACTCAGTCGTGTCCGACTCTTTGCGACCCCATGAATCGCAGCACACCAGGCCTCCCTGTCCATCACCAACTCCCGGAGTTCACCCAAACTCACGTCCATCGAGTCAGTGATGCCATCCAGCCATCTCATCCTCTGCCGTCCCCTTCTCCTCCTGACCCCAATCCCTCTCAGCATCAGAGTCTTTTCCAATGAGTCAACTCTTCGCATGAGGTGGCCAAAGTACTGGAGTTTCAGCTTTAGCATTATTCCTTCCAAAGAAATCCCAGGGCTGATCTCCTTCAGAATGGACTGGTTTGATCTCCTTGCAGTTCAAGGGACTCTTAAGAGTCTTCTCCAACACCACAGTTCAAAAGCATCAATTCTTCGGCGCTCAGCCTTCTTCACAGTCCAACTCTCACATCCATACATGACCACAGGAAAAACCATAGCCTTGACTAGACGAATCTTTGTTGGCAAAGTAATCTCTCTGCTTTTGAATATGCTATCTAGGTTGGTCACAATTTTCCTTCCAAGGAGTAAGCGTCTTTTAATTTCATGGCTGCAGTCACCATCTGCAGTGATTTTGGAGCCCAGAAAAATAAAGTCTGACACTGTTTCCACTGTTTCCCCATCTATTTCCCATGAAGTGATGGGACCAGATGCCATGATCTTTGTTTTCTGAATGTTGAGCTTTAAGCCAACTTTTTCACTCTCCCCTTTCGCTTTCATCAAGAGGCTTTTGAGTTCCTCTTCACTTTCTGCCATAAGGGTGGTGTCATCTGCATATCTGAGGTGATTGATATTTCTCCCGGCAATCTTGATTCCAGCTTGTGCTTCTTCCAACCCAGTGTTTCTCATGATGTACTCTGCATATAAGTTAAATAAGCAGGTGACAATATACAGCCTTGACCTACCCCTTTTCCTGTTTGGAACCAGTCTGTTGTTCCACATCCAGTTCTCACTGTTGCTTCCTGACCTGCATACAGATTTCTCAAGAGGCAGGTCAGGTGGTCTGGTATTCCCATCTCTTGAAGAATTTTCCACAGTTTATTGTGATTCACACAGTCAAAGGCTTTGGAATAGTCAATAAAACAGAAATAGATGTTTTTCTGGAACTCTCTTGCTTTTTCCATGATCTAGCGGATGTTGGCAATTTGATCTCTGGTTCCTCTGCCTTTTCTAAAACCAGCTTGAACATCAGGAAGTTCACGGTTCACATATTGCTGAAGCCTGGCTTGGAGAATTTTGAGCATTACTTTACTAGCGTGTGATATGAGTGCAATTGTGTGGTAGTTTGAGCATTCTTTGGCATTGCCTTTCTTTGGGATTGGAATGAAAACTGACCTTTTCCAGTCCTGTGGCCACTGCTGAGTTTTCCAAGTTTGCTGGCATATTGAGTGCAGCACTTTCACAGCATCATCTTTCAGGATTTAAAATAGCTCAACTGGAATTCCATCACCTCCACTAGCTTTGTTCATAGTAAAACGACAGAATGATCTCTGTTCATTTCCAAGGCAAACCGTTCAATATCACAGTAATCCAAGTCTATGCCCCAACCAGTAATGCTGGAGAAGCTGAAGTTGAATGGTTCTATGAAGACCTACAAGACCTTTTAGAACTAACACCAAAAAAAGATGTCCTTTTCATTATAGGGGACTGGAATGCAAAAGTAGGAAGTCAAGAAACACCTGGAGTAACAGGCAAATTTGGCCTTGGAATACGGAATGAAGCAGGGCAAAGACTAATAGAGTTTTGCCAAGAAAATGCACTGGTCATAGTAAACACCCTCTTCCAACAACACAAGAGAAGACTCTACACATGGACATCACCAGATGGTCAACACCAAAATCCGATTGATTATGTTCTTTGCAGGCAAAGATGGAGAAGCTCTATATAGTCAACAAAAAAAAGACCAGGAGCTGACTGTGGCTCAGATCATGAACTCCTTATTACCAAATTCAGACTTAAATTGAAGAAAGTAGGGAAAACCACTAGACCACTCAGGTATGACCTAAATCAAATCCCTTATGATTATACAGTGGAAGTGAGAAATAGATTTAAGGGCCTAGATCTGATAGATAGAGTGCCTGATGAACTATGGTCGGAGGTTCGTGACATTGTACAGGAGACAGGAAAAGAAATCCCCATGGAAAAGAAATGCAAAAAAGCAAAATGGCTGTCTGGGGAAGCCTTACAAATAGCTGTGAAAAGAAGAGAAGCGAAAAGCAAAGGAGAAAAGGAAAGATATAAGCATCTGAATGCAGAGTTCCAAAGAATAGCAAGAAGAGGTAAGAAAGCCTTCTTCAGCAATCAATGCAAAGAAATAGAGGAAAACAACAGAATGGGAAAGACTAGAGATCTCTTCAAGAAAATTAGAGATACCAAGGGAACATTTCATGCAAAGATGGGCTCGATAAAGGACAGTAATGGTATGGACTTAACAGAAGCAGAAGATATTAAGAAGAGGTGGCAAGAATACACAGAAGAACTGTACAAAAAAGATCTTCATGACCCAGATAATCACGATGGTGTGATCACTGACCTAGAGCCAGACATCCTGGAATGTGAAGTCAAGTGGGCCTTAGAAAGCATCACTATGAACATGCTAGAGTAGTGGTTGTCAAACTTGGCTGAATGCTACTGTCCCCTGCATGCACGTGTGTGTGCTCGGTCGCTCGCCTGCTTGCCGCAGCATCACTGGCCTCCTGGTAGCCCGCTGCCCACACTCCAGGTAGTGGCCACCGCATCTGGAGACAGTAACAGCCCTCACTCTCTGACAGGCAGGGGCGAGCAGGTCGGGTTCCCATGGCTGCTGTCTTGGCTTAGGCGATCTATGGGCCTAGATCCACCATCCAGAACCTACAGCGCGTGACAGAAGCCAGAACAAGTTCAGAGCCAATTAGCAGAGCAGGTGCAGGGGGCCCAGCTGGAGCTGGGATGTTGCAGACGACGGTTAGCATCCTTCTAGGGGTAGTTCCCAGGGATGCAATGCTCCGGTGCAGGAGAGGTTTGGAGAGCTGGTTTGTGTATTTATTTCCCCGTCTCTTTTGGCTGCTAAGCAGCACTGTACTCACACTTCCCTCACCTGTGCACTCCTCTCGAACCCAAACTGACTCTGTAGCCTGGCCCCTCACTACCCGAGAGTGGAGACGGGAGCCTTTGGAGGAAGCCCCCGCCATCACACACACTTTGCTGCCCCCAATCCTTGCAGTGGTGGGAGCTAAGCCTCCAAGTTCAGAGCTTCAGGCCCTTGCTTTCTGTGGAAATCCAGCCAGCTCCAGTCTGCACTGGACACAAGCCTTGCCTTCGCTGTAGGCCAGCACAAGGCCCCTCCCACCCCAGCTGGTGCAGTCTCCTTGACACAGGGGACTCCCCAGCTGACCTGTCTTCTCAGAAAAGAAGGCTTCACCTGCCCACCACCCCAACACTCTGCCCAGGAAAGGGTTGTAACTTCCCTGGGTACTTGTGATGGACAGGGGTTAGTGTCCCATGTAGATGGGCCTTCTGGATGAGAAAGCAAAGTCCTGGGGAAATTCAGGGCCCAGTGGGGAGGCTGACAGAGCCTTCTGGTAAGGGAGGAGAGTCACATTTGCAAAACAAAAGGCCTGGTTTGGTAGCATGCTGCTGAGGCTTCTAGTAGGTCAGAGGTTAATTCCGTGAATGTATGCTAAGTCATTTCAGTCATGTTTGATTCTCTGTGACCCTATGGACTAGCCCGCCAGGCTCCTGTATCCATGGGATTCTCCAAGCAAGCATACTCGGGTGGGTTGCCATACCCTTCTCCAGAGAGTCTTCCTAACCCAGGGATCCAACCCTTTGTCTCCTGCATTGCAGGTGGATTCTTCACCACTGAACCACCAGGTTAGTCCGAGGTTAATTCCAGAACTGCCCTAATGTGCCTTCTGTCAGTCCCCCTGCTCTCTGGGTCTCAGTTTCTCCCACGTGGAATCCTTCTGAAGGTCTGCTAAGACCCCTTCCAGCTCTGTCACACTGCAGACCCCCTAATTCCATGGCTCCTCTCTACTTGTTGCCCTACCCAGAGAGCCTGCTCTCCATCCCAGTGCCTCACGTCTCTTCTGATACAGAGCTCGTGGGAGCTGTGAGGGCCTCTGAAAGAAGGATAGTTCAAAGGAAAGCATTTTCTTAAATCTCACTGGAGTCTCTCATTTAGAGTCTGCACACTGTCGGTATATGAATTTGCAATCTTTGTTTTTAAGCAGCAGCTACACCTGGCTGAGGGGCTTCCCTAGTGGCCCAATGGTAAAGAATCTACCTACAAAGAGGGAGCTGCAGGAGCAATGGGTTTGATCACTGAGTCAGGAAGATCCCCTGGAGGAGGGCACAGCAACCCACTCCAGTATTCTTGCCTGGAAAACCCCATGGACAGAGGAGCCTGGAGGGCTACAGTTCATGGGGTCACAAAAAGTTGGATATGACTGGAGCGACTTAGTATGCGCAGCACACCCGGCCAGCTCTGCAGAGACTCTGCCTCAACTGCTCCTTAGCACCACTTCATTCCTGCCACACTACAGGCCTGGACATCCAGAGAAACTGAGCCATCACCAGATCGAGGGAAGTGGTTTCCAGTGCTCGTGCGAACTTTCTGGGGGCCAGAGTAACAGATGCCCAGAGCTCGCCTGCCCACACTCCAGTCCTAGGCAAGCATCCAGGGACATGATCAGGGAGGCTCGGATTCCTATGGAGACACATGACAGGTTTCAAGTATGAATGACTCCTGGCTATGGTACCTTCAGGAAGTCACTTAGCCTCTTTACACCTCAGTTTCCCCATCTGTAAAATGAGGATAATGAGCCCCTACCTCCCAGGGTGGTCCCAAGCACTGGTGGCTGATATTTGCAGTGTTTAGAAAGAAGAGCATGACACTAGTAAGCACGGTGTGGACGTTAGTGAAAACTCTGCTACTGCACTCCAAGGACCCAAAGCCTCAGCATCGCCTGCAAGCACTCTAGAGCTTTCTAGACTCATGTCATGAGTCTCATCCGAGTCAAAATCTTTGGGGTGGAACTCAGAAATCTGTTTTAGCAGGTACTCCAGGTGATTCTGAGGAGAAGGCGATGGCACCCCACTCCAGTACTCTTGCCTGAAGAATCCCAGGGACGGGAGAGCCTGGTAGGCTGCCGTCTCTGGGGTCGCACTGAGTCGGACATGACTGAAGCAACTTAGCAGCAGCAGCAGCTTGAGAAGAATTGTTGAATACAATTTATAACTTTTTAACATGAGGAATAAATTTTTAGGGAGGATGTAAGGCCAAAAGTGAGATATAGTGAAACATCCCTTAAATTAAATTGCAGGTGCACTGTATTTGTATATTTATATCAACCCTGTATAGTAAAATGTATCTTAAAACATATATAATGAAGAATGCAATGCTAGAGTGCCATATACTATAGAGTACATATACAATGTTTTTAGTTAAATAACTACAAAAGCATTATAGTTGATATATATAAATTGATATAAACAAAAATATATGACATAATTATATTTATAGAATATATATTATATAAATACATATAAAATGCATATAATATAAATGTATAATATAATATAAAATTAATATAAACAAATATATATTTAAAATATATAATATCTATATGGTTCATTTGATTCCACCATAAAGATCAGACCGGACTGAACTCTCCTACCCACTCACCTTCAAAGGGCACAGTGACCTGGGGGTTGCAGTGGGACCCAGGAGAGGATACTTCAGGGTGAAGAGAGAGGCACATAGCTGACCCTAAGCACACTGGCCCCCTCCCACCTAGGTCAGGAGAAAAGAAGAGGCCCCCAGCTTACCTTTGGACTTTGAGGTGAGGCTCCCTTTCTCATCCCCCAAGGGCCTGGAGGGTGCCCTGGGAACCAGGTGATTCAGCCCATTCAGGCACAGGAGGAGCGGATCATGGGGGTGAGGAGCGCGGTGGAGGGAGTAGTTTCCTGAAACCGAGAGCAGCAGTCTCATAACAAACAAACCCTGGGCTCCGGCTGTGACTTAATCAAACCACTGAAAACAGAACTGTCCTCTCTAGAACTTCAAACGAAAGAAATAAAAACAAAAAAGTCAGCAGCACTGAGGTGAGAGGACAAAAGTTAACCAGACTACAGGGTGTTAGATGAAAGTAGAAAGGCCAAAGGAAGTGTGTCAGGCAGGTAGCTCGGGCCTGTGGGCTCCTGACCACTGGGTCCCTCTCCCACTGCTCCACTGGGCATGGGTGGCCGCCAGGTCATCTGCTTATGCCAGAACTTGGGGCTCATGTGTTTTCCCCATTCTGTCCCAGACTCCTCACGCCAATCTGTCCCAACTTCATGCCTTCCGGTTTCTGTCTCAAACTCTCTTCCCCACACAGCTCAGAGGCCCCAGCAGCAGCAGGAATCCTGGTTGGGCCAGCAGGGACACAAAGCCCATGGGATTGGTTCTGGAGGTGAGGAACGGAGGTGGGGGCCAAGGAGGTTCTGACTAACCCCTGAGGGCAGATGAGCTGTAAGTGAAAAATGCACACCAGATCTCAAAGACTCACGAAGACAGAATGTAAAGCAGCTCATGTGTAATTTCTGCGATTGATCAGATGATGTAGTTATATGATTTTGGATACATCCATTTAAATAAAATACAATATTGAAATTCATTTCACCTGTTTCTTTTTACACTTTTTAAGTGTGACTGCTAGAAAATTTGAGGCTTCCCAGGTGGGTGCTAGTGATAAAGAACCCACCTGCCAATGCAGGAGATATACGAGACATGAGTTCGATCCCTGGGTCTGGAAGATTTCCTGGAGGAGGGCATGTAACCCACTCTAGTATTCTTGCCTGGAGAATCCCATGGATGGAGGAGCCTGGCGAGCCACAGTCCACAGGGTCTCAAAGAGTCAGACACAATGGAAGCGACTTAACATACACACACATGCCAGAAAATTTAAGATTATGCGTGTGATCTGCATTCTATTTGTTGGACAGCACTGCACTAGGACATCTCCTGCCTTGCGCTTCAGTGGCTGTTTCTATTCACATTTAACCCCAACAGTACCTCCAGCCGGAGAAGGCAATGGCACCCCACTCTTGCACTCTTGCCTAGAGAATCCCAGGGACGGGGGAGCCTGGTGGGCTGCAGTCCATGGGGTCGCTAAGAGTCGGGCACGACTGAGCGACTTCACTTTCACTTTTCACTTTCATGCCTTGGAGAAGGAAATGGCAACCCACTCCAGTGTTCTTGCCTGGAGAATCCCAGGGACGGGGGAGCCTGGTGGGCTGCCGTCTCTGGGGTCGCACAAAGTCGGACACGACTGAAGCGACTTAGCAGCAGCAGTACCTCCAGCCATAGCATCTTTATAGTGGGTGGATGCCTTCTGGACTCTGATGGCTCATTCTGGCCTCCAACATACCACCTGGTAGCAAAGAAAACAGCTCTAGTGACCAGCCAAGCTGGCTTGCGGGGCTCAATTCCCCAGGGCCTGGCACCCACCAGTCAACCCCGCCAGACCCTGCCACTCAGGCCCAGGCCCCTCCATTCCCACAGGCTCTGACTCACCTGCAGGCACTGGACACTGTTCTCAGCTGGCCCCTTATCAGCCCATTTACTGCTGGAGGGACAACATCCCAGACCCAACTGGTCCCTCTCTGCTTTCCCCCTCCTTCCCCAAGCACAGGCTTGCTGGAGAAGAGCAAAGCCGCTCCGTGACAGCTTCAAGGAGGTCATCAGGAGCCCATTAGATGGAGACCCTCTGTGAGGAGCATCAGCACTGGGCTCTAGATCGTGGTGTCCCAGCCATGGAGCAGGTGCAGGAGCGAAGTGTGACAGACTAAACGAGGGGCCAGAGTGGAGTGGGTGGAAGCCAGGGGTCTTCGTGCTGTTCCTGCCCCATCACTCAGAAGCTGCCTGTCCCTGCACAGGCCACGGCAACCCCTGCAGGTTCTTCTGTGAACAGGGCTATTTGGGAGAGTCCATGGAACAGAATTTAGATGACTCACAGCCTTTTAGATCCAACAAGCCTGGGTTTAAATTCCTGCCCTGCCTGACTGACTCGTGTGACCTTGGGCAAACAGAGCTCTCTGAGTCTGTTTCTTCATCTATAAAGTGGGCACAATAACCCAGACCTCACAGGTGTCTGTGAGGAGTCAATAATACAGGTGAGCATCCAATAAGTCATTGCCCTGCACACTGGGAAGTGAAGTACGGCAGATCAGAGCCACCCGCCATCAGTTGGGATGTCCTAGGAGCTACGTCCTGGGCTTCACCTTGACCTGGGAAGGGCAGCATCACAGTGGCAGTGGGGCATACCCCCTGGGGTTTTCTCATCAGTTGCTCTTCCCCACTTCACAGCCACTTCTCAGCCACAGAACAACCCCAAAACAGCCTGTGGCCCCACGTAAGGAATGTGGAATTTTCTCTTCTTTCCAGATTCAGCTTCCTTTTGCTCCAAGGACAAGCCCAGTCCCTGAATCCCCAGAAGAGAAAATACTTTGTGTTGCTTTGAATGGGCTCCCAAGCCTCCTGCCTAAGCCCTTCACAAAACAGGCCCGAGAACTGATGACCCTTGGCCTCCTGCCACAAACACTTGTCACAAGCATGGATGACTATCATGTGCTTGAACATATGTGTACTTTTCCACGCGTGCACAAAAGCATTTGTATGTTTTTCCTGAATGCAGATATCAGCAAGCACCTCCCAAGCAAGGTAGGATGCACCCACAAGGGCCACTTCACTTGTGCAAACGCTGACTCAGACAGATTGGTGCTGTCTGCCTTGAACAGGCCGGGAACAGAGACGCCTGAGGACTGTGCCGTGCACTGGGAAAGCTGCCCAGGTTTGCTGGCCTCAGCTTCATCTACAACCTGACAGGGCCTGGAGAAAGAGCTGTGCACTCCTGGCAGGGTCATGTAGGTATAGGAGGGGCAGAGGAAGAAAGAATGACAGTCTGAGGGCATGTTGGGAGGGGCCTCATAATCCACTCCAAGACAGGGCAGGAAAGGTAGATTGTGAATGATCAGATCTTCAGGTCACACCAGGATAAAAGAGATCAACTTTGCCTTTCTCCAGTCTCTAAACTGACAGTCTAGAGTCAGGAGATTTAGAGAAAAGCCTTTGGGATCAGACAGACCTGGATAGGTAGATAGAAATCTCAGCTGTGCCCATTGATTGCTGTGCACTCTTGGGAAAATGACTTAATCTCTCTGAGCCCCAGTTTCCTCCTCAGTGGAAGGAGAATAAGAAAAAATAATAGAGAATAGTGAGTATTCCTAACATCCAAAAGCCTATCAGCTGTGCTTATTTTACACTTTAATGGCATTTATACATTCTCGTGGACATTGTAATGATACATTTACACACTTAATTTATTTCTGACTCATCCCATAAGTCACCCAGAGGACCTGCCCCACCCCACCCAGAGTATGGTGGAACTATACTTATTTTTGCTCATCATTGTAGCCCTTGAGTCTAGCATAAACTCTGGAGCATAGCAGATGTTCGATAAATATTCACAGATAAATAGAGTAAATACAGTTGAGCAGCATAGCATAGGGCAGGTGGTGTCTACTACTGTTGTCATTATTAGCTGCTGGGCTCTGAGGTTATTCCCCACAATCCTACTCTCCATACCCAGTTATACTCAGCTGCCTCTTCCTTGCATCTTAGCTCTGCCTATGAGTGACTGAAAGCCCTCCAGCAACGAAGCAAGTCCACTTCCTTTTGTTTTCACCTCAAGACAGGTAACAGAGAAGGCAATGGCAACCCACTCCAGTACTCTTGCTTGGAAAATCCCATGGACGGAGGAGCCTGGTGGGCTGCAGTCCATGGGGTCGCTATGAGTCGGACACAATGGAAGCGACTTAGCATACACACACATGCCAGAAAATTTAAGATTATGCGTGTGATCTGCATTCTATTTGTTGGACAGCACTGCACTAGGACATCTCCTGCCTTGCGCTTCAGTGGCTGTTTCTATTCACATTTAACCCCAACAGTACCTCCAGCCGGAGAAGGCAATGGCACCCCACTCTGGTACTCTTGCCTGGAAAATCCCATGGATGGAGGAGCCTAGTGGGCTGCAGTCCATGGGGTCGCTAAGAGTCGGGCATGACTGAGCGACTTCACTTTCACTTTTCACTTTCATGCATTGGAGAAGGAAATGGCAACCCACTCCAGTGTTCTTGCCTGGAGAATCCCAGGGACGGGGGAGCCTGGTGGGCTGCCGTCTCTGGGGTCACACAGAGTCGGACACGACTGAAGCAACTTAGCAGCAGCAGCAGCAGCAAGACAGATAAAAAGTATTTTCCATAGGTTTTGGACTTAAAGACGCTGTTGGAGTCCTCCTTAAGTCTCTTCTTTTCCAGAGACTTAAAAAACTCTCAAATTCCCTTACTCCTTCTTTACAAAACATGTCCTGGGTGGTGGTGGTGGTTTTAGTCCCTAAGTCATGTCTGACTCTTTGCAACCCCGTGGACTGTTGCCCACCAGGCTCCTCTGTCCATGGAATTCTCCAGGCAAGAATACTGGAGTGGGTTGCCATTTCCTTCTCCAGGGGATCTTCCCGACCCAGGGTCCGAACACTTGTCTCCTGCATTGTGGGCAGATTCTTTACCACTGAGCCACCAGGGAAGCCCCCACAAAGCATGTCCTATGCTTCTTCAATTCTCCATGTAGTTTCTAAGGAGATTTTTAAGGTTAGTATCACAACTCTCCCGCTCTAGAAGCTTAGAAGCCAAAGGGAGATGTGAGACCTCACTTTAGGTAAAGTTAAATCTTCACAACACACAGCCTTTGGCCATGGTCATTTTCATACGCCTAGGATTTGGAGGAGCCAGCATAGGGCAAGGAGAGGAGGCTTCACTCAATTTTCCAAAACACTGGAGCATCAACATCAGCATTATAATCTTACCAAGAAGACACAACTGGACAAAAAGATGCCGGCACATTACCGGAGTCCCACTCACTCATTAGCAGTTAATCCACTTCATTGTCATGTCGCATGACCAAAATATCACTCAGGTTTGCAGACTTCCATTTGATCATTTTGTGGTTGTTGTTTAGTCACTAAATTGTGTCCTACTCTTTTGCTATCCCATGGACTGTAGCCCGCCAGACTCCTCTGTCCATGAGATTTCCCAGGCAAGAATTCTGTGGAGTGTGTTGCCATTTCCTTCTCTAGGGGACCTTTCCAATCCAGGGATCAAACTTACATCTCCCGCATTAGCAGGCAGATTCTTTACCACTGAACCCCCAGGGAAGCCCATTTGTGGCAGGTTTTGAAAGAAAGTTTGGTCCCAGTGATATAGGGCTCCACCTTTTCTGGCATCTCATGTAACTGAGCTAAGAGATAACATCACCACCTGCTCCGAGCTCTCTTACAACATGTTGTATTAGATCTGCCTTGCTGCATAACCATTTACTTGATGCCTGTACTCTCAGCTACTATTCCTCCGTCTCTTCATTTATGCATATATGTTTCCACCTTACTGAGGAATGTCAGGTTTGGTCACTGTTCTGGGCTAGATTGCTGGTACCACTGTTGGTGTAGCAAATGCTTCCTACTCAGTCCACCAGCCACAGGTTCAAGGGGTCCCCAAACCACCTTGACTTCTGACCAGCGGGCTCTAGTCCCTCCCATAGAGAGATCCCTCTCTTCCCCACTCCACGATGCACATTGTCTGCGCATGCCTAGACAGTTTGAAACCAGAAGTATACAGCAGGGTTTCCTTCCTTCTAGGTCCTTCATCCAGGACCACAGCCTGGGGGCCTTGCCTCATACAAACACAAGATTCCCAACAGGAATTGGCTGAGATGCCTGGTGAATGCCCCCTTAACCCTTGAGGTTATATTTTCCATAAGATGCCCCAAAATATCCTTACTTAGTACAAATGGAAAAATGTGAAGCCAACATCTTATTATTCTTGGTTATTTTCAGTTGTACTTTGACGGAAAAATAAGTTATTCCTTACATTAGGCCTTAACCTACAGCTATTCTGATTACAATTCTGAGAAACACAGATTTGGGGTTTTTTTTTATGGGCTCATCTCATGTTTCCTTTTGGGTTTTTTTTATGGGCTCATCTCATGTATCCTTAGATTTATATGATTACCATATACATTTTATGTTTCCAAGTTGTTTATAAGAACTGAAATTTTTTCCAGAAGAAAACACTAATGTCTTTATGATCTGACCCCTGCTTACTTGTACAGTCTCATCTCCATTCACAATCTCCCCTCCCAACACTGTCTCCTTTATTTCCATTCTCCAAGCTTCCCGGGTTCTCTCCCAGGTCCCCACCAGGAAATCTGGTATTATGCTTAGGAACACAGAGCCAAAGTAGAATGGATTCAGGTTAAAATTCTGCATGTGCCGTGTATTGGCTAGATGACTGTAAACAAGTTACTAAGATTTCATTTTCTCATCTTAAAAAAAAAAAATGCTAATAATAATGGTACCTGTCTCCCCCTAGTGCAATTCCACTTCACACCCCTTAGGATAGCCAATATCCCCAAAGTAGAAAATAGCAAGCACTTGCAAGAACGTGGAGAAAGTGGACATTGCTTCTGAGAATGTAAAACAGTGGCAGCCTCTGAAAAAATAGTATGGCCGGCTTGAAAAAAATTAAGACTCTGTTTATATTTTCGCGGTAATTCCAGAATTGCCATAGGAGTCCACGTTTCCCTTTCTGGGAATAAACAACATAATTGGAAGCTGAAACTTGAACGTATGTGGATATCCATTTTCACAGCAGCATAATTCACAAAAACCAAAAGGTGGAAACAACCCAAGCAACCATTGCAAGATGAATGGATCGACAACATGGGGCATATACATACAATGTGATCAAAAAGGAATGAAACCCTGAGGCACACTGCAATATGGGTGAGCCTTGTAGACACTATGCAGAGTGAAATGACCCGGTTATGAAAAAACAAATATGGTGCGATTACACTTGTGCGAATTATCTAGAGTAGTCGAATTCATAGAGACCAAAAGTAACACGGTGGTTGCCGGGGCTGAAGGGCAGTGGAGTGGGGAGCTAATTGTTTTGTAGGTTCTGAGTTTCAGTTTGGGAAGATGAACAAGTTCTGGAATTGAACAGGGATGGTTGTACAGCAGTATGAATGTACTTAATGCCACTGAACTGTACCCTTTAAAGTCGTATTATGTTTCGTACACTTTACTACAATAAAAAATTTAACTGCAGTACCTGTCTCAGAAGGTCACAGTGATACATAAACGTGTGAAATATATTTGGCACGATGCTGGCGTAGAGCAAATGCTCACAAAGTTGTTAACATTTTCCCCTTCTTTCTGTAAAGCCCTTGCTCTGCTATCAGAGTAACTCCCATTTAAACATCTACAACTCTGAAGCCTGTTTCAATGCCTTGTGCTAACTGAGCCATTTCATGCTGAGTTGGATGTCCACTTCTATCCTCCCGTGTCACAGGCTTCCAACCCACTACTGGCTTCTCTGTGATCCTTCTCGACTTCCTTTTCTTTCCTTCCCACTAGACTCAGACCCTTGGGGACAGTGTCCCAATCCTTTCTTGTCCTGGCGTCTAGCAGAGTCCCTGCTACCTATATTTAGGATGTTTATCTTACATACAAATAAGGGAAGGGTTGGGAGAATCAATAATTTTTAAAATGACGATCGCTCTTCATTCCTTTAAAATAGAGGTCTTGCTTAAGTATAAGGAGCTCTCTTTCAAAATCAAACAATTTCATGGACCCACACGCAAACTGCTAGTTTAATTTTTAATATTTGAAGATAAAAATTTTATTGTGACCCGATGGTCTTAGAAATGTAGTACTTTTAAACAGAACTGACACTTTGACAGTGTTAGTCATTCAGTTGTGTTCAACTCTTTGACCCCATGGACTGTGGCCTGCCAGGTTCCACCATTTATGGAATCCTCCAGGCAAGAATACTGGAGTGGGTAGCCAGCCATTTTCTTCTCCAGGAAATCTTCCCAATCCAGGGACTGAACCTGGGTCTCCCGCATTGCAGGCAGATTCTTTACTGTCTGAGCCACAAGGGAAGCCCAAATAGAACAGAACCAACACACAAAGTTTGATGAGCACACAGATTTTTAGGTCAGCAGCTGTAACTCCTGGCCTCTTGGGAGTCTGGTATACTCCTGTTGGCAACTGCAGTGGATACGGCATTTTCAGAGCAGGTTAATGACTTTTACAGCTTATGAGTAAACCTTCAAGATGAGTCTGAGTTAGAAAGATAATAAAGCATTTTTGGTTTGTCCACTCTATGGACATAAAAAACAAATCTTGTGACCGTTCTAGAGTCTTTGTCAAAGGAAGAAGAATTGTTGGAAGCAGGCAATCCCAGAGCTAAAGGTTAGGTGTTGGAAGCCTTGCCTGTTGAGTTGGAATTTTTTGAGAGAAAGAAAAACAAAGACTCGGAGACTGTGAGCTCTGTCCCTCTAGGAATAAAAGTGGTCCATAGGGAGATGGTTACTGCCAGCAAGGAACGTCTACATGGGAAACTTTGTACTTGTGTTTATTAATTTGCTGTGGCTACCGTAACAAAGTACCAACGCTGAATGGCTAAAACAGAAATTTATTGTCTCAGAGTCCTGGAGGCTGGCAGTACAGGATCAAGGTGTCAGTAGGGCTGAGAGGCAGAATCTGTGCCAGACCTCTCCCCTAGCTTTTAGCGGTTTGCAGGCAATCTTTGGTGTTCTGTGGCCTTGGTTGCATCGCCCCATCTCTGCCATCTTCACATGGTATTTTCCCTACACACATCGTCCAGTTCACCCTTTTCATATGAACAACAGTCTTATTGGGTTAGGGACCCACTGTAGTGACCTGTGTGTGTGTGCAGTCACTCAGTCATGTCTGACTCTTTGCGACCCCATAGACTGTAACCCACCAGGCTCTTCTGTCCATGGGATTTCCCAGCAAGAATACTGGAGTGGGTAGCCATTCCCTTCTCCAAGGAATCTTCCCAGCCCAGGGATAGAACCTGTGTCTCCTGCACTGGCAGGCGGATTCTTTACTATTGTGCCACCTGGCATTACCTTAACCAGTGACATCTGCAGCAACCCTATATTCAAGTAAGGTCACATTCTGAGGTTCCAGGGGTTAGGACTTCGGCATATAAATTTGCAGTGAGCCACTGTCTAATGAAAGGACGTCCTCAGGAGACACAGCCTTAGCGGCCTCTTAGATACGCTCTCCTGTCCCTTAGCAGCTCCTACTTACTTTTCATAATATCACATTCCTTTCCTTTCCCAAGAATAATCTAGCAAAGCTTTAAACATATACAAAATAAATATGAATGGATACCATGCAGAATAGAATCAGACTTTGCCACTGATGTGACTAGATCCTGGAAGAGGTTAGTGGTATTTGAGTGGCAGAGAAGGGTGCAGACCCAATAGTCAAGGCTATGGCTTGGCAAATGAGATACCATGGACTATACAGTCCATGGAATTCTTTAGGCCAGAATACTGGAGTGGGTAGCCTTTTTCTTCTTCAGGGACTGAACCCAGGTTTCCCGCATTGCAGGCAGATTCTTTACCAGCTGAGCCACAAAGGAAGCCCAAGAATGCTGGAGTGGGTAGCCATTCCCTTCTCCAGGGGATCTTCCCTACGCAGAAATCAAACCAGGGTCTCCTGCACTGTAGGCTGATTCTTTACCAACTGAGATATCAGGAAAGCCCTTTCAGTAAAGGACAAGATAGTAAATATTTCCGGGGTTTGCAGGTTATATGATCTCTGACGTAACCACACATCGGCTGTTGCTACAACATGAAAGCAACTATAAACAATTTATAAACCAAGGAGGACTGTTGTATTCCAATTAAACTTTATTTGCAAAATCAGGCAGCAGGCCAAATTTGGCCCACGTGCCTTACTGAGTCACTCCTTTTGGCGACCACATCCCTAATGGATATGACATCTTCAAAGTGGGTTCATGACTTCTACAGCTTATGAGTAAACCTTCAAGATGAGTTTAAGTTAGAAAGACAATAAAGTAATTTTGGTTTGTCCTACTATGTAGACATAAAAGGGAAAGCTTGGTCAAGCTTGATCAAGACTGTTGTTCCCTGTACTGAATCCTTTCCCTTTATGATATTATTTTTCTTCTGTGTTATGCTGCATACCCCATCATCCCCTCTCATATCTTCTCCCCCAGCCCTACATTCGTGGCTTTCCTTCTCCTCCACATGACTTATCATGAACGGACTTCTGCCATCACTGCCACCCCCTTTCCTTGCATCTTTCCTTGCATTCTTTCCCCCATCTCAACCCACTACACAGCCTCATCCTCGGAACATTCTTTCTTCTCCATCCCAGTTCTAACCCTGACACTGATCCAAGCTCCACCTGCCCTCCCTACCCGGTCATTCCATGCCCATAAAGGAGACAGCCTCGGTATTTGTGCAGGGCAGTTCAACACTGAGCTTGGGCTGTGCAGTGTGTATGTCACCGTATGTGTGCAGCATATGTGGAAAATGCTTGCAGACCATCCATCTCAATTTATGAACCTCCTTGGCAGCCTTTGTTCTGCTCTCACATGAGGCTCTGCCAAATATATAAATACTTCCTCTGAATGACAATAAATTTGGTCTCCCCTAATCTTTCACTCCATAGATAAAATCTCATCGAGGTTGCAATTGCACTGATACAAAGTTAACTGTTTTCTTACTTGATCTAACACTCTAACCAAATGGAGTTTGAGGGCCTCCTATTCATGCTTCACAGCTGCTTGACTCAAGGATGTTTGCCTATCCATATCCTGAAAGTTGGAAGCTAACCCACTTGGATGCCTGCCTCTCACACTGTCCTATTCTGTGAAGTCAAGACCATTGATAAAAGCCAGACAGTTTACAGAAGGGCCTGAAGAAGGTTATTTCTCTGAACACTTGGCTGTACCTTCTTCAACAACAGATGAATTTACCAGATGTAACAGAAGTGGTTCTTTTTTCCCTGAGGGAAGACAAGATGGCCTTTGGTTTTGATGAACCGTGAAGAAGTTGCAGGTAAGGATACATGTTAATAATTCGTCATCTTGTATTTGCTTTTTCTCTTAACTTTTTCCACTTTATTCTCTTCTGGAACTTGTCAGTTGCTTCTTACAGTACCGGGCACATAGGAGACATTTTTTTAAAAAGCTGTCTTCTTGTCATTGCTGCTGCTGCTGCTGCTGCTGCTAAGTCACTTCAGTCGTGTCCGACTCTGTGCGACCCCATAGACGGCAGCCCACCAGGCTCCCCCGTCCCTGGGATTCTCCAGGCAAGAACACTGGAGTGGGTTGCCATTTCCTTCTCCAATACAGGAAAGTGAAAAGTGAAAGTGAAGTTGCTCAGTTGTGTCCGACCCTCAGCGACCCCATGGACTGCAGCCTTCCAGGCTCCTCCATCCATGGGGTTTTCCAGGCAAGAGTACTGGAGTGGGGTGCCATTGCCTTCTCCGCTTCTTGTCATTACCACCACCAAAATCGCAATACTCATTTCTTTCTTCTGTACTTACTCAGCAACCCCAAACTCATTCAACTACTTCATAAATTTTTAACAACTGGTTAGCCCAGGCTACAGTACTCTCAATTTTATTTTGTTGCCTGAATTGATAATTGATCAATTTTCAATGCAGTGAAGTGGCCATGTAGTTGATATTTGAACAATGAGATGTGGAGGAAAAATTACCTTTGAATTCTATTTTCTTTCGTATTCATTTTCAAATACATGCAGAGAAAAAAGACACGGAGACACAGAGAAAAAACAGACAAAAATAGAGGTCAAAGGATCCTGAGAAAAGATATAGCTTCCCAAGTGGGACCTGTGCAGTCAACTCTTTTTGTTCCATTTTCTTTTCATTTCTCTTTTGTCTCTGCTTCTGTTTCCTCTTAATTTCTCCCTCTTTTTTCTTTTCACTCTCAACTTAAATTATATAATGGCATCAAATGGTTATGCTTTCTTTTCCAAGACTATTACCACCTGAATAACACTGACTAGTTAGTTTTATCTTGAGTTTTTTATAATTTAATTACTAGCTACTAACTGTTTGAGAATAGGATATATTTTTGGATCCTTAACCTGTTGCTTCCATGTGCCTAAAGAGGTATAACTCTAATTGGAAAATAAAGTCTTTGTCAGAACAGAAGAAAGAAAGGATGATTTAGATTATTTGTTTTCTTCCCTTATTTCCTCCTCCCTCCCTGTTTCACCTTACTCACACTCAGCTGTGTCAACTCTGATGACCTGTAGGCAGGGCACCCACCTTGGGCTCCTTCTGGGGGAAGTCATGACTCAGAGTATCCACCTCCCTGCAGTGGAAGCCCCCTGTGCTGTTCACTGCCCTGGGCTCAGACCGGGGCTCTGCACACAGCATAATGTTCAACCAACAAAGAGCGCTGAGTGACTGAGGGGCCAGACGGCCACCAGACTGGCCCCTGGCGAATGTGCAGTAAAGGGGACGCCAACCACACTCAGAATCAGACAGAGATGGCCATGGGGAGACAACTGTGAGATTCCCCACTACTAGGCACGTGGACCTTGCAGTACCCCAGATCCACATTCAAGCCCTGCCTCCCGCTGTTGAAACTTACAGATAAAGAGACCTTGGGCTTCTAAGTTCATATATCTGAGTGTCAGTGTTTTTGCTTATAAAATAGATAATGCTTCCTATGTAAGCCTCCAGGAGACAACACAGTTACGCACCTAGCATAGCGCACAGCAGCTGAGAAAGAGCAGAGAATTGCTGGGGTGGTGGGGGACAGAGAGGGGTTTGGGGGGACGGGGAGACAGGAACAAAGAGCAGCATCTAGAAGTTAATATGGGGGTGGGAGCTGCCTAGGGGAACTGATTCAAACAAGCCCCAAATACAGAACAGGCACCAATGGGAAAGATGGGGTTCTGAGCTCTGAGGTCTGTTTTTCCGAACTCGCTAACTCCACAGCGCCACCTAGGGTCAAGCACGCTCCGAGCTAACGGTGATCTCCACGAGGCCCTTTGCTGCAGCAGAATTCCCTCGTCCCTTTCTTGCCCTTTCCCCTAGCTCATCTGTCCCTCGATCCCTTCTCTCTCACCCCATGTCCTTTCCCACCCCACCCTTCTGCCTTTTTCTTCCTCTATCTCCTCTTTCTGGTGCAGTGTTTTTCATAGTGGGGTCCTCAGGGCTTTGGACAAAATGATGAATCTGTGGGAAGTCAGATAATGAACATTCCCAAACATCTCTTGCCCTGCCTCCCGTGCTCCATGTTGCTGACTCCTTTGGATGGCACTGGAAGCTCCTGGACTGTCCCAGCCATGCTGTTGCAGGGTCTCTGATGAAGGCCCACCGTGGTGCCTTGGACAGCGGGCCCTTGGCTGCCACCACGGCAGGCGTCAGGCTAATGAAGAGAGGGACAGCCACACTTCTTTTCTATCCACGTCCCTGGGGTCCACATTCTCCAGTGTGAATTCCACTGTGACTCCTTACTTGTTCTCTAACCAGAGCAAGAACTCCACTCAAAGAGCTCACAAGCTCAAGACAGCAGCAGAAATTTCACTTCAGATGGGAACAAAACAAAACAAAACAAAACAACCCCCACTCTTCAAAGAGTGGAGGACAATTTTGGACAAGCCTGTACCTTAATAAGGCTTGCCAATTTCTACTCCTCATTCCAGAAATCATGATTGGAAAACAATACTGAATTATTTTTTTCGATATACATTTAAATAGATATTCTGGATCCAGTTCAGCATTCTCTCCACACTTTCTTAAATCTCTCATTCTTCTCAAGAGCTGATTTGCTTTCAAATCCCAACAAGTTACACTTGAAATAGCTTCAAATTTGTTCAATGTACAGCTGCTTTGAAAGCTCAGAGGGAACATTGTAACAGGATCATGAATTTCCTGAGCCATTGTTAGAGGGCATCACTTCCACACACATGTGTGTTTCTGCTTTTCCCAACAACTCATTGAATCCCGGTTTCAGTCTGCACAGGGAAGAGCTAGAAATATGAACTACTTACATTCTTGTTTGTCTTTTCCCTAAACCAAATATTACTCAGTACACACTTGTGCTCTGACTATGGCCATTAGTAAACTAAAATTTTGGTTTTACAAATTGTTTAGTTCACTTAGGGGAGTTAAATTTAGCAAGTATTTTTTAAGTTATGAAAATTATTTATCTAATCTCTTATAATACACATTATGTGCATTTATAGAAAAAGGCAATGCAAAAATATTAACAGATTTAAATATAACATGTAACAAAACACACTTTTATGTCTTCTAAACCTGTTTGACGGAGAAGGCGATGGCACCCCACTCCAGTACCCTTGCCTGGAAAATCCCATGGATGGAGGAGCCTGGAAGGCTGCAGTCCATGGGGTCGCTAAGAGTCGGACACGACTGAGCGACTTCACTTTCACTTTTCACTTTCATGCCTTGGAGAAGGAAATGGCAACCCACTCCAGTGTTCTTGCCTGGAGAATCTCAGGGACGGGGGAGCCTGGTGGGCTCCCGTCTCTGGGGTCGCACAGAGTCGGACACGACTGAAGTGACTTAGCAGCAAACCTGTTTGAAAATGATACATAAGAAAATTTGTTACAAGCCATAATGCTTTTATAACCTATCAGGAAAAAAGATTATATTAGCACTCCTTTATGCTTTAATACAAATGTATTCTCTGAGTCACACTAGGACAAAGTAATTTGTTTTTATTTCTTGAAGTAATTATTAGTATATTTACAATTATTAAATATATCCTTAAAATCTTTCATTGCTTAGGGGGAAAAAGTAAGCTAGCTGGGTTTCTTTGTTTATTTTAGTAAATATTAATACTTTCATCTCAGAAGTCAAAATTGAGCAGGAGTGCGATATACAAGGGGCTTTCCAGGTGATTCAGTGGTGAAGAATTTACCTGCCAATGCAGGAAACACGAGAGACGTGGATTAGATTCTTGGATCAGGAAGATCCCCTGGAGTAGGAAAGGCAACCCACTCCAGTATTCTTGCCTGGAAAATTCCATGGACAGAGGAGACTACAGTCCATGAGGCAGCAAAGAGTTGGTCAGGACTGAGCACTCACATATGCTCTGTACAAGGTATATAGTTTAAATCTTTCAGACAAGAGACTATAAGAAGGCAAATAAGCCAGAACCCTGCTGTGATCTACATTTTTAGTGGCATAAGATTAGGAGCATATACTTTTCAATTAAAGCAATTCTAATTAAGGCAAAATGGTCTGTGAAAATGATTGCCTGTGCCAATTGAAGACAAAATGAAGCATAATACATATGTTTCCCTTTCTGGTGATCATCCACTACATGAATAGTGAAGCTACTTATTCATATGATTTCTCTGTCTAGAGCACCCTCTCCCTCTAATGTCTAACTAGAAAAGCACCTAATCATTCTTTGAATTTCAGTCAAATGCCATCTACTAAGTAAAACTATCTCTTAACTCTGGAACAAACAGGTGCTGCTTCTCAATGTGTCCAGAGAACTATCTACATGCCTGCCTTATGGCAATGACCTTGCTATATCCTAATTTTTTTTTTAATGCCAGTCTCCTTCCTATGGCAAATCCCTTTGTTCTCAGTGAAGCAGTAGCTACCACTCTACACCAGACTATCTTCTGAGACCTTTGCACAAAAGGAGGACTTGTTTGACTCTCATAGTAAAACCACAGAGAAGGGCTTCTCAAACAGGGTTCCACGGAACCCTAGCACTGTTTCAAACTATATGCAGATTAAAAAATGAAAACTACCTCTTTTTAACTGATCGTGTAACCAGATGCTAGTATTCACAGTGATTGATTAACTGTGACTGAGCAGCCCAGGTAGTAGCTTCGTTAGAGGTCATTCAGCCCCGTAGGACAGTGTGCGTGTTCATGTGGTTGAGTCCATTCTCAGGTTTGGACGTGGCTGATAGCTGGTGAGCCCTGAACTGCTCAGAGAGAAGGAGGATAGGCTCTTGACCTCAGCCTCTCCCTTCTGAATTACCTCCTGAAGACTCACCCTTCCAGCCACAGGCCTAGCAGAGCAAGCATGCCCTATAGGTGTGAAAGCAAATCAGAGGGGAATCTTTCTTTTAAGAAGGAATTTTTATGTACTCAGCTACCTCCCTACTGTTTGATTATTGCTGTAAATATGGAAAACCATGGTTTTTGTAAATTACAAGTGAACTGTATTGTAAAATATTTGTACTTTTGACAGTTTTCTCATTTTAAGTATTTATTATTAGTGTCTGTTTTAAAAATATGGCTGACTGTCCAATATGACAATATTTGAAGATGACTTGTGAGATAGAAGAGACAAATTTTAAGCCAAAAATGCAACATATGTGCATAATAATATTATAAAAAACAGGCTTATTTTGAACCTGGAGTCTGATCATGTCTCAATAAGAAAATGTTTTTTCAAAGTCTCGCATAAAGTGGTCTTAGGCTGTATTTTTATTCAAGGCTTTGGCTTATGATTTGAGTAGCTTTACTATTCAATATAGTCAATAAAATTTTGTATTGTCAATTACAGTAATTAAACTCAGAAAACAACTTTCAAGTTAAATCTATAATTAAAATTAAATTACACAATTTGGTATAAGCTAGTTGTATAACAGAAATTTATTACATTGCCTTATGAACTTTTTAAAATTTATGAAGAAAAAGAATAATTGCATGAAAGGTAAGATTATCTTAACTACATTTTTTTTTCCAGGAAAAATCACTCACCTCAAAAGTTATTTTTAGGGAAAAAATTATTCTTCCATGTTTTGGGTACCATACTTCTTTAGCATCTTTTGGTGGGGGAAGACTTTTTAATCAAAATATAGTTGTTGTCCAGTATTATGTAAGTTTCAGGTATATATCATAGTGATTCACAATTTTAAAGGTTATACTTCATTTATAGATATTATAACATATTGGCTATACTCCTTGTATTGTAAAGTCCTAGTAGCTAATTTATTTTATAAATAAATAGAACAGTATAAATCCTACTTCCTATCCCTATCTTAATCCCCTATCCCTATCTTGCCCCTCACCACTTCCCTCTCCCCACTTGGTAACCACTAGTTTGTTTTCTATTTCTGAGTCTGTTTCTTTTTTGTTATATTCACTGGTTTGTCTTATTTTTAGAGTCCACATGTAAGTGATATCATATAGTATTTGTCTTTCTGTGTCTGACATTGCACTTAGCATAACACCTTCTGAGTCCATCCATGTTGTTGCAAATGGCAAAATTTCATTCTTTTTTACGGCTGAGTAACATTCATGTGTGTGTGTGTGTGTGTGTGTACACACATATATGATGTTTTGGCTGTTGTAAATAGTGCTGCTGTGAACATTAGGGTGTTTGTACTTTTTCAAATTAGTGTTTTCTTTTTTTCAGATATATATATCCAGGAGTAGAATTGCTGAATCATGATAGTTCCATTTCTGAGAACTCTCCAAACTGTTTTCCATACTTCCTGCACCAATTTACATTCCCATCAACAGTGTTCTAGAGTTCCCTTTTCTCCACATCCTTGCCAACATTTTTTGTGTTGTTTTTGATGAAAGCCATTCTGACAGGTGTGAGGTGATTTCTCACTGTGGTTTTGATTTGCATTTTCCCAATGATTAGTGATGGTGAGCATCTTTTCGTGTGCCTTTTGGCCATCTGTGTTTCTTCTTTGGAAAAATGTCTATTTGGTTCTTCTGCCCATTATATATTGTTTGTTATTTTGATGTTGAGTTGTATGAGCTGTTCATACATTTTAGATACCAACCCCTTATCAGTCATATCATTTGTAAATATTTTCTCCTATTCAGTAGTTTGTCTTTTTGTTTTGTCTGTGGTTTCCTCTGCTGTGAAAAAGCTTTTAAGTTTAATTAGCTACTGTCTTTGTTTTTATTTCCTTTGCTGTAGGGAAAAATAGAGAGAGAAGACGCAAATAAATAAGACTAGAAATGAAAAAAGAGGTGTCACAACTAATACAAAGGGGTCAAATACAAAGGGTCATAAGAGAATACCATGACCAATTATATGCCAGAAGTTAGATAGCTTAGAAAAAATGGATAAATTCCCAGAAACACACAACTTACCATGACTGAATCATGAGCAAAGAGAAAATCTGCGTAGTTCAATAATGAATAAGGATATTTAATCAGTAATAAAAAACTTCACGACAAAGAAAATCCCAGGATAAGACGGTTTCACTGGTGGTTTCTACCAATCATTTAGAGAGCAACTAATGTCAACCCTTCTCAAACTCTTCCAAGAATTTGAAGAGGAAAAAACATTCCCCAACTCATCTTACGAGGCCATCATTACCCTGACACAAAAGCTACATAAGGATAGTACAAGGGAAGAAAACTAGAGACTAATATCCCAGCTGAGTATAAATGCAAACATTCTCAAGAAAAACTTAGTTAACTGAATTCAGCAGTACATTAAAAGATCATGCACCATGAACAACTGGGAATTACCCCTGGGAGGCAAGGATGGTTCAACCAATGCAAATCAATAAATGGAATATGCCATTTTATTTTTTTAATTAAATTTATTTATTTTAATTAGAGGCTAATTACTTTACAGTATTGTATTGGTTTTGCCATACATCAACATGAATCCACCATGGGCGTACACGTGTTCCCAATCCTGAACCCCCCTCCCACCTCCCTCCCCATACCATCCCTCTGGGTCATCCCAGTGCACCAGCCCCAAGCTTCCTGTATCCTGCATCGTACCTGGACTGGCGATTCATTTCTTATATGATACTATACATGTTTCAATGCCATTCTCCCAAATCATCCCCCCCCACCCCCGCTCCCACAGAGTCCAAAAGACTGTTCTACATATCTGTGTCTCTTTTGCTGTCTCCCATACAGGGTTATCATTACCATCTTTCTAAATTCCATATATATGCGTTAGTATACTGTATTGGTGTTTTTCTTTCTGGCTTACTTCACTCTGTATAATTGGCTCCAGTTTTATCCACCTCATTAGAACTGATTCAAATGTATTCTTTTTAATGGCTGAGTAATATTCCATTGTGTATATGTACCACAGCTTTCTTATCCATTCATCTGCTGATGGACACCTAGTTACCATTTCATGCCAGTCAGAATTGCTGCGATCCAAAAGTCTACAAGCAATAAATGCTGGAGAGGATGTGGAGAAAAGGGAACCCTCTTACACTGTTGGTGGGAATGCAAACTAGTACAGCCACTATGGAGAACAGTGTGGAGTTTCCTTAAAAAACTGGAATATGCCATTTTAATACAATAAAAGATAAAAATCTTGAAATCATCTCAACAGATGCAGAAAAATCCCTTGACAAAATAAACAGACTTTTACAATAAAAACGCTTAACAAACTGGGTTCAGAGGGAACATACCTCAACATAATAAAGGGCATGTATGACAAGCCCACAACTAATATTATAATCAATGGTGGAAAGTTGAAAGCTGTTTCTCTAGGATCATGAATAAGACATGGGGGCCCATTCTCACCATTCCCATTCAGTGTAGGACTGAAAGTCCTAGCCAGAATGAGCAAACAAGAAATAAATAAATAAAAGGCCACCAAATTAGAAAGGAAGAAGTAAAATTTCCTTTGTTTGCAAGTACAATCTTATATATAAAAAATTCTAAAGATGCCACCAAAAAATTCAATGGACTCGGTAAAGTTACAAGATAAAAAAATAAGCATTAAAAAATTGCATTTCTATACATCAACAATAAAATATCTGAAAAAGGAAAATTTAAATTCCATCACTAGGCATCAAAATCAATAAAATACTTATGGAATAAATTTAACCAAGGGGGTGATTGACCTGTACACTAAAACTTATAAGACATTAATGAAAGAAATTCAAGAAGACACAAATTGAAAGATATCCCATGTTCATGGATCAGAAGAATTAATATTGTTAAAATGTCCATACTACCCAAAGCTATCTACAGATTCAGTATAATCCCTGACAAGATTCCAATGTCATCTTTTACAGGTAAAGAAAAAAGCCCTAAAATTTATATGGAACTGGTGCTGCTGCTAAGTCACTTGAGTCATGTCCAATTCTGTGCAACCCCATAGATGGCAGCCCACCAGGTTCCCCTGTCCCTGGGATTCTCCAGGCAAGAACACTGGAGTGGGTTGCCATTTCCTTCTCCAATGCATGAAAGTGAAAAGTGAAAGTGAAGTCAGTCATGTCCGACTCTTAGTGACCCCATGGACTGCAGCCTACCAGGCTCCTCCATCCGTGGGATTTTTCAGGCAAGAGTACTGGAGTGGGGTGCCATTGCCTTCTCCAAATAGCCAAAGAAATCCTGAGAAAGAAAGACAAAGCTGGAAGCATCACACTTCCTGATTTCAAGCTATATTATAAAGCTATAGTAGTCAAAACAATGTGGTCACAGCATAAAAATAGACATAGACTGGTGGGACAGAACTGAGAGTTCAGAAATAACCCATGCACTTGTGGCCAACTAATGTTTGACACAGAAGCCAAGCATACTCAATGCAGAAAAGATAGCCTCTTCAATAAATAGTGATGGGAACATTGGATATTCACATATAAAACAATGATCCAAGATAAAACACGTTTTGGGAGAAGGTGGAGAAAAGAGAAGTCTTGTGCAATATTGGTGAGAGTGTAAGCTGTTATAGCCACTATGGAAAACAGTATGGAGGTTTCTCAAAAAATTAAAAATAGAATCGCATACGGCCCAATATTCACACTTTTTGGTATATATCCAAAGGAAATGAACACAGGATCTCAAAGAGATATCTTCACTCCTGTGTTCACTGTAGCATTATTCAAAATAGCCAAGAGATAGACAACCCAGTGTCTATCAGTGGATGGATGAAGAAAATTTGGGAGAAGATAGAGAGAGAGAGAGCAGAAGGGTAGCAAGAGCAGAGAAAGGAGGAGGAAATCAGGCAATGTGGGTCAAAGGATGCAGACTTAGAGTTATAAGAGGAATATGTTTTGGGGAGCTAATATACAGCATTGAGATTGTAGTTATGATGCTGTATCGATTACTTCAAATCACTAAGAGTAGGTTTTAATGTTCTCACCACAAGAGAAAAAGGGTGCTTATGTAACCATGGTGGTCATCATTTTGCAACATATAAGTATATCAAATCAACAGATATACACCTTAAATGTACACAGTGTTATATGTCAACTATATCTCAATAAAGCTGGAAAAAAATAACAAAATATTTGAGTATGTTTACGTTCTCTGTGGAGTCTTCTTTGCACCTGTTTTAAAATTCGTTCTTATCCCATTCCCCCATTTTATTTGTTTTCATAGAAAGTATCACCTTCCAACATAGTGATTTACTTGCTTGCTGCTGCTGCTGCTAAGTCACTTCAGTCGTGTCCGACTCTGTGCGACCCCAGAGACGGCAGCCCACCAGGCTCCCCTGTCCCTGAGATTCTCCAGGCAAGAACACTGGAGTGGGTTGCCATTTCCTTCTCCAAAGCATAAAAGTAAAAAGTGAAAGGGAAGTCGCTCAGTCGTGTCCGACTCTTAGTGACCCCATGGACTGCAGCCTACCAGGCTCCTCCATCTATGGGATTTTCCAGGCAAGAGTACCGGAGTAGGGTGCCATTGCCTTCTCCATTTACTTGCTTACTTTGTTTATTTTCTGCCTCTCCTCCCCACCTTCCATGGAAGTTTCGTGAGAGTAAGATATCTCCATTTCGCACAGTGCAGTGCTGATGGACAATACAGAAACAGTGGGAGTCCTTGGATCCTGTTTTATTTCTGCTTCCCTGCCTAAAAGAATCCTCTCTGCTGAAAATTAGCTGTTCAGAAGGGATGAGAGTCTTTGAAAGATGACAAAATTAATAAAAATACCCCCACCCTGTACATTAGACTTGGCTTCCTATCCCAGGAAACTGTGAGAAATTGCAAACTGTGAAATGTGAACTTTGGGGAAATTCTTTTTTGTAAATTGGAGTGTAATTGCTTTACAATGTTGTGTTAGTTTGTGCTATAAAAGCAAAGTGAATCAGCCATATGTATACATACATCCCCTCCCTCTTGAGCCTCCCTTCCACTTCCCCATTCCACCCTTCCAGGTCATCGCAGAGCACCAAGCTGTGCTACCTGTGCTATATAGCAGCCTCCTGCCAGCTATCTACTTTACACGTGGTGTTTCCCCCTTTCTTCCTCTCCTGGCCACAAGTTCTGTTTTCTACACCTGTACCTCTATGAGTCAGCTGTAGTGATGGGGGAATTCTTGAGGATAATTTCTGTGTTCTGGAAAGACTACCCAGAAGTTTTTCTACTGGAGGGGAAGAAAATTTTTTCCTCTTTCCATCTTAAGGTCTTGGCTGGGGTTCTGTGTAAAAGACAGATTAACAAGAGAAAAACAAGTTTATTAGCATCTGTAATGAATGGGAGTATTCAGAGATAAGTAACTCAAAGAGGTAGCTTAGAATTCAGGCTCATAAAGCGTCTTCAATAAAGAACAATAACTGTGTAGAGAAATCACAGAACAAAGGAGAAAGGCTTTCAAGAGCAGCTAACTGTGGGTAGGTAAATATACAGGGATCCGGTGGTAGATAAAGGCTCATCAGCAAAGCTTGTTATGTAGTCCTCCTCTCATGCTTTCTTCAGGCTGATAAATTGTTCCTAGTGATTAGCTTTTATTTTCCCTGGTAGAGAGAAGGAGGGATATCCTTGTATTTTTATAACCTGCTTTTAGGCAAATAGAGGAAGGATAAGGCACTTTTCTTATATCTACTTCTCATTACCTCCCGCTCAAAATAATCCTATGACAAAGTAGCATATTTGGGGTAACATATTCTAGTTTCTTTTACTATCAAATCAAATAATCACTTCTTTGAGTACTGACAGCCAGAGAAGACACCATCACAGGTCCCTAGAGAATCAGAAGAGGTTCCAAGATGATTCCACGTATGTAGAGAAGAGTTATTCACCTGAGCATATGTGGACAATGCCCGAGGAAGTCAAAACTACTGGAGGGCATTTCTGTGGTGGTCCAGTGACTCTGCACTCTCCATGCAGGAGAGGTTTGATCCCTGGTCAGGGAACTAAATCCCACATGCTGCAACTAAAGATCATACATGCCACAACGAAAATTGAAGATCCCATGTGCCACACTAAGACTCAGAACAGCCAAATCAATAAAAAGGGCTGTGTCATACATGAAATGAATGGAGAAAAGTTAGTCTTACTAGAAAGCAGAAAGCACCAGAGACAGAGAAACACGGATTGTCAATATTAATTTTACACTCTAACTGGTGGACCTGAACCACCAGCTGGATATGAGTGATGCGGGAGGGTTGGTAGTGCTGAAACAAAACAGGACCCTGTGGGGGTTCTCCAGGCTACAGATCCTTTCCATGTCTCTCATTTCTTGTTTGTAGGAAATGGGCTTCATTCAGCCTCCTTGACCTTACCTGAGGTCCAAGTCAGATTCAAACAGTTGCTAATCAGAAAAGTGAAAGAATGCAGAAATAAAGGAGGAGCAATCAAGAAACAAGTTTCTTCAGCAATAAAGCAGGACTCTGGTTCCTCCCCAAGGGATATATAGATTTATATATATATACACACATATACAGCGTCTTTGAGTTGTTCTGGAAGAACTAAGGCCACCCAGGTGAAGGATAGAGGATGATAACTTCAGGCTGAGCACAAGATTCCTGGAGCAACACCCTATTACCTCACCACCAACCAATCAGAAGAAAACCTGCACACAGGGAAAGATAACACAAAATCTGACCCCTTCCCCAGATGCTGTGCGTGCTCAGTCTGTCCAACTCTTTGTGACCCCATGGACTGTAGCCCACCAGGGCTCTTCTCTCCGTGGAATTATCCTGACAAGAGTACTGGAGTGGGTTGCCATTTCCTCCTCCAGAGAATCTTCCCAACTCAGTGATCCGTGCGGTTGGCGTCTCCTGCTACTCCATTGGCAGGCAGATTCTTTACCACTGGCCGCCTGGGAAGCCCACATGATTAACTGTGATTAACTTCCTTTTTCTCCATTTAAAAACCCATGTAGTCAAGCAAAATCTTGGGAGATGGTTCTTGGACATGAGTCTGCTTTCTCCCCAGGTTACCAGCCTCCTGAAAGGCAAGGCAAGCTTTCCTTTCCTACCAACACTTGTGTCTAAAGTACTGGCTTTCAAGAGGTGCATAACCCATCCTGAGTTCAGTAACAGCACTTCATACAGTCCAGGCTTCAGGTATCTCACCAGAGGCACGGGACACACATGGCTTGTTTTGTTCACATTACAGAATATTGGATCACATCATGGGATAGGACACGTACGTGTAGATTGCTTTCATGTGGCTCCTGTATCATATGCACAATATCTTTCAAGTAGTTAAGCCTATTGTGTCTGCAGCACTACACGTGATGATTTGAAGCAAGCCCTACAGACTGCCCTCTTGTCTGAGGAACCCATTTCCTGGTCACCGTGTTGCAAACACAAGCTTCCCTGCCTGAACCTTGCTTCTAAGGCTGTGCTTTCCTCAGCTTTTGAGTCCAAACCTGCCTGTCTCCCCTTCATTCTGCTTCATTTCCATCTCCTTGCCTCTGCTCTTTGTTTGAATAGGAAAATAAATCCAGAAAGCAATGTTTAAGAGGCGAAATTCTAAAAACAACCAAACAAACAAAAATCCAGCTGCTATGGTTTAAAGCTCATTAATGCTTGTGGGGAAAACTGCTGAGTATAAAATATATTTCAGTAACATTTTTGGATGGGGATTGGGCAATATCTTCAACATATAAAATTTAAATATTCTTTGAAATATCAATTCCACTTTAGCAAATTTATTCTATAGATAAATGTGCACAAGTATGCAAGTGTGTGTGTGTGTGTGTGTGTGTGTACACATCATTATACCAACTTATAATTGACTTCATAGCAGTGTTGAAAAAGCAAGAAGTTAATAACAATGTAAATGCCCATCAAAAGGCCTGCCTAAATAAATTAAGACACATTCATACATTAGCTTACCACATAATCATTAAAATAATGAAATATATATGTATTGATTTTTAAAAGGTATCTAAGACATACTGTCAAGTAAAAGAAATCAAGTTACACAAGGATGTATTAAGTTCCTTTTGAGCTTTAAGAAAGTAGGTATGTTTATGTGTGCTTGTGAGTGTGTGTGTATACATCAATATTTTCTGAATGAAACCAAGAATTCTTAGTGGTTGTTGCCCCTTGGAGTCATAATGGAGGTTGCAAAGTGTGTAGAGACTGGTTGAGACTTATTTTTCACTCCATACCCATATGAATTCTTAGAAAAATTTCCCCTATGGGCATAATTTATATTAAAATTTAAAATAAACTTAAATATAAAATATGTAACTATTTCAGCAAAGTTATATAAATCAGCTTCCATGTCCCAAGTCATCTGCATCATTCAGGATGTTTAGTTACTCACAGTCAATCCACTCTCATCTGTTCAAATCAGTTCAGTTTAGTTGCTCAGTCGAGTCCGACTATTTGTGACCCCATGGACAGCAGCACACCAGGCCTCCCTGTCCATCACCAACTCCTAGAGCTTGCTCAGACTCATGTCCATTGAGTTGGTGATACCATCCAACCATCTCATCCTCTGTCATCCCCTTCTCCTCCCAGCATCTTCAATCTTTCCCAGCATGAGGGTCTTTTCCAAAGAGTCAGATCTTCCCATCAGGTGGCCAAAGGATTGGAGTTTCAGCTTTAGCATCAGTCCTCCCAATGACTATTCAGGACTTTATTTTTATTTATTTTAGGATTGATTGGTTGGATCTC